>NC_142396.1:11838069-12486819 GCF_059441095.1 Idiotropiscis lumnitzeri | reverse complement strand
TTGGTTCCATTAATCAGTCGCCAGGGCAGACTTATTGATAAGACCAGTTACGAGCTCACCCTAACTATGTTTTAGTCTGAGGTTGTTCTTGTCGGGGGTGGAAGTCCTCACAGGATGTTGATTCTTCCGAACCTCCAACAGACACAATTTTCAAACATTCTTGGGAGTTTTTTGCACAAAAATGCAGTTAGTACTCCAAGGACTCAGTGGGATTAACAATGCCTTTGTTCTGTGTGTGCACAGTGAAAGAAGGGCGCGCAATAGGCTGGAACTTTGCTGTGGTATCAGCAAGCAGCTGTTGCATGAGTGACAAAGTCAAGGGCTGGTGATAGGAACATGGGAAAATCCTGGAGGAGCTGGAGGTGAAGAGACAGCGGCGGCGGCAGCTGAGCTGAGCTGAGCTGAGCCGTGCTGCAGCCTTCACTCGTGTGGAGGACAAAACGTGGCAAACACAAAAGGGCAGCAGTTTGCTTTCAAGACACGACGAACAATATTTAGCCTCTTTGTGCAGCTCATTGGTTGGATTGTTCAATGGCTGCATTCGAGACTGTTAGTGGGGTTCAAAAGACCCCGAGAGGAATGTGAGGGGAGGAAGGGTGCAGGAATGAAGTGGGGGGTGAGAGGAAAGGTAAATGAATACCAGACGGGTTGTTTCTTGTGTAAAGTAAAGGTTTAGCCACATCTACCAGGCGGTATCGTCCCAGCGCCCACGCAGGGCAACTCGCACAGCCGTCGTTGATTCAAGTTGATTATCGTCGTCATGATGATGCTGTGCGCAACGGATGACTTGACTCATGGTTTGGAACCAGTGATGCCCAGGTGAATTAATGTTTCAAACCACGACAATGACAATGACAATGCGAGCACTTCACTGTGGTAATCAGTGGATGACAATAAATCAATGAAACCGAACTGTCTTAAAATGAAGAGATAGATTGAGTCTATTGGAGGGATTACAAAATATGCCACTTTTTTACTACCTTTACTACAAACACAAAAAACTAATGGGATCGCAAAACATTCAACCTGAACCATTTGAATCAAATCAGCACTTTTCATATATAAAAATGCAACTCAAAGCACTGCGCAATAAAAACATCCCAAATACAACATAAAAAGAGCATGCCTGCGCTCACGCACACGCACACACACACAAAACACACATTTACACAAAACCTGATAACTCTGTTAAAAAGACATGGCAAGGCACAGATAATCCATATGTGCGAAGTGTACCCAAGGGGAGCTCATCCACGCCGAGAGGAATAACAGCGTATGGCCACAGGGAGCGCCACCATCACAGAGACCCCCAGACCTAGATTGACTGGTGTGGACCCTAATCATGGTGCAGATTCCCCGGGAGGACAACCCCCCACCCATGAGAAAATCAGCCGCACCTCCAGTGTAGAGGCCTCCCAGGAGGAAGCACTGGAACTAAAATACAAAAAAAAAAAAAGAGAATAATTACAAAATAAATCAATAAATTGTTAAGAACTAAATAACAGGAAGATCTAAAAGCCAAACTAAACAGGTGTGTCTTGAGCCCCCTCTTTGAATTATTAGTGCGGGCATTCCACTCTTCTGTCCTGTGACAGCTCAAAGAATTGTGTGTCATCCTCTGGGAAGTAAACAAAAAGTGTGTATTATAACTTGAAATGCGATCAGATGATTGAGGCGACATTTCAAATTCATCAGCAATGGTGTTGGATTATCTTTTGTTGTCCCCTGACAGCAGATTTGACGCACAAAGCCGCACTCAGGAATTATGTTCAAAAGTTGACATAAATTTATAGATTTCCCACAAACAACATTCGCTAAACATTTATAAGCTTCTGCGCTTTATATTCATATTGAATTTTGAAATACTAGATATTTTTCATTAATTTTTTTTTTTATGTGACGACATCAGATTGAGTGTGCCCGACACCTCACTGACCTCCAATGACTTTTTAGTCCTTTTGACATTTTAGTCTTTTAGTCATTTTTATTGTTGTATAAAACAAATTGTAATACCTTGTAGTTTATGATGGTTCCCGAAAAAAAGGGTCCAGACGATTTAATTATCTTTTAAATTATTTTTGAACAACATGATGAATAAAGAACCTCATCTCCAGCCACATTTCTTTGCATTTTCATTGTAAATCTTGGAATAAGAATCGTCATCCTTCTCAGTCAGCCTTTATTGTTATATAACAGTCACTGTTGTGCATACTGATACTGTACACTAGGTAAGGTCAAGCTCCGCATGCCGTTGTTATCGGTTGTCTGCCTTCTTCCTTGTTGGAATTTATTGAAAAAAACAAAACAACAGCTCAAATAGCGTCGGACGTATTTCATAGGAAGCAACCCAAATTCATATCTTAGGGATGTAACAAAAAAAAAAAAATTCATATCAGAAACTCAGTTTTGCTTTGGTGACCTGTATTTAAATATTACATTTTAATACCATTGCATGCTTAATTGCATCGCACCATATGTGTCGCGATACATATCAAATCATCTTTTATGAGAGATGAACACCGTGTTGCTGATAATTTGTTGTTTCTTTGAGATTCGTTAACTTGGATAGTTTGGGCTTTGGAGAGTGTTCCTTCTGCATTGAAACAAATGGAATTGTAAACTGCTGCTTGCGCAAAAGAAACTTGTCCCCCCTGACCTCACCCCATTTCAATCAACTAATTAAAATAAAATGAAACAACCCCCACGTCTGAACAGGGATCAATAACACATCAGTTAGAGTCAACTTGGCCAGCAGATGCCATGACCGCAGGTTTGATACCCTTGCATAAAAGGGCTGCTGATGCCTTGCTGAATGGTTAAAAAAAAAATGTTAAAAAAATGCTTAAAAAATGCCTTCCATCCCCCCCCCCCCAAGCGTCATGCAGTCAACACAATCAACATCTTTCTCTTTGCCCCGTCCTGTTTTATTTTTGCGTTCAGCTGTTGAGATATGGGATGTCTCAAAGAATTCGGGAGGATGTGTTTTTGTGAAGAATTTCTGAGGGAGTCTGAGAGAAGTCTGCAGGCCAGGTCGCTCAATGCCAAAGTTGCATTATTTGAAGAGCGGCCCCGTGCAGGTGAAAGAGCTCCAGAGGAACAGGTGATTTGAGGGAAGATGCCGCGTTTCAACACATCACAAGGAAACATTGTTGAAGATGAAATGGAACAAATAACATTATCAAGCTCAAGTATTTAGGGAATGATAGCCTATCTGCTCAGTGTCAGATTGATGTGTCACTGGCTTGATATGCGAGTTACTTGGCAGAACGTCAGTGAACAATTGCACACAATTGTGTTGCTTTCACATGAATCCTAAACGCTTCACTGGTGTTGTCAGATTGTCATTTTCTAATTGATACGTTTGCTGGAGAGGACTCTAATTCCCCCACTCACTCTTGACTCATCGAGTTTCAACTGCAGAGCTGGAGAAGTGTGTTTTTCTAGTTATGCTTTCCGTGTTGTCTGGTCTTGTTGTTTTTCACTTTTTTTTCATATCGGCGTTAACGAACTTCTCTTTGTTTTTGTTCAGCGTGCACATCTGCACTTGTTCAACCATAGAGCAGCAAAGCAAAAATGGGGAAATGTGAATGTGACAAGCAAATGATATTGCTGATGTTATGATGTCAACTAATAAGTGTCGTGCCTGCAGGGTGGCTGAGTGTGTCATCTTCTATTTTGTTAAGATGCTGTTTGTGTTTTACTGCATTTGAAGAGTTTTTATGGTGATGTGCTCAGGAGTGTTTTTTTCCGTTCATTACAGATTAGAGTTGCTGCGTCATTGAAGAAGAAATATAGAAGAATGCTGACTATTACATGCTTCTTTTTGAATCATGGGAATTATTTGCACATTTTTACATTCATGTTGTGTCGCTGAATTGTTATACAAATTACTGACAAAAGATCTGCTGTTGATATTTATTATTATTAATTTGCTCGTGTTCTAATCTTGCTACAGGCATTTGTACATTCATTTTCATTCCATCGCTAATACATGTTTATGTTTGTAGAATCCACACCGAATTGATATCAAACAAATTAATCATCTGGAAATTTAAGAAAAAAACAGATTTGAATTTTAAGATTTTAAAGTTTCATATTTTTGCTCCACTTTTGCCGCCAACAAATTGTGTTTCATTTTAAACCAGGAGGGTCCAGCAATCATTCAAATGACCATTTGTAAGTTAAAACGATATGTCTTGATGCAAAATATCTATTTTTAAATATCCAGCAAATGAAGAATAATTGAAAAAAATAATTAATATTTGGGAACATCTAAGAGATGAACTGTTTAATAAAATTAATAAACAAAATCCAAGTAGGACTTTAAGTCAATCCATTTATTACATCCAATGGTTATGTATTTATATTTTATTTGCAAGCTCCATGCATCAAAATAGTCCAGAAAATGCTTTTGTTGTTGTTGTTTCATGTAAATTCTTAATGGAATTTGCAGAGTTAAAAATGAAATAAAATGTGAATGGGAACCCCTGCATGTCAGGTATTCTGTCTGCATGCAGACTTGTGTGTGGGTATTTTCTTTTCACATACCTCAACTGATCTTATCTATGCAAACGAGTTTGGATACAGTTTGGGAAACACCTCCTCAGCACAAAACGGGCAAAAGATAAGAAAATAAAATGGAAATAATTTGTACACATTCTTTATTTCTGCTTTTCAGGCTATAAGTCCTCCTTGACAACCACATCTTCCCATGATTTTGTATGAAAGCTTACATTTATTGAAACATTTTTGTGACTGTTGAAGAACTAAAAACAATCTAAAAGGTTGTCATATCACCTGAGATTACAACAAAAAAACCCATCATTAGTCAGTTGTGAGTTTGTGTGCCAAATTCTTAGAAGTGAGCTGCTATCTGTCTCGGTGTAGATCTCTGATGAATTCCCCATCCGAGTCCCGTCTCATTTGCAGCATTTTTCTCATCATTTCTTCTGGTCCCGATTTTAATGTTGCTCAAAAAAGAACAGTCATAGTCGACAGCTACCCGCGGGGATTTTAACTGTAAAAAGTGCGGTGGCGATGACTCACTGCAATTGAAAACCCAACAATGATTTTCATCTTGTCGTTATACATATTTTTAGTGCAATGTTTTTTCGGGTTTGGGTATATTTTTCTTTAATTCGCTGAATTAAATAAAAAATTTTGAAGGCTACAAAAAATTCTTATTGTTCATCTGCATTTCTTGCAGCGTGCAGCGCACTTATACTGTCGTTTATTTATTTTATTTTTTTTTAAATTGACTGGTTGCTTGGCTCTTGTAAAATGTCCGACTGTAAATGGCAGACAGGCTTGGCGTGTCTTTGCAAAGCTATGTTACAGCTTTATTCTGATATGCTGAGTGAACGCTTCCGTGATGTGCCTTGCGGTGTTCCGCCATGGAACTGTCCAACAGGGAGGAAAAAAACGCGCCCGGGCAAGTGTGTGATTCAACCACGTGGTGCTTGCATGACATTTAGAAAATCAAACATATTGGAGAAATATACAACAAATATGGAAGGTGTTTTTTTAAAGTCAGTTCACTCCGGTTGCACTTTTCTAGGAGGCAAGCTCTGACATGGCAAGGCATGCATATAAGCAAATATGGGCTGCATATCCTCCAATTTGCATGCCGAGAGATGTCTATCAGTGTGCAAACACCCGCAGGTGTGGTCCATGCAGGTGGAGGAAGCGTCAGTGGCAGGAAGGGACTCTCGGACAGTTTGGAGCACCTGCCTCCATAACAGCGCACTTCTTTGTCGCTCTTTTCTCTCAGATTTGAACGATTTATTTTTTAGCATCAACTCTCCGCTCTATTGTTTTTACAAGGTGTTTTGTGAATATAAATATATCTGAGTTGTAGTCCCTCCATGCAATTACATATTTAGCTGCTCCACTCATTCATGTGTCTTTTGCATCCCAGCGGAGGCAGGGCAAGGGGGAGGAAGGTAAGAGGAAGTCTGCCCAGTAACAATCGCCCAGCCTGGTCCAGCTCTGAGGAACTATTGGCTATGCAAATAGATACACGCCGAGGGTGGAGGGAACTACTTTAGACAGGCGAGGGGAGGAGGGAGTGAGGGGGGGGGGGACTTTAAAGAGACATTTCCCCTGCTTTTTCTCCCAAGAGCTATGCAGCCTATAGGAGCTTGATGGAAAAGACCAGCTACAAATTTGGGAGGATTTTACAGTCTTCCCCTGATGCACTGCGGCCTTCATTCACTGCTCACAGCTTTGAAGTCGCCCAAGAAGAATAGGGGATGTGTGGGGGATTAACATATTTACCCATGCAGATTCTCATCTCTTTCGGCAGTATTTTTTTTTTTAACTCATTGCTTAGTGAACGCACCACACTGATTCCTATATCTCCACGCTTGCTTGTCCATGCCATATTTCGTCAGCGGACGAAAAGTTTTTTTATAGTGCCGCTTTAGCGTTGCCCTGTTCTGGAGAAGCACATGGCAGCCCTTCTTTGTTCACCAGAATCCCTGTAAAAAGTCCTCCATACAGCAACTGAGTAATTAAAAATATATATGGCCATAGCCTAGATCCATGGTTGTTGTGAAGAATTTTTTTCTTATCAAAATGAAAACTTAAAGAAAATTAGGTCCCTCCCTGGAGTTTTTAAGCTTTTTTTTTCCATTTTTAAGTCAACGCTCCAAAGATAATCAAGCCCCTTTAACATGTGTTATTCAACTTTTGGGGGTAAAATTGTGAATAAGTTGATTTGAGGCATATGAGCTGTGTGTGCACGCATGGCAGAGAAGAAGAAAGAAAGCAAAGAGAGAGCCATGCGTGTGCTGCTCGGAGCTAATGAAGTGAATTGCGTCAGTTGCGCACGCCTGCAGCGCAGCCTTGAAATGCGCCTGATGCAAGTAGAGGCGCACTGAGGGGACACACAGGAAAAGTTCTCCACAACGAGAGGCAGGACGACGCTGACGGAGCCCCTGCAGTCTCGCCTCGTTTTTTATGCCTCCTGTACACTTTCCCTTCTACCACGGTGTGTTTTTGCTCTCCGACACACTTCGCATACAGTGATCCTGCTTCTTTTTTATTTTTTTTTGTTTTTTTGTTTTGTTTTGTTTTTTTGTTGTGACTCAAGCCAAACGCCATGGAGCTGCTCTGCCTCGAAATGGACACCAATATACGGGCTCGTCCCGATCCGAACCTCCTTTGTGATGACCGAGTCCTTCAGAGCTTGTTGACCATAGAGGAGAGGTTTCTACCTCAATATTCGTATTTTAAAGGGGTGCAGAGAGACATTCAGCCCTTTATGAGGAGGATGGTCGCCACTTGGATGTTGGAGGTATAAACGCCACACAAAGCTTGTTGTGTCCTTTTAAAATGCTCCGCATGCGCTCGGTGCTGCTATTACTTGTAACATTGACGGACTAAACTTACTATTTGTGGCTACTTTTGTTCATTTTTAGGCAAATGTCGGCTTTTTACGAGCTTTTCGGCGTTTTGAAGTCCGCTCGTGTCGCTCGTCTTTGCGCTGCTTTCACCTTCCGTACGTAACAATTGCAAATGTTTGCCACTCGTGTAAGTAGTGTTGTATGTTGCAGTTGCTTTGAATATTTGTAATGATTTTATTAAAGATAGACGGACTATTTCCATGCACACGTATGCACTCGCCAAGCACCGCGCTAGTCGATTCGCCATGTTGTTTTTTTTTTACAGGAGCGCTTGTGCTTTTTAAGAGGACTTTACAATGTCATAAACACAATAACAGCACTTAAAACCCGTCGGCTATGGCACAGGGCGAACTTATGTGTCCTCATACTGGAGAAATAAAGTGTTTTAACGTTGCAAACTTTTGGGGTATCTGTTTGAAATGGAGGAAGGGCGAGGGCCTTATTTGCGCCTTTGCTATTCCCCCTTCGCAATGCTTCACGCAGGAATTATGTTCAAAAGTCGACCTTAATTCACGTATTTCCTACTAACATCGAACTTCAAACATTGCCGAGGCTCTCCGCTTTATTTTCATGTCAATTTAATCAAGTTCCGACGTACTGAATATTTTTAATTAATTTTTGAAGTGAATATGTCGGCTCGCTGGTGACGCACGCCACCCAGCCTCATGCGACTTGCCTTGTATTTTGACATTCTATTCATATAAATCCAAGAACAAGATGGATAGGAATAGTCGGATATGGTGTGTAAGGCGTTGTAGCTTATTATGGTGCAAAAGAAATGCATCCGGACAATTTATTTCTATTTTTAAATATTTTTTGAAAAACATGACGAATGAAGAAAAAGTGTTTCCGCGTGCTGCGCTACAAGCGGGGTGTTTTCTGGCTCGGCTCGATTGTGACTTGAATTCATGTCTTAGTGAATGAACTGCAGGAATGTGACTCTATCGACATGTTTTACACTTTAATTCATGCTTTGTCGAAATCATCACTTCGATTAAATGTGATGTCGCAACCGACCGGGACCGAACGCAAATTCTTGGCTGGTCCCCAACTTTTGAGTGTCATCGCATTTGAATGCGCCTTTATATGTCATTTAAAGCTTATTTATGCTTTTCAAGTGCTGGGCAATAAAAGTAAACGTCACTGATCGTCGCTGTATTGTATTGTATTTATTAAGTGCCCTACCCCCCACCTCCCTCTCCCCCCCACCCCTCTCTCTCTGTTTAGGTTTGTGAGGAGCAGAAGTGCGAGGAAGAAGTTTTTCCCCTGGCCATGAACTACTTAGACAGATTTCTAGCAGTGGTCCCCACCAAAAAGTGTAACCTGCAGCTGCTGGGAGCAGTTTGCATGTTTCTTGCATCCAAATTGAAAGAGACTCGTCCATTAACTGCAGAGAAGCTTTGCATCTACACAGATAACTCCATCAAACCACAAGAACTGCTGGTAAGCAACATCACGTCACCAGTTGCTCAACACCAGCTTTTTAATCGCCCTTTTTATTTTTTCGTTTTATAATATTTTGAACTATACTCCCCCCCCCCTTAAAAATAATAACGTAATCTAGGGTGCACTTAAGTCTGTGTTTTAATGAAACGCAAATGCCACACACAAGTGAATTGTTCCACAGGGGCTCCTTACTGTACATACCCCTCTGGCTGGGCTTTAAAGTCTGTCTAATGGTCTCCATCGCCATCTAGCGGCAAATATTTGCACACGCAGAGCAACGAGGTCATCTTGAATGGCGGCCAAACTTCTGACTCTGTTCCTGTCAGAGTGGGAGAGAGGCACAGAGAAATCCAAGTTTGCCTTTTACAGTTCAGCCTCCATCCAAAAATAACCATCGATGCACACGCATGATGCCATGTTATGTCATGCTGGTTCTGTTTTGCATGATTGTCGTAATCGTGGAGGGGGGGGGGGGGTCGAGAGAACAATTGTTTGTTTGCGAAGGCTTGCGATATCCGCAGCTGCCTTCACCTGCGCAAAGCAATTACTTAGGGCCAGTCTCAAATCAGATAACGAAGCCCCGCAGTGCTACATAAACATTCCTCGGTAAACAACAGTCCACCCTACCCGTGTTGTGAAAGAGGCCTGATTTTGTAATTCAGATGTGACTGACTGCTCCCCGACGCCGGGCTCTCATTTCCATTCTCGCACCTATATGGTCAGCATGGGAAAGAGGTGCACTCCATCAAACAGCATGCCTAACTTTTAACTTTTGAGGCCCTCTGCTGTTTGTTTCCTGATGCGTCCTCTCAGTGTTTCTGTATAAGGCAGTATTTTGGCTGTCATGCAGATACAGGAAACAGAGATCAGCTGCTCAGTGCATGTGATCGCTTCTTCTCTCTTTTTTTTTTTTGTGGTCCTCTACTACGGAAGCGTATTGCATTCACTTGAGAAAAAAAAAACTTGTTTTTCTGAGTAATTTTTTTGGGCCTTTGTTTTTTATATGTAATTTTTTTTCTTTTCTGTTTTATGGAGTATTTTTGTTCTGTTTTTCTGAGTAATTTTTTTTCTGTTTTTATGAGTTTTTTTGTTTGTTTTTTTCGGACAAATTTTTTCTCTATTTTCTGCGTAATTTTTTTTTACCTCTGAACTCCATGTGACGTGTTCCCGACTCGCTTATGGCGGACTCCTCCCCGCTTACCTCAAACTGCCTTCAACTTCATACTTAAACCGGTTCAATTAAGGTAAGGCATGTATAGTAATTAGTAACGCAAACATTCGTTGTGTTTGGTGCTTTTTAACTGTATACTTTACTCATAAGTTTTTATCATTTTATGGCGCATGTCAAGCGACATGATTTCAATAATGTGTTCTTGTTAACACTTCGTTTAGTCATCACCCGGAAGTTCCTTCCACAACACTTCAATACAAGGCATTATGGGACATGTAGTCCCAAATTTGTATTACTACATAAAGTGTACAGTTAAAAAGCACAAAATGCAACGAATGTTTGCGTTACTAATTACTGTACTTGCCTTACCTTAATTGAACCGGTTTAAGTATAAAGTTGAAGGCAGTTTGAGGTAAGCGGGGAGGAGTCCGCCATAAGCGAGTCGGCAACACGTCACTTGGAGTTCAGAGGTAAAAAAAAAATTACTCAGAAAAACAGAAAAAATTAGTCCAAAAAACAGAAAAAAAATTACTCCGAAAAACAGAGAAAAAAATTACGCAGAAAAATAGAAAAAAATACTCCATAAAACAGAGAAGAAAAAAATATACAAAAAAACAAAGGCCCAAAAAATTACTCCGAAAAACAAGTTTTTTGTTGTTTTTTTTTCTCAAGTGAATGCAATACGCTTCCGTACTTCCGTACTCATCTTTCGTAAGAATTTCTTGTAAATTGAACCGCAATGTTAAAAAGAAGGTGTGACCAGAGGAAGGCAGTAGCAGAAGGAAGTGGGGGCCAACCTGCCACTCAGCATTCAGCTCTGCTATGTTGCAAACTTTTTTTCTTCTTTTTTTTTTTTGTCATCGATTCTAAAGTGGAGCCGCACTTGTGGAATAGGTTTCAATGCATGAGGATAATCTTGTTGCTCACGCGATGCTTCCAATTTTGCCTTATTTAATAATACAAGTCATCCTTTGAGACAAAGCAACAGCTCCTTTTCGTTGAGTGTCAGAAGTCGAACATTGCATGTCTGAAAAGGTCAGTGGAGAAAAAACAAAAAAAAACATACAAGGTCAGCGGCTAGCATGTTGGATTATCTCATGACTGAGACCATGCGGTCTCTCCGAGGAAGAAAATGAGCAGCATACGTGGTTGCAGTCACAAGGCAGTCGTCCGGAACCATACCACTAAATGTTTTCCTAAATTAGTCACCAACTCTTCGGTTAATCACCTCCTGCTCGAGGAAGCGAAAGTAACAATACACCCAAAGACAGGAGAACACCACACCTAGTGTCATGTACCATCACATGGACAGCAGCATGCGTCTTCCCCGCTCAATGTACTGCTCCAGCAATGTCATGTGTGATGACAAGGCATTTATACATATGAATTGTAGGCCTGTTTGGCACTTGACAATGGTGGATTTACAGAGATTTTCCAAATGACTTTTAATGGTTGGTGTGGGAGGAAATCCGCTTAAGAGTGTTTTTACATTTCTTTCAATGTTTGACTACAGATTAAATGCTGATTCTTCCCAATGCGCAGCCTTCCTTCCCTTCCGTACACACACAGCGGAACCTCTGCTGGGCCTCTTTAGGAAAGTCCCAGATGCCAGACAGACAAGTGGGGAGGGAGCACACTGTTGTGAGGTCACCTGAGCTGGTGACATTGCTTGTGTTTCTCGGCGTCAGGCTGTAAAAAAACCCAAAAAAACCCACGCAAATTATTGTGATTTTGCACAAGATTAGTTTATTTTTATTTATTTTTTGTACGAAAACAATTTTAGGTAATTCCGTGAATAATGCAGGTTTAGCTTTCAATATTTGTCTCCAATGCTATAATAAATACAAACACAAATAATCATTTCTTTTAAAACTTGATACATTTCATCAGTCTAGGAAACACAGCAATGTCGATCTGAATTGTTTTGGTCATTAGACACGTCACATGTTTGCACGGCCACTTGTTGCTAGGCAGAATTCATACGGCATGCTCACAAGGCTGTTAGAATGGCAACAGAGGGCTAATTCAACAGAATAAGGAAGTCAGATGAGACAACATTAAGGATATTAAAACGCAAAAACTGTTTTTTGCAATTGAAGCACTTCCTTGTATAAAAGAGAAAATACATCATGTAAAAACCTAAACTAACATCGCTTACCCAAACAACTTCAAAATGTGAAAATGTCTCCTCTGCCTATTATGAAATGTAATTTTTGAGTCCGCAACGTCCGTCACCACAATCCTGCGGTGTCCCCTTTTCTTCAGGAATGGGAACTGGTGGTGTTGGGGAAGTTGAAGTGGAACCTGGCTGCAGTGACGCCGAACGACTTCATCGAGCACATAGTGAGGAGGCTGCCGCTGCCTGAGGATAAACTGACTCTTATACGCAAACATGTCCAGACGTTCATCGCCCTTTGTGCCACAGGTAGGTCACAATCAAGCGCGCTTGCTCATGGATTGCCTCGGTCATATATTGCAGTGCTCATTTGTCAAAACAGATGCGATACATAATGGTGAATAAGCTGTTCCACCGCTTTCTCATGATTCATTATTCACACCTGCGCTACGTTGCATTTAAGAGATCAGAAAAACATGGAAATACAATGAGCATACTCATACAAAGCTGTTGTCAGCTGGAGCGCAAATCCAAGCGCCAACACAGACTCACTGAAATCACGTCAGCCCACCAGGCCCTGCCTCTTAAATGCACATATCCATTTTTAATGCAGGAATTAAAAGACAAAGTAGTTTCATTACACTGTAGGCTCGCAATATTTTTGGGGTTGGTTCAAATCAGGGTTATTGTAGTTTTAGATTTTTCATAATACAGTATAGTTTTTTTTTATTAAATTTTTGTTGTTCGAAATTCAGTTACTTTTAATGTTTTTAGAGCCGGTTTGTTAGTTTTTATTAGTTTTTATTTTTTCAGAAAAGCTTAATTTTAGTTTAGTTTTGATTAGTTTTAGTTTTTGTTTGTAAATATATGAATTTGTTGAAAGTAAAAAATAAAATAATAAAACAAGTCACTATTGTGAAATTAAACAACAATTATCACGCGACTATTTGACCTTCATAGACTTTAACAGCTAAACTGAAATAAACGTTTTTTTTTTTTTTTTGGAAGGGCCCCGAAAACTTATGCATGTTAATTGATAAAGACTAAAACGAAGGTCATTATTTAATTATTGTTAGTTTTAGTTAGTTTTATAAACTTGAGATATAGTTTCAGTTCTTTTTCATTGTTTTAAAAAAATGTCCTTATTTTATTCAAAAATTTTTTTTCAATATTAGTTTTAATGTTAGTGTTTACTATAATGCCTTGGTTCAAATAAATTTTGAATGACTTTTCAAAGTGTTTTAATAATTATGGTCTGTTTTACGAAGTTTAAATGTTTTAAAAGAGTGCGGTAGTGGTAAAACTATATTAAAAAAGTTGTTTTTTTCTCGCAAATATTTACTGTAATGATGACTTTACTACTGCGTTTTGGATGCAATACTACTTTATTTGTATAGCGCATTTCACAACAGCTGCAGCTGAAACAAACATAAAATAGCAATAGTTCAATAACATAGACAAAGCCGTAAATTAAAATACAAATTAATCTTACTAACACATTTAGAGTAGACACCGGAAAACAGCAGAAGAGTCTCAAGTTGGGTCAAAAGCCAAAGAATAAAAATGTGTCTTCAAAGACATGAGACTCATTTCCCATCATTGGTGTTCTTTTTTAGTATGCCTTGATGCATTCAAAGTTTCTTCTTTTTGGCAGCTTTCCACAATATCGTCCACAACTGCATACATTTCCAATGTCGCAATCGATTTTTTGCACATTCTTTTCCGAGCACCGTATCAAAGTGCAGCTCAGCTCAGAGGCCTGATGTAATTTAAGAGAGATGTATTACCCACATGGTGGAAAATATTCCAAATGAAACTTACGTCATTGAAGATGTTTCAGAGTTAAGGCGTCCTCCATCATCTGTCATGTCACAGTCTGGTATGAGGCGCTGTTGCGCTGTTTTGGAGGCTCGTCTGTAGCGTCCAGTAACACTTCAAAGCAAACTCAGCTGGTTGAGGGGCCTTCCCATGTGACACGGGGTTGGGAGAGGTGCTGAGGCTTGGTGGGCTATTGTGAGGTGGATTGTTCCCATACGATCAAACATCAAGTGAGTCCTGGGAGGGACACGCAAGCCTTCAACTTGATCTGGAAATGGCGGTGGAGAAGATGCAGGAGGTTTGCATGTTTTAATATCTCCAGTCTCCACAGCTGGAGGACGTGATAGCGTTTGAGGTCATGCACCTTCGCTTTGCATCACCTCAAAACTGAGAAGCTACCAACAGGGCCGGAGGAGTGATGTAATAATATTAATGATGACACTTCATTGATGCTACCAAAAGCATTGACATCCTCTCTCTTGGGAAATAGCTCATTTTACTGGTTTCCAGTAGTTCAGAGCAAAGCATAGTTGCACAGCGTTAAAATGAAAGATTGCCAATTTTTTTTTTTTTTAATGTAAAGGCAGGGGTTATTGTGAACGATAGGCTGGAGCAAAAAGAAGGACCAACCGACTTTCTTAGTGTGGTGTAGATTCTTGTGTAATGACAGCATGTCAGTGGAAGTCGCTATTCTCAAAGCAACATTGTGAAAGACTCAGCATGCACTTTGTCCGTAATGGCTTCATCGAGGGAGTGGAAGTGAATTTACGAGCCGAGTCCTCCTGACAATGCGTCTTCGGAGAGAGCCTTTCCGCAGATAGTGCTGGATTAGCAACAGACCATTTATTTATGTATGCACTCGGCAAACATAGAGTAGTGAGGGCAAGACGCAGAAAGAGAAGAGCGCGAGTGAGTCAACAATTCGATGCGCTGAAGATATCTGGGAATTCGAAACCCTTTTTGCTCAGCGTTCCCAGACGTAAATCTTGTGTTATCTGGTGAGAATCTTCCCGGAGGCATCCTCCGAGCCGGTCTGAAGAGCCGAAGACGCAGCACAAGGAGGCGAGCTCTCAGGAGGATTTACATTTGCAAGACAGTCGACAACAGGTCACCTGTGGCCTTTCCGTTTCATTCAACCCACCGGCCGCCGCAAATCCCAGCGCCGCTGTCCGTCTAGTGAAAAAGAAAACATGCACAAAACCGCAGTGCTATGTTTTCAAGAGAACAAGGAGAAAGGAGAAGTGGAGAATAAGGCCTCTCCTTCCTAATAGCTCCTCGCTTTTGATGAAACAGTTCCGTTCAGGCCACTCGGCGGGTTTTTGTCAGGTGGCGTTGGCTGGCTCTGTATTAATTAATAACACTGGCTGCTCCATTCAGGACTATGCAAATGGTTTGAGGGGCTCAGCTCAAGACTGCGAGAGAGGAGACAAAAGATAGGGCCCTTACATTTCATATGCAGAGCCATTTGAGGGTCAGCGCCGCGGGGCCACTTGATAGGAAACACCGGCCTTTCCCTCAGGCAGCCCGCCGGATAATAGCCCAGAAACAAGCTCATTAAGGGAGATTATCAACCTCCATTCCTACACACGCACACCAAGCACTCCCAGCTTCCTCGTCTATTCTTATTCAATTGGGCTAAAGTGGGAGAATAGACGGGGTGCATGGGGCAGACAGATGCACCCCAAACTGTCTCTTGTGGTTATTCAGCTTCATCTTCTGGCCATATTGGCAGGGATTATGCCTTGATTTTATTTTTTTTTATGCACGCTCCAATAGCCTTTACGCGTGCTTTGGACGGTCATACATGTTGACCAAACGCGACACCTGGATGTTGACCATTCGAGAAAGTCCATTGTCCTACATGTTGGGATATAAATTCCCACTGGGTCAACTAGCAAAGAATAAGATCTCCAAGTTATGAATGGTATTTGATGATTTTTTTTTTTCCTCCGGTGGAAAGGAGGGCTAGGAAGTGGCTTTGAACTGTCAAGTAACTTGATCATTAACTTGTTAGTTTGACAGAGGAAAACTAATCATTCACTAGATAGAAGACACCCTTTTCCTTTCCTCCCTCTTGTTTAAAGTCCATTTCACTGGCTGGACATACGAATTCGGAATTGGATCTTTTCTGTTTGAGCGCAATAGTGCAAGAAATGGAAAATTGACCACGCAGCGGCTCAAATTTACACAAAGTTGCTGTTTTCTTTTTTTATCAGAACGTAACCAGATAAAATCAAGTATTGTGTTTTTTGTTTCGTTTTCAATTTACAACCTTTTTTTTTTCTTTTTTTTGAAGCTGTATTTTAGCTCCACAAGATGGTGACACTGTGGGCAAATATGCGCGTGCAATTTCTACGCAACAGTGCAAATATTTTTCAGTGATTCATGTCCCTTTTGATGCCAATCTCACTGGACCAGAATGCCGTCGGCATGGAGACACTCATCACATTGGTCTCGAAATGAATGATTCATCTCAGATGTGGTCAATGAAACGATCTTTACTGCTGTTTGTTATCGTTAAAAAAAAAAAAAAACTCCTTCACGCTGGATGCGTCAGAGCCTGAGCAAATTAGCCAGCACCTCCGACCAATTATCCTCACATCCTTGATATGTGGGATCATGTCCGGTGCCGCCACATTGGCAACAGATGAAGCAGGAAGTAGCCTGCGCCCAAACGTGTGACAGAGTAAGTGAATCACACTGTGGCATGTCCTGAGTTCCCTACATCAGCTACCCACTGAAAACCATGTGGCCGTCTGACTCACAACACAAGCGCAAGGGGAATTTCTCTCTGGATGCTGCTACATTCATTGCCGTGTTTGAAAAGGCAACATCCTCTTGTGAAGTCTGCGTGATAAACATTGCTGATAGTGATGATGAATTTAGTCACAATTCACTTTGGGTGAAAACATAAAGAGGAGATGGAGAGAAATTTTATACATGTGACTCGGATGGTTGCGTGGCTGTCTCGCGGGTTCATAATGATAACCGGCACTCAAGTCAGATGTTCCTTGTCGCTCCTGAATTGCGATCGTGTCTTGCGGTAATCTTCAAAAGACATGTTGAAATTTACTTCGGAGCAATGCCATGAACCACACGGGCTCGACAACAGTTTGGTCTTTCTGTGAAACGTCTCGCAAAAATGACGATGCATTAGTGTCAATAGCGGCATAGCAATCCTAAAATAATGTTTCATTTTCACCTTGATCAAATTTGCTCAACGGGCACTACGTCTTGAGTTAATGCGTTGGAAAAACAGGAAGGGAGTTGGAGAGGAGAGTTTGGGATTTTCTGCCAGTTTGGATGGCTGGTGTTCAACTCTCCAGTGTACATTAATTTCCAAGTTGAATGTGCATACATTGCAGCCACCCGCAAGGAGTGTGTCATGAGGGGCAGCAGACTCCATGTGAGCCCAGGCCAGAGAAGATGGAGTTGCAGACAGCGAGAGAAAGGCCCATTGAAGGGTCTGAGAGACGTGCTGGCCAGACGAGGCGGCCGCTGACACTTACACAGAGCTTTCCATCGGAGGCGTGCGTCCCCACTCAGCTACATACACTTGTTTATCCTCAACAAGAATATCAATGAGCGGCTCCTAAAATACGAGCATTCTTTGCCCCGCAGGCCGCCGCCAACAGGCCGGCGCGTCGGGCCGTATCGGCTGCACGCGCACGGCCTTGTTTGTTGTTGCCTTGTCTGGAGTGCAAAAAAAAAATTCGCTTGCAGCCCACCGCCCACCACTCCGCTCAGCCACAAAACGACGATAGATCTTTGCCGCCCGTCCGTGTACTGTATGTGCCGTCGAACAGTATATTATTCCTTGCCTGTGAGGTGTGCTCCCTTGTCTGTCGGCGGGCTCTCACATCACACATGGTGTAAATCCATGTATGTCTTTCTCCTTTTCCCCCCCTGGAGAAAGTTGTACTATTACAGCAGTGATGTAATGCCGAGGGTCTTTGTGTGCTCTTTCCTCTTGGCTCGAGGTGGCCTTTAATAAATCGCCCCTTGGCAGAGGCCCAGCCACGAACACAGGGGTGTATAATAAGTTCATTTATTTGTCAACACTGAGCCCACACGATGAGAAAACGCCTGGCTGCGCATGTTAAAAAGGCAGCGAGGGGCTGCCTTTACAGCTATCAAAGGGCCCACCTCTTTGATTCCAGCTGGAGGAAAAAACGAAGGAAGAAAAATCTCCTTCAGAGCCATCGCATGCCGTTTGCTTTGCAATTGAATATGGCAATATGTAAATGCGCAGGCTGCCTCTGCCTCCTCCCGTTGCCCGCTGCCCCAGCCCATAGGTGGCCCAGGAACAGAGGCATGCTTGTGGGGGAAGGAGAGGAGGTGAGGGTCACTGGAGGGCAACTCTTTTCTTCCTGCAAAACCTCACAAGGGTCTGGACACAGACTTGAGAGTGATGTGCAGCAGAGATGTCAACCCCCCCAACGTTCTCCCATCACGCCCACCACCTTCCCGTCTTTTCTCCTCGTGGCCTTGTCGCCACTCTGTCCATCCCTCCTTCTTCATCTTCCTCTTGATGTTGACCCCCCGCACCCCCGCTGTCCGGCCACGCTCTTTGTCCGGCCTGTCTCGCTGAATTGCCATCGGCACACAGGGGATGGATGCTGTGTCTCTCAATTGGGTGAAATGAGGTGATGACTCCGGACAATGGAGTCACACTCTTCTGCCTTCCCTCTCGCTGGCCCGCCACTCTATTAATATGCTAAAAGATAGGAGGGCCGCCAACGCAAACCACCGCCTGTTGCCGCGACAAAGCCTGGGGCATGTGTGTCATTCAGTGGCCCCCGAGCGGGCCGTGTGCTTTCCAAAAAGAAAGGTAGAAGTTGAGCAAGACTTCCAGAGAGAATAGCCAAGGGAGAGATGCTGATTTTCTCTCTCTCTCTCTCTCTCTCTCTCGTGCCCCCCTCCCTCGCGCCTGTATGCCAGTTGCCTTGCCTTTTCGAGCTTCTGGCCCGTTCACAAGCTGTCTCATTTGCATTATGAATGACAGTGAGGGGAGCTAACAAGGTTATTGGTCTTTGAGACGCACGCCTGTGACCACACGTGGAAAAAGGACCTACAGCAGTGAGCATTGGCAGAGGCACTGAGCCTCTTTATTCCTCCCTTTCCAAGCGCTATGGGGCTTTTTCAGCGAGCACACGATTTACTCAGGAGATGGAAGAAAAGGGTCCGGCCTGGGGGAAAGGGAGGCGGGGCGGGTTTGGAGGGGAGGTAAGGGAGGGCGGCTGCTTTTCAGCTCCTTTACAAGCCAAGTGAACCCTCATTATCCAGGCTGCTGGTCATTAGCGAGCGCTGCGTTCAGACTGTGCGCAATAGAAGGATTATTTATCGACTGACTGCTAGATTAACAAATCATGCAGTATTGTCTGGCATGCCTGTACTTTTTTTGTGGAGCGTATTAATTAAAACGTGAAATTATGAAACGACACCTGCTGAATGCATAATCCTCTGACAAAAAAAGAGTCATTTAATTCCTGGTTTGAAGTTACAATGCGCGCATCTTTTTCTACAACTAACTTGTTGAACTACAAATACTTGGCCCTCGAAATGTAACCCACCGGGAATCTTCAAATCGTTGATGATTTTCTATGTGCCCTTAAAGACACACCATTCTGTTTTCAATAATGTCATTTGAAATTTAAAAGAAAAAAGCCCTTTGAATTTTGAGGGGGGATTAAGAGTTACAAAAAAAATGTTGTTTTTTTTTAAACATAAGTCTGTATTAATCACAGAAAAAAATTACAGCATCACTGCCACGTTTACTCAATTAGCTTTTTTTCCCCTCCTTGACAGATTTCAGATTCGCCATGTACCCTCCATCCATGATTGCCACCGGAAGTGTTGGGGCGGCAATCTGCGGCTTACAGCTGGATTCAGTGAACCAATCCCAGTGGGGGGACAGTCTGACAGACCTGCTGGCCAAAATCACAAATACAGAAGTGGTGAGTTTATGTTTGCCTGTGTAGACCTGTGTTTGGAAAATGATAGCTATCCGGAGAGCTGACCAGCTAATGCCAATAGAGACAGTTGGATATTTATGAGTAAATATAAATGATCTATAACATATTGTGCATTGCCAAAGATACTTCAGCGAGGCATTATTCGAGCAACATGTTTATTCTTGTAGTTTACAGTGTTATACAACATCATATTTAGGGTTTGTAATATTTTTGGATTGGATGTAGTTTCATCGCCTTGGCAGTGGGCATACCACGACGTCTAATCAAAGTAAGAGAACATTTGTTACCTGTATGTTTGTCAGAAACCTGACTAGTAAGCAAGTGGCAGGTTTTCGTCTGAGTAGGGCCTCCTCATATAAACAATCCTGGGAATGTTGCTGTGGTGGGTTAGACGAGTCCAAACAGCAGCAGGACCTTTAGCGATACCTGGCATTCATCATGCGGCTGGAAGTCTCAAGTCTCAACGTGCTTTAGCTCATTGGAAGTTAACGGAATGCAGCATTGGAAGTCAGAAATTAATTTTATTTGAATTTTCAAGACGTCCATCTTGAATTGGTGAGATCAAGGCGTCAGAGAAGCATCGAGAGCCCGAATCAAGTGAAGTGCTTCAAGAATGATAGTCTTTGGTTTGCACTCGTTGACTTAGTTGGGACAAGAATTTGTGTGCGCTCACAACACAGGGGCCAGATAGTTGTCGCACCGACCTTAGTTTTTTAAATCCTTTCCCAAAAGGCGTCTAAGAAGGAGGAGGGGGAGGTGGACCATCAGGCCTGCGTGGTGACAATCAAGCCTCTCCCGCCTCTTCCTTTTCCTCCAAAAAGCATCCCGGCTGGAAATCATGGTTCCCTCGGGTGTGTGCTGTGTGAAGTCTCGTTCACCAGCTGAGGAAAAACAAATAGTTAGCCCGAGCAGCACAGGACCTCAGTGTGTTTAGACTGCACGGTTCAGGACTTGAGGGAATTAAGTCGCTCTATGGCTCTATGATCAACTCTCCACATTCCTCGATCCAGACAAGCCGTGCTTTGCAGCGCAGGCTGGAGGCGAAGCAGAGGGCACCTTTCCTAACTCAACATATATGAGGGACTTAAGTATAAACTGCTTAGGAGACAGCCAAAAGTAAACATATTGGGTATGTTTTGGTTTGTAAAATTACTCAAGAACTTGTATCAGACCACCGCTGGTGAGACGCAGCCTTAAGAAAATGTGAATGTACACACATTTGTTGCGTATTGCTTTTGAAAGAATTCCAATGTATTCATTGACACGGTCAGAGATTGTTTGCAAAAGTAAGATTATGGTTTCTTGATGACAATTTTGACTGCAGTCACCAGGGTGGCGCTTCGAAAAAAAACGGCAAAGGTACACGTAACTTTCTGTATTTGTATTTGTCCAGCGAAAGAGTTTCGCTAAAGCTAGCTCAAGAGCCAGGCCAAGTGTGAGGGGGGGGGGGGTTTGCCAACGCTGCCGCTGTTGCCAATGGCATCATGGCCGAGGCCGCCCCCTCCTGGCACCCTGCTGGCATCTGCGGTATCCACAAGCTGCGGTTTTCCAATGGAAATGTGACAAAGCCCAGCCACCACCTTGAGCTGCTGGAAAAATGTGTGTCACGTCATGCACACACACCCACACACACACACACACCTGGTGTTCCCAAGCTGCTCGCTGTGAAGGGTAGATGATGGTGATGGCTAAAGAAAGAGAAATTGTAGAAACTGTAAGGTCAAACGAATAATGTTTTCTGGTGTAAGAATCTCTCAATCATAAAAGATTGAAGAAACCTAATTGCACAACAAGAGGCGTTCAGAGAGGAGGGCCAACAAAGCAGTGGTCCCGGCATCTGCCAATCTAGGGGTGTTCAATTTTGAAACTCGTTCACCACCAATAATCATCACGCACCCCCCTCTCCTGGTGACAAAATACTTTTTCGAGGGCATCGGAAACAGCCATTCGTTCCGGGCATCTGTGAGCTTCGCACGCCATTGTCGCAACATTATTGTTACACAACTGCTGAATGACAATGACCACTGTTTCGAGTGAAACAAGATGTCTTGTACGCCATCATGCATGATTTTATTTTTTGGTTTTGTGAACTTTTACACACACACACACACATATTCATGCAGTTCAGTTTCATCTCACTGGAAGGCAAGAATTTTCAGATTTCTTTCAGTCACACTCTTTCTGAGTTGCAAAATGGCTGTCACCACGGCAAGCCAAACGTGTTTATTTTGGAAGATCAATGCTTTACAAAGTGAGCTGTTTGGGCCACAGAAAGAAAGAATGATGGCATTTTCTATAGTTAGGATTTCCACTGTCAGCCTCTTTCTGGAAGATTCTTGAGATAAGTGTGACGCCTGTTGTGTGTGCTCGCTCCAGCTCTGACCATCCAGCCTTGTGTGGTACAGTCGGCACTTGAAACGCATTCCATGGCTTCACACATTTCTTCCTTTTGGTTTTGTCTGTCTGCACGACTTCCCCCTGCTGCTCGTGTCACAAAGGCCGCCCAGGAATAATGTGCTTGCCTTGTCACACAGACAGATTGTTGCAATATGATGAATGCTTGAGGTGGACTGCAACAACATGGAGGGAATATGAGACCCTCATGTGCTGTCCAGGTTGAGGCGGCGCCAAATGATGCTTCACTGAAGCGCTCTCTCTTCAGCCATATTGGTCGCTGTTGGGCTTTGCTTTGCAAGCACCTCGACCTTCCGCGAAAATGCTACCAATGTTTCCAGTAGTCACACGCTGAAGTCATTAAACTTTCTCAAATAAAACCTATAAGGCTTGGCAAGTCGTTGGAGTTGCCGCTCTAAAGCGCTGCAGAGACTGTGAGAGTGTCTTATTAGAACTGAAGGCATGCATTCTTGCGGTAAAACACAGGCAGTCGCTTTACATGTTTGGAGCTTTGCTTAATGTTCTCACAGGAATTGAGATTTTTACGACCATTGGGGCATGTTGGTGGGTGCAGTGGGTGTGTTTGTGCACACGTCCATGTTAGTGGTCCCCTCGGAGGATGGACGCTATTTGGGTTACCTTCATATCTGACCGAGTCTAAATCAAATCCATATTCCCGGATTCTAACCACCAGTGTTGACGAAATAAGATTTACTGGTTGCAATTACTTCAAGCTGCCCCTAAATCTTGAAAAAAAAAAAGCAATAGGCATAAATAGCTTGGACTCCAATTCTTAAAAATGTCTCATGCATGTTTTAGCTTGTGATCTAGTGTGCTGTTTGACCTTTGACATCATGACCTTTTGTCAGTGAGCCGTGTGCACTGCAGCTCCTGAAGAGTAACTCTGTTCTGAGTTATGTGTTGGTTCTTTCTGGCCTGGCGGCATCTGAAACTATAACACTGGCTTTTCAGGTCTGAATTAGCTGCAGCTTTCTAAAAAAAAAAAAGGAGAAAAAAAAACTTGAGCCATCACTCCATAAGGTACAATGAACACAAGGAACTTTTTTTTCTGTTTGAGTATCACACAGCGAGAAGTTAGTGTTCTCCATTAGCGCACTCAATTGTGAACAAATGCTTCTACAACATCTGTGGGATTTTTCTGCGAACAATCTATTCAAGTCAGCACCACCCGCTCCGTACAGTTCGACCCCCCCTCCCACCCGTCTGCCCGTCCGCCCCCTCTGTGGACCAGCCATCACAGATATGAGGGCTCAGTGCTGTTGAGAGGCTCCTCTCCCAGGTGGATTCTCACATTGCACGGGCGCCTTTGATGCTGAAAGGCGAGCCGGCCGGGTCTCCCATGGATCCCCCGCAGGCAGGCAGGCACAAGGACTGGCTCTCGTTAAAAAGGCACCACCTTTGTGCTCCCTCAGGAGGTGGATGTAATTAACATAGCTTTGGTACTACCTGTGTTTTCAGACGTCGTTGTCAAGGTTACCTCTGTTTTCTCAGCGCTTGGGAATGGCTGAGGAGCTGGCGAATAGTTGGGTGCATGGTTGGGGAAGGCAGGCACAGGTGTGTACGTGTGTGGCGCTGTAGGGCCGCTTTTCGTCGCACACCCCCAGTGGGCTGACGTAATGCTTGGATCTGCATCGTGTCTGCCCTTCAGCCTCCCTGCTTGTGGGAGTTGCAGAGAAGTCTCTGGTTTCAGGCAGATATATTGATATGGATCTGGTTGACTGGAACACAAACGAAACTGCGGTTTCTGTAACAATTTTCAGTTTGTGCTTCTAAAGTTTAAAGGTGACATATTGTAGACGTGATCGACTTTTGCTTAGTCAACAGCATTGTGAATTTGTGTGTGTCTCTTGTGACATTGCAGGATGTTCTCAAAGAGTGCCAGGAGCAGATCGAGCGTGTGTTAGAGAGCAGTCTGCGCGAGGGCCGGAAGCAGCAGCAACAGCAGCAGCAGAGTCAGAGAGGCCCGAGCAGTAAAGGCCTGGACGAGCTGGATCAGTCCTCCACCCCGACAGACGTCCGTGACATCAACTTGTGAACCACAAGAGGGCCTCATTGCGCAGGATTTACAACAACAAAAAAATATGAATCATGAAAAAAAAAAAAAACTTTCTTAAAAGCAGAAAAAAAGAACAAAAAAAACAAAATGCTAAAAACACAAGCCCTTTAAAAGAAAAAGAACAATGCTTGCTAGTTTTTTGTAGATTTTTTTTCTGTTCTTCAAGACAAAAAACGCCTGCCCACGAAATCTAGATTTTTTTCTTTTTCTTTTTAAATCTAAAAGCAACAGATTTGGGGCACGGTGATGCTCCGTGGTGCCTTGGATATACAGAAGGGAAACCAATCATATTTGCATTCTGCCTTTGATTGTATAGAATGATCATTAAGTTATATTGTAAACATAGCTGGTTGGCAGAAAGTTGCATACGTGGGATCAAAGTATGGGCTAAGGTTTTTTTTTTCTTTTCTCGCTCTCTATTTTGATATATATTCATGTTATCTTCTGACCATCAGTGAGATGTGGCGAGGAAGCCTTGAGAACAGTATGTGCAACGTTGGTGGGTCCCAAATCCAGGGATGAGACAGGATCATTTGAATCATCATCAGTAGTCGTAGTAATTATTATTAGTCGTAATAATGTTATTTGACATATTTTGAGTAGTCAAGATCAATAAGCTCCTTTGTCAGGCTGCTTGTATGTGTGGGTCAGTTAGTGGATTCAGCGTGCCTCCGTGTGTGTCCGTGTGTGTACGTGTGTGTGTCCAAATGTGAGCGGTCTGAATGGGATCCTGTATCTAAATTAGCAGTAAACATTCTAAGGCGTGAGGCACTTACAATGTTAGAAGACTAAGGAGCAGGCTGAGGTTACATACATACTTTGTTTATCAGTATAACGGGGCATCTATGCTATGTCACTGCCTTCATTCATTAGCAGTGCATCGAGGTCTGTTGTTGGCCAGCAATAAACTGCTGCATCGTGGGGCTATGAATGAGACGGAGTGTGTTTGAGTGAAGGAACCTTCACTTCACTCGCAGCCCTTCCAAGAGCATTTTTGTAAAGTCTTTAATAACCTCAGCCTCACAGGTCATGCTAGGCGTTTGTTTTATTACTGCCATTCTGTTAACGATATATATGACCACATATTGTCACATGGTGTTACAGTGTTGTGTTTCCTGAGTCAAAGGAGGTCGTGGAGTGCAGAACCCTCCAACACGAAGCGTTTTAGAGCACATTTGAACGGCGGAGAGGACAATGCCTCAAAAGACAGGAGGACGCGGGACTCCTGTGTTCATAATAAGTAGGGAGGCGACAGGGTGTGGAAAGAATGGGAAAAGACAGTTTGGATGGATGAATGGAATAGAATGGCGAGGAGTGTCGGGACGTGGGAGCATGCTGCTGATGTACAGCCAGTGGCTGAATGATGAATTAAACACCCATTTGAGGTTTGAGAGCAGAATGACTGGGTGGGATTACAATTCTCTTTATGGAGGTGTACTATAACACAGATAATTGAGTTTAATTAAAAAAAAATGTACTGGTTTCCATTTACATGGATGCGAAATGAGGAACTAAGGCTACCAGATCATATGTGGATGAATTTCCTTTTTTGTTGCTTGGAGGAGTACAAGATATTGTCAATGCATCTGGAGTCCCACATAGGGTTGTGTTCAGCTCCCTATCTGATTTCAATGGCAAAGCACTTTGAGAACATGCTCCCCAGGAGATGACATCAAAATGAATTGGTGGTGATTTGGAGGTGGGTGGGTGTTTCTTTGTATATTATTTGATTTGATTTGACTTTTTATTTTTGTCCTTTTCTTTGGTTTACTTTGGAGGGCTGGTTTCCCAATCACCCCCTATGTCAAGCAAGAGTCCCATAAAAACAGGACATTCCAATCAAAACGAACATTCCGATTCAAGAAAAGACCAACTTGATCCAAGGAGTCTGTCCATTTCCAAGGATTGGAACAAAAACAAAGGCCAAGACACACAGTTCCCTCATCTGTGGCTTTCCTTTACACTGTCAAGATTTTTTTTTTTTGTACTTGAATATTTCTTTCTATTTATCTGCATCACAGCCACAGTCGTGTCACACAGGGCGGCGCTCGGGTGCTCGTAACATCCAATATTTGCACATGTTCTACAGAGGCCAATGAGTTTTTTTTTTTTGTTTGTTTTAACTTTCCAAACCACCACAAGTGATGTGTGTTTTAGTGGCTGTTCACTTTCTATGGTGCTGGCTTGAAATTGCAGAAATGTTCAACAACATTGTGTGAGGCCATGTTGTGTCATTCAGTCCTCTTTTGAGCTTTGCTGCTTCGAATAATCGATGAGGGGGTTCATCAGGCAGAGAGACACCACCGTGTTTTTCTTTTTTGGACTTTCACGTGTGCTTGATTTTTTTTTTTTCCATGAACGATATTGCTTGTTGTCAGACTGAAGAAAATGTGGGGATGTTTTTGTTTTGATTTTGGCGATTTGATTTGCCAAAACATCCAGTTTTTTGAAAATTGCCCTCCTTCATTATGCCTCTGCCGGATGTAAGCTCTCACCCAAACTTAATGTCTTTCCTGCAATGTCTTGTTGCGTGTGTTATATATTGAAACCACACTTTCAATTTGTGTTTGATATATTTTATGGGGTGACCAGACCCACAAAAGGGTTTTTTTTCTAAGATTTAGAGATACTGTATTCCAAAGTGAAGAGAGGACAGAGGAGGTGTGAAGACATCAAGAAAAAAAATGTCAATATTTTTATTGAGTTATTGTTGTCTTTTTGCGCTGCTAAAAGCTATGAATTTGTTTCATTTATACAAAATAACATTACAGAGTTGTGATGTGTCACTTGAGTGTGCTGCTATTTTATAAACATTTGTATTATAATATAATTATTTTACTGCTTAAGAGATAAATTCAGAAAAACGAAGTAGAAGGTGATAGAAGAACATGAAATGAGTATTCGACTGGAAATGTTCTTTGTACAGTTTGACATTTTGCTTAGATAGCATGTCTCCTTTACCCCCTTTTTGAATCTATTTTGCTCTTTTTCTTCAGTCACATTCTGCATCAGTGGTATATGTCCTATACCTCAGGATTACTGGCTACATACAAAAAAAAAACTCATACAAACAAACCAATCCATCATCGATACCTCTGCAGTTAAGGAGCCTGGAGTAGAATAGAAAACAACAAAACTAGCATTTAGTGGATGTGCCGTTGTTCGGCTTCCACTTGGACATACTGGAGGGAGGGGGGGGGGTCGGAACATTTCTGGGGGTGTTCTAGCATGTTTTGCTCATGTTGGTGCTACATCTGACATGTTGTGGGTGACAAAGGCTACAACAACGTTCCTATGATGTCCAAAGTACACGTGTTGCTTTATTCAGTCACAATCACCCTGAATGTCCGCCAATATGGATTCCCAATGTGGGAATGACCTATTTTGGTCTGCGATCTGATATAATGTGCGTGTGTGTGAATTACACCTGTCATTTTGACCCATAAATATTGTGATATCTGGACGTTTGAATGGAGCACATTCCCCTTTGGCTCGCCCGCCCCCCCCTCCCCACTAGAACCCATATCATGTACCTCAAATGTCTGTTGCACAACCTCTGTTCAATAAACTTCTGCTTTAAAGGGTGTGACACCACATCAGTTCACCGCTCTTTTCCTTGCCTCGCTTCCTTTTTACAAACATTTGTTTCCTGAACTCCTCGTGTGTGTTTGCAAAAGGGAGCATACAGTACTGCATAGTACAGTTCAGTAGCCGTAAATTACTAGAACGTGACGTTGTGAGCCACGGTTGGAAACACCTGCAAAAAAAAAGGATGGGGGGGGGGAATTCACGTTTAATGCTCCAATAAACAGAACTTTTAAATGGCTAAATGTAGTCATAACAGTTTTTTAACAACAGCACCAATTGCAGTATTTATTTAATTGAATGTTTGTAGACTCATTGACTAAAAATTAGGTACACCTTTAATTGCTATTCATAATTTCCTTTCATTAATTATACAAGATCTTAATCATCTTAAGCATCATATTGACAATCGTTTGCATTGCGTTTCGCAAAAACTATACCCTGTTCACCAAATTTCTCTTGCAGAGGACAGTATTTGGCCAGCTTTCAGTCTGCAATTTCCTTCCACAATATTGTGAAACCCAAATGTAGATGTTGACGAATGTACAGTATTTTTACAATCATAAGGTGAACTGTATTAAAAGGCACTGTCTCGGTTACGGGTGCTATTTTTTGTATTTACAGTACATCGCTTGTAAATGTACATTTACAATGTACAATGGAAAATGATAACTAGACGCACTGCCTTTACCGTATTTTTTGCAAAACGGACGCTCTTTGAAATGGACTTGCGTTCATGCTAGCAACAGTATGCTTGACGTTCGGGGTTACCCAGGAAGTCGAGTGTGCGACATGTTTTTGTTGCCTGTGAAACTCGCGTCGAAAGCAGCTCTTAATTGATGTGGAAGGCTTTTTGCCTTATCGTCGTTGTACTTGTCGTGCCAAAGTACTTACCCCCGAAAAAATCTGTATCCCCTGTCGCGTGAGCGAGCACGCATTGACTGAAGGCGGCGCGATGTTACTACGTTTGTTTTCATTGATAGGCACGAAGAATGTATGATTTTGTGTTTTTCATTTGCTGCAATTTAAACTCGGTTTTCCATAAAAGTGGTAGTCTTCGTCGGTGTGGTTTTCAGCGCACCATTCGCTACAATTTAACACGTAAAGTAAGCGTTTGACTCCGCCGAAATTGGGGGGAAATTACCTGCATTTGCATTCGTTAGACCAAAGAAATTTTGCAATCGTTTCCAGCGAGATCAAATTAAGTGGCAAAATGCAGATAGGTGGTATCCTGTTAGAGAACACGTAATTGTATTCCAATTGACTGATTTGTGTATTTTTTTATAACCACTGATAGCCGCGTCCAAGTGTCTCCACATACTCAATTAGGTCCAGGTGTCCCAGTAATGATATAAGCCCACATGCAAAGAAAGTCAAAAACCCACAAAGCAACCGACTGACGATCCAAGAATAAACAAAATTACACATAGAAATAGATTTACAATTATAAAACAACTAACCCAATTTATTGAGAACAGCATAAATATTACATAATGACTGCACTGTTATAGTATGTAACATTCTATAATACAGCAGTATTACTTGGTGAAATTTATTTGTGATAGTATTAGCACTTAAATATATATGTAAATGTGTATTTGTGATTGATTGCGTATGCAAGCATGCCCTCCTCCCCAGCATGCCCTCCTCCCCCGGAGCCTCAATTCGGTTACACGGGAAGGTGCTCCTATTCGGCTTAAGTGTGACGCACGCCGGCCTGTGGGCCAATTGGGCACAGCTCGTGCCCAGGGAAGGTGCTCCTATTCGGCTTCAGTGTGACGCAGTAGCATAACTCGCTCACCCCTGGTTGCCTAAGTGGCCAACCCCTGGTCGCCTAAATGGCCGGTGGGGCGCCCTCCGGTGGCCCCTCGGCGGTACTGCATGTGGTTGTACTTAGTGCAATTCCATGCGTTTGAACTTAGGGGCCCATCTCGTGTCCGGGGGAACGTTGTCCTCTTCGGCCTACTATCGGGCACGCCGGTCCGTCTCCTACGGAGCCTCCACGCGGTTGAACTTGGGTGCCACCTGGTCCTTCTCGTGTCCGGGGGAAGGTTGTCCTCTTCGGCCTAACTTTCACGAACGCCGACTCGTCTCCGACGGAGCCTCCACGCGGTTGAACTTGGGTGCCACCTGGTCCTTCTCGTGTCCGGGAGAAGGCCATCCTCTGTGGGCTAACTTTCACGAACGCCGGCCCCAGTCTCCTGTTGGACTTATTGCAAACTCCTCCTAATTCCCGCGCCCCTGGTCACCTAACCAGGGGCAGGACCCCCGCACCTCGCGTCCGGGGGAAGGCCGTCCTCTTCGGCCTAACTTTCACGAACGCCGGCCCGTCTCCGACGGAGCCTCCACGGTGTTGAACTTAGGTGTTGAATTTAGGGGCCACTCGGCCCACCTCACGTCCGGGGGAAGGCCGTCCTCTTCGGCCTGACTTTCACGAACGCCGGCTCCCTGTTGGACTTAGTGCAAATCTCCTCCAAACGCCCGCACCCCTGGTCACCTAGGGTAAAACAAAAATTCTCACGATGGTCTAATCCCTTATGTTCCTTATTAGTTGATCAATCCAACGCTTGGTGAATTCGGTTTCAATGATAGGAAGAGCCAACATTGAAGGATCAAAAAGCCACGTCGCTACCACAAGCCAGTTTTCCCTGGGGTAACTTTTCTGACTCCTATTGCTTGAAAGTAAAGCCCCGCTTTCACGGTCCATATTCATACTGAAAATCTGCATCAAGTGAGCTTTTGCCAAAATCTGCATCAAGTGAGCTTTTGCCCTTCTGCTCCGCACCTGCGATACCGCCCCAGTCAAACTCCCCACCTGCCACTGTCCCCGGAGCAGGTCGCGCCGGGAAAAAGATGCGCCACGCCGGGGCACCCTCGCCGCGCTTGGAACCAGAACCGAGAGCCCCCCCGTGCGGGGGGCTCGCCCTTCGCGCCTCTTCAAAGCTCTCGTTTGAATATTTGCTACGACCATCACCCGCTGCCCCCCCCCCGTCGTCCCCCCCGGGGGGGGACGAACGGTGGAGGAGGCCTTCAGAGCACTCGTTTGAATATTTGCTACTACCACCAAGACCTGCGCCTGCGGGATCTGAACCCGACTCCCTAGTCGGGTTGGGTGTGTGTGTGGGCGGCCGGAAACCCCCCCGCACTGGGGGGGCGGCCGGGCTCGCCCGTACGGACTTCGGTAGATGGAGGCAGGGACGACGCCCCGCCGCGCCGGAGCCTCCGCTGGCAGCCGCGTGGGCCCCCGCGACAAACGGTGACGGGCGCGGCGAGACGCGGCACAGCGCAGCTGGCTGCACTTAAGGGGACGGAGGCCGGCTGTCGGGCCAAGGGCCTGCGAATAACCCCCAACTGCGGGAAGTAGCGGAGGACGGGGTCGGCCACCCTCCTTCCCGATCGATTGGTAAGCGACGCTCTGACAGGCGTGACCCCGGGAGGGACCCGGGGTCGCAAGGTGCGTTCGAAGTGTACGAGCCGAGTGATCCACCGTTGTTCGTTTGTGGATTTGGTTGAGATCATAGATCGGAGACAAAGGTTTGATATTGGGGATGACAGCGCCGAAGGCGGGCCAAGAGTTGGGTACCCGGTGACTGGTTTGTTTAAAGTGCCGAGGGCGGCCGGGCCCCGCTGACACCGACGGCCCGGCCAGACAGTTCATGTGACGGGAACGTGACTGCAGAGCGGGGCGGAACGAGGCGGCGGGGCGCCTGACCGGGGGCGGGGGAGGTTGGGGGGGGAAACGGATAACCGCCGCGGCAGCCCCCGCATCCCCCTCCCGGAACCCCCGCCCCCGCGGGCCAACACAACCGCACGGGTCCCGGCACCTACACTGAGCCTGCCCCGCCGGGATGCGGCCCCGGGACATGGCGTGTCCGGCGCGCAGCGGGCGTATCGGGCCGGCACGCCCGCTCGTGAGCGGGCGAAATTGTCCCCTCCGCACCAGCCTCACGCGCCGGGCAACCCCTCCGCGCCCCTTGAAGTTACAACTTTTACTTCCTCTGGATAGTCAAGTTTGATCGTCTTCTTGACGCAGCCACCGGCACCGCTGCCGGCCTCCAGCGAGGACCTCACTAAACCATCGGTAGTAGCGACGGGCGGTGTGTACAAAGAGCAGGGACTTAATCAACGCAGGGTTATGACCCGCGCTTACTGGGAATTCCTCCTGGTGGTGCCCTTCCGTCAATTCCTTTAAGTTTCAGCTTTGCAACCATACTCCCCCCGGAACCCAAAGACTTGGTGGCTTCCCGGGCGCTGCCCAGCGGGTCATGGGAATAACGCCGCCGGATTGCGAGTCGGCATCGTTAATGGTCGGAACTACGACGGTATCTGATCGTCTTCGAACCTCCGACTTTCGTTCTTGATTAATGAAAACATTCTTGGCAAATGCTTTCGCCCTGGCCCGTCTTGCGCCGGTCCAAGAATTTCACCTCTCGCGGCGCAATACGAATGCCCCCGGCCGTCCCTCTCAATCATGGCCCCAGTTCAAGGAGGGAAAACCCACAAAATAGAACCGGAGTCCTATTCCATCATTCCTAGCTGCGGTATGCAAGGCGGCGCGGGCCTGCTTTGAACACTAATTTTTTCAAAGTAAACGCTTCGAGCCCCAGGTTAGCGGGACACCCACCCAAGGGCATCCCGGGGGCGGCCGAGAGGCAGGGGCTGGGACAGACGGTGGCACGCCCCGCGGCGGACCGTCAGCTCGCGTCCCGTGGTCCAACTACGAGCTTTTTAACTGCAGCAACGTTAAGATACGCTATTGGAGCTGGAATTACCGCGGCTGCTGGCACCAGACTTCCCCTCCAATTGTTCCTCGCCATATTTTTCGTCACTACCTCCCAGTGTCGGGAGTGGGTAATTTCCGCGCCTGCTGCCTCCCTTGGATGTTGTAGCCATTTCTCAGACTCCCTCTCCGGAATCGAACCCTGATTCCCTGTTACCCGTTCCAAAGTTGATAGGGCAGTCATTCGAATGAGACATCGCCGCCGCAGGGGGGCCGGCGATCGGCTCGGGCGTCATCTAGAGTTACCAAAGGGGGGGCCGGGCCGGCGGCACCGCGGTGACCGACAGCCGCCGGCAGGACCGGCGGCCCGCTGCACCGCGGCAAACCGAACCCGGTTTGGATCTGATAAATGCGCGCGTCCCCGCAGAGACGGACGGGTCGGCGCTCTTTTGCATGTATTAGCTCTAGACTTGCCACAGAACCATAACTGATTTAATGAGCCATTCGCAGTTTGAATGTCATGGCTTAGACAAGCATATGTTACTGGCAGGATCAACCAGGTAGCCCACACGTCCAGTGGTCTGTGCGTGAATGGGGTGGGAACCGGAGCAGAGGTGGGGTCGGGCGCGGGGACCAGGCGGCGCCCGCGGGAGACGGCCTCCCGCGGGGTTACCCCCGGCGGCACCCCAACCCCCTTCGTTTTTTTTATTTATTGGACGTGGGCTACGAAACTTCCGTTACCGCTACAGCCCCCATGCGCAGTGAGGCAGTCGGGAGGACCTCGGGATGGGCTCTGGCCGGAGCCGCCCTAACGCCCGCGAAGGCAACACGCACTCGGGAGCGACGTGTGTAGGTTGTGAGAAACATGCTTTAAGCGGGAAGGACCGCTAGGCGGAACGCGGGCAGGGCTCCCCCGCCCCAGTCGGGCGGCGGGGGGTACCCGCGAGCGCGGCGGAACTCCCGTGATAGGACAGCTCAGGGCCCGTGTGGCCGACGGGCGCTCGACAGGGTCGTCTCGGTCTCGCAACAAAAGCGGTTTCGCGCGGGGTGGTGCGCTAGAGGTCGATCCGCAGGCCGAAGGAACCGTCTACCCGAACAGGGGCAGGGGCCCTCCGATGGCGGGTCATGATTGCCAATCGGTCAGTGGTTGGTGTGGTGCAGTCGGTAGGGTGTGGGTGCGAGTTGTGGTGAGAGGCCGGGAGGACCGCTCCTCCTGCGTCGGACCCAAGTCATAGGAAGTGCCGTTTTCTCACCCCTCCCTTTGCGGGGGGGGGGACTGTAGGGAAGTGCCGGCCAACGCTCAGAGGTCGACCCGCAGGCCGAAGGAACCGTCCACCCGAACACCCCGGCGCGAGGCCGGGGCCGGCAGGGGCCCTCCGATGGCGGTTCATGATTGCCAATCGGTCAGTGGTTGGTGTGTTGCAGTGGGGCCGGGAGAACCGCTCCTCCTGCGTCGGACCCAAGTCATGGGAATTGCCATTTTCTCACCCCACCCTTTGCGGGCGGGGGGAACTGTAGGGAAGTGCCGGCCAACGCTCAGAGGTCGACCCGCAGGCCGAAGGAACCGTCCACCCAAACACCCCGGCGCGAGGCCGGGGCCGGCAGGGGCCCTCCGATGGCGGTTCATGATTGCCAATCGGTCAGTGGTTGGTGTGTTGCAGTGGGGCCGGGAGAACCGCTCCTCCTGCGTCGGACCCAAGTCATGGGAATTGCCATTTTCTCACCCCACCCTTTGCGGGCGGGGGGAACTGTAGGGAAGTGCCGGCCAACGCTCAGAGGTCGACCCGCAGGCCGAAGGAACCGTCCACCCGAACACCCCGGCGCGAGGCCGGGGCCGGCAGGGGCCCTCCGATGGCGGGTCATGATTGCCAATCGGTCAGTGGTTGGTGTGGTGCGGTCAAAAGAGGAGATAGAAAAAAAAAAGAGGAGATAGAAAAAAAAAAAACAAGAAAGAGGAGATAGAAAAACAACCAAGAAAGAGGAGATAGAAAAAAAAAACAAGAAAGAGATGGAAAAAAATCCTGCGGAGCTCCGTGCCTGGGGGCGGGCTGTGAGCCGCGCCGCGCCCACCAACAGCGTTACTCGCTCGGATACAATGTCTGCAAGTCACCGTTAGGAAGAAGACTTAGAAGAACTAAGGAGGAAAAATCTTCCGGAGCTCCGTGCCTGGGGGCGGGCTGTGAGGCGCGCCGCGCCCACCAACAGCGTTACTCGCTCGGATACAATGTCTGCAAGTCACCGTTAGGAAGAAGACTTAGAAGAACTAAGGAGGAAAAATCTTCCGGAGCTCCGTGCCTGGGGGCGGGCTGTGAGGCGCGCCGCGCCCACCACCAGCGTTACTCGGTCGGATACAATGTCTGCAAGTCACCGTTAGGAAGAGGACTTAGAAGAAATAAGGAGGAAAAACCCTCCGGAGCTCCGTGCCTGGGGGCGGGCTGTGAGCCGCGCCGCGCCCGCCAACAGCGTTACTCAGTCAGATACAATGTCTGCAAGTCACCGTTAGGAAGAGGACTTAGAAGAACTAAGGAGGAAAAATCCTCCGGAGCTCCGTGCCTGGGGGCGGGCTGTGAGCCGCGCCGCGCCCGCCAACAGCGTTACTCGGTCGGATACAATGTCTGCAAGTCACCGTTAGGAAGAGGACTTAGAAGAAATAAGGAGGAAAAATCCTCCGGAGCTCCGTGCCTGAGGGTGGGCTGTGAGCCGCGCCGCGCCCACCAACAGCCTTCCTCGGTCGGATACGTTGCTGGAAATTCACGCTGTGTCCGCCTGGCAGCTCTTATCCGCGGGAACCATTGAGCACTTGCGCTCACGGGGGTGGACATAGAAGAATTTTTTGTAACAAAAAACGCGGTTCCTAAAAATGTTCCCCAGGTGTTTTGGAAAACCCGGGTAAACCTCGGAAGTAGGCAAATGACCCTCTGACTAGGGGTATCAACTTTTGCCTGCTGCAGCGCCCCTAATGTCGCTCGGCGGAACTGCAATGCCCCTGGTCGCCTAAACGCTACCCCTGGTCACCTACACGCTACCCCTGGTCGCCTAAAAGCTACCCCTGGTCGCCTAAACGCTACCCCTGGTCGCCTGACGGCTACCCCTGGTCGCATAACTGACCCCTCGCTTGGGGGGGTCAAACGTTTGCCTACTGGGGCGTCCTCTGGTGGCCTCTCGGCAGGACTGCAAGCCCATTTTAGCCTAGCCAATTGAAATGAATGGGGGGAGTTTTTTCGTTTTTACCTTTTTTTTTCTCGTTCTTTTTGTATTTATTTATTTATTTCAACTTTTACCGACTCAGCCGCCCTCCGGTGTGCCCTCGGCGGTCCTGCAATCCGGTTTTCGCCTACACAAGTGAAATGAAAGGTGGGATTCTACATTCATTTATTTATTTATTTTCTTTGTTTTTCCGGTCCGGGGAGGGTGCTTCTCCTCGGCCACAGCGGCCACGCACGCCGGCGTGACTCCTCCGGAGGCATCCATGTCTGTCACCTAAAAATACTATTTGTCTGTCTAGATCAGGGATGGGCAAACTACGGCCCGGGGCCACATGCGGCCCGTTAAATGTTTTAATCCGGCCCGCCGAATTTGAAAAATATAAAATGAATAAACCTTGTTAAAGTTTTATTTTCTAAACACTGTGTTTTTTCAGAGACATATATTGTTGTAATGCTTTTGTTCACTTTCATTTAAAATTAAATGTATTTTTTTTCCTCCGATGAGGTGAGGTTACCAAAGCACTCCATCCATCTGCTCCTGGTCCGGCCCCACTGTCAAATTTTAGACCCCATTGTGGCCCGCCAATCAAAAAGTTTGCACACCCCTGGTTTAGAGTGTTACATCAACCCACCATGCATGTTTTTGGAACGAGGGAGGAAACTGGAGTACAAGGAGGAAACCCACGCAGGTATGGGGAGAACATGGATACTTACTTTGTCTTATTTTTCCATGGTTTATCATATTTACGTGATGAACCTCTGAATAAATCTTGTTAAACTTTGTGCGAGTGATATATCATGTACTGCCCTCGTGGTAAAATAAACCAGAGGGTGATTTAATTAAATAAGGTAAAGTAAATTTAATTTGGTGTAATCATGGAAAAAAATAGTATTCAGTACGTGATGGAAGGGCATATACGGTGCTCATAGTAATGGTATTTTTTTTGTGATTAGAGGGGGGGTACTTATTGTGGCAGCACCTGCCAGAATCTGTATCCCCCCTTGTAACTTTGCTTTGGAAAGAGGGATCCTGCTCAAATTTGCCACACTTCCTCAAGATGATCCACAGAATAAGTCACTTGATGGGTTGGGTTAATATTTTTGTGATTAGATGGGCGGGGGTACTTATTCTGGCGGGTGCTGCCAGAATCAGCATACCCTGGTAACTTTCCTACTGCGTAAGTGGTCAGTGAATGCACCTCGAGTCTGACGCAGAACGCGAGTGACTATTTGTTTTTTTATTCTATTGCTACTCTTGACGCGGCTATCAGTGGTTATAAAAAATACACAAATCAGTCAATTGGAATACAATTACGTGTTCTCTAACAGGATACCACCTATTCCCAATTTCGGTGGAGTCAAACGCTTACTTTACGTGTTAAATTGTAGCGAATGGTGCGCTGAAAACCACACCGACGAAGACTACCAATTTTATGGAAAACCTAGTTTAAATTAAAGCAAATCAAAAATACAAAATCATTCATTCTTCGTGCCTTTCAATGAAAACAAACGTAGTAACACCGCCCCGCCTTCAGTCAATGCGTGCGCGCTCCCGCGACAGGGATACAGATTTTTTCGAGGGTAAGACTTTGACACGACACCGGCACTCTCCAGGAAATGAAAGCGGTAACGTTCGGCTTGACATTTGTTCGACAGTAAGTGCAGCAGCAGCTTACACAGAGCACACACAGCTACACTCTCTTTGTGGACTTTGCTCAGAACATAGCCGTGAGCTAACAAGTCTGACATATACACGGGCGTACAGTCTACCGTGACGTGTTAGAATTCTTGCATAGTGTTAGTAACAAATGTACTTAATCCATCATAACTTGAGTTGATTGTGCAGTGACGTTCTAGTATATCAGAGTGACCAGCAGAGGGCACAAAATGTCACAATGACCCTTCGGTACTCTCTCGGTGTCGCAGAGTATCCACTTCCGCTCTAAATAGATCGCTCGTGGTTTACACAGGTGGGAGCAGTTCGTTTAAATAGCACGCTGCCATTTATGTCATCCCCTTCAAAAGCCTACACATAATGTTTATATGCAGAAAACCTCAACTCGGTGTGTTCTGACAACTTAGTGCCCTCCCTACGGCAGCGGCGTAACCCAGTTTGACGTAAATCGGAACGCGTTGTAGTCCATCACTGACCAAACGTGACACAATGAGGGGGGGGGGATTCCTTGTATGAAAAACATTTGTAGGCATGAATTAAAACTGAATGAGTGATCTGTGTAGTAAAATGTTGCATTAACAAACCACTGACAGCTATAATCTGCAATGTTTACATGTAAATGTTCATTATTTTTTTTGCACTGTCCCTTTTAAAATAAATCAATAAAATTACATTAAAAACATGGCGAACGTGACTAAATCAAACAAGTAGCATGGCGGTACTTCTTATGTTGTAATGTCTAAACTGCAAAAAGTGAGGACGTTTGTGTTTGATGGCCTGTTTCTTTGTTGTAAAATGCTTCCCTTTTATATGGTGTCACGTTTGTAAGGAACATACATTTATAGTATGAGCAGTGGAGCTCTGTATGTGGTCAGGTCATGAATTGGCTTTACAATGGTATGCAATTAATTGCCAAGAAGCATTGTTGGATCAAATAGATTATTATTGATCAAACACAAATGTACTGACTGCGATTGTCTGGCAACCAATCCAGGGTGTACCCCGCCTTTTGCACTTATGGGCTCCGGCATGCCCACTACCCTCGCGAGGGAGGAGAAGCGCTTCACATAATGGGTGGATGGACAAATAACTGTACTTTTTTTGCTAAAATAGCTCATTGCTGGCCTTTCATAACCTTGAATTGACGTTAGATGTCAGTACAGTTATTGACACTGCATAGAAAACACAATATGTTTTTGTTTTTTTTTACTTTCCTGTGTAATATGTTTCATAATAGAATAATGTATTTTTCTACAGTGGAGAAACCCAATTCAATAAAGAGGGCCTACTACAAGGTAAGGTATTATTAAAAACCAAAGTAAAATGTGAAAGGTGTTTTTTTCCTCATCACTTTATTGTGTTTTGCCTGTCTTGAATCCAGGCCAGGCCATAGACTGTCCCCTGTCTGAGGTGGGACTGCAGCAGGCCGAGGCTGCAGGTCGCTACCTGAAGGATGTCAAGTTCTCCAACCTGTTTGTCAGTGACATGCTGCGAGCGCGACAGGTTGGATTTTTTTTCTTTTTTTACATATACAACTGGAGCAAGCGAGAAAGAAACGTCTACTTTACAAAAGAAAAAAAGACTCACTCGAAATGAAGGTCAAACACAGTCTGATCTGGGATGCTGGTTGAAGTCTAATTTTCCCTTAGGAAAATAATGCAAACACAGGACAGGGCCGCATGCGCTGCCCAAGTTGCTACGCTGCTGTTAAGCCACTTTAGGAGCCATTAAGCCTCCAAAAAGCAAAACATTGTCAACTTAGTGCGTTAGTTGCTACCACTTCATATCATACATAATAGTGTTGTCTTTGACTTTAATATTTTATCTGTTGATTTTCATCCAATTTTGAATTATATGATGTCCACTTAAGAAAGTCCACTTTACTATTCAAAGAAAATAATTTTTCATGTTAAATGATGACTCTTGCCTGTTTTATGTGCATGCAGCCTGGGCTCAATGGAAGTGTAAAAGTTTGTCTGACGCTTCTTGTGCCGCGGCACTGACAGCTTCCTGTGATCTTGAACCGGATGAATGTTACCAAAAATGGATGGATAATTGCTGTTGTTCCTTTGCAGACTGCCGAAACCATTGTGAAGCACAACAGTAGTTGTGCTGGTCTCCAGCTGGTTTATGACCCTCTACTGAAGGAAAAAGTCAGTCGAACCAAAGCGCTTTTGTACTCGTGCAGAATCTTTTCCTATTTTGGAATAATCAAATAAATCATTTTCGTTTTGCTTTTTGTTTTTCAGAGCTTTGGGATAGCAGAAGGGAAGCGACTGCAGGAGGCAAAGGATATGGCCAAAGCCGCCGGCCAGTCTTTCGCTATCTTCACACCACCTCAAGGAGAGACTCAAGAGCAGGTGAGGCTCTTACAAGTAAAATCCTAAATAAGCACTACAACACTTGGACTGTAAAATAGAGAACACAATACCCACGAATGAAGATTTCTTAATCAAAGTTCAACTTTTGGAGCATAACTAGTATTGTTGTAAATCCAAAGATTGTGCTAGTATGCAAATAATTCAACCCACATAAAAAAATACACAAACATTTAATGAAATAAGAATATATCTGGTGATTATTAATTGATAATTATCATTTGTGTGGTTTCTTTGTGATTATAGGACGATATAATTGTAATAGTTACTGTATGTTTGCTGTATTTACATCAACATCTCAGTTTGAATGTTTTTTACACACACACACACACGTGCATACATATGCACAAACGCACATATATATATATATATATATATATACTTCCTACAGAGTTTGACTTTCCTGGAATATAAATCTAAAACAAATGATACGGCCTCCTAGATTCATTATTCACAATTTTAACCCTTGATTTTCATGATACCAATATAGAAGTAACATGAATCACGAACATGAAATCTGATGCAGCAAAGCTGGCAAAACACAAAATTGGAGTCCCTGCCAAAATGCTTTGGTCACCCTGAAGCAGATGAAATTACAGCCTGGCACAAAGTACGCCACCAGAGGGCGATGCATACCAGGACAAACAGTGAGTGCGCAAGTGTGTCCAGAAGAGGGAATTTGAGGGCCTCTTTGCATCCACATGCTTGGATGACATTTTGTGATCATAGTCCATCCACTTTGTTGCGTGTTTGGGATGTTCTATTTCAGAAATGTGTTGCCTCTATTCATCTATTAGTTTCTGGAGTTAGTCAGCTCCATTGCAGCATAAGACGAGCACATGATGGTGAAAACGATGAGGAGGATGGCGCCAAAGATAGATTTGAGGCTCATAGTCAGCGCCTGGCTGCGCCGTCATTGCGTTGTTGCATCAGGATTCCAATGCACTCGCAAAATTCAGTTTGGTGTGTCCGATCGAAACACTTCAGAATTGATAGTGCTGCTCTTATCAGCAGTTAAATCATCAATCATTATATGGAAACGAGTCCCATCGACAGCCATACATGCATACTATGCATGTAAAATGCAGCTTCAAAATTGTTTCATGAACTAGTTGTTGTTGACTCCTCTAGGTGGTACTGTTGGTGTAAAAAAAAAAAAGGGTTTAAGAAATGGCAAGTCAGTCTACTTTCAGCTCAATGTTGAACAAAGAGTGCCATCTACGGGAGTAAAAAAAAATACAGCAGCAACTGGTTCATGAAGCAAATTTGAAGCTTCATTTTCTTATCACTAATGCATTCATACTTTTGTCTATATAGCATGTTAAACATATGAAACCAATTTCAGCCTGATCATTAAGTTTTAAGAAACTCAACAAATGCATACATCAAATTTAATTTATCCATATGTAATAACACATGTACTATATAAATAAGATTTACACTTAGACCTTCCTTCTTTATCTTCTTTTCAAATGGTTTTGTCACATTTGTAATTTTCTACAACTGTAAAGGCTTTTTTTTTTAGATGCTTGGCAAACTCTAATCTGGCCTTCTTGTTATCGAGGCTTATCAATTGTTTATGTATTGTGATAAAGTCTCTGTATTATTAAACCTAGCGGAGTCTAATCTTGATAGTGGAAAGCTTTTGCAGGCAACATAAAGGATGTTACGTTTGACATGCGTGTCGATAACAACTGTTTCCTGTGTTCAGGTGAAGCAGCGCGTCAAAGAGTTTTGGTTCAAAATGATTCAGCAAGTCGGGTCCGAACACTGGTCCAACAGAGTTGACGACGAGCACTCTTCCGCACCTTGCGTAGATGGCGAGGAGGCGGACGACCTCCCCCTTCACGCCCTGGTAGTCTCCCACGGGGCCTACTTGTGCGTGACCATGCGCTTCCTTGTGGACGATTTACAATGCCCCGTACCCGACGGTTGCAGCAGAGCACGCATGTTCTCTTTGAGTCCCAATGCAGGTGTGAGTCGCTTTTTGCTCACCTTGACGAAAGAGGACGACGCATTCAAAGTGTCTCAGATTCAATGCTTGTTTGTCAACAAGGGAGATCATGTGAAAACATAGCCAGTGGATTTTTATTTCAAATATCTGAGACATGATCCAAACTTCATGTGAACACTATTTAGTATTAAGGCCACACTGAAAAGAAAAGTCATGATGAGAAGTCCCAGTTTTAACAAGTGAATGTCAGACTTCCCACAAATTCTTTTGGGTTTACAACAAAATTAGAGAGTAGAAATAAAATAACCACTTCACCATTTCTTTCTCGTATTTTGTCTTTTCAGTGTGGTACACATTGTCAAAAAGTCGCGTTATGCACTAAAGTCCAGGCAAGTTCTTTCCTATTCAACTCCTATTCAACGTAATCAGTCTTGCTTGGTGCACAGAACAGAAGTCAAGCGTTATCAGGCCCGAGCCGATTTATTTTCTTATTGATCAAGTGTTATGTTACGCCCAGGACGTTTGTCCATATATGTTCTGTAAATGGTCAGCACCCTGCACCTGTTTCATGGCTTGATGATTTGCCCACCTTCATGTAACTTTTTATAGTGAGCACTGGCAGAGCAGGTTGGGGGGTGGGGTCAGGTTTGGCTTTCGACTACCTGAAATTTGCTTGGACCTCCCTTGCTGACACTCCAGATAATTGACTTCACGACAGCCATGCTGTTTTGCAGTACTGCAGTTGTTTCATTTCTCTTAGCACACAAAATATCCATCCATCCACCATCTAAGCCGCATCTCAGTAGTCAACTCATAGTTACAAAAAATAAATAAATTAATTAAACATTCAAATAAAGTGAGCATCTTGAATGCCAGAACCCCAATATGCCATAAAGCAGTGCCAATGTGAAGGAATGGCACAACCGAATGTTGTCATATTATTTGCATTTCACCTCAAATAATTTAACATTTCAAACTTTGTTTTATCAAAATGCTCAAAGATGTTGACAGGAAGAGGATACTTAAAACGGATTTAATGAACACAAAATCTATTTTTCTTTTTTTCATGAATGAAAAATGAAACAATTATGAGAATACGAGACTGCTGACTGAATAACGCGTAAATGTGAGTACTGTGTGCGCGCGTGCGTGTATACATGCCCGCTCACGATTTTATTCAACACAAGAATGTATGTTTATTTTTATTTTTGTGTTTACAAGTTTTGTTTAGCGGAAGATAAACTTGTCCAGACCATGAATAAAAGTCGAGCTCCTCCACTGAAAATAAGGCAGCGTCATCATTCTATCACCGACCGCGCTGTTGTTCATTGATGTGACCGTGCGGGTTGTGCTTCAGCTTCTATTGTTGGTCTTCAGATGGTTGAGGAGTTTACAAAAAAAAAAACGACACAGCCAAGCTCTCTGCTGCTGTAGACTTTTGTGGAAATAAGTGACTATTGCTATCAATTAACTGCAAATGACCAATTCAAGTTCAAACATTTGAAACGTATGAAAACAACTCGACATCAACACCTAAATCATTGAAAAAGTAACTTTTTATTAATCCACATGACAATTTACAAAAAAACAACTATATAAATAATAACACGCGGTCATAAAAATGGCTCCTCTACCGTAATCAGAAAAATAAATACCTTTATCGTTTGTATGACTCGGTGTCCGGCACCTGACATAAATGACTGCAAACACACTGGCCGATTACGATGAATTCAACATGAAGCATTTCAAAAATCAACACATATAGAAATCGGCACAATTACTTCCAAAGATGTTACATTTCTCATACGCTCAATAAACATTGCCACATGGGTTAAAGTTTAACTGACAAAAAAAAAAGGTTCAAGGAGCTGCGCGCTTACCTAAAACGGACTCATGACGTCATCTAATGTTTTCACACGACCCCACTGTTGCGAGCTAACACGTTCTTGTCCCTGCATGATCGTCATTACAGAACTACATTTGGCAAAATTGGAGCTATATTGTATCAGCAAATGCTTCAATTGTACTTGTGACAATTGGACTACTTTGCAAACGGATGACAGGTGTGTGTGAGATTGCCCTCGTTGGTGTTAGGGGTTCATTTGGGACTCCACCTAAATTTTAGAAATTTTTTAAAAAAGCCTTGAAAACCAAGATCTGAGTGTACTTCACAAGACCTCATTCAGCGAGCATCAAAGAATTAAGTCTGAAATGTTTCATCCAAAAGAAGGACCTGCCTCAACAAAGGTGTTCCATAAAAGTATACGGTCCCCTCCAAAAGTATTGGAACAGCCAAAAATTTCTTTTTGTTGTATACTAAAGACATTAGGGTTTCAGATCAAAAGATGAATATCAGATAAAAGTTCAGAATTTTACCTCTTATTTCACAGTAATTACATGTATTCTTTTTTTGGGGGGGGGGGCATAACCCTTACTTGCAATAATTGCCTCAAGCTTGTGACATACTGACTTCACCAGACTGCCGCATTCTTCATTTGAAATGCTTTTCCAGGTCTTTACTGCAGCCTCGTTCAGTTCTTGTTTCTGGGGGTTTCCCCCTCCAAATGGAGGCTCTATTGGGTTAAAGTCCGGTGATTGACTCGGCCAGCCTAAGACCTTCCACATTTTTCCCCCCCTGATGAAGTCCTTTGCTGTGTTGGCAGTGTGTTTTGGGACATTATCTTGTTGTGTCTCCTGATTAGTTTGGACACATTTTTCTGTGAATTGCCAGACAAAATGGTTTTGTAGACTTTAGGATTGTGTGGGTGGCTTCAAACAATAAGTCCACTGTACTGAGTTGTTCAATATATGTACATGTAACGTAAAAACCATGAAATAACAGCTGGAATTCTGAACTTTTGTCTCATATTTATCTTTTGATCTTAAACAAATGCCAAATGCCTTGGGGTATACAACGAAAACAAATGAATTGACCTTGCTGTTCCGATCATTTTCGAGGGGACTGTTTATCAAGTTAGGTCACCTAGCAGACTCGAGTGTCAACATTAACATCACTCACATTTTTTCATTCTAAATTGCTTAACTTCTTTTTACACTTGCGTTACAAGAGAAATTGAGATGCATGGGGCGCATCTTCGTCATTTGTAATGTCTTTAAAAAATTATTTTTTAAAAATGTCTTTTTAATAGCAGTAATTCACTTAACAACATGGTAAAACATCTGCCTGAAAATTAGCAAACGTTTTATGTCATTATGGAAAAAGTCATTCTGACCCATCTCCGGGAACCGACCGTGTTCATGCTTAGGCCTTCCAGTGTACATTCTTTAAACTTAAAACACACTTTCCATGAAGTCAGTCTTGTTCCGCTCGGTCTGCTATGTTGGTCTTGACGGGACTCACAGGCCCGTTTGCATGTAAGACCTTTAAGGGGTCGTCGTCGCTAGAGGAGATGGTCTCTTTTGAGACAGCTCCCGTCTGGTCTGGTTCCGGCTGGCCGTGATCCGAATCTTTATGATCCTTGACGGAATGAGAAGGATGCAACTCGGACCTTAAAGGGTCAGATGGGTTCACCTCCTCGCTCCTTCTATGTCTCCTCACCAAGCGGGCCAGGAAGCACTTTGGTGAGATGGAAGACAGCCCCAATGACTCAGGGTGAGAAAGTTGAAGCTGACTTCGATTTGGGGAGTAAATCACACCACGCTGGTTTGCAATGATCAAGCCAATGCGGCTGAAGAGACAGTCTCTCCTGTTCTTTTGCCTCTGTTTGGTAAGAAAAGAACAACAATGTGCTATACAGTGTTTCCCCTCAGTATTGTGGTTTGTCATTAGTGCATCCGCTATATTACACAATTTGTCGACTGAAAAGGACGCCACAGTGCCAAATGGCTCATCTTGCCAACGTCACATGACCAAACTCAGAAAACAGTTGCGCTGTGACATTTGTTACCTGAGCCCTTAGGCACTATGATGTCATTTTCAGTCGACAGCAAGCCATAGAATATGGCGTAATGGCTGCCACTTAAGAAAAATAATAATAATAATAATAATTCAATAAACCAGAATACAGTGTTTAGGCTAGTAGGGACGCATGGAAACATATTTAAAAAACATTTTTGACTTGACTTCCCCATTAAAAAAAAAAAAAAGAAACATTTGTAAAAGTACAAGCAAATGACTGGCGACAATTTGGTGAACATTTGGCACCTTGAATGAACCCTGACCTGAACATGCATTTTTTTTACGGTCGCCAACAGTTGTTTTCAGTCAAAGCAAAAATTACTCACAAAGTTGTACTGCTCCCCCTCCGAGTCCATGCACACAAAACGCTTTCTTCTCAGGTCAAATACGGACACATAATTGCCCTTGAGTGTCTCTACTGGACGAACTGCAAGAATTTCAGGCAAAATCTCAATATACGTAAGTCTTGGTCAGTTTAAATACAATTCAAATTAGTGAATAGTCTTCACATTTAGAGAGGCAAGTTTTTTCAGAACTTGAATTAATTCAGTCTACTCCTACATGAAGCAGCTTAGTTTATAAGAATCCAAACATGGCGTAGTTGTGGACTCACCCAGAAAGTGGCCAAGAAAATGTTTCCTCATGGATCCAGCGTTTTGCAGCATGTAATGTGTCCTCCTGGCTGGCGTATCTGCATGCGATCCTGAGCTCAAGATCAATCTCTGCTGAAGCTCCTCTGGGTCCTTCAACGTCGACTTACAATCCACGGGTAAAGACACATGGGCGGCAATCAGGAGGAAGGGGAAGAAAGCCACTTGCATGGTCATTGAGGAAAGGCGCGCTCTCCTTACCAAAGCAGAGCGAGCGCCGTTGGTTCGTGTGTGAGCAACTCTCTGAAGGAGGAGAAAGTCCAGCGGGTCTATTTAAACACACGGTCGATGAACCGACTAACTCATTTATCCAAATGACACAAAGCCTTGCTGTTTGTCAGTGGTTTATGGTTGCCTTTGTGGAATTTCTGCAAGCTTTAACTGGCAGCGTAACAAGGAATGCCTCAGCCTCTTTGGATACTAAAATACATGATTTGCCTAGACGGCCAACTGTGTAAACTGAGAGCGCACCACAGAGGAGAAGCGGTGTCCTGCATTAGCCACACCATCATCATCCACACAGTCATCTTTGTAATTGGCACTCTCTAATAAGTGGTCATTTTGTCATGTAATTAAAAAAAAAAAATAATAATAATATATATATATATATATATATATTATTTATTTCTTTATTTGTTTATTTATTTCTTTATTTATTTATTTATTAAGACAAATAGTTTGGGAAGTGGATTTCTACAACTTGTCAGCTCTGCTATGGGCTTTTCTCATCATTTTCACAAATTTCACCTCGTTTGCCTTTCTAAACCTCAGTGTATTTATTCAACTGTCTAAAAATGGGCAAGTAAACACAATTTATATTGGTGCAGAATCCCGGAGTGGGACTGAACATCACCCTGTGCGCAAAGCATTAAGAGACAAGATGGGAATGTCATGTTTGAAATTTGAGAAAAGAAGAAACTGATGACAAACTTGTCCTTGCATCTTTTATCGAAGTTAAAAACTTTTTTTTTTTAAACACAAAATATATATAATTTCTATCAAATTAAATACACGATGCCATTTATTTTCTGAGTGAACAGTTATCAAATGTTTCTAAAGTATGTCAAACATAGAAACTTGAAGACATCACAACAGCTTTTACAAAATCTCTTTTATTATCATTTCAGGAATACAGTTGACTGCTGTGCACAGCACATACGTACAAAAATAAAAGGAAACCCATTTGTAATATAGTTTTTTTTTTTTACTTACTCGCCATCATATTATTTTTTTCAGAAACAAATGATTGAAGAAGTCTGTTGTTTCAAACTAATTTACAATCATTTCAATAATCGGAACTAAGGCAGAAGGTGAGGTATATGTTCCAAAAGAGGAGGGGGACTCAAGAGGAAGCACTCTCCCCTCAGTGCAGGAATAGGAAACTGAAAGGAAAACATAAAGGCTGCTGGCACACAGGGACACACGCACGCGCGCGCACGCGCGCGCACACACGCGCGCACACACCTACAGACACGCACACTGAGCACAGATCCACTCACTTGAGATCCCTGTGAACCAACATACATCTTTAAAAGCAGCTGATGGTCAGCAAAATGACATGGGTGCATATTCAAAAGGGATCATTCCGAATTCCGTGTGCATAATAGGTAATTAAAAAAGTGGGAGTTGATTGACAGGGGATGTTTTTTTCTCACCATATAAATACTTCTCTGAGTTACACCAACACTAAACCAGAAGTCTGCCTCAAAACATCATGCAACATACTTTCTTGTCCTTTAAGACACCCCACAAAGTTGCATTTGACGCAACAGCATCGCTAATAATAAAATATTGTCTTGCTATTGCCAGTTTGCAACTCCAACCGCCTCGTGTTGTGTTAACACCCAATAATAGACCAGGGATGGCAAAACAACATAAAGCAATTCACACAATATTGCCTTCAAAAACAAATAATTTGAAATGCGTCAATTTGACTTGTTTGCCCGGAACTCATCCCCTATTGAAAAAAGATTGCACTGCATATAATAATTCATCCTCATTTTAGTAGTTTTGCCCAAAATGTTACTCCCACAAAATCATTCCAGGGGGAAAAAAAACTAAATTATTTTCTGATCCTTCATCATGTATTAAAATTAAAAATACAATATTGATGGTGCTAGAACCAAAATATAGCTTCATTAGCCGTGATAATGCTCACAGCATAACATCCTCAGCCTTTCTTATAATCACAGTATTCATAATGTTTAACCAACCAACCCTTCTGGAAGCATTTGATTCTTTTTGCTACTTACAGTGCATCCCACTTACACTTGTGCACCCCACCCCCACCGACCCTTTTCGGGCTCACGATGTCCTGTTATTCCTGACTCAAGGTCAATTGATATGGCCTCTACTGTCACTGTGGCTGCAAACCAACAACTCGTGCATGCGCTGGCATGGCCGCACTCGCCATCCAGGTGCCACGCACTCATCTCAGTTACTAAACATGATCGGAAGCCTGTGGGGCCCCCAAATGCACCGCCCACAGCACGTTACAGTTAAGAGTGTATGAGGTAAACGGTAACAACATTTCTATATTAAAAAAATAATAAGAATGAAAAAAAATACTCCACCAAGCTAGCCTTAGTGGTACTTTGCTACATGCAGAAAATTGCAAAACATTTCAAATGAATTGAGTAGTACAGTAGAACCCCTGAAGTTTAACAAAATTCCCGACAAGCTCCAGTTTTGGCTGATTTCAGAAAAAAAAAAATAAAGAAGAAAATCAGACCATAATTAATAATAATAATAATATTCCCTTTATTAGTCCCACAATGGGGAAATTCGAGATTCGAACCCAGGTCTCCTGGGGAGACTGGGTCCTGAATGCGGCGCCTTAGACCACTCGGCCATCCTGGCAGCCTGTACAGATAATGTTTTAACATTCTAAACTGTCTTAGAAGTGTCAAAATCAGTTGACCAGTCTTAACGGTAAATATTTACAAAACAAATGAAATGACTGAGCATGCCATTGCCTTGCATAAAAATGCCTGATTTACACGTTATTCTTTTTCAAGAACACAACATCGCATTTCCTCATGTAGCGACAACAAGGTTGTGTTAGGAAACACACCCGATCCACTAGTGCTGTTCAAATGTCTGCTGACGACAGTTTGTGCCTTCAGTGTATCCCACAATGCATCGTGAAAAGAGGTGAACATAAGCTATATATATCCCGTGATGCAACTGCTCCGACACTGAAAAAAGATCCAGGGTATTATTTTGATTTTCAGATAAATTCATGAGGTGGCATGAAAATATTTAATTTAAACATAGCAAACTTTTGCAAAATTTTCAAAATACAGTTTAAAACAATGTTTTTAAAACTTGCTCATTCAATATTTATCGCGGAAAGTCCTCTGTCAGCGTACACGTCAGTCCACATAATTAATGGACACCCTGAGTAGAGTTTTAGAACTACAGTGTTCCCTCGCCACTTCGCGCTTCACATTTTAGCGGCTTCAGTGATTTTCCGAAATATTCAAAGAAAAAAATACATATTGGCTGCGCATCATTGCACCCTCAGTCAGAAACTACTCTTGTTGTATCGTGCCGGTCTTATCCACGTTAATAAACGAACGTCTGGCAGCTGTGAGCGGAGCGCGCTCAGCCATCCACAGGCTTACTTTAACTAGTTGATGTTATTGTGCAAAGTGAAAGTTAAGCCATGACTTCTTCTGGCGACAGAGCGCCTTCTTCATAGTTTTAAAAGTGCATTAATCCACCAGGATTGTATCTTTGGCTAAAACGCACCGCCGAATTCAAGTTAAAATAAGCCAATTTTAGCATAAAAATGACAACTTCAATGTAATTATTAGCCAACGTTCTGGCAGCGGACAATTTCAACGGAACGAACGAACGATGCCTTATAGATCACCTCTCACAGTTTGCTTCTTAGTATTTTTTCTTCATTTAGCATTTTTAAAGTTAAATTTGTTGCGTAAGTAGAAGTTTGGGAACCATGTTGGTGGGGTTACAACGGCGTAGTACAGGTGTAAATCTCCCCTTTCTCCCAAATCAAATTAAAAAATTAAAATTCATACAAAAAGTCAATCTATTTTGCATTTTTTAAATTTTTGCAGGGGGTTTCGGTCTCCATTAACCGCGAAAAACGAGGGATTACTGTAGTTTTCATTTGACATGATGAGTAAACTATATAGTCCACTACAGTCGACCCCAGCCAATCCCACCCGAAAATCAAAACCAAAAAAAAATTCAAATATTTTGAAAAATACTGTATTGAAATAAATAAATAAATAAATAAATCGACTGTCAATAAAAAATCCTCATAAATTGATGGAATGAGTGAATGAAACAAACAGCCCTGGCGTTTGCCATAGAGGAATAGGCATCTAATATGAGTAAGAGGTTCATTAATGATTGTATTATTCGTAAATAAGTTGAATATATCAAATGAAAAGAAAATGAATATCATGGCGAAAATGCAGAGGAATGACAAAAAAAAAAGTAAGCAAGCTCAAAAGAGGTAGACTGCATGGAACTAATCTAAATGTATGTGCTTCTTTGGAACATAACCTGGAGTGAGCACAGAACCGACAAAAACAAATCTACAGAAAATCCTTGTCCATACAAAAGGCAAGATCATCAGTAATACTGGACAAGGAACTTGTTTATTAAGACTCCACACTTTCCTTCATCTTAACACCGATACGTGGCCTGAATTTGAGCATTTATACCCTCCTTTCTGAGTAAAGTCAGGAAAGGCTCAATGATCTGATGTCGCTAAAGATTATTCTGCCCGATGATTCTGTGGTGTGCTAATAGTGAATTTTCCTCCCCGATATGCTCCAGACATGGTCAAGTCAGGATTTATCGACGGTTAGCCTGTTCAATATTTAGGATTGCAAATTATTATGTGCGTGTGTGCGCACACTCAACACCAAATTAGGCCGAGCCACGGCCTCTTTGATTCTCCAGAGGAAAATCAATTGGGGGCGAGAACGTTATTAGGGCTGTCACAGTCAAATGTGTTGAGAATATGTTATATCGATTACTCAAACAATTGGAAAACATTTAATTTTCCATGAAAGTGTATTATAAAACCATCGTTATGTGGGAGGTCAGTCGCATTTAAACAAAAAAACAACAACTGTTGAGCTGTTAACATGTAACAAGTGTTGCAGTTCGCAACAGACTTTGCAACCAAGTCTAAATCAGTTTAAGCGTTAATGCTGAATGTAAACAATCGTGTCTGGACTAATTTACACCTTTTAACCAAGATGCCTATTTGAGGAGGGGCATTAAATGTGATTAATTAAGAAACAGCGTATATTCTAGTGGAGGCCACTATTTGTGGAAATACAGCATTAGTAACTTTTTTTGGGGCCTTATTGTTCCACGCAGCTTTTCCTTGTCTGTTCGGTGGCAATTGGAATCCACATCAGAAAAATATTTTTTAAAAAAACACATTTATGAAATTTGAGCTCTGTCCCATATATATATATATATATATATATATATATACTATACTTTTTAACTTTATAGTACTTCAGAGGTTCCACTGTACATCAAACCTAACATTAATTGTAGCGCATTTCAAAACGGTCTTGATGAGTCATGACATCCTCATCTCATTGCCTCATAGAACAAGGTCGCAACAAGAAAACAACTAAACGTCAGTAACCCGAGACCGAGACCGAGACGTCAGCACCTATAGCCTTAGTACACAAGTGGCTTGGGTGGGTGGGGCCCGCAGCGTTCGTCCACATTACTCACATTGTTCAATCAACAACGGCGGCCACGTGCAGAGGCCCTTAAAAGCCCAACTCTGAGCATCACCGCTGTCGTGGCCTTTGCCCCGGCCCATCGCCACATTACAGTATGTCAAAATGTTGCATTCAAGTAAAGTATGCTACAAAGTCACTGACCAACTTGCATAAATATTCATATTTCATCCATAATAATGACAAATGTAAATCTAAATGGGAGAGACTGGCGTACCTGAAGTGTAGAATCCTGAAGTCCCTCAAAGCGGACCCTCATTGACAGTGAACTGACTCATCAACAGTAGCATCCACACTATTTCCTGCATAAAGGCCTTCAAACGCCAAACCGAAAGAGATCCCTTTGTCACGTTTTGTCTTAATGTCAGACGGCACCCGAATACGTAGAACCAAAGTGAGAAAAATTTTCCGTTCATACTTGGATGACAATAGCATGTCCACAAACACTTTTGCTAACCAAATTTCAGGATTGTCAAAGCTCCCTCCGGGGCCCGAGTGCTTGCATTCAAATTTTTTGGTGTGAACAAAAAGGCTCGGCTGCGTCATGTGCAGCGCACAGTCACAATTCACTTCCTTTATCAAATTCCCGGAGGGAACATCATGTGGCCCTGCTGGAATGGAGCTCAAGTCCAGCGGTGGCGCGTCTGACTTGTGGAGTGATGACTTGTCTTTCATTCCTATTTCTGACTTAAGCACCGGCATTACTTGCATGCAAAGGGAAGGAAGAGGTGGGTAAGGGTTGTGGGGCCGCAATCGGAATTCAAGGCACCGCTACCTCATGACAAAGCAAGAACAACCACCGCCATATTTGCAAGTGCTCAAGTTGCCCTGTCAAGAGACAATATCCAACAAACCGAGATGTTGCACAACAAAAACATGTTCACAGGCAATTTGTTTTCCTCAGTAGAAGTTCCATGCATGTATATTTTTCTGAATTCTGGGTGCTTTGAGGTAATACAATGATCATATGACAGGGCAAGCGCGCCACCGACTTCAACGAGCACCCGTACAGTAGAATGAAGAGACCACTAAAGCCTCTCTCTCTTTCTCTCCAACACAAATTGGTAGAAATCCCCAAAAAGCAGCAAAGAAAGGCATCTCATCATTTTTAATACAAAGTAAGCTACCCAAATATACATATAAAGGCTGAATAAATACTATTGGATATTCTCTCTATGACAGTCCGTGGTGGGCTTCTATGGATGGACAGTATGGATCGGGTATTGAAGTTACCTGGGAAAGAATCCACATGTGCAAATAAGAGTGTTATTGCCAGTCTTTGCTCGGGGGAGGTCATATTCGGGGTAGGAAGTGCGTCACAGTCATGGCAGTGGTGGCCTTGTTGCCCCGCTTGACGCGGCCGTGCTTGCTGAGCGCCACGAAGGAGCCTCTGTACGCCAGCGACTCGTAGGCGTTGTAGTTGTTGGGGAGCATCCGCTCTCGGAACTTGCACTCGTCATGGAAGACTGTCTGGAGAAGACACACGTGGCAAAATTATTTTCACAAGCTCTATTGCGACCTCATTCATAGATTTTAAAATATGTTGGATTGTTTATGACGTAACATTCTAATTTTTTGACAAGGTGAATTTGGGGTTTTTATTACCTGTATATTAAAATCAAAACTGGCCACAATGACGTGACGATTTCAAGATTCCTTTTGGCATTTTTTCTCTCACTCGCTGTGTCTCCAGCCAACATCCTCAGACTCATTAATATTTTGAATCAGACGGAATGCCTCATCTACTCTATAAGATTTTTTTAGTTTTTTTTTTTTTAATAGATCGTAACCAGCAGCGTTTATTAATGCAGCCGCTGGTTGCTATGGAAACCTGGCAGCGCTGTCCCAAGCACAATTAATTAGTGCCATCAACTTGACTATCAGGCCGTCGTTAAAGGAGTTACGACTCACAACTATTTTTAGATTGCTTAATACCATCAAAATGCACCATGGGAGTGAAATATATACAGAATTAAAAGTCAAGAGGCCAGGAGCATCATCAATCTACAAATGCAGAGAAATAACACATCAAATTTTGAAAGCCATCTAAATGCCGGTTCTTGTGGTAGATATTAAGGTGAAAGCATCAGAGGAAGCGTTATTGATTCAATCAAATATTTTTTGCCTGTGGTTATCGTGTTAGGATTACACAACGGAGGAGGGATGAGCAAGAAGACATTACATTCTAGTGCAAATCCAAATAAAAGCAAATCGTTTCACATTTTCCATTTTTATAATGGAATTGTTTCGTCACACACCTCAGCGTAAGCAGAATATCCCGAGTCCAAGGAAGCAGCTTGCAAAGTAAACCGGCAATATACAAAAATTTTTTGCACATGGCTCTTTGCCAATGTTTTTACTTTTGTTCAGTAAATGTATTTGGTCTTTTTACATTTGGGGTCACAACAGAAGCATCCGTCCAGCCCCACAATAAATAAAAAGCGCTGTCCCAGCCATTTGTCTTTAGTCAATGTTCATACACCCGAAGTCAGCCAAGCGACTCAACATAAAAACAGACATTTAGGTTGATGTGTGACTTCACAATCAAGGCCATTCCTTTACATTTACTACAAATCGCAGCAGCAACACACGAGGCAGGTAAAAATGCCATGTTGCGGAGTTGACATGAAATGCAAAATACACCCAGGACTGGTCACCAGTCATTCGCGGGGCTCATAGACAGACAGACAAGCTTTCACAATCAAAATGAGAAATTTGTCACCAAGTGGAAAATGAAGGCACACAGCTTACAGAAATGCAAGTGAACCACAATACCATTAGTTACTCCAGTGCAGGACTTCTTTTTTTTTTTGTAGGAATTCCTACTAAGCTTGAACGACAACACACTTCCTGTTTTAGTCATAAACTAACGCGCTGGCACAGTTGGAACTATGAAAAAAGTGGTCCATTTTCACACAAAAGGTAATGGAAATAAATGACTAACATTTTCCCAGAGTATGATAGCCAGTTGTGAAATTCAAAGAGACGCAAATGTGTTGAACTATTGAACAAGTGCTAATATTGTCATAAATAAATGTTTAATTTGCCTTAATTTGGTCATTTTTTTGTGCTACTTAGACACTTAGAGGCAGAATATAATTCCGGTCCTGGCTCAACCACACTTGCTGGGCTGATTCACTGAACAACTTTCAAGACAATCTCAATTTATGACATCAAGTCAAGTGGCCACAGACTTTTCATTAAATCGAAAAAAATTGCAAAGGAAATGTATGCTCCAAAGTAAACAAGAATATTTCCATAGTAGTTAAAAAATAAATAAATAAATCAGCCACAATTCATGCGGTGGAAGTTCCGCAGCGCTGACGAGTCAACATGGCGAATAAACAGCAGGCGAGCAAGCCGGCTGCCTCCATCAAAACCCATGTGGCTAAATTCAATCTCTTATCGGATCATCAGCACAGTGGCAAGCTAACACTTCATCACTCGAGAGGAGATACATTCTGCCTGTCAAGGATGTCAGCCCACAAGCCAAGCGGCCGCCACTAACGGGAACATATGTCATTGTCATCTCAGCGCCAATGACATCAAGGTTACTGCCGACATGCTCACAAATCTCTCCAACTCAAGTCAAGTACCTTTGACCATGTCCGAACGGTATGTCAAAAGAACACAAAAGGCGTCAGGTTAAGTGTTGGCTATATTGTGCAACCATCACACTATTCTGTTCAAGAAATACTCTCGCTCACCGGCACAATAAGGTGCTATGCAACTCTTCATTGTCACCTATGGACAATTTTGAATCTTCAGTGAACCCAACATGCGTGTTTTTGGAATGCGGGAAGAAGCCAGAGTAATCCCATGCAAGCACGACAAGAACTCAACACAGGAAGGCCAGAGCAGAGTTCAACCCCAAAACCTCAGAAGTGTGAGGCTGACGTGAAAACCACACGTCCACCGGACTGACCTCAACCAAAACATTCCAGGAAAAGATGCATAAATTTTAGGGGGGGGGGGGATAACCACGACCTCTGCATACCACATCTCAATCTGGGCATTTGTTTATTTTTTTTGTGTGTGCCTTTTTGGTGGCACTCCTAAATAGAAGCAGCCAAAACAATTGGTACTAAAAGACTAAATATAAAAACAATATGCAGTGGAAGAAGTAGTAAGTAAATTGGTTTCTATGTTTTACTTTTAACAGTGATTAAAGTTTTTCACACCTGAGTGAATTGTGAAGAAAATTGAAATCATATTACATTAGGCACAGGTAATGAGGGTTAGTTCTATTTTCATTAAACGGGTCAACAATTTAAAAAAAAAAAATAATTTAAATCACAGAAGCAAGTAAACGTCTCTAGATTATTTTTTGCACATATTCTGAATAAACCTTCGTTTTTTCACTTCTTCAACACATCAGCTTTTTATATTAATGGTAATAATAATAACAATCCATCCATACTGGCTTAGCAACAGGATTTTTTTCTGAAACGTCATAGCTACAAATTACAGCACATGATAAAATCTGTATTGCGCAATCTCTGAGAGGCCAAATTTAAACCAAAAGAAAATCTCAAAAACCTGCTGTGCTAGGAAAAAAGTAAACAGTTTTAGATTAGCATGTCAAACCTACATTTAAGGACACAAAAAGCCATTTCTGGGTTTTTTTTAATCCATAAATGTAGGCGTCCAAGAAATTTTGCAATAAAGGGGTTGCACTGCTGCAAATGATGACCAAGTTATGTTTAAAGCGGTCAGTTAGCGACCAACTCGTGAACTGCGTCTTTATGGGACCCACTTATAAAACTGTAATTATAGCACATAGTAATGGCGTGACACCTATAAAATATTGCTGTTAATAGTTTTGTAGGTGCTCATCAGCTGTCTAGAAAATAAATACTGACTAATAAACCCTAAATCACTTTGGACAGATGGCCTTCAAAACTACAATAATTGAAATACTCAAAGGTAGAACAAAGCTGCAGGTTGTTTTAAGGACACTCCTAGCAATAAAGTTCGGAGGTTAGGGGTTCGAAACTCAGCTCTGGCCTTCAGGTGCGCATTTTGTCGCTGTGCTTGGTTCATGAAATACTCTAAATTGTCGTTTTGTATGATTGGCCGGACCTGTCTTGTAATCTGGTCAAACGTCAGACGGGACAGCTCCAGAATGTTAAGATTATTAATTAGATTGCAGTTTTATATTATTTTTAGACTGCAATTTGCATGCACGTGGCCTGAACTTGACACCGAGTTTGTGCTTTGTCATTATAAACTAAAATTATTAGGAGGCAACTGGGCACAGATGCAATGTACAGTTTAGTAAGTGGGCCCAATAGAAAAGTTCTTGCTGTCAAATATTCGCTAATGTGTCAATCTTATTGACTCACGCACATTTATCACCAGCCCTTGTAGAACCATTTACACGTTATTTCGGTGGAAATAAAACGGGGGTGCATACCTACCGTCCCATATAACCTCCCTCGTCTGTTCATGGCGACATACAAGTCACTCTTGACTCCATACAGGCTCACCACTCCTCTCTCCACCGTGGAGATCTCAATGAGACCTGAAATCATAAATAATTTCAGGCGTTCTTTTTTTCCCTTTAAATATAATTGTGATTAGGATTTCGCATGCATTGTGCCCCCTTCTCTGCGCTTATGGGTGTAACCTTGCAGAGTGACGACTCTTTGTTCCGCATCCTTCACATCCGATCACATGCAAGCACGTTCATTTATTTATTTATTTGGTTCGTGTGTGTGCGTGTGTGTGCGTGTGTGTGGCGGGATTGCGCCATATTGCGTGGTCGTGCTGGGCTCCACGGACACCGGCCCGCCCTAGCTGGCCCGCAGCGTAAAAATAAGTTGTGTCTAAAACCGTCCATACATTCATGTCATGCTCGGGGAGGTGGGGAGGAAGAGCAAGGGAGGGGAAGGGAAAGGAGGGGAGGGGAGTGGGGGGCGATCGCTAGATGCTGTTTGTTTTTTAATAGAATTGTCTTTGCGCCCCAACTGAGATGACACACGATCATGCAAATGACACGGAAGAACTCACTGTACTGGTTCTCGTGGTGGACACCATTGATCATGCCGTCGGGGAGGATCTGGAGGTGGAAGCCGATGCCCACGTTGCAGTAGAGCCTCCGCACTCTCTTGATGCCCAGCAGGTAGTCACTCTCCCAGTTGAGCTCCGGCTTCTCCCCGGAGATCCCGAGCACGGAGCGAGAGAAGAGCGTCTCCCAGTGCTTCTCCAACAGCAAGGTGCCATTCGTCCGGCCGCTCGGGAGCGGGTACGCCGACACGATGCCCAGCAGGAGGCTCAGGAGAACCGCCGCGGTCAGCGTCCAGTGCGGCGTGCCGGCCTCGCAGGACATACTGACGAGGAGCCTGTGAGCTCCGGCCATCCGGTTTACCTTCAGACCACGTGGTCCAAATTAATGAGCCTAAAAATACCGCTCTTCTTGTTTTTCTCCCTTCGGCATGCTGGCTGAGGGTTATTTCTGGAGCTGTGCAGGGCATGAAACGCAAGCCCCGGTGCAGAGGAGGAGAGGAGACGCTGGAGGTGATGGTGCTGGTGCTGCTGCTGGTGATTACCATGTTTTGCAGCTCCTACCTCCACGCCTCTCTCTCTCCCCCCCTCACGCACGCACTTGCTCTCTCTCCTGCTCCTCGACCAAAAACAAGAGTTGCAAGAAATAATCCGCCATGCACCAAAAAAGAGGGGGAAAAAGAAAGAAGGGAATCAGATGAGAGCCCCCTCTCAGGAGAGCCAGGGGATCCGCATCCTCCCTGGATCTGACTCCCAATGCAAGGCCCGAGATGGCCCTGATGGCAGCAGGAAAGCGCCTTCAATGTTTTGTCATTGGCCCACTAAGAGGGGGGAGTTGAGCGCTCCCTCAGGGCAGCACCCAAATTGGGTCGGTGGTCATATGTCTGTCAGGCCGCTTCCTTATTTAGAAAGAAGGTGTAAAAACAGTCCCACTTGTCACTGGAGAGCAATGACACGGCTCCTGCGGCGCCACTTTTTCTTCTGCACCCGTCAACAACTTGAGCAAACAAATCAATGGATGACATGGTCTACATCAGTGATTCCCAACCGAGAGAGCTAAATTCTCTTAGTTGGGTAAAATCATTTATTCACAACAAATGTGTATAATGTTTCATCAATCTACTCCAATGACATATAGTGACAAGCAGAATTTGTTCTTCCACTAGATGGCAATCAACCTCTGCACATACTGTGTGCCTTGCAATTAAAAAAAACCCATGTACAATAGAGCACAATAAAAGGTAGGGAAAACACAGCATCTGAAGTTTAAAGGTATAAGTCCTCCATTTGCATAAAAACTCTGAATCCCGCCACCCAGTTGTCGACTGCAGTATAAGTCCTAAAGTAACACATTATGATCTCAGCATGTTTCCCATGGTACATATGTAAGAGCTGCATGGAGCAAAGCTGAGGCCTGACATGGAATGGCACACATAGTCCACATGCCATTCCCGGTGACACGAAAGCCTATCGTCTTTTCCATGTAACAGATAATGTCAGCAGCTGCATGGCCATGTGTCAGTGAGGCCACAGCGGTGGGCTGCGCAAAACAGTCAGTTCTCAGGATCTCCAAGGGATGGCACCATCACCAAGACAGTTTTCTCAAGAGCTTCAGGGAAAGCAATTTGCAAGGCGCCCCAGGCCTTGGTCCAATTAGTAACTTGTAATAGGGAAATCCACAAAGTTTATACAATTCAGAATACTTCTCCACAAATGTCCCCAAAAGCATTAGGGACACACCTAACCATTCATTCATATTCTAAAGAGCAGGAATGGGCAGCTTAAATGCTGGAAATGGCCATCATGTTTCCATGGGTGCTTCTCAATATGACCAGACACCTTCGAACCATTTGTATGACAAAAAATGCTCTTTCAAATATGGACAAAATATGTGTTAGTAATATAATTCATTTTTTATTAATAGAATTCTCAAAGCATGAACAATGCATATATATAAATATGCACTATCCTTACCCAGAAAAAATAGGGTTTTATGCAAAAAAACAAAACAAAACAAAAACACAACACATTTTAATATTCTTTTCCCACTGCGAAAGGGCTCCCTTGCATTAAAATGACCATTCAAGGATGGCACAAAACTTCGGAACCAACCAACAACAAGTGCAAGAACTCATTTTGTGCTTTTTTGCTTTTTTTCCCCCACAATAAACAACTCACTCTGAATTCTAATATTGAGGTACTGTGTTTGTCCTGCATATCATTCCGAATCCAAGAAAAAAAAAATAGGCCTACTCACATTGTAGTACAGAGCAGCATAAGCAAGTGTCAGAGCAACTAAGGGTCTTTTTTTATGGAAAATGTGTATTTAATGGTTAGTAGCATTTTTCTCAAATTATATTTTTTGTATGTGGAGAAAAAAAAATTAAATACCCTCCCCCAAAAAAATTAAATTCAAAGAGTGAGGGGTTGGGGGGGGAGTGGTTTTTGCTATAGAGCTTACTGAAAAGGGTTAAGGTCACCCTTGACATGACAGTCGAGAATGTTTGAAATTTCCTGGATTGGACTGATTAACGTCAGTGGCTTTATAATGCACCTTTGTCCAAAATACTGTAAAATAGTCACATGTGCCATATTTATCGTCACACTTCCAACGCTTGAAAAGAAAAAAAAAAGAAAACTTGTCAGCCATTTGATGTTTTATTGTTTATAAAAAGCTGTTTGAGATCACATTTATTACAGAGTAATCTGATGGATGTCAAATTAAATTTTCTGTCATGGCTGCATGCATCAATGACAACAATCAGTTATAGCATGCTGTACATGGTTATGAAAAGACATTTATCATCATTTTAGAGTCGGAAATTGGCACTTAACACTGGTTTTTAAATCCAACAAGACAGTTGGTTGAAATAGAGGCCTAAAAATACCTTAAGCCATTTATGAATTAAAATATATATATATTTATTTACTTTAAAAATATAAGAGACTTCTAGTGGTAATAAAAGAAGTGCAACAAAATAAATGAAGATCCAACAGCATGGCAAATAAGAGTGGAAAAAGAAAACATCAGATGCTACTGGGCGAAGTTTTCATGTTAAAATAAGTTACGACTCCGAGGATGGTTGCACATCACTACACAAATAATTTATGTTTTCCCACAGAAATAGCCCTCATCTTCACACCTACAGCAGATGCCAAAGGCCAATGTCTTAAAAAACATTATTCCCCCAATAAAAACTTTATAAATAAATACATATCCAAAAGGCAGAAAATACAGGCACTTTTTTCATTTTTTTTAAACCATTGTGCTACTGCAAGATAATATTTTTGTTTGCTTTGAGGGACAGAACTATTATATATTCAACAAAAAAAAAAAAAGAAAATATTTTTTTGATACATCTCAGGCATCGAAGGACGGCGTGTACCTGCCTATGTAGAATAAACACAGATCCATTCATCCATTATCCACACCGTTTGCACAAATGAAAACAGCCCGGTGATTACATCAAATGGACTATTCAGCATAACTGCATCGATGCATACACGCAAACAAACACAAAACCAAACAGCGCGCAAACACGCACAGTGCACAACCAGGCTGCCCTTCCACAGTCCCTACTGTCATGCATGTATTCACTTTACTCAATAAGTGATTTGGTCTTTTGGGAATGGGTGAAACATGTGAGTGCCATTCACATTCACACCCATGTGGGAGTCGTTGATTGTCAAAAGGGCGTACTTACTGTCTGACTAATGTCAAAACATGAACGAGCAGCAGGGAATATTAGTGGCATTGAACAGAAGAGGGCACTCTGATGCTAACCTGAGATGTTTGGCGTGATTAGAGATCGAGCAGGGGCCATCCACAGTTCAGTTCCACGAAACTGCCTCTTGAAGCACTACTACTACTACACTCCTAAAGGAATATGATTTAATCTACCATATAGCTCTCTTCACTTATTAATTTAATAATACAGCATATGGGGTCCTGTAATTGATTCACTTAAAATGCAAAAGACAGTGCAGGATGTGGACACATTTGTAAGCCAGAGTGTGACTCCATGGCACTATTTTCATTTCGGAGAAAGGGTTATGTTGAACCTTCATAGTTGACATTAAACCAGGGTGACAAAAATCGATAGAGCGTTACAGTACAGTATATGCATTGGCTCCTAGCGAGACAGCAGAAATGTCAAGAATACAGGCATAAAATAAATCAAATATCATCATGGTTGACTTAAAAGTAAAACGCGTTTGATTCGTCAAAATGACCAGACTGCTCAATGGCCCATGAGCAGATAGTAATTATAATTCCTCCAATCACCGTGCTGCTTTTTCTCACATGGCCTTGTGAAATATAACATTTAGTGCATGTCTGGTGAGAGAAGGAGCAAGGCAACCATTTGCACACTTGGTGTCACTTTGCGTTTTTGTACTGCACAAACTGTTATTTTCATACCCTGTATATAACCAAGAATTGAATAAAGTGGAAATGGTTTGTTGAGGGAAAAAGGAAAACACTCTTGTCAAATGGGCAGAATTTGGGGCTATTCACGCGAGCAGCACGTCCCTGATGACATACTGGATTCACCCTTTCTACACTGCCTCACAATGGCACACTTTTGATAAGGTGCAAACGCACAAAAATAGAGCAAGGCCTCTTGGGATACTACGATAGTGCATTGCTGAAACGCTGAAATCCCCATCCCCCTCTCATCATTATTCCACAACCTTTCTCATAGGTTTTCCATCTGAGTCAGAGCCTTTGAGGTCCTTTTGGTCAAAGACAATGTGATTGGCCAAATAGATGGCAACAATGCCTAGGATTACGGAGCAGGCAATGTATGTGGTGACTGACTGTGCGAACTGAACAATTGTGCCCATGAGGAGGGTGGGGATAACCTGAGAGAGGAGGAAGGTGCTGTCTAAGATGGCAAAGTCCAAGCCCACGCCGCGGTCTTCATATGCCGACTCCAGCTCCTCTGGCTCGGGGCCACTGGAGCTGTGAGCAGAGCCGTTTTGGGTGAGGGGAGCAGCGTAGTAAATGTCCTGGCTGACGAAAGCATTTCCATAGGATGAGCCAGCGGTGTTATTTAGTAAGCTCTCCTCTTCTGCTGGACTAAAATAGTCTTTATTAGTCGTAAAACCATTTTGATGTGTGTTTTTGGTTTTCCTTTTTGGCATATATACCTGAAGTGGGACGAGACAAGTTTTAATGTACATATTTTAACAAAAAAAAAAAATATTTTAATGGGTGCTTACCTTCTTCTCCTTATGGTAGTGGCATGTGAGTGTGTAGGGCAACGTCTGCAGTGCGGCGTATGCATAGCCAGTGAGGGCGGCCATGGTTGTGACGAGGACCACACTTTTAGACAGACAGATGACCAAAGCAGACACTGTGAAGCTCACCATGCTGCTCAGGTAAACCCAGCGGGACCCAAAACAGCGAACCATACGACTCATGATCATTGAGAAAAAGGTTGAGGTAGCACACTGCAGGAACAAACCCAGACTTCCCATACGGATACCTGAAATAAGAACATAAATTGAGTTAGAGCAGGTGATGTGAATCCAGATGGTAGGTACAATTACAGCAATTGTTGTGTCATTGTTTTACGCTGCCATTTTCAGGATTAAACTGTGTTGTGTAAATGTTCTCAGTAGATTGACTGGTTTGACGTCGCGATTTTTGGCCCTAACATGTAGGGGACACTTCATCCCGTGGTGTCCTCTCCAGTATCAGCCGTAGCGACACCCCCCGACTTGGACTGAAACTGCAGCACATTTTCAAAACAACACATGTGGGTGTGCAAGAGTGTGAAGGTAAACTGCGCGCGACATTGACGCAGTGATGTGCGCGCGGATGTCACCCGGGAGAATATTACGGCTGTTAAAATGCCGATGATGAAAGTGTGAGTCTTGAATGGCACATTGGTTATTTAGGAACACGTCAACCTTTTAAACTCACAGGAAGGGAGGAGGAAGGGAATGGATGACGTTCAAAGAGTTTCAAAGATCCTCACATTAACCTTAGATAAATCATTGGGGAGCATTTGAGGGGAACACGCGGACCCACCCATATTTACGGAAGAAATATGCCTCCAAGTCTGACCCACTTGGATGGTCACACAACTATTAATGCCAAAAGACAAACAGAGAATCCGAACTTTAAAAAAAAACAAAGAAACTAAAGTCAAAAGGACGACCTGTAGAAACTTTTCTACCCGAACAGTTTGCACAAGAATCAGTATATATATAGCTTAGAAACTAATAAATATTTCAGTTACCATCATTTGTGTTTTACCATTTTTTTTAAAAAGTTGTCCAATGACACAATAGCGATATTTTCAGTAAGATTGAATATTGTTGTGTGTGTAAATGTTTACACAAAAAGGCCCAAATTTGCCAAAATCCATATAAGATGTACCAGCTGCATGTTTGAACCAAACCATTCGTGGCAGTGGCAGTAGCACACTGAACAGTGTCGGTGCCAAGTTCGTCAATGGGGCACATAATCACTTCGGATCATATTACGTATAGAAATCAAAGCTGGAGAGTCCACTTGACATGGCAGAAAATGACCAAACTCTGGACTCGAACACAAAGGAACTAAATCAAATTAATAAACAGCCAAACTCCCCTCCAGAATTGACACTCCTGGTTAAGATGTGTTCTTTAGCTCACTCATTTTTTTTCACAATAATATAGGAACAAAATAAAATTTAAAAAAATGATTGCATTTTGCAAATCCCATATACAAACGATATTACATCAAATCATGTGTGCCACAATTCTTAGCAGCTCTGACGTTGATAATTCGTACAACCCTCTTCCTCCCCCCAACAAAACAGCACCCTATATTTTCCCAAGATGGGAATGTACAGAAAAAGATATCTTTGACCATTTCAATTTGCACAATTTCTCTCAATTATCAGTGACGTGGGTCCTTCCCTCCATAATCTCCTCTAGTTCTGTGGACTGAGATGGCCATGGCCCAATTTTCAGTATGAGAATATGCCACTGTAATTTAAAAAAATGAATGGATTTTGAGGCTTTTAATTATGGAGGGCACTGTACATTTTAATTACATTGACGTGCAACATATTTCCTTGTGTTGAACGAAAAACATCTTTGCGAGAAGAAACTAGAAACCAAATGTAAATTTGTTCATTGTTAACTGTGGCAAACGCATCAGCGAAACTACAATGAACTATTTAGTTAAAAAAAAACAATGCAAACAACAAAACAGGGTGGCGTTACATCAATGGTCAATTTTAGATCACAATCGTGTTTGCGCCACCAGAAAAGACATAAAACGTAAAGTTGACTGTATCTGACCTTCATCGTATCTTTGCCTGGGCACACTTCCTGGTACCGCACTGGGAACTCCGCCATACAGGCCTTCGCCTACAAAGACTGTGAAGAAGAGCATGAAGGACATTACAGCCATCCAGCTGCAGAGCTGAGCCACACACAGCTGCCACATCACCCTTGGTACATGGCAGTAGCTCCTGTAAATGGCAGGGGTCATGGACCAACATGTTCTCAGCAAGCATAGCAGAGGTCCAGACTTGAGAAGCCTCAGCTTGCATTTAAGCAGGTAGCAGCATGAGCGAGGCACACCACAGCGGCCAGCTTCCATTGCCCCGGCTGCCGGCTCCAGCAAAGATGCGGCCCCAGGCGAGCCGATAGTGGCACTGGAGGGTTCTTCAGAAACTTTCATAGTGATGAGTATGCTGGGAATGAAGATGAGGATGAGGAGAAAGAAGAGGCACTGGTCCTGGCCTCCAAAGTAAACAGAGAGCAGGCTGTGGCTCCAGTCTAGTGCAGGAAGCAAGTATCCCACACAGCCTCCCAAGCTAACCATGAAGGAGAACATCGCAAAGGCTTGGTTACAGTCCTCTCCATCTCGATACAGGTCGGATAACAGCGCCTCCAATGGTGTGAAGCAAACTTGTCCACAAAAGTCAAGAAGGCCAACTCCAAGGATAAGGAAAGCGACCTAAAGCAGAGAAGCAAAGAAATCACATTAAACATGAGAAGGTCTTTCAATTACCCAAGTAATGTATCAACTGATCCAAGATCACAGCTACCAAGTTTGTTTTGGAACCGCATTTAGTGGTCTTGGGGCTAAATTCCAAAACCAGTATTGACTTTTGTTGAGACAAAATTTACTACAACGCTATACAGTCCAGGGACGTTTTGTGGCAACCATCCATTTTTAGCGGCTCACAGCATATTGTTGCTGACCAGTCTGTTTTTGTCATTTTTAAAAATGTTTACGTAATGGGATGTCTGTAACGCAGAAATCCCATCCATCCATTATCTGAACTGCTTCTCCTCACGAGGGTGGCGAGGGTGCTAGAGCCTATCCCAGCTGTCTTCGGGCTGCAGTACACCCTGAACTGGTTGCCGGCCAATCACAGGGCACACAAAGTCAACCATCCGCGCACACACTCATACCTAGGGGTAATTCAGAGTCTCCAATCAACCTGCCATGCATGTTTTTGGAACGTGGGAGGAAACCGGAGTACCCGGAGGAAACATGCAAACGCCACACAGGAAAGCAGGAGTCAGAATCGCACCCACAACCTCTGCACTGTGAGGCCATCGTGCTAACATGTCGGCAACAGTGCCGCAGTGCAGAAACCTCATTCAAAGTGAAAATAAAATGTATAAAAAAATTTTAAAAAACGGACATACAATTTTTTTTACAGGACAGCAATGAGAAAACTATTACATTTGACATGGCCTGCAACAGGAGTGCAAAATGTGTGCCTGTTAAAAAGGTGGAGAGTTTGTGAAATCCCTGAATACTACTTAAAAAAAAAAAAAATAATATATAAGGCTTTTCTTGATAAGCAAAGAAACTAAATATTTACAAGCAAAACAGTAAGATTTCTCTTTATAACATGCCGATAAATGAGAATTTGAAGTTAGAAGCAAAAAGTGGTTTGCTCTCCTTTCTCTTCCGTGCCAAGGTCCGATTTGTGAAAATATCACATGATTGAGCCTCAACAAAACACATCTTTAAGGACTGTCTGCTTCCTATAGAATGATTCAGCTGCTGGTCAGAGCAGTGACAGATCTAGTCTAGCATGATCTAGTGGAATCCTGAAAAATGTTAAACTCCTTGCCAGGCTGCCAGGATGGCCGAGTGGTCTAAGGCGCCGCGTTCCGGACCCAGTCTCCCCAGGAGGCCTGGGTTCGAATCTCGAATTTCCCCATTGTGGGACTAATAAAGGCATTATTATTATTATTATTATTATCAACTTTAAAAGAAAGATGTGATGAGCAGTTTTCAAAAAATGCTGAAACAGATTAAAAACAATATATTATGGCTTGATTGATACTTTTTAGCGTGTTCAAATACTTTATAGACGAACATTTCCTAAAGTCACACCCACTCTACACTAGCAGGCTATAATATATCAGAAATGTTCTCATTACAGTTCCAACCAACTCACCGCTGGTCCTATGGGGCGAGAAACCAATTAGACCTCAATCTACTCAAACCGAAAAAGGATCAAAGCAGGTCTGACCCCAAACAACGTAACTTGTGGGGAGCACATAAATAGCTGAGATCACTAATTTACCAGGTCGAATAGAGCATGAATATTCAGAAATTATTTCTATTTCGATTGATAACTGCTATTTACTGGTGCACTATAGCCTGGTAGTTGCTCATATAATAAGGAAACCTGTCAGCAGAATCAGAATCAGAATGCCCTTTATTGTCATTGTACTCAGCGTACAACAATAAGTTGATTTCATTACATGTTGTGTTTAGTGCTATTTGCACAGCAAATGTTCTGTTTGCATTCATGCAAAAAGACGACTGCAAATTCGTGAGGTTCGCGGTGATTCATTCTGGTTATCTTAAGCATCAACTGAAGTGAAAATGATGCACTTTCAGAACAATAAAGAGCTACTTAAGTTCCTGTAAAGTGTGAGACACCACAGAGGAGTGTTGTTAACAACGCGGCCAAATTTGAATGATTGAAAAAAAAAAAATGACAACAAAAAAGTACCCATACTTATAATACCTTCATTTATCATTTGATATGTGTCGGCGGCAAAACCACGAGAATAAAGTGAGTCTATCAGCAAATTGGGTGAGTGCCGATCATTGCAAACAGCCTTTCAACATCATCTTTTCCTTTCAATTTGTCTCATACATCCGTATATATTGACGCCCGTTTCCTCACTTTGTTGTCGCCTGCTTATCCCGTGACAATCATGCAGTAGCGAAGGGCACTCAAGTTCATATACAAAATATATGGGGGACAGTCAACTCAGGCCAGAAAGCCATAACGTGTCACTGGGCTGCATTTGAGCCACACCCAAACTATCCAGATAAAACAAAGAAGTGCAAAACAGTTCAATGCTGCAGCTCCACAATTGGATGCCACATAGTTCTCAGAAAATGTTTTCAGCAATTATCTTCAAACATCATGTATCATGTACTTACAAACAAATCTCCAAATGAATTTTACAGGGACTTCAACTGCTAATCATTAGCATGATAAAACCACAACATATTTGTTTTGACAAAATACTTGGGCAATGAATTAGCTGGCGACCGGTCAAAGACAGATCCCGTTCGGCCAATTGCCCCAAATCGACTGAGATGGGCTCCAGCTCACTTGCCACCCTCATGAAGGACAAGAAAGTGGATGGATTGGGTAAATTAGTAAATTCACCAACCTGGAAAGTGCGTCCTCCCCGGGCAAGGTGTGCAGCCAGGATGTCGGCATGGGGAATGATAAAAAGAGCCAGAAGGACTCCCAGAGATAGCAGCCAGATGAAAGGCTTCCTTCTTCCATAACTGCTGTTGCAGTTGTCACTGGCCGAGCCAATCAGAGGGATGAACAGGAGGCCAAGCACTGGACCAATACCTGTGAATAAAACAAAGATGTATATCATCTAATTGGAAAGTAAGACACAATGGGAGCCCAACGCCAAGACAAAATGCAAAACTGAAAAAACAACCATGTGGAACAATATGATTACAGTCGGTTCAAATGCATTGTTCAACATTACAAACTATAAAGGGACTGTATTCTACACATCGTTCGTTCTTTGTATCAAAGAAGCTTATAGATATTTTTCTGAACTGTTTGTTTTAGGTCTCCCTGACTGCTGGTTTACCAGGGAATGGATTGCCATTATCACTGAATGTTTGTGATGGTTCCTGCAGATGGCCTCCTGCCTGAAGGTATGCCTTCATTAGCTAATCCTCCACACATGACTGCATCTGACTAATTAGAGCACAGCCCACCACACACAGTGTCCACAGCTAGATGCACATGCAATATGAAAAATTAATTGAACTTCGGCCTAGAGCGTCACAATTAAAGAAAAAAAAAAAAAAAGGTCCCATGTGGTTTTTTCCCAGTGGAGACGTAGCAAAATTTAATTGAACTAATCAAAAAGTCATTTTAAATACAACTACAAAGAACAATATCACTATTTTAACATGTACAGAACAAATATTCTTAAACAAGTTTGTGCCACCTTCAGACGCTGACTTGTATCGGCCAGTACACATTTGTATGGCTGCCGAAAATTGCCCAAATTGCCCTTTTTTTGTTTCAGGCAGAAAGATTTATCACCGAAACAAGGAGATGTTGCAATGACAAAAAAAAAAAAAGACCTCGGCAAACTTGACTGGATAAAGATGCATTACTCAGGGTACGCCTCATGTCACTAACACACACATTCAAAAAGACCAGCATCTACCAGTGTTGTTTGAAGAAACATCGAAATAGTCCCTTTGTTGACAAGACTCCCTAAACATTCGCTAACTAATGACACAAGTTATGTTGCGATCATACCAAATGTAAATTGAGCTATTCTCGTGACGCCATTACATAGAAAGTCAATAAAGTTTGCAGAGCTAGTGGTGAATCTGCGGAGCCAAATGGCTTCGTCAATGTGCTACTTCGTCACATACACGGCAGGTAAAAAGTGAACTAACAATGTTGGACAAAACAGTCATTGCATTTTGGGGAATGAGGCAACACTCCTTCATCTCCTTATTTCATGGAGACGTCTCATAAAGATGTTGTTGCATCATTGCTGCGTGTAATAAATGAACCTCCTATACTCGTACCACCACAAATGTCCACATTATGGTTCATGTTTCAAGTGGGTTTGAATTAAAGTCAAATGTAAATACAAGTATTACTCAAAACAACTTTTCAGATTCAAAGACAACGTTGGAAGTTTTCTCTCCCACCCGCGCAGAGCGCATATTGGGCTTTTGCTGATGTTTCGGTCAGACGTGGGCGGAAGAGCATTCATTCTGCAGATGCATACATATCTGATTTATATCCACATATGAAAGAGGCCCAGGTCCGACTTGTGAAAAAAAAATCTGAATCGTACTGTTCATATTACATGAAGAAGAAAAAATGGGACAAGCCCCAGCCACCTTGATGACTGGCGATGTTCATGCATTTGTTTAGTCAGAGAAGGAGAGGCTGTAAACATTACACATTATATTTAATGTTTATCAGCGTTTAATTGAAGATTTTTTGGGTTTCAAATTATTGTATTTTCGAATGCATCTTTGGTCAGTAAATGGGAGCCGAAATGTAGGGACTTCTATGAGGGACCGCTGGTGTTGCGTGCATACTGCTTCACCACAGAGTGGGGGAGACCGGTAGTAAGAAAGACGAGTTAACTGCAGCCAGTCGTCACCTCAGTCCTGCAGCTGTGGAGGCCAATCACAACAAGTCTCACCAGTTACAGCTGTTCACATGGCTATTTACTCAAAACTTGGGTGCAGGCATGCACACACGCACACGTATCATAAAGCAAGGAACAAATGATCTGCATCGTGCTACAGTCTCACACTAGCCGAGACTTTTTTTTGTCATACCGATTTGAAATAATTCCGAATGAAGATCTCTGGTCAGTTGTTTACATGTAACGTGATCTTTTCCGATCTGCCGTTTAGATGATCCACCATGTTAATCAGATCAGCCGTGTTACAGCTGTGTGACACGCGCAGGTGGATGTAAACCTCTGGGGTTCATTCATCGATAGCACAATATTCATGATTGTTTCAACACTTTTATGGAAGCATCACCTTTAACAAAAAGTGACATTTCATACTGTACTATGTTGTATAGAGTAGTTAGTCCAGTCCTGAGAGAGCACACTACTGAAAGAAATATTAGGCAGAGCACTGAGCAACCAACAAATGGCTATTAGATGAAAACCCGACACTAGCTCAGAGGAAAGTGGCTTTCAGCCTCCAGAGACACAATATCCATTTTCATTTAAATAACACTCAGACCCCCATTATAATAATAGGATAGTCGAATAAGGCTGAGTGCCATTCCCAAATTGCTTTGCAATGCAGCTTCTTTGCGGAGAACATCACAATGAAAAGCTAGTAGAGAAAACAAAGGCAAGTAACACTTTTGAAGATATAAAATACTCATGTTATCAAAAGGCTTACTTTGGATTTTGTGGAGCTCCAACCATTATCTGTCGGTCACAAGACAACGCTTAAAACTAGCTGCTTTAAGTGAGGACCATGTGAATGACATTTAGGATGACAGGACTATCGCAGTAAGTTAACCTCGTACATCAACAGATCCCATCAATTCAGTGCACTGCTGCACAGTTCAAAACCAAGCAAATTATGTTCATAGACAACTACTGTAGACTGTTAGTGTGAATTGTTCTTTGACTATTGTCCATTTGCACAGTACTGACTGAGCTCAGCAGTGCTTCCTCAGTTTGGGACAGTTGGGAATAAATTTTGTTTTTAAAAAAAATGTTAAAAAAAAAAACAAATGACAAAAACTGCTTCAGAGGTTGAAGAAAATCACAAGTTACTAACGGCATGAGTCCAAAACACCCAATAATGTTTTTTTTTTGTATCAACTATGCAGCATTGAGCAGCAAAAGCCTGTGCTAAAATTAGCATGAGTTTAATTTTTTTTAATTTCTAGTCAGAGATCCTCAAATGTTACAATGGCATCGCAATAATGAGCAACCAGGCAGCCATGCTTTACAACACAGAAATGTTTATTTTACACTTTAAACGACATACGATTCTTAATTTGTTTTTTAGGGGGAGAATTTCAGTGCTCACCTAATTTTTACATGCAGATATATTATCCCGGTAGAATAGTGTAAAGTGTAGCAAGGTCACCAGCAAAATATGCCAGTATACTCAAATATAATGAAAGCGCGAGTGCTAGCCACATCAATCTGAAAAGGCACCCGCTAACGCTAGCTAATGATTAGCCTAAATTTTCATGTGGGCATGGATAGGACAATAACCAGAAGCCCTTCCGTAAAAGAAAAGACAATATAGTATAGCATCTGGCTAAACCATGATACGAGCTGTGGTCGAGCAACAATCACATTGTAATTGGAATGACTGGTTACTGTCAAAAACATCCAACTATTGTTTCACTCAAGTGACCAGCCATCATCATAAAGACACAAGTAGGTTTTTCTTCCTTGCTTCCACTCATCCCACCTCCAATTCGCTTATCTAATCACATGCTCACAGGTCGTCAGAATTTAGAGACCTCGAAGGCTATGTTCAGACGGAACACAAAATGTCGCGTAGCGCCATGCGTCTCGCGTGCGTTTGTGCTCTGTGAGTGCAGATGTTGCTTTGCGTCAGTCAACAGAGACGAGGAGGTGCTACTCCTCCTCTGACAGAAAAATAACGAAACATATTTGAACACTGCTTGTCAGTCAGGTGGCTGGAGGCTGCGTTAAAACTTTGGCTCATGTAAATGATATCTTCACACAGTTCAACAGCTGTAAGCAAGTAAATACACTCACCAGCTACTTCCCACTTCCACGCTCACCATTTTCCTGATCCTTTTTTGGCTCGGTGCTGGTATTAGAAGCTGGCTGTGTTGTGTAGCTTGCAGGGCCCACAGACTACTGTGTGTGTGTGTTCGTGTGTGTGTGTGCGTGTTCAGGCCCACTCACGTCATCCACACCGCCTGGCATGGATTCGCTTCTAGCCGCGCAAGATGCCTGACTTTATACCGTATATAACCGCACCACCAAAACGCATTCAGTCAACATAACAACACAAGTAACAACTGCAGAGCATTCCATTATTGCAAAGGATTCCCTCCTCCTGTGATTTGATTTTCAATTATAGTACATCAGCAAGTAGCGACCCTACAGTTGAGATTGTGAATGGGAGTTAATTCTATTTCGACTGCCTGCGAAGCCATGAAAATGCCTAAATGTGAATTGCAGTGCAAGTGTCTGGATGAGCAAGTCGTTCGTTGCGGGGTGAGGTGAGTGCAACCAGGGGCAACTGGGAGAGTGACCTTGTGTTACTTTGGCCGTGGAAGGAAACAGTTTGGCGGACATCTGGGGGCTTGACGAAACAAAAGAATTAACTCAGAAATACTGTATAAATTAATTCCTGTAATATTGTTGAGAAACAAAACAGGGCAGATCTTCGTATTAGTAAGAAGGCCATTTTTAAAATTGTTCCCCTGCGTTTAAATGACCAGCCATTGAATGAATTTAAGTAGCTGTGGATTAAATTCCACTCCAGTTCTCAAAGTTGATGATTAAAAAGGCATGTAAGGTACATTGCTTTCACAGTGACGAATACGAAATTTTAGGATTTGCACAGTTTTGTGGAAACTGAAGGATACAAAATCCAAGGGTAATGGTTATTATTCAAGGCATCAAATAGAACTGAATGAAAACTCAAAACGGCTTTATTTTCATGATATTTACAAGGTCATTTTGTACTTGGCAAAAAGAAAAGTCTTCAAAAATAGTGTTAAATGTGCAGGGATGAATAAACATGAGGCCATGATCACAGTTTTAGTAACTGAGTTTGAGTTGTAGAGAAAATGTAATAAATAGTTTTAATTGTGATTTCAATCACGATCAATACAAGCATGATTATTATTTTTTCCATAATCATCCAGCACTAAGGTCGTTGTGTATTTTTTTTTTTTTCATGGGATTGTGTAAAAGGGGTTTTTAAAAACGGCTGGCACTGAATGAGTTAATAACTAAAATATATTAAAACAATATGTAATTATCTGATCGATTTATTTTTGGTTGTAAAATTGAAAAATGTTAAAAGCGGCCTGTGTTTCCACTGATTTGTGGTACTTTGGTAGGAAAAAAAATTGTAAATGCCTGGTATGGCTCATTACCTCACTATTGATTTGACCAATCATGTTTTAAGGCGGTTATAGAAGAGGGAGAAACACATCACACCGACAAGCATTGAAACAATTTACTTAGCGAGGTCACAAATTTGTGAATCAACCTAATTTATAGTATATAGTCTGTTTTATTATTAAAACATTAAATAATTACAACGTGAACGTCTCTCAAGAATCACAATATTCCTTGATAGCGCATCATGATAAATCTAACATATTTGTACACCTTGGACTTGAAGCCTTTGTTAACTCAGCAGTGCAAAACGGAACAAAAGATTCACAGGTATGCTTTCTTCGTAAAGGGGGAAAAAAAGTAATATCAAAGTACTGGGAAAAACAACCTTATTGTGATCATTCCTTAAGTTTCACCAATGGCATATTTAAGCAGCAATACTAGTCAATATGTGTAAATGATGGCAACGAGGCTCTTGTCTAGCAACACGTTTTAATGGCGACACCACTGCAACGACTCCCCGCACTTGCATGAACAATCTCGCGAGACCCCCTGCGAGACAATTGTGACACTCAGTTACCGTAAAGGTGCAACACCGTCGCAAATACAAATTTAGTACCATGACATGACAATATGTGATAAGTTTTGTTACGTTCCCATGAATATGAAGCCTGAATCTGTTTTTGTTTTTTTTAAATGATTATCATTAATGTTACAGCACCTAAGTTATGAGAGTCACAAAACCGCTAAGTTTTGCAGTAACTCTTCTTTAATCAGGCCCAGCAAGGTTTTGGTTCTTCCTATGTTGTCAGTAAAATGTAAGAATCTGGAGCTAGTTTTGCCCATTAGCACCAAACTTATTTGGTGGGAACCTTTGAAATAGTCGTAATAATTGATAAGCAGAACAGTTCCGAGTAACCACTTACCTAAAACCATTGTCATGTAACGTTCCTCCACACCAGCCTCCAGCAGCAACGGTGGCACATATGTGATCCCTGCTGCCACACAGATTTCCAGGCCACAGGTAAGGGAGTTCAGCAGGACCAGACGGCACTGAGACCTCCATCCAGGCATATTTACTGGGGCTGGCTCGCCTTTCCTACCCTCTGGGATGGCCACTTGTGGGGGTATGGCAGGGAAAGGGAGGTGGCTTAACTTTGAGGAGGCAGATGGGGCCACCGGGGACAGGCAGCAACAAAGACACATAGATGTCTTTGATGACCTGAAGGATTCATCCTCTTCTCCGCATTCTGGATCTGAGGAGGAGAAAGATTAATCACTATCAAATCCGCACCCAAACCACGTCATGGAGCATTCTTGTAAAAAAAAAAAAGCAGCAGACTTGAAATAACTGTTCATCCAACTAGCTGTCAGTGACAGTCACTGCCTTTTTACAGTAAATGTCTGCATTTTCCACAATATTGTCAAAAAAACATGGAGACATCAACGACAGTCAAAAGAATTAGATTTTGACGGCTCCTCAGAGATCCTCGCCAACAGCTTCAGGACAGCAGGAACAACAACAACAGGCGGCGAGGAGATGAGTCAGCTGCAGCAATGCAATGTGGCAAGCACACTAAGCCATTTGCAAAGAGAATTCTGCCTCCCACTGCTGTTTTGCTTGTCTTTTAGAAGTGTCACAACACCTACGGGAAGACATTTCTGAGTCCGTCTCTCTCTCACCTTTGCACAGTTCAACCAGTCAACTTGTGAGCAAGTAAGAAGAGCATATGTGTTATCTACTGTACATACTTTTGCACAGAGATCAAAGCATACACTATTTTGAAGGGAAAAAAACTACTGTGCAACTTACACAAAAGATCATCAACGTGGTGTGTAAAAATCAGAATTGGATGTGGTATCCACCTACATGACTGCGCTTGAGAACTTAACACCAAAGGTGAACGGCAACATCTGTTTCCTTGATATTTTATGCACCCTATGCATCACCAGGAGGCAAGGCAACCACACCTCGATGTATCATTTTTCCAGTGACATTCTCCGTTACTTCTGCGCCATAGCCTCAAGATACCATATGCTGATCCTGTCTGACCTCACTCTCCACTTAGAGAGCTGAATTTGTGCTGCAACCGGAAAAATACATGACTTAATAACCAGTAAGACTTAACAACTAGCTTAGTAACACTGAATTACACGGATGGAAAAATAGGCCAGACAAAAACATAAAAGAAGAGATGAGCATTGCTGTCATCCCTTGAAATGGTTCTTTAAAGCAGACAGGACAGGAACAGTGAGAAAACAAACACGGAAACCACAAGAAGCTATATTTGTATTTGGTGTGATATTTCTCCTCAACTGATGCCCATCTGTTCCCTCCAAGGAAACAGCAATGATGTCATCGCTTTTGTGGAAAAATATGAATGTTTGTATCGCAACATAATACAGTGCATTGTTTTGTTGAGTAATGGCTCTATTTTTTTTTTTTAATTGTGACAATTGTTGCTGTAACAATGTCATTTCCCTCTCGGAAATGAATGACGTATGTAACTATCGCTATATAATTAAATTACACCTGCAATGAATGATGAGTGACCGCGTCATTGCGAGTAATATGTAAGCGAGAACTCTTCTTCAATGAAAAGATTAATTATTACAAAACTAAACTTGGTTGCTTGTAGAAAATGTTAGAATCAATTCCACATCTGCAATTAAAAATTAAACTGATGATAAAAATTAATCACACAATGTAAATACATTTTGCTACGTCTCCAAAACCATAATTTTTCAGGAAAAAAAAAAAAGCATGTCTGTTGAGCCACTAAAATTTAAGCCCCACAGAAAGCAAGACATTTTCAACATTTGATATTGGTCAAAAATTTGAAAAAATCTATAAAATAAAGAGAGGACCGAGCAAAAGTATGGATTTGTGGACAAATTTGTACATTCAAGCCCAAATGCATTTTTTGAGAGAGGCCAAACTTCAAGATCAAGTATACATTGTGTTTAGAAGTATTCAGTCCACGTCACGAATACAGTCAAGATTACGCACCATTAACTGATAAATCATGAATCTTCAGACAAAATGGTTTGTGTAAAAACATAAGGATGACGTAAAGTGTTTTTCCCATGATGCATTACAGAGGCATAGCTCACTGGAGAATTTTACACCTGTCTGATGTCATTCTCACCAAACACAAACAACATTGGGCACATTGATAACACCCCTCAGGGGACCAGTGTTGGTTGCCTTCGGCATGTCTGGCCACGAAAAGCGTCAGCGTACATATTGTGGGCACCCAGCTTTTCCGCATCCTTCCACAAAACCCTGAGCACAGCTTTGTCACTGAGCTGCATTCTAACAAGAACCTTTTTGACATATGCGGTTTGCCTTAATAATTCTGACTCTGTGAATGTACTGTAGTGTAAAACTAGCTAAGTTTCTGACATATTTTCTCACAGGGAAATGAGGAGACCAACAATGATAGAGAATCTGATTGTGTTTATACACTTAAGCCTCTCATGTGTGAAGTATGCGAAATGCTCATTCACTTCAGGGTTCGTGCAAGGGTGCAAATGATTCTCCAGGCGTTCGCCAACAGTTTGAACTGCTTTCCTTGTCGTAAGGAACATTAAAACATGTCTTTGGGCACTAGGCGGGGTGCACCCTGGACTGGTTGCTGGTCACTCTATATAAATAACCTACATCGGGATGTAAAAACTTCTAATTCAAGTCATACTCTTATATATAGCAAGCGTCTTACAGGAAATATGGCTTGGAACAGAAAAGGGGAAAGAATTGCTCCAGGATGACATCAGAGACAACCACAGTTGAGACTGTGGCTGCAGGGTGGGTTCCTTGCGTTTTTGGCTCAAACTGAATGATTGCAGAGTTTTCATGCTCCTCCTATTTGAGTTCCTGCACCCAAATGATAGCTGGAACAAAGGCGTAGAATACCCTCAGTGTAGCTAGCTTCCCATATTTAATTCTGACAGATCTGGAGACTGAGCAATACATACAAGACAGCATGATGGAGACCTGAGGCCCACAAGACCAGTTAAGCTAGTATTTATATTGTGTACGGCCCAATTAAAAGCTAGACCTAGAATATGCACTTTGAATTTGTCAGTCAAATAGTAAATTGTTCCTCATCAGAACTGACATGAGTTGTGTTGGTGCTCCACTATCAAACAACGCTTCAATAATGGAGTTCGTTACTGGCAGCAAACAAGATGAGAGCAATTAATTCAGATGCAACATGTTTGCTGCCTAAGTGGCATCTAAACGGTTTCACCAATTTTTAACAAAAGAAAAATAAATGTTACAAATATTGCAATAAAGTATATCCGGACAATACAGAGCGACAGACCCGAGTACACTAATTGTCCAACATGTGAACATTTCAAATTTTTAAACAAATGTATAAAAAATACATGATATGAATTTTGTCATTCCTTGCTCAACAGTTCAATGTGGTGGGTTAAAAAAAAATTCAATATACCAATTTCATGAGAGAGGCTCCATTTTTTGTTGTAACCCCAAAAAAGAAAATACAGTGCATGCCCTATGAGTCCTCCCACAAAGACAGATATTTGCTCATGGGGGAAAACAAAATGAGAATATTAGCAGCAAGCCTCCTCCAACTGGTGCTGTCTTTAAACTGTTAAATTGGTCACATGATTTGTGTGAAAAGGCATGGGCAGAGGTCACAGTGACGGATGTGAGTTTAAGATTACAAGCTGGGGGTAGGGCCAACACTGTTGGAGTTGTCCCTCAAGTGAGCAAACACCAAACAAATCAACTTTCCAAAAGGATTTGTCTTAAAAGTTCCTTATTATCCAGTTGACGGTAACAAGGAAACTTGGTTTTGATTGACTGTGCCAAACATCCAAAATTGCGGTACTAGCAGTTAAACAAAAAATACCCACCCATTATTTCGTAAATACAACTAGAACGTAATCCTCCCACCCTGGAGACAAGCACCTTAAGGTATGCTCTTATCAGGTGAAAATGAGGAATGCAACCTTCGCCAAGTTGTGGTGACCTAATAGCAGTGAGCCTGCTCACCTTTGACTGAGGCCAGCAACATTTTTGGAATTGCCAGTTATCCTGCTGGCCCTTGGTACTATCCAACAATGTACCACACAGCCGAGCTGTGGAACCTATTGTGAATCAATGAGGCTGATAACCTGGCTCCCTCCATAATGTTGCATTCTAGGGACCGAAACCCCACTGGTGTGAATGGAGAGGCCTACCACAAGCTGATGAAAGAGTTAATGAGTTTTCATTCAACCACAACCAGGTACATTAACATGTTTTCAATAGAGCAGTTAGTTTAGTTTTTAATTTTTTTTCTCAAAAGGATGGATAAAGTACCCAATCTAAGAGTGAAAGCAACAATCTCAATTGTATTTTCAGGTAAAATGTTTTTAAAAAGTTTATAAATATGACAGATTGTAATGCATAATGTAACTAATGTGAAAAATTATACGCACTCACCACTCATCGGTCTCAAGGAAGACTTGATACATGCTTGCTGATAATAGATAATCAGAGTGCAATCCTGGCCAAGCTGTTTAGCTTCTGGCTCCACTGTGAGACGATTTCTCTTTATCCTGCTTTGGTCTAAATTGACTCTTCCCTCCTCCACTGAATCACCTCCTTTTCCTCCATCCCTCCCATTAGTCACTCTTCCTCACTTCTTCCCTCCCTAGGTACGTAAAGTTGAGAATTACAAAGATCCAAAAGCACAATCATATCTGTGTTCATGCAACAAAATCGTTACCTACTCGCCAACCCTGACATTTGATGTGCAAAAATGACAGCTAAAGTGAAAGTGAGACACCTGAGTAATCTGTGTTTTGTAAAAAGAGCCCATAATAAAACAACTTAAATATAATATAACAACCAAACCCCACACAAAGGCCATACCTCAAGATAATCTTTTAACTAGCTCGCACAAATGCATGCTCTAAAAACTCAGTATTATGCTCGCACATAAGTACCATGCTAAATTGCTTGCCAGGGCATGGGTATATGCTCGCAACTCACGTACCGCTTCCCCTTCCAGCTTTAACCTGTTTCATGGTTCACTCGCACTAAGCGTGTTTGAGTACACACATCTATATAGCACACAAAAACTCCACCTCTAACAGATTGCTAGGACTCTACCTAAGGTGTACCCCATGCCAGTGCGCATCAGCAAAGACGAGCCCCTGACAGAAAGGCTTTTAATTGGATAAAATTAAGGAGTGGGGGAAATGTGGAGCACAGGAAACTCTGGGGAGGAGGTGGGCTGGGAATAATATTGTTATAATACGACCGATTTCAAGGAATCTCCATTTCTGGAGCCAAGAGGCCGATCAATATGAAGACAGAGTGCGGGTGAACAGCTGCAGCCGTGTAGCGGGAGTGGCTTCCCTAGAATTAAAGGAATTCAGAAAATCCCACTTTAGTTCAAGGTTGATCAGCTCCTCTTTGTCCAGGAGGACAAACACTGGCTGATGAATGTGAGATTTATAAACAAGGGCATTCAACACAAATGTCCTTGGTTTAAAAAAAAAAAGTATTATTATTATTATTATTTATTCATCTGATTCGTTATCTCATCAATAGAGGATTACCTAACGTCGAGAACAAATGTTTGTCTTTAATATATACAGTGCCGATGTCATGGCACGATTATTAACTAGAAAGACAAAACAATGAGATTTCTGCCAGTTTGGGTTGTATCTGTGAAAAGAATGTGGTCTGCAATAAGTACCGTTTTTTCCGGACTGTAAGTCGCTCCGGAGTGTAAGTCAAACCAACCCAAAAATACGCAATGAGGTAGAATAAAAGCATACATAAGTTGCACTAGAGTATAATAGGCATTTTTTTGCGGGTAATTTATTTTACAAAATACTAGATGAAAAACAGACATTTCATCTTGGAAAGCAAGTTAGAACAGTAATAAAAGAAGAAAGAACAGGCTGAATAGGTGTAACAGGAACTAACACCATGAAGGTGATTCAGTTTAGCTACACAAAAAATAAAAGAACAGAAAAGTTGTTCATGCGAAGTTTTTTGGGACACCACTGTCCGTGCATTGATAGAGAGGCAGTTACGTTGCATGAAGCAGAAGCACCAAGAACGTCCTGCTGCCAATTACTTTATATTGATCGCCTTGGCAACCACCTAAGCGTCGAGACGTGTCGTAACTGCACTGTTGAGAAGACTCACCCGCAGCACGTTGTTTAAGCAGCCACTGGTGAGCTGAGTTGGCCTAGAAGTCGGCACGTCTGACCGTAAAATGACTGAAGAACACACCGCAAAAGCCAACGGTGACGCCAACTACTCCGGACCTTCTGCGCGTCCTTGAGAAGTAGAACATCTCCATACCACCAGTCGTGATGGATAGTTAATGCGTATCTATTGACAGTGAGGTGGCAGAGCAGTAGCCGTTCAATGCCCTGAGAAGAGATGGACTGAACGATTTAGAGGGTTAATTAATTGTTGAAGATTCTGACAAGTGGGTGCAACCAACTTCTGGTTAATCTTTAAGCAATTGAGTTAAATTAGTCTCACTCTCAACTTGTTTGTGGCCAGGAGAACAACAAGATATCCATTCAATATGGGAAGTTGGGTAACATCCACACAAATCTTCACTACTGCACAATTCCTCACAATGGCATTGCGCAATACAACACAAAAAAACAGAAGTTAAGGACATTCGTAGAAGGATTGTCCCATCGTTCTATCGCAAACTGAAGTTTTAGGCGAGCCAAGTTAGTACGCAGGCTTGTGAAGTTAGCACATCACTGGCTCCCTGCATTGTTCAAATGATTTTGCATCCATGTTGACATTATATTAACACTTGTCCCCAAGAACTAGTAAGATTTACATTCAAGCCTGAAATTATTCACACTGCAGCATTAGGAATAATTTTGGGGTTGACTGTAGGCCTATCCCAATTGCATATACTATTATTATCATCATACTTATTCATTTTAATTACAAGCTTTGGCTAAAACACACATGCACATTCCACATTCAAAAAATAAAATGTTGAAACTCCATGGCACCCTTTTCCACAAACATGCATTCGCCAGCAACGGCCAAAACCAACATTACCCATAATAAGCGATGATACACTGTTCTCTGTTTTGACAAAAAACAAGAAACCCCATAGTGTGGGCAAGAAATAGAGCAAAAGGGCGACTTCTTAAAGCATGACAACAAAGAGCCATTTAAATGGAAATGTCAGCCACATTATACGAAACACCAAAGACTGGATTGGAGGAATCAATCACTCATCGTGTGCTTCCACAACAAATTAACCTTTACGTAAATACGTGGCGCAGATGCTTAAAAAGAGAGTGAGCATATTTGAAGCCGTTTGCTTGTATCATGTTAAGAAGTAGCAATTCTCCAAAGTACCCCAGAAAAGACACATGATCAAACATCAAAGAAATGCTTTTATCAAACTCCATAATGCTACAAACACAAAGTGTCCTGGTGAAAACGTCCATATAAACTGCACAACATGGCAGGAATCATGTAATCTTACTTAAGGAGTCAACACAAAACCAGTTGGATGATTAATTTTGTCCCCACTTTTCCTTCCTAGGGAATTTAGTAACACAATTACTCTAGGAAGGGCAGATCCATTTTAGTCTGCCTATTTGCTCCATATAAAATGGCAGAGTGCCAAGCAAAGCCTTCTGGGAGACCAGGAAATATCAAGCATCAATTCTATCAAACAAAAAGTGCTTGCCGGAAACAAAGAACGTAATCATGACAAATCTTCTCTTCCTTCCAATTTAATTATGCACCCGGAATCACGCGTGCGTGGCACATCACGCTGCCAAGATGGCGACACAAACAGCACATTGTACGCTATCAACAATAGTGTAACACTAATTTGATTGTAGCCCTGTATGTACGCGGCCCTCAGTTTGCCACACGTAAACACTATTAGGATTGTACGACAGTACCAAGTTTCAAAGTAGCCCTGTCCACACTTAATGAGATCATAAGCTTGATCTTTTCACAGCCCAAAGGACAGCTCACATTTCAAAGGTCTCCCCTCTTACATTCAATAGCATCCATTTCAGTCCGCGACATGAAAGGGAACCCTTGTAATATGCAGTGTTCAACACAGAACCACTCTTCAAAACAAGACTTCAGAAAGTTTAAAACCTCCCACTGTCCCTTTTGATGGTACTTTTCGGGAAGTCTTTAGCAGCAAAAAGAGGGGCCTTTCTTTTTGATGCACTCCCATACAAACTTGTATATCCGGCAGTAAGAGGCCAGGAGAGTGTGACTATGCTGAGCAGTGTGCAAGCATCTGGCCGAGTTCTTATCACGGTGGGAAAACGTCTAGCGGCAAGCCAGTGTTATCACTGCTCCCGGGATTATAACCCGTCATCTGGACCTAAACTGTGCCTTTAGCAACCTGGTGTGTTATAGCAGCGCTTCTCATTTATAGGGGATTACAGAAAAGTGATAGGTTCATCTGCCATCTGTTCTATACCTTTCACATGAAGAGAGCTGGGCCAGAGGCTGTTTTGCTTTCAATACCATGCAGCCTCTTCTACACCTGAACCATGTGGGCAGAACTAAGTGATGTCAGAGAATGATCTAGCAGTGACGTGCACAGATATTTTGGGGGGCAAGTGCTCCAGGAAAAAAAAGGGGGCGCTTTTACACGTATGGAATACCTAATAGAAGTGTACATTTAAAAAACAAAAACAGAATTGTATTTGTAAAATTCTCCAAACCTGTTTTGCAAGAGTTAAAAAATTCAATAAATATATATATATATATATATATATATATATATATATATATATATATATATATATATATATATATATGCTTGATGGCAACTTCAGTTGTTTAACATTCCATGTTCTGTGTTGTAAAAGTTACCTGTTTTATGCTAGCGACTGTTTGAACCTGGCTTCCACTTACTTGTTAAAAAATGGTTTTGAAATCCAACCAAATCAATATATCAGCAGTAGATTCTGCTCAACCTTAGAGGCTCTTTGGATTGACAGAGGTTACTTGCTCACATTGTTGTTTTTTGTTGACATTTTAATCATTAAGATATATTATATATACAGAAAATAAAAATTGTTGGGCATCAGATAACTGAACCATCAAAACTCGTAGTCATTGTAATAAAGAAATTAATGTCAAAGTCAGATAAGATGAGGCATTTTTTAATCTGACTGGACATTCAAAGTGGATAAATGTTCCCCCACTCTCTTGCGCCAATGTAACTTGGCTGCAATCCAAGGAGGAACTCTGATGGATATTTATTCAAGCAAATCACACTTCCACAAAGAAGACACGATGTGTTATTTTTCTTAAACGACTATTACAAGTCGCAGAGTAACATATATTTGTCAATAGGGTGCTAACCCTGAGTAAGTCACAATGTCAGAATCAATGAAAAAGCTGAGCAACAATGTCACAAAAGGTGACATTCTTTGTTGATGGGATAGCTGACATTTTTTTCTTTTTTTGCTTTGGCCCTCTAGCAGAACATGTAGGAGGTCTTTCTCTTTGGTCCAGCTGGCAGTAGAGCACTAATATAGGGAGGCTGTTTGGACTTTGACCTTGCAGCTTGCAAGGAGATGGGAAGAAACCATTTTCGCCCCTATGCTTCTCGTCAATGAAAGATTCAGGAGGAAAGAAACTGCTAAATATTCATCCCCTTCCCATGCCAGGAGAGAGTTTGGTGTGCTCGTAATATGCCTATGAGAGCATATTTTCCAGGTGTTGCATTGCTTTTGATTTATGGTTATTACTCACATCCAGTTGAAACAAATGATCTCACTATTCTTGCAATTAGCTAAACGGAAGCAAAACATTTGCTTCGTGAGCAAACTTGGGGCAAAATGATTTGCTCATTGAAAGATATTATTCTATGAGTTTTTGGTCCATTTCACAAAGCAGGTTAAGTGAAAACTCAGTCTGTTAACCCTGAAATGAGGGAAAGGCTTAACAGACAGAGGATTCACTAAACCTGTTTTGTGAAACCGATCCGAAGATAATCGAAGAAGCCAACATTCAATTTGTACAAGCAGAATAGTAGATGGTTTCAATCACATTTGAAAAATTTTACTGTTTGGCATTAGGCATCATCATCATCATTACTTAGCTTACTTAAACATAGCACAGTTAATAAGGGTTTTATGGTGACAATAGTACTTCACCAAAACATAACCTCATATTTGCAAAAAGGTGCAATTGAACACAGAAAAAGATCAAAGAACTGGAAAAACAACATTTTAAGTCTATTAGTCAACATTATTTGAATGCATGAAAGCATTGAGCAGCAATGCGGCTTGATTTATCATTTCATCCAAGGGGTAGAGCGCACTCCCACAAAAAAGGAGTCTCTCTTGGGTATCTAATGTGCGGACAAAAAAAAAAGCCTTGGAAAGATCACATACCTGTGATTGTTCATGGCTACACATGATACCAAAGCTACTGCAGCAGACAAAAATTTCGACCTAAAAGGGCTCATGATGACCTCCCATACTTTACCTTAATTACTTTGACAAACGTCTAAGATAGCTCAAGGATACAATATTTATAATTCCATGATGGTTTGAAGATCTGCAAAAGCCAGATTGTATTTTTCAAAGGAGGTCGCACAACTGATTGGATGGATACATGGTTTAGAAGTAGAGGTGTTCCCCATCTATGACGTGCGAGCTGGCCGCATATTGTGCAGAGCGGGTTTCGTACATGGTATGGCTTTAACTCATTTTGCAAGCTTGTGGGTTCAATATTAGCGTGATGCGACTGAGACATTTAGCATCTTGACAAGCATCAATTGCAATTGTTTTTTTTTTTTTTACTGTGCGGACCGCCGCGGCCTGGTCCAACGTGGCCCGGGCTAGTGGTTGGGGACGACTACTCTAAGGTTCGGAATAAAGTAAACAAACACAAATACATGGCTATTTCGGCTGAAACAGGCCCTCAAGTAATTTGACTACCTTGGTTAAAAACAAAATGCTTGAGGCATTTTTTTTCCTGCCTCCAGTACTCGGTCATACACGTGTACTGTCGGGAAGAAGAAGTCAACAATTGTTCATGTTCTACATGACAGTAACACGCCGCTAACACGGTAAAAAGGTCAATTTCAAAATAAACTTGAGCTTACCTTACCAACTAATATATGGACATTAATATCTTAGACTACGCTTATTTTGAAGTTTTTCCCGCCAGTGTGCCGTGACGTAACGGCTGACTTGACCCGTCTCAAAGACTGTTTGGAGCGTTTATTGTCACAAACTGTTGCTACCGACGGCAACAACACAACGTTGTCCTGAAATAATGATCAGTCGCCAATTAAGGGGTCTAAAAAAAAAACAACTTAATTACATTGACATTGTATTGTACGGCACCTGTTGCCAACGTTTAGCGCTAGTCGCTGGCAGCGCTCAAGTGAACAGACTTATATGACTGCACAAAATGCTGACATCTTGGCACGGTTCCTACTGCTCACGTTTTAATAAATCAGGCTTACTCTAGAGTGTCGTTTGAGCAAAATAAAGGGTATGATTTCACTTTGCCTCATAGACCAAAATCTAAGGGGAGAAATTTATTTAACGTCTCACTAATGTTTCTAGACGGGAAAATAGCGCGAACATCTATCTTATCTATCTTATCTTATTTAAAACTGTAAAGCAATTGGCCATTCATTATTAAGTGGAAATGTGTTCATCTTCTCTATCTTTAGGCAAGCAACATTTATATGTATGTTTATTTTTTATTTTAATCCAAATATCGGATTATTTGCAAGTATTTTCAGCAAGATATCCAAATTTAAGGGCATTAAATATGAGACGATAGAGCAAAACAGGAAAAGGGAAATATCGCCCAATACTTGGAAAATTCAAATTCAAATTGTACAATTTAGATTCCGTTTTTCACAGGAAAGATATGCAAATTCAATTCATGTAAGTCAGATGCAATTTTTCAACGTGCTTATGCAAATTTAAGATGATGTGATTCAAATGTAAATTTTTCACATTCAGTTTTCGCATATTTCAGCTCATAGACCCTCCTCCTCCAAATTTAGTTAAGACAAAACAAGCGATTAAGACTGCGAAGCCTTTAGTCTGCTTAAGTAGCTTGGTGTCCTCGATCGACAGTGCACGATTATGGGCGATTATCCCAGTGCTTGCTTTGGGCTAGGGGGAGGGGTTATATTTGACACTAAGACAGCCCTAAGAGAATAGCCAGCTGGTAAAGCATTAGCATTTCACATCTCAACTCCACAGGTGTGTTTTGCGTTATTTTTTTTTTGTGCCATCACCAGACAAATATGCTAAACATTTCTATCATCGCTACTCAACACGGGACAATAAATCAAAACTAAGAACAGAATGTACACCAAAAACAAGGGATGTACTATTGTGGCAAATAATATTTTTGCCACTTTTCCTAAGACTTGCGATTACAATGTGAGTGGCATTTTTTTGGTTTTCAAAGTACTTTTCTAATGTGTTTTTCAACAATTAATTTTTAATGCAACAAACAATATCAGATGTGTTATACATGTGGTGTAAACACACAAACTTAAGTGCAGCTTACAACAATAATGCCAACAAATCAGTAGCTTTGCAACTTTTTTTCTGGAATGCACATCTTGATCACCCACTCCGATTGCCGTACAGACAGATAATTAAATGAAACATACATGTATAATATTCAAAGCAAAGTCATCCTCTTAATATTTGACCACTTGAAAACTTTGCGGATATGCGTTCTTTGTCGTGGCAGCACACTATGGTCTCTGTGTGTGTAATCAAATTTTGAAGACACATAAATCAAAAAGTCAACACAGTGGCACACATCCGACTGCCATTAGAGACACTTCCTCACACACGCACTCTGACATACAACGGCAGCCAAAACATCACAAAATAGACAACACACGAAGAGGCTGGGGTGAAGGTTTTTCACACGGAGGGTTTTAACCACACGTGGTGAAAAATACAAGCATGTTAGAAAGGTGAAAGCTAGCGTGTATGAAAGCTAGCGCAGCAGAATTAGCTTAGCGTTCTGTGAATCCTTCTCTCCCCATCAATAAAGTAATAAGCATTTAAACCACAGCCTTTGCAATTGCAAAATCGTGCTCCCAAATCGTGATTATATTGCAAATGCAATTAATCATTTAGCCCTGACACAAAGTTGTGTTTCTTTTTTATGTTTTAAATGAAGCAGTTAAATACTTTTTACGCTTGCATAATGATAAAGAATGTTAAAAAAATATATATTACAAAAAAAACAACCAACCAAGCATCAAGTTGTGAGTCATTTTAGTTTAGTTGTATAGCAAATATTATCTAATACACATGTGGGTAACTCTTTTACATGCTTGTATGACAGAATTTCCTGTACATGTTTTATGATGGTTCTGCCATTACCACCAGAGAGCTAACAAAAGGTATTTACTATTCAGAAATTGGAGAAGGGTGATGCGAGTTCAGTATGTGGGCCAACGAGAACAATAGACAAGAGTCCATTTTGCCAGCTCAAGTGAATAACCTGCTTGAGTGGTCCACAGAGAGTGGAAAAGAGTGGTAAGAGGTCTTTGTTAATTGCAGTGCAGTCACGATGATAACAAATATCCCTCTGTCACATGTTAGAACATTTTAACCTTTCGCTCCATTTTGCTTCTCAATGTTTTGTTGATTCTAAATGAAAACGCACCAATTGAAGAATGTTTTAGGGTAAGGAAAAATGTTGTCTATGTCGTTATGAATGACGGCTTTCAATCGGGAGGTCATTCTAATCAGTGATATTATGAATCCATGCTAATGCATGTGGAATTGAAAACGCCTTAAGCTTCAACTTGGGGGGGTAAAATCAGTAAAAGAATAAGTCAACCTTTTTTTTTTTTTAATTACTGTAAAAAAATAAAATAAATATATTCAACGCTCCTGAAAGATACACACCATGAACGCAATAATTGTCAAACAAGCACTTTCAAATGACTGCAGTCAATGTTTAATCACAGGATATTATCTATACCAATGGAATCCGATAACTTCCGATTGGAATGAGGCCTCTTCAAAATGCGAATAGAAATCTGATACATAAAGGATATCTGCCCATGTGAGTGTAGCGCAAACACACAGCTTGAATTCAGTGCAAGTTCAATTTACATCAAATGATGCACAAACACATCGACGACAAATAACAAACAACACAAATAAGCGCAACGAAAATACACTTGCTATCAATCTAAACTACAGCGAAAGCATAGAAGGTTAATATAGTTTGAAAGGTTTTCATTCGACCTGTCAATCATTAAATGAGGAAAAAACTACAGATGGAGACGAGTGATAAGGACGAGTAATGTGGAGGTTTGTCTCAGTCAGCAGGGATGCTACAACAGGGAAGACAAACTATACAAGTGCTAAGGGGCTCCGACTGATCGTCATTGTTCACCGGAGACACCCCGAGGATGTCTTGAAACCCCTGTCAGTCAGGCCAGGCCAAGTAATTAGGAGGTAAAATTCAATATTTGGATAGTTTTTGTATTATTTTTCCCTTCTGGTTTGGTTTGGGTTTTTCCAGGATGACAAGCTGAGTTGCTACTGGTAGTCATTTTCAAGAGATCATCAACAGCTCTTCTGTTTTTGAAATTTTTTGGGGTCATGTGTTGTTTGTGGTTGTTCTTGTGGACCGTTTTCAGCATTCTGGCTGTGACATTTGTCGAAGGAGAATAATCAGTACTTGATGGTTGTGCCCATTGAGCATCATCCCAGCACTGTTTTTAATGGGAGAATGTCTGCGGCTGCGCTATTTGCCTGTTGCCGCTTGATGGCTGCGGAGCACTTGTGCTTTTTACGCCTGTTATGGGCAACATTTTGGAAAGCCCCGTTTTGTTCAGCTGTGATTTCGCTAATGTTGGAGAATCTACTGTACGCTGGTTCGGCTGGTGGAGCTGAGAATGAGGCGAGAGGAGCGTCAACAAGGAACACGGACGGATATGAATGTGAGATGTGGAGGGAAAATATTAGAATGAGTTATCAAGTATTACGGATTTGATGGCGATGGTGTTTTCCTCTTCATGGAAGCGCTCACTACAAAGCTCATGTCACAATGAGGAAAAATGCTTGATCCATAAAATACTAAATATTAGTGTGATATTTTTAGAGGTTGATGTCGGCATAAATACATATGTCCACATGTAATTTGGTAACGAGTGATTGCAAATTTCTTAGCGTATGAAGCGACATGAGCTTTTTTGGTCACTCATTTAACCAGTATAACGCTGCTGTAGTCTCTGCAAAATAAATAAATAATAAAATACCATTTACAGTGCTTGTTATTTATTTAAAAGTAGTGCATCTGTTATTAACACAGCGGACGGTTAATTTTGGTGTAATAAGGCCAAAATAGCTGTTCATGCATGTTGTCATGAAGCGGAGGTTCCACCTATATACAACAAATTCACCCAATCACAGATGCCAGAAGCAGCCACGTGTTTTTAGTTGGTTCCCTGTCGACGCGTTGAACTTTTGATACAAGTAAATAAAGTGCTAAAGACTCAGAATGGCTCCTAAGACGAGAGGGAAACAAAATTTAAAAAATCAAATTTGGAGATAATTATTTGTGACACTTTAATAATTTTTTTAACTGAAAAAGGCTTTTTCCCAAAATCCGTAGGTCAAAGTCAACCTATGAATTAAAAAGAATAAATACAAATAAATAAATAAAAACAAGCAAACAAAAAAAAAAAAAACAATCAAAATTTCCCCATGTTATTGTGGAAGAAAAGTGTTTTTCAAAAGAGGACCTGTAGACCTACATCTTTTCACCTTCTGGTAAAGATTATGAGCAATAATAACATGTTTTTAAGTGGTTTATGTCTGGTATGTATGTGTTTTCACTTACTTCTACATAGTATCATATTCCTTTTCAACAACACACTGGTTTACAAAAACTTAAGTATGTTTGTATAACTTGAGCTTCCATTGTATTTAAATCGTTTTCCGTTTTCAATTTCTCACCACATCCAAGCTGTTTCACATTCATGACTATTATTACAGTACTGTTTTTATTATGGGTTGGCATGAAGGTCGACTGGTGAGCACATCTGCCTCACAGTGCAGAGGTTGTGAGGTTGTGGGTTTGAATCCGGCCTCAGACTTCCTGTTCCCCCTGTGCCTGCTTGGGTGTCTGTACTCCGGTTTCGTCCCACATTCCAAAATCATGCATGGTCGTTTAATTTAACACTCTAAATTGTCCCGAGGTATGAGTGTGACTTTTTTTTGTCTGAGTGTGCCCTGTGATTGGCTGGCAACGAGTCCAGAGTGTACTCCACTTAATGCCCAGAGACCGCTGGTATCGGCTCCAGCACACCCGCGACCCTCGTGAGGATAAGTGGTTATCATTATGACAGTGAGGGTGATGTTTGTTTCCAGAAATACCAAAATAATTTACACATTTTCAATTTTTCAAGTAATTGTGAAAAGGTTTAATCATTTTTCAAGAATATTGCACTTTTCTCATTATTACCAATTGTGAGTCAGATGTTTACAAAAGTACTATTGAATTAAAAAAACGTTTTTGAGAAAAGTTATTTTGTTAAAAAAAATCTAAATCAAAACACATTGAATTGCATAGCATCATTTCTTTCCATCGTTATAACAATTCTAATGTAATCGAATTGCGTTGTGTTGGATCAAACTGCGCTTAATCACTCTGCATCTTATCTGGGGGGAATATTGCATCGGCAATTGCTGTCAAAGCTTATTTAATGTATCAATTCGTTGGTAGTGTATTTATGGGCCGGAGATCAGAGATGCACAACCCTAAATGATTCATAAACCAGCTTTAGTAAGTGACCAAGAATTGTGTAAAGCACAAGTTCTTGGAAATGCTGCAAGAGGCTTGTTTGAGCAATCACTTTTCCTAAGGATAAAATATTCCTATAGTTAGAACAACTAGTCATCACAAGCTGCAAAGAACGGAGCCACTTTCCAGTCTGTGAGCAAAACTCCATCCCTCCCTCCACTCGTGTTTTCATGTGTCACAACAGCAGGGGTCTGACTAACACGGCGCCAAACGTTTACGCACAACTAAACAAAGAGGTTGCCACGACATATAAGCACCTTTTTTACATCAGTGAACAGAGATAATGGTACAATAATGGACTCGTGTGATTAAAATAGTGCGTGGATGAGAGCCAGGCGCACTGACGCAGGCTGTGGGGGGGGGGAAACTTCCAAAAAAGCACCGCGCCGTTGGACCGAAGCTAACCGATGTATTTACACCTTTGGTCCGCAGCTTCAAAACTAAAAACGTCCCCTTTGTTTACTACGCGGCAAAAAAAACACATGGAATCGTATCAAATCTCATCGCCTCATTATCTTTCGCGACCCAAGTAGCGTGAGTAAATGCCAAATTCCGAATTGAAACTCGTACTTTTGCCAGGTTTCGTCGCGGTCAGACGTCGTCCGACAGCCGCATACAATGAACTAAGTTCCATCCAACTTAGCAACGCTTCGTGTATACGAGCGTCACTTGTTAGAAGGACACAGCGTACAACAAACAAGCGAAAGCAATCACAGCGACGGCGACTCGAGGATAAAACGAATGGAAGAAGGTTAGAAAACGTAAAGTTCACCTTTAGTTGTGCTGGGCTTAGCTCCGCTCCGAGAAATCCATGCAGCGACTTGCTCGTTCCAGCACGCACGCACATAGGCACATGCACACGCACACGCAGTGATATTGAGAGGCCAGCCAACTAGCCAGCTGTGACTGACAAGCACATTCAAAACCAGAAGTGGGAGGAAACGTACAACTTCCGCTCTTTACTTTCAAAATAAATCCGATTCAGTGATCTGGAAAGTCACGCTAATGATCATTTATTTTCAGAACCGCTTAACCGATTATATTACAGGCAACTGCAACATGACATTATTCAGAGATTATTATATTACGATGATTAGAATTGTATGATCAAGTAGAGGAAGTTTATACGTTTGTAGAAAATAACGTAACAAGTTTTGATTCACTGAAATCAGGGACAGCAGCAACATTGAAGATATAGTCTTATTAAAGGCCCCATCCCACAATTTTTTAAAAAACATTTTTCTGCTAATCTTTGATGACATTTTATTGGGGTTGTAATATTGAAAAAGATAAAGGAAAGGTGTCTCAAACATTTTTTGTTGGTCAGAAATGGCTTTGATTTTGAACAAGACGTTTTCTTGCTAAATCCATCCATCCATCATCTGTTCCGCTTCTTCTAACAAGGTTTGCGGGGGTGTTGGAGCCTCTCACAACCATCTTCGGGCAGTAGGCAGGGAACACCGGGAACCGGTTGCCAGCCAATTGCAGGGCACACAAAGACAAACAACCATCTGCGCTCACAAACACACCTAGGGGCAATTTAGAGAGTTCAATCAACCCAACATGCATGTCTTGGAATGTGGGAGGAAACCCGGAGAAAACCCACGCAGGCATGAGGAGAACATGCAAACTCCACACAGGAAGACTGTAGCCGGAATCGAACCAATGACCTCCGCACTCTGAGGCCATCGTGCTAACCAGGCATCTGTGCCGCCCCAGGTGTGTTTTGGAAGCCGTAAATTGCGGAAAGTGGATTTGAATAGGAAATTAGCCAGCTAATGAGCTTTAGATAATGTTTATGTATGAATTATCAAACCTCTGCCTGTAGCTTCTCTCCCGCAGCATCAACATGCATGGAGATTTTTTCTTTGGAGCAGTCGTGGACAGATGAAATGCATAGACGGAATCACTTTAAAAGGATGAAGACGGACGTAGACGGTGGACAATTATTTTTATGAAGAAGGATGGAGGAGCAATGATTGAAGGGTGCTCAGGTCGCGGACGGAGGACGGACCTGCAAAATAGGATAAAGTGACCATCGATGTAAACAAATGCACTTTAGATGCACATTACAGTTAGGAAGTTGAATGTAAATAAGTACAAAGAAGTTGAGTTTGTGATTTTGATGGTATTGAATAAGACAATATTTGTGTTTCGTGTAGTAAAGATTTTGTTTTACATGAACAAACATGTAGATATCTTGACGGACAATGCAGTATTGTTAATACTGGATAATGATGTAAATGGGAAAAGCAAGCAATAAAACATTTAGGGTTGTCGTATTTTTTACAGTTTATGAAGCGTGTAAATAAATATAGCAGATGAGACCTGAAAGTTTTGTTTTTCTGGTCAACATATTGTAATATTTGTTCATTGTTATTTGTGTAATTGAGGGCGTGACTGTGTGCATCCTTGCCCATACTGACAGGTGTTTCAATGTCTGTTACTTTCGTTGCATTCTGGTACCTGTAACACTTACCGTACATGTGGAATATGTGCAATGTTCAAGAGCTCCGTATATTGAACTGCATGTATAACATTTTGAAAAAGTATGTGCAAAGTACTTAAATAACATATTTTAGCATAATTTACAGATGGTAACAATACTGTATTAGTCTGAGCATCAGCACTCTGATTCACTTTTTTTTTAAACCACATTTAAGAATAGAGATCCAAAGCAGCTTCCAAGATTACCTTTATTACTTTGACAGCTATATATTGTGTATTAAAACGTTTTTAACTTCTAATCTGAAGGACCTCTTGGTGGAAATACATTATCTCCTAAAGTTGTCATTAATTGACTAAATTAGGAACTTGCAGCAGTTTAACTCAACTAAAGGGCAAAGATTCAGAAAGTTGGGAGACGTTGCTCTGCCCACCCTTCCAACTACGCCCCTGGTCTTCATTTCACAGACGCCAACTGCATCTGATCGGCACCAGCTGCTCGCGAACCTGAACAGGATAAACGCTATGGAAAATGGCTGGATGGAAAATGGAAGAACTCTGCATAAAATTCCTCATGTGAAACCTCTAATTAAAGCTGTACACTTAAATCCCATTTTTAGTGCGACACAACTTAGTCTATAATGCGCATTTAACCAAAAATAATTCCGAGGATAACAACATTCCCTCCTTAGCGTAAATGCTTTTTTTTTTGTAATGTTGATGGAGGTACATTTTTAATAATCCTTCGCTGCGCATCCGAATAAAACTATTTTAACTACGGATACAAAGTGGCTTTTAATTCAGCTTGATGAACATTTATTTGTGCGGCTCAGCTTTACTGTAGTTAAATTTATGGACAGGCTTTAGGCATATTTAACTAAGTACAATTACTGTCCCGAACTGACTGACTCCCAGTATAAGTTAATTTAAAAAAAAAAAAGAAAAGACTCTTACTCTCTATATGTAGTTCTGGACTAAATCCAGTTTCTATAATGCTGAGGTTATATGGGGAGAATAATTACTTGTTTCAAAAGCGGCTATGGGAGTTGGGTCATGGTTATTTTTGATACTTTGTCATCACACCATCTTGCGTAGCTGCTTTAATTATATATGAGGTGGGTGTCTGTGGAATTCACTAATTATTTTTCAAACACATAAGAAGCACTTGAGAAGAGAGAGACAAGGCCTCGTAGTTATTGTATAGAACAAGACTCCGGATGCACTGTTTAAGAAAAAAACAACATTCCAGACCACTGTGCCCAATTCTAAGAATGCTGAACTCTCTGCAAAACATAATATTTAATCGGTTCTCAACATGGCAGTATGTTAAACTAACTGAACACGTTGCGGACATGAGGTTAGGCCATTTCCTCTGCACATCCGTGTTTATCATGATAAAGATGTGATTCAGTGTTCTCTTGAATTCTCTTCTGGTGACTATAAATCATCGTAATCGACACACCCCATATGCTGATAGTCAATTTTCTGTCTGAATAGATTTCAAACTCACATGGTTAAGAAACACATTAAAGAAAACTCATGAAGGCAATTCCAATGAGTGTTATGGATTAATATTGCTGGAGACGCAGAGCATGAGATAAATCAACAAGAATATGGTGTTTAAGTATGTTAAAAACATGTTTATTAACAATGACATACACATGAAAGTATTACATAATCTAACATATGTCACCATGTAGAAACATTAACAGTCATCTGGGGGTATAAAAAACAAACTTTTTTTTATAACTTACTATTTGTATTCAAGAACAGTGCCATCTGCTGTCATGAAAATGGAGAGGAAGGACCGAACACACTTAAGCAGAGTGATACTCACTCGAGATCACTGCAATGCAGCATTAACAAGCTGCATACTGCTCATCTTTGCACCAGTGCAAAATGGTCTTTTGGGAATCCGAAGAGTTGGCATCACTAGTTTCTGCAAGCAACCTTCTCCAGGATGTGAATGAAACAAAACATGACCCCATGAGATATGACTGACCTGATAAATCCAACTGGCAGCCTGTGCGGTCATTGCAAGGTGAGAAGAGTCACAATACACCACTTAAACATGTTTTATAGTGCACGTAACAACCGTGACACCTTACTTTAAGAACAAGACCACTGAACTCTCCTAATGCCACAATTAGCCAAGTCGTAAAACTGCGATTGAGAGAACATATATGCAAACTTAACTCGTTATGTTGGTGCATGAAACATGTTGCATGGTCATCAGAAGACCTTTTTGACCAGTATGACACACTTCAATGGCAAATGCGTGGAACATTGAAGTTGACCGCGGCACGATGAAACCTAAAGACGAACCTCGTATGAGACACGACAGCCTTGCAAATGTATTGGACAGTTTCACCAAGTTTATAAAGAAATGTTCAACAATGTTAAAACAACAATTTGGCAATGCAGAAGGTTAAAGATTTTCTTACAACCTCAGTTAAGAGCAGGCGTGGACAAACTACGGCCCGGGGGCCACATGCGGCCGGTTAAACCTTTGAATCCGGCCCCCCGAATTTGGAAAAAATTAATGAATAAACCTTGTTAATGTTTTATTTTCTAAATACTCTGGTGTGTCAAAGACAGATATTTTGTCGTGACGGCGTGCGTGACGGTTAGGCCGAAGCGGAGCGACCCCCCCCAATTTTGTTATATTTTTTTTGTCTCATTCAATGATCAAATTGTCCAGTATAATGCTTAATAATATTAAAATACTAACTAAAACATTACTTGAACATTTAATTAAGGTCTGATGACAGCCAAGGTTTTAACTATGGAATTACTTATTGTAATTTGCATTTTATGTTACAGAAAAAATCCAAACCACACAAGCCTTGACGGTCTCCCTTTGGATGTTCCACTGTATTTGTATTCATGTCATCATCCGTTTACATTGCCTGCGAGCGAGATGAAACTATCACACTTCACATGTCATTAGATGATCCAGGCTCAGATAGCAGCTCTGAGGACATGACACACGCTCCTGGTTTGTAGCTGATGTCATAAAAGTCTTTCAGTGGCGCTGCACCCTGGAGGTTTGAAATGATAATTGCAGCAGCTGCTTTGTGAGCTGCAGGACCCAGTCGTCTTTCAAGAAGATATGCAACTTTAAAGAGAACACAAATAAACAGGCTTATTAAACTGCGTAAGGATCCTCACTTCTCTGTAAGCGCTTTAAGGTAGAGCGATTAGCGCTTTCTCAAGTTCATTCTTTTTTCCCTGCAAATTTAAGACTAAAACTTTAAAAAGACATGCTGCACTTTTTGAGTGTGGTGCATCTGTACCCATCAGGGCTTTGACGTGAGCGTTAAGGTGGAGGAGACACGGAAGATCTGAGGCAGCATGTTGCTTAACTGGTAGAACATTTCCTCTGAAATACTCTGTCAACATAAAGAAACACACATACACAGCCAATGAGAAACGAGGGACGGGTTTTCAGCAGTAGCGCTAATAAGATGAAATATTGGCCAGACCACAAAATTGTACCCTGTGTGAGGTGAGGTGATAAGAAACATGCATTGAACATCAAGGTATTTGCCCTGTTTGGGGGAGTCAAGACTATGCTGAATGATCTTTGTTAGTTATGTCTAGAACACAACTAGAAGGCACCCGTCAAAGGAGAATGTTAAGTATTGATCGGTACACATAACACACAACTCCAGAGCATATATTTAGTCTCTTTGAAGGCACAATGTTGTTTCAGGGGAGCTATTTCCAATCCTGTCTGAGCATGGAGTTGACAGGAAGCTGATTCAGTCGGAGCTTTTGATGCCGCTGGTTTTATAGTCTTACGGTGTCAACACGGCTCCATGCTATAGGCTCAGCTGTCTCTCAAACCGCGCAGCCCATAGGTATAAACATTCTGCAAAGCCTAAAATAAAATGTCATGTGTCACAAGTCCAAAATGAGTTTTTGAGAATGTGGAGACAAATGATGGAGAAGCATCTGAACCTTGTGGCGACATACTTCAGTTGTTAAGACATGACAATGGGATGCGGATTTCAAGGTAGATTTACGTCAGTAATGACAGCTGCATGTAAATCCCGATGCTTTTCGCGCATGTATGCGGATGAGTGCCTGAGCTTACATTTATCGCACAGGTCAAGACAAAATAAGGCTCTCTATGATTTATGGTGAGCTTTTTAACACTCAATAAGTTATGTGCTGCAAAGCCAGGTGTTCCTGTTGTGGCCTTGTGTACACCTTCAGTATACATTTTGGTTGAATTGACGGCGCGCTTTGTAAATAAAAGTGAGCTTGTATGCTAACTTGCGTCAACTTGACATTTAAAGTCGTCCGCCACTCAACTTTGATTAAGGGACAATTTAATTCATTGTTTTCACACAGCATGAGAGGTTGTCAATGGCCATGTTGACTCTGATGATGGTACCTGATGCTTTCACATTGGGTGTTGAGAACAATGCCGCACGACTGCGAGATAAGACAATGAATGTACACGCATCTCACCCTTGGCACGAGAAACTGCACCGTGCGTGATATGCCTCCATCCCATGAGGCCATCTCCATCATGAAACCTGCCAAAAAAAGGACTATGTGAAGGAGCAGCCACGGACAAAAAGAAACGACTTACATTACACGCAGTCATCCGTGACGCTGACAATGTGTCAAGCCGCGTTAATAACACATTGACAGATCGTGAGGACTTTATAAGATATGTAAGGTCTGAACTGTATTAAGACTTGTCTTAAATTTACATATCAAATAAGCCAGATTGGTTCAGTCAAGTCAGTTTGAGGTCTCACTACCAAGTGAATTAAATTTATCGAACAAAACAAAACACGCACAGCAGCCAAATTGGACCACTGCAAACATCTGAACATGTGTTTTGCACTGCGTCCTGCCTCAGTTCGGCTTTTCCACTCACAAAACGAAGTAATATGAGGAACTGTTTTATTGTACATTGTAATCATGCACAGTTGACCACTTGACACCATATGGTTGGCGTAAACCATTGCAGGTCACACTTGGTCTACTCCATCACCTGTCAGTGCTAGGTCAACAACATAAATTGAAGTAATTTTCAAGGACATGCTGCCAAAAACAGCAGCAATAACCAAAGATTGGCATTGCTGTTGTGGTATACTCATCTTTAATGCAAAGCCCTATTTTTTCCACTACCCTCAGTCTCCTGTTGAATGAAAATTGACTCCTTGCCATGGCCAAGAGCCACAAGGCAACAAGTAAATACAAATTACCCTTATTTCCCTTCCCTTCGTTAGCCTGTCTGGTTCTCAATGATGCTTGATGCTCAATGATGATTATTAAAGTGAAACAAAAAAACAAACAATGAATACAAACATGTAATGACTCAACTTTGTTGATGTGACAGATGCAATTACATTTTCAAAAATTGTACCTTTTACACACTTGAAGACCAGCTCTGCTCTCTTCAAACACCATGGTATGGTCATTTCCTGTAGGGAGTGAGCGAGAGGAACAATTGCTATAACAAAACAACACAGTATGAGTGAAACAAAAAAAAAAGTATGTTTCTGTTTGTGATAATTGCTCAAACTGAGTAAATGATTATAGGAACAAAGATGTATTCGTTGTGGTTGCAGCAGTTTGAGCCCAGACCATTACAAATAGAAATAACGTCCTTAAACACGTGTACATTTACTGAATTACAGAAAAGCTATTTATTGGGATATCATAGCTGACTTTGGGGAAGCGGTAGGACACAACCTGGACTGGTCGCTAGCCAATTGGAGGGCCTTTCACATTTACATTACCACCTATGAACATTTTAATTTTTGCAATGCAGGAAGAAACCAGAGTACCTGTCTGAAACCCACACAAGCATGGGGAGAACACAGAAACTACACAGGATGGTGTGTATGTGTTTTATGTATTCATGAAAAAAAGTGTCCTAAGTGAAGAAGGAGTCTGACGTTGAAACGTCAAGTATTGCTAAAAATACACACACTAACAAAAGTCAAACTAGCACTGTGACGTGTTCTGTATACAAAACAAAAGCAGCAGTGGATGGGTGCAAAGTATTCAGGTTGGCTATATTTATAATTCATCTTTGGCGGGGTACAAACAGAATGCCACCGTTGCAGCAACCATTGATGTTTTGTTTCCAAAGTTGCTTCCTAAACTTGTGTCGAAAACACTCTTCAAAATGTAGTGTCGTTTACCAATATTCAACACTCCTCTGTGATATTTCCACTCAAGTGCTCTCAAACTTAAAATTAAAAACAAAAAAAACGTGTGGCACCTTCCTGTCAAATGCTCATTGCAGTCTATAATTCAGACAAATACAGCGCTTTAATTAAAGTCAACAAAACAAGAAAAGGTGTGTACTGTATGCAGCTTTGCTGAACTGCACTAATTTGATGTGAAACCAGAAGCCATCAATTATAATCACCTGGTTTGCAGGACTTCAAATTGCTAAAAGGACCCAGTTATGCAAACAAAAATACTTGGGAAAAAATGACGTATAGAAAGTACGCAGGGCATGTTGAGGCATGACATCACAATCAAATGAACCTGTTCAAGGTCAGTTAATCACATACGGTTGTGTCTTCAGGTTTCAGTCCACACATCTCCATTTACCTCAGACATGTCATGCACCAGCAGTAGTGGGACGGTGATGGTGGTTACGTCATGTGTGCAGCAGACTTTGAGAATGTTCCTCAGACCCATGATGGCCGGGTCCCTGGCCGTAATGTTCCCTGAACGCACGTTGTCGTCCACACAAAGGTGGAAGACGACATGGACCTCGGACAGGTTGGAGTGCCGAGAGACATAAAACTCACCTTGGCAAAGAGAAGGCAGTATGTGAGACATATTAAGTCATGACGTTTGATCGTAAATTTATACTGGTGAATAAAATTAACAGCCTTTACCTGGTAAGATATTTGTAGAATTTCTTTCAACATTTTTACTCTTATCATCACTTCCATTCCTGGGAAACTCTGCGAGGGAATTAATTTAGACAATCGGGGTGTGGAAAAAAAGACAGACTGTTATTAAAATTTTAAATAGTCTTTATGGATTATTGACACAATTTGAAAGAGCTGGAAATGTATCGCTAATGTAAAAAATTAGCTTGTTAAGTAGCTCCTATCGGCTAAATGTAACCATCCATGTTACATTAGAAGGATGTAATGTAGTGTAAGATGTCAAAATGGAGCAGGTGCAGCTCAATAAATGACAATATCTTAAAAGTCAGTAATATTGGTAATTCAATTCATAAAGCGAAACTCATATTGTACACGTTCATCAAATACAGGAAAATGCTTTTCGGAAGGCCAATTCCGACCTTTAAATCGCTTTCATTTTTTATTATGTAATATTGCAATTGCTTGGGATGGTGACTTTGGGGTTTCTTAGCTGAAAGCTCAATATAATTTTTTTTTAAAATATAGTAAATCCTCAAATATTTCAACTTCAGAAGTTAATCTGAGAACTACTGAAATGAATTCAATTTTCCTTTAATTTTAGCTTGTTTGGATGTACCTGTGCTTAATGTAGGCATTACTTTAACAAGGCCAGATCAAGTTAATGGTCTTGAATAGTTAAATATAGCTTTATCAATTTTCACAAGCAAATTCTATGCACAAATCACTGAACAAGCATGCTAATTAATCCGGAGGAATACAGGTGTGTGTGTTGACTCAAGAAAGAGCAATCAAAGGTCTCACCAGGTTGATCTTTTTGCTTGCTCATCCGCTGGGCTCTGGCATAGAGCACCACCTGCTGCACCTCTTCCAGCTGCTCCTCCATGCAGAGAAAGTGGAAGTCTGTGCACTCCTTGGCCACCGTTGCAAAATCTAGGTTGATGAATAGTTGTTACATGATGCCTGAATTATACTATTCTTGCTCTTAGAAATTTATGAAATGTATAGCAGGATTAGCTCTGAAATGGTTTCCATAAAGACATGCCAAAAAGACCCAAGAGTCTTAAGGAGGAGCCTTTTAATGTGAGATTGAAAGGCATATGAAAAGAACCAATATTTGTGGCTACATATAGAGCAGCAGTTCGAGAGCTATTGAGATTAAAGATTACTGAAAGGGGAAGTCAACCCCAAAAAATTATTAACAAGAATATGTTTTTATTAACGTTTTTAATATTGCTTTTGCATTTCTGTACATCTAAGAGGGCAGCCATTTCACCACTTGCTGTCAGCTGAAAATTACATCACAGTCGCTCAGAGCTCAGGTAACGACCAATCAAGTGTCAGCTTCAGAAAACAGGTGGGCCGTCATTGGGGCCGTCATTACCGAAGCAACTGTGATGTCAACTTTAGTTGACAGAAAGTGACGAAATGGGCGACCCGGAGAATTATTCCACAGGCGCAATGCCATGTTTATGCACATAGAACATATTATGCCAAATAATGTTTTGGGGTTGACTTCCCCTTTAACTGGAGAGGGTCGAATAAATAATACACCAACATAAACAAAAGCTAAAATATACATCATATAAAAGCTTTAACTCCAAGATCGAACCTCTCTTGATGCCACTGTAGGAGTTGACCCTGTTGTCAACCAACAGTACCAGACCACACAGGGATGAGGAATAGAGCGAAAGCGCCGTTTGGAGACGCCGCAACTTTGCACCGCTGCTGCCATGATGTCGGTGCTTACAAAAGTCCAACACATCTGCCCGGACCAGTCGCAGGTTATGCATTGTCTTCAATTGTGCTCCTAATGAAAACACGTACAGAAAATAGAGTCGAGTTGAACAACTGTGTTTTATAAATATCAGCAAACAAACAAGAACATTTTTTCCACAAATAACATTACTTAATAACCATCATTTTAAAAACAATTACATTGAAAACAACTATGTCTAGCTGAATTATATTGAGCAATTTAGGTATTGAGCATCATACGTTTATTCTTGGAACCGATTCATGTGTAAGTATTCAACATGCGCACCGCCTGTTACAGGGCACACATCAGGTCAGTAGTTAAGTGCTTGCCAAACATGCTGCAGCATGTCTCTGGTAACATTATCCAGTGTGGAAGTGATTGTCTGCCTGAGGTCATCAATGCTAGTATGAGGAGAGGGCACATAGACCGATTGAAATAAAATATTAAATAGAACATATTGATCTTTTTCTAGACATTCGTTGAATTGAAAAAAAAAAAGGATATTTCAGCAAGATTTGCCAAAATGACCTGTGAAACAATGTAAAAAAAAATTAGACACACTGTATTCTCTGGTGTCAGCTCATGTTTAACTTGCTATCTGTCTCACACTATCTTTTTCTTTGAGCATCCTGCTATACAGGTGCCATGTCTGGTTTTCAGCTTTTGACATGCGGCTTCTGGTTAAGACGTCAACTATGACATAAGAGTGGTGCAGGTCATGGTGAAATGTAACAACCATCAAGTGGCAGCACCAGATAATGGTAGTCTGCTTTCTGACAATTGTTCAGGTGCCCCTCAAGTAAGAGTTGCAACACGAATTGCACGCCCCTTTTACTCTGACTTTTCTCCTTCCAAGCTTACATGTGTGAAATCTGGTTCTCAGTGTGCAACATAACATTGTGCCCTTCAGGGATGAATATAATGAGTATAAGACATTAAAATGCTAATTTAATTAAACAATTAAAATACTGTTGATGTTTTGTAAAAGTCAAATGCTTACCTAGATGAATAGTGAAGCTTTCTTCCATTTGAGGCTGCTCCTCAAACATCCGGTCTCCAGAATCTGAAGGTTCTGAAAGTTGGCTAGACTGCACTTTAATCTCCTCACTGGACAATGACAATTCCAATTAACTATAATAATATTCATACATAATGGGGAGTAATTTATGTTATATCCATATATACAGTGCTATTTGGTATATAAAAAAATGCTAATTACGTCAGGCCTGGAATTTTATCACGACGGTTTAGAAATATGAACACAATGTGCAGGTGCAAATATACGTAGTGGATTATGCTGAAGAAATTCTTGCTATTGCACACAAATACATACTTAATTTGGCTGCTGTTGGTGGATTTTTGCAGGTCCTGGTGTAGTTTAATAACCCACTCTTGATATTCTTGCTTTTGAATACATGTCACTTGCTTTAGTTCCGTGACCCACTTGTTCTCCAGCACCTGCTCAAAGCAAACAACTGAGGAAATTAAAAGGCTACGACTCATATTACATGATTACTATGATTAAAAAGCTCCTGTATAATATTTTCTTACCTGCTGTGCGTCAAAGTGCTGGGAAGCTACTGCATTTACATCATGGTCACTCAGTGTATTCCCTAACTCATGCATCACTTTATCCATTTCTGCAGCTTGTCTGACACACAGGGGGAAATGAAAACATTGAACTCAATGATGACAATGCATATTCATTCAACTCAATACCAGCCCGGGGACTTCGCTATTGATTGTACGGAGAGGAAAAGGACTCTGCCTATGTGGCAGACTAAAACACAAAACGTTTCCTTTTCACCTCACCTCATCCAGAAAAACTTTACATTTTAATGGAAAGTTCTATAGTGGCCTTTGTTAGCATGACTGCTTCACAGGTCTGAGGTTTTGGGTTAAAAATCTCTTCTCCGGCCTCCCTGTCATGAGTTTTCGTCTCCCACCCAGCTTGCATAGGTTTTTCCGGCTACATCCGCTTTCTCCCACATCCCCAAAGCATGCATGTTAGGTTAACTGAACACTCTAAATTGACCTTGATAATGAATGTGAGTGGGAATGGTTGTTTGTCTGTGTAGCCTTCCAATGACTGTTGACCAGTCCAAAGGCGTACTACGCCTCTCGACAAAGTCAGCCAAGGTGAGCTCCAGCTCACCCATGACACAAATCAGGACAAGCACTATTAAAAAAATAACAATAATGATACAAAATAATGGTTGGGCAGATGTCTGATTTTCCAAATTCTCAATTTGATTTTAATCCATACTAAACAAATAATACTTTTTGTGCGTTGTATTTCACTTTGTTCAAGTAATTGCTTTGCACATTGGTCTATTGTTGCAATTATGTTGAGATCATCACAAATCAGTTCCTTTTGAATGTACTTTGCGTGTGCCAATCTTCTGCATCCACATGCCATATATACGCCATAGAAGGGAATAAGGGAAGCTGCTTTGATTGGCTGGGAGTTGGTTTATAAATGTGCCATAGAGCATAATGGGGGAACTGGGGAAAAAAGACTAACCTCTCTTGTATCTTTTTAAGCTCCATGTCTCTCTCACTGATGAGTTCTGAGATTCGAACAAAGTAATTGTGCTCCAGATTGAGAAGCGTATCTGAAGCCGGAGAATGGATCAACTCGTGGTAAACATCTGCAAAATCTTCATCCCAGCTGGACTCCTCAGGTCGAGCATACTCTAGTGTGGTCTAAAATGGTTACAGACAATAGGAAATAAGAGTCTTATAATTCAGCTTTAATGCTCATCTATAAAATAAAAATGTCATTGAACTTGATGAGGGTGAGTTGCTTCTGCAATACCAACTTTGTCATGACAAACAAAAAGTAAAGCATGTCATGCGTCTGGTTTTTACATAATGATCCACGAAGAAAAGTCAAGCAACGGATATACCACATCCATGAATAGAAAAGAATCAGAACTCCTCTATTTATACTTGCTCAGGAATCACGATGGACACTGGAAGGCCTCCATGGTTATTTTAGAATGACTGCAGTAAAAGCTAGTCTTAAATGTTTAAGTGCAGGAGGCAAGAAGACTGAAAGTTCAAGTGGAGGCAGGCTGACAAGGTGGCAAACCTATTTATACTCCTGAACATTTTCTAAAACTAATATATGGAATAAAACAATGTGTCAGTTCTAAATACTGAACTGTCACTAGTAACAAACACACTAAAATGTAATCAATTAAGGAGACTCAAAATGCGACAAAGAGGCTTATGTAATGACTTCTTCCTCATGAATAATCAAGTTTGCCAAAGCGCTTTACAACACTGCATCTGCTCCCGTTCTTTAAATGATCCGTGACTAGACATAACATTGCTGTGAGACTGCGTGATCATGAAGGGCGGAAATAGGACAAAGCAGTGTCACGAAAGCCTTACTAAAGATTGCCTTGAATGTCAATTGCTTTGTCATTGTTATTTTTGCGTGCAAATAAAATGTCAGCATGCAAAAAAAAAAAACTCAATGAAAAAAATCAATGACCCCTATTAATATAGGCAATTAATAACTTAATGACACCCTGGTGTTGCAGGCATAATGTATACTTACTGATCTGTGTCCTCACCTCTACATAGGCTCTGGTCCACGCATTAGCGATCTTATTTACATCCACATGTCCCATTGTGAGTCTTTGCAGGGCCAGTTCTGCCTCTCTGTCGTAATCCAAAATGGTCTCTTTCTCAATGAAGTCAGACAGTGACACTTTTAATTCTACCAAACAAGGATTTTGAAAAAAAAAAAAAAAAAGACAATCATTTGTCAAAGGGGGTAAAAGAGTAGCATTTGTTCAGTGCAATTATCCATCCAATTATCCATCTTCAATAAAACCTCATCTATTGTGTTCAGAGTAATTAAAGTCAAACGATAACCCCGACTGACCGCCTGTCAATCGCAGGGCACATAATCTGGTAGACAACCACACGTTTGTTCATAACTTTCAATGAGTGGCGACCTGAACCCACTCTTCTGGCTCTGCAGTAAGGCAACAGTAGCACTACTTCATAGGTAACTTGAACAAGTGGTTATTAAAACCAAATTTGGACTCTACCACTGTGGTACAACCAATGTGTATATAGAGAAGCAATCTCACCGTTTTCTACGTAGCAGGGTATTTTGTGGAGCAGCATTAGACGCCCATGGAGGTCGCTGACGTTCTCCTGAACAGGGAACTGTAAAGGTACTTTGAGAACGCAGTTTTGTTTTCCTGCCTTAAACTCGAACACAAACTCCTTCTCAGTCGTGATACTTGCTTTGCCTTTGATTTTCTTCATGATCTTCACTAAAACAACAAACAAACATGTACAGATGCATTACAATGTAATGAAAGTGGTATCAAGTCGTATCTAGTGGCGCGAATGATGGATTGTTGTTTTTAGCTGCAATTATACTCAATATGACGTTATAAATTGTGGGCTCGTGTACCTTCATTTATTTCACACACACAATATTACCTTGGTGAAAGAAAGGCAAATCCTCGTTAAAGACGTGCTAAATAACATCACAAAAGAAATCCTCTCTATGCTAAATGTTAACTGACTTCTCTATCAAACCTTCAAGCCTGAGCATTGCAACACAATTATCAGATATTATCATTATTACAAATAAAAAATAAACAAGATTACTAATACACGTTCTAATTATATTACGAGTGTGCATTTGTTCTGCATGGACTTCTATTTGAGTGATGCTACCTGTCAAGAAGCGCCACGTTAGGCTCTAATTCAGCACTATTTTTATACAGTAAAACGAATGACGAAAGAAAAGCTACACGCTTTTACATTAACAACTCGCTTACGCATTTCTGTGTTTTTGTGAACACGTGAAAACAACAAGATTGTATATTTACCCGTGTACGTTTTGCTTCCTGGTGAGTCAGTCAGCTGACAGCTTCGAGCCAAGCGTGTGGCAGGAAACGCACTTTCGTCATTTTGTTAAGCTTGTGTTTTACATTTCTACTGAATATTTCAACGATCTGTAAAGTAAGGTGGGTTAATTTTATCACTGGGCTTTTTTAAAGTGCATTATATTCTCGCAAACGGTGGAATTAAAGTACTGTACATGCTTAAAATAATAGACTGAAGGGAATTTTCACGGGCAATGTTGCTCCCTGGTGGCCATAAATAAGACAAATACAAAATGACATCAATTTATTATGGCGTCTCCGATCAATTATAAAAAATTCTATTCAATTTAATTGTTTAAGATCACATTCTAATGGTAAATCCGTTCACCCTCCTATCCTAAAAAATGAAAAACAAACGATACCGTATTTGTGACTATATGAACTGTGCAAGGGAACTTTCGATCATACAACCGCACTTATTTGGTCTTAAAATTGTCAATTGCCAGTTGTCATCAAGTAATTGACACTACACATATATCTTTTTCATATGTGCCATTGGCGTATTGTGACAGGCAGAACAATTACATGCTTTGCTGGCATAAGACACCCCCCCCCCCAAAAAAAAGCGTCCACCTGTTGCATCCATAACACCGAATAAGAAAGATTACTGCATCAGTTTTGTGCTCGATTAAACAGGCACACATTTCACGTGGAGTATTTCAAATTGTGTGTAAAAGGAGGCAAGATCATCCTTTTTTCTGTATGCATATGTTTTGTGACATTTTCGACGATAGTTCGAATATAAAAATTGGTGCCTTGGCGCAATAAAGGTTGAGAAACACTAGGTGACGACTATATTTTTCTTACAAACTGAAAGAATAATAAAAGAAATAACAAAGAAATATTACATATACATAGACCACGTTTAAAGATTGAACGCATCCGGCAATTTTCATGACTGCGCCTGCGCAGAAGTGTTTTCTTCAAGTTTGGGCCTAAAAGGGTCTATCTACAAATAGCACTATACGGGTCCCTTTTAAATTGATCTTTTACCGACAATAAATAAGCACTTTAAAATATAATTATGCTACTGTTAGTTTTAACAATATACTTTCATTTCTAATTTGCATATATTGCCACTGTTACGCCTTTGAACGCGTTTGACATAACTAGACATTGATACACGCCCCCTCCACTGGTTGAACAGTCCCGTCATTCCTCGCGTGGCCAACGGCTCTCCCAACCGAAAGCTCGTTGAATGAATCGTCGTCCTCGATTTACACCGGTAGATTTCGTGAAATCTTTAGAAGAAAGCCCGGCCCGGAGAGAACGGTGAACCGCTCTTATGCCACGGGCACCACCGTCTTTCTGTTTGGTTGACTAGGGCAGCGGAGCGTGCGTTCCTGGGCTCGCTTCCGAGGTTTTGGTCGGGGAGGGACTTCAGCGCTGGTCCCGAGAGATGATGGAGCTAGAGTCGGCCAGTAACCGGGGCGAACTGGGAAGTGTGGGGGACCCGCTGCAGCCGCAGACACCAAGCAGGCATGAAAAGAGTCTGGGACTCCTCACCGCTAAGTTTGTAACTTTGCTGCAGGAGGCCAAGGACGGAGTTCTGGATCTGAAAGCTGTGAGCATGCCAAGCAGTCTTTGTTGTTAGCTAGCACATGTCATCTGGAGCTGCCTGCTGTCGTTCGTTTTCAAGCACTTTTTGCTAGCCTGCATGTTAGCATAGCCTAGCTTTTTGACAGTCTTCATTTGAATGCATGATAGCTGCATCGTAGTGTAAACATCCGGGTTACTTTGCACCTTAAAAGCCAATGAGTTCACTTTTCGCGAAAGCGGCCCAGTTAAAAGTTTTGGAGCACTACCTGATCAACTTTTCCAGGCTGCCCCCTGCAGATTTCCAAGTGCACTAAGTGGGTCAGCCTTTGTCGCGTTTTCTGAGCTAGTGCATCTTTACACAAGGACAATGTAGCATAATTGATTCATGTAACGACATTCTTATTCAATTCAAGTACCTTTTTCCTCTGAAATACATTGACTTTTACCGTAACCTCCTAGCCGTCGGGCTTAAATTTAACTAAAGTACATTGCTCTCGCAAAGTGTTAAAATGCTAACCTTCCTGTCTGTAAACTATTGTCTCTGTTAAGTTATTTCTGTACTTAATCAGTTCCATCAAGATATTATCCACTCTCCATAGTTCTTAAATCAAACCACACGGGATGTTATCCTGCAAGTGCTGGTAGAGCAGTAACACTGTGTCTCAAAAGGAAGTTGAACAACACCTGTGCTTCATGTTGTTTGAACCGTATGCCAGCGCTTGGGTATGAATTATTTAAATGTTGCATTATTTTTAAATTATTTTTTTATGTGGTGTTCTGTATGCCAGGCAGCGGACACATTGGCTGTGCGTCAGAAGCGGCGGATTTATGACATCACTAATGTGTTGGAGGGAATTGGACTGATAGAGAAAAAGTCCAAGAACAGTATCCAATGGAAGTAAGTGTACTCATTCATTAGTTGTCCCATCCAAGGTTTGCTGTTTTAAATGATAATTGATGCCTACTCAGATAACATCATTCTGTGCATTCTTAACTAATCTGAGTTGCAAAGGAAAAGGAATTACAGCATACATGAACTTGTCCCACTCAGTTTCAAATCACATGGTTTTGGTGGAGGGTGGTGGTGTCGTCTTTTGCAAATGATACTGAATATTGCATTTCAGTCCAGGCTGTAAATTTAGTGTTACTTCTATGAAGCCACTAGTTGCTAATTTAACCATATCCTGCCCATCCCCAAAAGCACATGCCCGTCCCAATTTGATTGTCTTTTCACTATTGGAGGCAGCAGTTCATCAACAAACTATTGAATTGCAATCTACGTTTATGCAAACCAATCAAATTATCATGTAAAATTTGGCAAAATGAATAGTTCACTCAGATACATTTTTAGAATTGAGCCAATCCAAATATTTGATACTTAATTTCACACTTGATGGATAGACATGCTCTCCAGAGACCAAACTGGGTTTATTTAAACAAATAGGTAAATAAGTAGTGGAAAATTAAATTTATTTAATTTTACAGCAGCAACATACACACCTCCATTTATATGGGAATAAAAAAAAAAACAATGACCAAAGTAAAAATCAGCATTGATGAGGAATTCGAATACACTTCCTGTAAATCGAATCAATGCAGATGGAATGGGCAAAAAAAAGGTAAGATAGGTATTTATAAAAGTAAAAAGAAATGTCTTTATGATTGAGTGGCATCGAGTGACACCTGTGCTTGTCTGTTTTTGATCTTTTATTTGTGTTTGTGTTTCAGGGGTGTCGGTCCAGGTTGTAATACGAGGGAGATAGCGGACAAACTGATTGACCTGAAGGCAGAACTTGATGATCTGGCCGTCAGGGAACATGAGCTGGACCAGCAAAGAGTCTGGGTGCAGCAAAGCATCAAGAATGTCACAGACGACTCCAACAACAGCCCATATCCTTTTTAGTTTTTATTTATCTGTAAAAATATTGTTGCAACTTGCACTCGCAAGAAGTACGTTTCAGCTCGCCATGGCTTGGCTTGGAGCAGTAAACACAGATCTGACTTATGTTTCTAATAAGTAGGAGGGGTCGTGAAAGCTGTGTCATTCATGCATATAGTGTGACATCAGACACATACACAGCGAAACAAGCTCCAAATTTAACCCAAAAAGTAAAATGAGACACTGTATACAAAGGACAATAATGGAGAGCAGTTTAGCATTTTGTTTTCATCTTGGTTTGAATGGTTATGACAAGAAACACAAGCTTTGCTTGTGGGTGTATTGTCTATCTAGTATGTTTTCCCTCTTTGTACACTTGGACACAGTTTTTAAATTCTGGTGCGGATTAAAAAAATAAATATATATATATATATATATATATATATATATATATTAGAAAAAAAATTCTATACATACCTGAGACGCATCGAGTTGTTTTGGGGAATTGTATCAAGACATCTCGACCCCTTAAGTGGTCTTTCCTTTCTGTTCCTGTTTTTGCAAGAGGGCATACTGGAGTTTACCTCCTCCCTCAACATAGTGCAATGGAAGAAAGCTCAAAAGTGGCACAATACAGCCAGTAGAGTAATTACATTTTTATTTTCTCTGAAAAAAATCAAATTGACCCTTAACACACATATACTATGGCATATGTAAAACATGAGGACCTCTGTGGAGCTTTCAAAGGTAAATCGTATCTTCAACTCAGTCTCATGTGTCCTTTTCTGTCCCTCAGCCTTATGATTTCAAATGTTCCATCACTTATGAAGTGTCCTTCCACAGGTGATACCCTTCTAGCAATCCGTGCACCCATTGGCACTCAGCTAGAGGTGCCCAGACCAGAATCCGTGAGTACTGTGCGTATCACATTTGCCTAAGTTCACCTTCTGCTCATGTGTATTTTTTTCTGACCGTGCATGTGTACATGCAGGTTTTGAATGGACAAAAGAAATATCAGATCCGTTTGAAAAGTTCTTCTGGCCCCATTGAGGTCTTACTGGTCAATAAGGACCCGTCCAGTGCCTCTCCAGTTGTTTTACCTGTCCCTCCTCCAGATGATGTCCTTCAGAGCCTCCCAGCACCGTCGCCCTCCCCCCAGGTCCAGATGTCAGCTTTTCTAGTAATCGCATATGCAAACAAGATGCCTCGACCTGACTTCCTTTTTCACACTTCTCAACTGCTCCGTCTAGGCTACAAAAGCAGTTCCAGAACCTGTGAAAACTGGTTCTTCCATAACATCAGCCATGAGCCAGCCAACCTCAGTTACAGGTGGGCAAGATATGTATATGCACATACACAAACATGGGCTTCTGCCTAGTGATTTCATTTTTTTAATTAATTAATTTATTTTTTGTGGGGTGCGTGGATAACATTCATACTTTTCATAGTAACTGTACTTGTGACGTGGACCAAAACGCTTGCTTCTATTTAATTTCGATCAATATTCCTCATTTATCCAACGTCATATTAATGCGATTTCACAATGTAAGCTACCATTTTATTAATACTGTATTATAAATATACAGCATAACCAACTGAAGGGTGCCCAAATGTCTTGAACTATGTGGTTATCTGCGGCCGGTACATTTTATTGAGAGTGGTACACAAAGACACTTTTATCGGTTATTTGCCACGTTATCTTACATGACTCGCTGTTTCAGAGGTGACAAGCACCACGCCACTCAATTCAACCGCAGATGCGCCCGCTGCCATTACTCAGCAACTTCAGTCGTCTGCCTCCTTGGATGGATCTGTGTCGTCTTCTGCGTCTGCAGTGTTTGAACCAATGAAGTCAGACCCATCTGAACGTGAGCATGCCTATCTAATCATGTTTTAGTCAGCAGAGTTTCACTGAAATATATCAAGTCAATGTAAACTATAACCTGACAGTTGAGTTTAAAACAAGAAACAAATCAGGTGGGATACATAAAATGCATCCTTAAATGTGCAATAAGCACGTTGCCGCATATCTGGACTTGCTTTAGCTGGACTTTAGTCATGTTGCAGGCACATAGGATCAATTTCAGTTAGCAGTCAGTTTTGTTCCAAAACATTCACATGAAGTAGAGGTTGAAAAGCAAATAGGGTTTTTTTGAATGACTGTGACCCCAAGCATATATTCAAATAAATGAAGAACAAAATGAAAGGTTTGATCGTCCAGGCCAGAGCACATACCTGAATGTTGGTTGATCGAAAGAGGGCTGAGCATGGATGTTCTCAAATCCAACACATCTGAAGCGTTTCTGAAGAGTTGGCAACTATTGCCAAGCCAAGATGAATTTAAGATTTTTGTTACACTTTGAGAAGAATTTACGTTGTTATTTAGTACCTCTTGGCCAGTTGTCAAATGTGTTAACCGAAAAGATAGTTTAATTAAAGGACGTATTTATCTTTAGAGAAACAAAATAAATGTACAATAGTGAGTTACCGCTACCCAAGAAGACAGAATGATGTAAATGAATATTAAAAAAAATGCTTTGAGTAATTTTAGGTGCTATCCCATTCAACCAGGTTGTGTATGTTTAATTTTTTAAACTGTACTTTTCAGTAGAATTATACAATTTATTAGGCACATTATCATTTGGGGGAAAAAAAGTGAAAATATGTACAGTGCCATGCTGTCATTTGTTGCCTTCTTTGTTGGCTGTATTGGAGACTCCGAGGGCGTTCACGTTTCATAAATGGAGGATAACAATGCCCTTCTTAGTTGTGTGCTGCAGTGACTAAAATGTTGCTATATTTCTGTTGATTTCTACAGTGCTGGACTTTCCCAAAGAGCTTTCGGAAATGTTTGATCCGACAAAAGGTAAAATAAATGACTGACTAATTGCTGCAATGTGAAGGGAGCCTTTAGAAAAAATACACTCACATAGAATGTCCATTCTTTGATTTGCAGAAATCATGAGCGGAGATTTGTTGGAGGACCTGATGTCCTCAGAAGGTGACACACATTAATTGAATTTATATGTCAAATGAGGATTATTTCAGATGAGTTAACTCCTTGCAACATTCTTGTTTTGTTACTGATGTTGGTTTGTCACTTTTGCAAGTGCAGAGGAGTCTGGACAGAGACGCAAAGTTTAATTTCTAACTTGTCATCTACCAATATAACTAATACTCACAACCAGGAACTCCTCGATTTGTGGCTTGTAACAGCACAAGCATCACGTCACTTCTTAATTTGCCATTGATTTATTTCACTGAGTCAGTGGTTTACTGGACCAGGTGTTGACCACATCTAATGATGTAGTCATTAATATTGAGCAGGTTTAACATTGACGACCACGACCTTTTTGTGAGCAGAGGAAAAATCACTCGTAAAATAACTCGCACCACAGGATAATAATAATAATAATCAAGATCTTGTTGTAGAGGCATCCGATAATATAGCTTTCACTGACTTTCATCAGAATGGTTGAGAAATATTTAAAATCTGCCTGATTAACAGTATGTAACCACACTAATTGTATCATTTGCTTCTGTGGCTTGGCCTGATACATTTCTCTTCCTGGTCTGCCTTTAGTGTTCTCGCCTCTCCTGCGTCTGTCGCCCCCACCTAGTGACGGTGACTACATATACAATCTGGATGAGACGGAAGGCCTGTGTGACCTCTTTGATGTGCCCATTTTAAACCTCTGACCCAAAGATAGCCATCACAGTGGGGAACCTCTTAGTTAATGCCGCCCGAACTCCCTTCATTGACTGTGAAGGTGAGCATGAAACAATACGAGCCAGATCAGTGTTGACAGACTCCTTTGAACAGGGAGCTCAGCCTGAGCTCTGTAGCGCCATTTCAGCCACAGGAGCAAGACAAGATCACAACTTTTTTTTTATTTTCAGCTTTTCCAAGAGTCAAAACGTAACTGAAAAAGTCTATTTTTGGATTGTTTATATGTATGTAAGCGTTACATCTATGTATGTACTTGCAAACGAATGTGTGTAGGCTTCATGCCTGTGTGCATATTATGTGAGATTTGTATAAGTCCAGTGTCTTCAGGAAGAAAAAAATTCCTATCAGGTCCAGAGTCATGACAACCTAACGGAGCGCAGCCTTTATCACCCACCAGCTGCTCACACATGTATATGCACTATCTTTGTGTACATAGAGAATATATATTTTGTCTTAGCAGCACACCAGTCTATTGTCTAACAAACTACATTTGTAGTACAAGCAGAGAAATAGTTGGCAAATACAGATATCAGACTCAAAGTCAACATCTTAAGTATTTTAATCATTTTACAAATAAAAAGCAGGAGTTGAGTCGTTTTTTTTTAATAAATATAACCACACTCAGAAATTGATCAAATTGTCTCAGTAAATCCTGTCAGCAGTTTCCTAATCTTTTAAAGCAATGTGCAGAGGACCAAAAAATAATACGGGGATAAGTGAAATGTGAACATTTAACACATTTTATTCTTTTAACTTTTGGCATTTGTTTTTCCATTTTTAGAGCTTAATATTGCAGTGTGTTTTGAATGATTTGGAATGTTTTGTTTTTTTGGATTAAACTATCCAGTTCAAGTTAATACACTAACTTGACATGCTTTATTTCCATAGTCCTTGAAAGTTTTATTGCTATTTATATGAACAATACCGTATTTGGTTAATACCACCGTAATCCTCTCTAAGAAAAATCGTGATTTGCCTTGCAGCTTTGTGTCTAGTAATTACCATGTATTTTGTTCACTTGGATGTAAAAAGCATGGACATATAAAAAAAAAAGGCGGTGATAAATTTTTTTAGCTCATCACTTATGCTCATCTTGTATTACATACATTATTTTTTTAACTTTCTGAAATGTTCCCTTTGCTGTTTTTTATCTTTATACACAAGCATGAAACATTGAAGACAATTGTTACTGTTTAACATAAATGTCATCATTCTCCATCTGTTCTGTAAAATCCCTTGTGTATTTTTATTTTCCAAACACTGTACATATGCTAAATAGAATAGCTTTTTTTTATCTGCTAGCTATATTAAAGGATTGTTGTGTGACGAATTTGGGGCTCTACAATTCGCAATATATGGAATTAATTGCTATTACTTGCTGGAACATCAAAGCATCGTTTCCTGTCGCACTTTACATCACTGTGTCCAGATTGGCTGCTAGTTGTTCAGTCCTCGAACACCAGCCATTGTTTTGTGAGTAATCCTTCTTTATAGACCAGGAGCACTTTGAAGTTTAGAGAAGAGCACGCCTGGATGAGTAAAGTTCGTGTGTTGGAAATGAAATTGCAGGTTCCCATGGCTTTTTATTTCGACTGGATGGACATCTGACAAGCTGTGCTGCATAGTTGTCAATTTCTGTCCAACTCATTTTTGACACGGGCCACATCGTAGTTATGGTTCCCCTCAGAGGGCCGTTATGACTGTGAACCCATATACATGTGGATAAAATTGTTGGTACCCATCAGTTCATGAAAAAAAAAAACACCACAGTGGACACAGAAATAACTTGAATCTGACAAAACTAATATGTAAAAATGTAATGAAAATTGCAGATTAAAAATCAGACATTGCTTTTGCATTGTGGTTCAACAGGATTAATTTAAAAAGGAAAACACATTAAACAGGCAGGACAAAAATGATGGCACACTTAATATTTTGTTGCACAACCCTTTGAGGTAATCAAAACAAATTATTTTTGTAACTTTGGGGGTAATTGTTCCAACAATTTTATCCTTGTGTGTAAATGTATTACTGCCTCATTATATATATGCAACACATTGACAGATAACTAATTTTTAAAATTGGAATCCAGGCGAAAAAATGTTTGTTGAACTTCTATTCAGTTTATTTCAGAAGTGTGATAGGTAACAAAAGAAGTCGAGGCACTTAATTGTCCTTTATGGGCAGCATGAAATGATGTGGTGGACCACCGCTGGCCCGTTGACACCTGCATGTGCTGCATTGCATAAGATGTAACTAAATAAACACTTAAATCTTGTTGGGATGTTCTGGCATTTGTACCGTGTCCCGTTGGTATTATTGTGCAGATTTGTTGATAAAACGGACTTAAATTTCGATTTTCTGTCGTGCTCTTCAATGTTAAATGAGTTTTTAAAACAAGAGGTGTAAAATCACAATGACACTCTGCATTTTTGTAATTTAGATTGATGTGATGTATTATTCTTATATGAGGATTAGAGCATTTCTAACTGCAACCGTCAGTTGATTTTAATTTCACATGAGAAAGGTAGTGAAGTGATTTATCAATTTGTTGTCTGACATGGATCTTGCTTAAGTCAAGTATTTTCCCAGGAACACCTCAGGGGGGCAGCTTGTTCACGTCGACTCTTGTATTTTATAATTTAGTAACATATAAACAACATTCCTAAAGTAATGGAATGGAAAATATTTAACACCAAGTAATGTGTGAACAGATATCCCTACTCAATTTCTTTCATTTAGTATCCATCGGACTACGGGGAAAACTGTACCGCGAGACATGATTCAAACTGATTTTCCATAGATCTTCCTGTGTTTCTTGTCAAAATAATTTAGCATTTATGTTGTTGTCATTCGCCATTTTAACCGCAAAACATTTCAACGGTCTGGGTCCAAATATATGAAAATTGTATTGTTTATGCTAAAAAAACCCGCATCAAATTGGGAATTGGGACCCTTTTATCTATATTCCCAAGTGGCGTGCCTTTTGTCTTTATTTTGAAATATCCCAACCGGAAGAGGTGTGCCAAAATCTTTAAACTTTGCCTAAGGAAAATCTTTGCCCGAGTATTGAACTAACCCGGAACTTTAAATTAAACTAAGTATTCTAGAAAGCACACCGCGCAGTTTTGGACCTGTTTTATACGAAGTTGGGCAGTTGTCTTTTAAGTATTGACTTTTTCAAGCCTGTTTGCACCCCCTGCGTGGAGAACAGACCTCTGCAAATGTCCCTCGCTGCGAGGGCAACGGTTCCTACGGGAGAGAAACTCTCTACTCATATTTTCTAACCAGGTAGGACGCATTATCCTCTTGTAGATACACTCTTTCCAACAAACCTACGCCTGCAGTCATTTGATACCCGGATGACTCACCGCAACCTCGTTCGTGACGTTTACTTTTCGTTTTTCGTCTTAAAAAAACAAATAAAAGTTAACGTCCTGCGCAAAGAAACTTGACTTGACTGAGGTGGACTGCTACATTTGGGAAATAACTAATATAAACACAACAACCATTTTGGGTTAAATGTTAAGAGTCCGTGTAATTGTATTAGCAGTATACTCCACGTTAGGGGATTATTTTGTGTTGAAGTGTGTGTGCGTACGTACGTGCGAGCGTGTGTCTGTGTATTGAGTAGAGAGAGGACGGGGGGGTTTTGAGCTGCCCAACATTAATCTGACAGGGTACCAACACTCACACGCACACGCTCACACGCACACGCACACACTGGAGGCGATTGGTTGCGGGCGTTGAGACACACTTGTCCAAGAGAGCAAACAAAAGGTCTGGAAAGAATCACTTGTGGCACTATGTGTAACATAACAAAGCCAACTGGCGGTGGAAGAACAGTGACAGATGCTGAACATGTCATTTTACATTTAATGGCCCCCACAGTGGGTTGTTCAGGAGCTGTCATATGGTTTTATTGTCCAATGATGCTGCTACAATTAGCCATCAGATCTGTATAATTCCATGATGACCTAAATAATATTTCCCTTGAGATTACATAATTTTAAATATTAATACATTAAAACTTTAGACTGCTGAAGTGACCAAGGTTTTCTCTAATAAACCCACAAACTTTCCAGTACATTGCAATATTTGACAGTAGCTCAGATTTACGATGTTCTCTTTTTTGTGGCCATTTTTCTTTCTAATGCAAATGCTGTCTGTATCTTGTTTTATCAGCACTCTGATGTGACCAAAATAAAAGAAATGTCATACTTCTGGTGAGTCGGAAAATGGCTTACAACATTCGCAAAACTTATTTTGATTTACAGTCAAGCATTGGCCCGAGTTTATCGTGGGCCTTTTTTGCAATGAAGGCAGGTTCTTGCATGAGCGTGCAAGGACAGGCAGGCCATGTGTGCTTTGTCATCGGATGGAGGAACATTTTATTCAGCACTGGGAACGTTTACTCTTCTTCAGGAATATTTGTTCGACTACAACTACTTCAATTCATTTTTGTTACATTAAGTCCCAAAATGTGGTTAACAATTTAAATTTTTGGTCAGTTTGCAAACTTGACTGAAGTGAATCTGTGAAATGTAATATTTATGATTGTGAGTCTATTTTGATGAACTCTGGCTTTCTGGCTGTCGGATGTAACCTCTCTATCAACTCATTTTATGAAAACCGTGTCTGAATATAGTAGTATCAACGCACCGCTTTCACTCAGTCTCCACTTTATTGATTCAGAAAAGCGGAATCCAATCCTAAAATGCAGCAGCTTTTGTTTTAATTTAACTAGGAATGTGAGAGCATTTTCCAAAAATTAAAATCTATAAAGATGCAAAATCTAGTTGGAAACACCACCTGAGTACAATGCAACAAGAATTTTGAAAATCGAATCAAATGTTGGGGGAATTGCCTTTTTGAGGAATGTTTTAGTGTGTGATCGCTTTCAGAAAATCTGGGAAAAAAACCTGAAATCAGAGTAAAATTGAAACTTAATTTCTCAATGTTATCGAGTCTTTCATTTCATCTTTTACTCAGAGAATCCCCTTCTATGATCAGCTCACAAGATTCCATTAAAAATATTCACCAATTTCTTGGGCAGACCAAACCTCTGAGAAATCAAGGGGTCCAAATAAGCGTCATGTTTCAAATGCAGACACGTTCTCTAAAAACTCAACTTTAGTAGCACAGATGGAAGATTATTGGTGAGAAAAGAAGTGTGGGCAGTAGAATAGGTCATGTACATAAGCAGTCAAATTTGGGGGATTTGAATTTCCTTTTGTGGGATTTTAGTGGGGGATTAAGATTTGAAGTACTCGTTACATGTTTTTTTTAGAAAATTCCACCAATAGGGCGCCCACTTGTCACGTTACTACTTACACAGAGCACCGTATCTGAATATGTAACCCGGACTTTGCCCTTATAAACTTCTTGAGGCATGCCACTTGCCCCAATTTTCCCCTTTTGAAATGAATCTTGTTCAAAAAATTGCTCCAGAATGATCTCACATTCTTATAAAATCTCTTCTGGATTAAAAAGGCGGGGGTTTTATTTCTGTGAATTGCCCTTTACTGCGACTACGCATTGAAGTTTCTCAACACCCCAGGTTGTCTTCACAACACGGTCAATGTGACTGATTCAAAACAAACATGCTGCACTTGATTAAAATAAGAATCTGACTCTTGAAGATGTTGCCTCAGGATGAGTGAAGTGATGACGGTAAAAAGAAGTGGGGGTTTGTTTTGACAGGAGCTGCAATAAACTGAGAGAGAGCTTTCTTTTCCAGAGGGGAGTCGTGGTATGTGAACTATCTCAGAGAGCGTGCGCAGGGCGGGGTCCATTCATCGCGCTGAACACAAGCAGGCACAAGTTTGAACTCCTCTGTGTCGCCATGACCTCATGAGCACATAGAAGAATTTGGATTGGCCTCTCTATGTGCTGAGAGTGAAGGATAAGGGAGCAGGAGGGGGAGTCAGAGGGAACAACTGCTTGTTCTGTCCCCTCAGGGAGTGCTGTCTGAAGGTTGAGGAGGAAGTGTGTAACATTGGTGTGAGCGTGTGACTAAGTCCACACAGCGTATACGCAAACAGTTGAAAGCTTGGTCACTTTTACGCTGTGTACCATAAATGCTTGATGAAAGAGGAACACACTACTGCTTTGTATCAAAAAGGATAGTTGCATGGAGCACGATGAGTCATTTGAGAAGTAACGGGCCGTCTTCTTTAAGAGACACAAGTTGAATTTGACTGCTTTCAGTTGAGCCAATTTCGCAGTGACATTTTTTTTTAGTGCAAGGGTCCAACATTAATGGTGGCCCTGGGCTAGTTTTTCCACGTCCATTAATTTTATTTATTTATTTTTTTGCAATATTGTACGTTTGTAGTAGGAGTGATAAAAAGTGAAAAAAAATATTTTATCTCTCCTTCATATGTTTTATTGGGCAAGACTTGACTTTCGACTTGCTTGAACCAAGTCATGACTTGACTTACTTGAAATTGGGCGGCGACTCCACTTGACTTTCTTGATTATTCTCCTCACTGACTTGGGACGAGTTTGAGACTTGAAGGTTATGACTTGAAACTTACTTGTGACTTTCGCGTAAGTGACTTAGTCCCACTTCTGACTTGAAGCACTTTGTGTTTGTATCTTTTAAAATTCTTCACACTTTATTGAATTCCCTGCAAACTGGTTTTACTACCAGAAATGTAAATCATTTTAAAACAGGATAAATTATTGAAAATTTGTTATCTTTTCATTATTTAGTTTTATCTGTAAAATGTGTGTCGTAAATAAATGGATCAAACATAAGAGTAAATGTCCAGGTTTCAATTATTTCCAACATTTTTAAGAAAAAAATACTTTATTGTACACTATATATTTGTTAATTTTGTCCATATCTCACTGCACTACCGTCTAGTAACCAGCCTCGCTGTGAAAAGTTGCTTCTTCTTTCTAAATGTAGTGTGTTACTAAACAATTCCTCACTAAATTGAAACTACAGTTAAAAGTTCAATTCAAGTAAGCACGTCTGTATTTTTAGACAAATGTGTTAAACAGCCAAGAGCAATAAATGTTATAACAGACACAAGTATCCCGACTTGAATGAAAATGGGCTCCATGTCAATGATTTTTACTATATTTATTATGCCTAATGAACAATTTGTTAAACATGATTGTACTCAGGTCCATTAAATTGACAAATTATTGAACAGTTCTCAGCAATGTGCAGTAATGTTTTATACCACTGTACTACAACCTCAGTAGTCGAAGCCTGTGATACAACTCGAGAAAGATTCTCTTCAATTCTGCCCTTTGTTTTATTCGACTTTGTTGTAACAGCCAGCGTGGTGGAGTCCAGAGGTGCCAAAATGCCGCAGCAAAAAGACATAGTGAAGATCGCCATCCAGATGCCAGGGGCCTACCCCCAGCTTATACGACTGGACCAGGTAATACAATACGCTCATTCTCCAGACACAACTGAATACTATTGTTTGTAGAAAACAATTAAACTGATGCTGCTTTTTATAAAGATTCAAGAAGTTCAAATTAAGACAAATGCCAGGGATCTGATGTATTTCAGCATGGGGATAGTAGTTTTAGTAAACTCTGCATAATCGAGTGTGTTAGATTTAGGGGATTTTGTCATCATTAACATAATTTTATTGTTGCATTGATAAGTGTCAATTTGCATTATGGATGTTCAATAAGGACATCGGGACACGATCAGTCAAAGTCATCCCAGCTGTCTCTCTCCCTCCATACCGTATGTGACTGGTTGACGCATGGTTGCTGCCACTAATAACACAGCTGCCACGAGGCGTACCACACACTCTGACAACGTTTTGACTGCTTGACCGCAAGGCTGACCACTAATAGCAGGATAGCCGAGTGTCAGACATGGTAGCAGTCTGACTTGTATTTACATGCACACAAGTCACAAAAAGCGACATTGTTCACAATGCACGAAACAAAGCTGTGCTGCTACTGTATGAACAATTTCATAGCGGGGTAAATGCTAGCGGCAGTTAGTGATTTACAGTACGGTGTGTGACTGTGAGACATTTTTTTTTTGTCTGTGAGCAGAAGAAGCCTCTCTCTGCTGTTATAAAGGAGGTCTGTGATGGGTAAGTCTGTCCATGAACCATCTCTTTTCATATATTTTGCCATCCATTTGACGACAATGTATTCAGTTCTTGTGTGTTCTGCATGTGTAGCTGGAATCTCCCCGGTCATGAAAACTACGCGCTTCAGTATGCCGACGGAGTGCAGACATACATCACTGAATCGGTGAGTGAATAGTGAAATGAATTTTATCAATGAGTCATTCCTTAGGCGATCATTAAGCTTGAGATAAGAAACGTCAATCAAGTATTTTTAAGGCTACTTCATTATAACTTTGTTATTATCTGTACCGTTTCTCCTCACAAGGGTCGCGGGGGGTTGCTTGAGCCTATCCCAGCTATCTTCGAGCAGTAGGCGGGGTACACTTTAAACTTGTTGCCAGCCAATGGCAGGGCACAATAAAGCTAAATCTAAGGGCTGAAGACAGAGATAAGCAGAAAAAAAGCTAAAAATACAATCGGCTCTTCTTCCACCACTTTGACAAACATACACACATGATTTTGCTATTTTTGATATAAGTGTCCACACCACACAATCCAGCACATTTTGCAAAAAAAAAAAAAAAACAACCTCATTATGCCGCATTTCTTGTACCCACAAAAATGCTGCCTACTTTATGAACATTATATGAACTAGTATTGAGAGACATTACGATGATTTTACTTGATTAGGTTCATGTAAAGCTTTCTGTGTCTGACTAAAAACATTCTGGGGAAAGTGTGTTTTTTTCTTCACCAAACTTCCTTAAGTGTATGCTTGGCTAAATATGTTGTGGAAAAAATTCATTTGGCTCCTCAAACACGCTTGAGATGACAGAGATTATGACACGTTATCATGGATAAATGGACAAAAACATGCATCTGTGCTCCATAACTCAAAATCTTATAGACAGCACCTCATGTAATGTAGTTCCTGCTAAAATGTCAGAATATTTTTGACCATATGGTCACAACAGTTTGGTGCTCCTTCATCACAGTGGCGACAACATTCCTGGCCCGAAGCAACTGTGCACGACCTTTTATGCTGAAGTCACTTATGGTTACCATGTAGTCAAAGTGTGCTTTAGCATTTCACAAGAGTTTGTTTGCTGTGTGCGTGTGTGTGTGTGTGTTTTTTAGAACCGTCTGGACATCAAGAACGGCTGCATTCTGCGTCTAACCAAGGCCCCGGTGAGTCTGCATCCAGTAGCCTCTTAAGAAGTCACGCTTCTCTTTCAGGTCCCACATTCTTTGGCTCACTGTCTGCAATCTCTCGATTACAACTCTTCACATTGTGGATGCGAGCCTGAAAATTGTGGCGCAGGTTGTGAGAACATTTTTATTCAGTGAGTTTTTTTTTTTAAATTGATTTATTCTGGAATGTAGGGTCGCTGTGCGGAGGACTTGTTTAAGGGCATCCAAAGCATGGACCTGGGAGTGCGCTGCGATTCGTTGAAACAACTCGCCAGTGTTTCCACGGACGTGACGTTTGCGCAGGAGTTCATCAGCCGAGATGGACACCTCTTACTGGTCAAGATAGTGGAAGACTCGAGCGAGTTAGTCTTCTCTCTTTTGTGTGCACATGACTATTTTCCCATACTGGACTAAAGAGCTGCTTATCATACAGCTCAAATGCTTATTGAATGACATAGTTAATATGGGTTAACGTGATTTACTAGAGGTTACCACATTGTTCTCACAATTCTGAGGTTCTGGAATAATTCATCTCAGGCCCTCCTGCGTGGAGTTGAAATGTACTCCCTGTTTGCGGGCTTTCCTCAGCTAAAAAAATGTGCTTCTTAGTGTTAAATTAAATGAAGACTCAAACTTGTCCTTAGTTATAAATGGTTGTTTGTCTTTGTGTCCTGCACTTGCCTGATGTCCTAAAGAAAATGGATGGATAGTGAATAGGATATATTTGCTGGGTTTGGACTTGCTCATATCTGTCCTTCTTCTTTCCCATCCGAGGGCTTTGGGATGGGGCTGAGTTGAGGGCTGTCAAGTTCTTCCACACCAAACTCATCTAACATGAAAAAGGAAGAGGGAAAGGTTCTTCCCCATAAAATTGTCCAAAATTCCAAGCATGCATCTTCTCTAGCCCTTATTCTTGTTCTGGTCATGATGTTAGCTGGAGTTTGTCACTGCAGACTTGGGCAAGAGCCAGGTGACACCCTGAGCTGATCGACAGCCAATCACAGGACAAATTATAGTGTCTAAAAACAACCACTGACACTATGGACAATTTGGAGATTTCAGTTAACCAAACATACGGTTCATGTTTTGGGAATGTGAGAGGAACCCCGACTTATGTGGAGAGAATACATGCAAACACAGGGAGAACATGCAAACTCCTCATAGCAGGGCCAGAGCTGAGATTCATACCCAAACCTCAGAGCTGAGCTGTAAACAAATTATTGTTCATTGAAATGTGCATCCATTGATTAATTTAAAATTTTCCCCTAATTTTTTCCTGTTTTTGTTGGCCCATATTCCGTTGCATGAATCAGGAGTGCTCTGATCATGACCCACACACTTACCGCCTTCATGGAACTGATGGATCACGGCATTGTGTCCTGGGAAAACCTCTCACCAATCTTCGTTGGGAAGGTGCCGCACTTTACTTTCTGTATGCGTTCCTTTTAGTCCTGTTTGTTGTTTTAATTGTCTTTGCCATGTTCTCACTCAGATCGCCTGCTTCGTCAACGCCAAGGTGGCCGACGCGTCGATCCAGCAGGTGTGTTTGGACATCCTGGAGAGCATGGTCCTTAGCAGCCACAGCCTCTTTGTGCAGGTCAAACAGGTGGTGACCATGGAGAGACTCATCGCTCACCTCCAGATGTGAGTAACCATGAACTGACCGACTCTTGCACTCCAACTGTCACTGTGTTAAAAATCAAACATTTTTGTCCAGCTTGCTTTTTCTGATGAGAAATGTGGAACGTCACTTTATGTGTTTCTTCTGCCAGGACTAATCAGCAGATTCAGACCAAAGCTATGGCTCTCCTTATGGCTCTGTTGCAGACAGCTGGGGACGCTGACAGACAGGTGCTGATTTGGTTCTTCTCCTAAAGTTTGACCGTGATATTTGCGAAACTTTCACCAGTTAGACCGCTATTGTGCCCTTGAGTCACAATCTCACTTAATTGTGACGGGTCATCTTAGACTTCCTTTAAACAGGCAAGTCATTCACTGCCTCTGCTCGGACTCTGCTTCTCTCTCTTTGTGCGGTAACACTTTGCTCATTCAACTGCCTGTCTCCTATTCTCTCCCACACGCACACATACTTCCCTTACAAATCCACCCTTCATATTCCAGCAAGGGATGATTTCATCACATTTCATCACAGAGGTCATAGTTTGATCAAGTCCAGCACTTATTTAGTCACGCTACTATCTCACTACTGCCACCCAGTGTTAGAAGCCTATTATTATAACAATGGAAAAAGTTTTTTCTTTGTATTTTTTTTCCAGGAAATGTTTGCATACCTGAATAAGAAGAATCTCCGCCAGTACATTTACAAGGTAAATTTTGATCTAGTAAAGGAGCAAACAGAAAATGACAATCTATATTACACTCATCCATTTTTTCCTGGCAAAATATTAAGTTAAGGATTTCTTTTTTCCTAACAGACTTCTCCGGAACAATACAACACAATACAACTTTATTTATATAGAATAGACACAAGCATTTATACAATTACTCCAATGTCCCCATCCTGGTTATTTGATGTTGATGTAAATATATCAAGACATTTTAAACCGACACTGGGGGTTCTTTCTCCTTTGTTGTTTTGTTCTGAGACGTGCTAAAGACAGCTAATATGGCGCAATATTTTCAAAGTATGCAAATTATGTTTTAAGTAAATTTAACTGAGTTAAAATATTTAACTGAGTTAAAATTTTTGGCATAAATCACCTGAGTTAATGCTTTTATTTTGACAGCCCTAATTAGTATATATTTGATTAGATTTCTCTGTACGGTGTATATATATATATATATATATGATATATAATCAGAATGGTTACAAATTATTATATTAATGCTACATTTTGAAAAAGTAAACTGATGGAGAAAATGACTTTTTGTTCCAGAATATCATCCACAGTTCAGGTTCAGTCCAGGATGAGATGGCCCACTACCTCTATGTCCTACAGTCAGTGACTTTGAATCATCTGGAGCCACGGATGAGGATGCCGCTGGACTGTTACAGCCAGGCAAGTCCCATGGACACAATGAACAGTAACGAGAATATGACTCATTTCAATTTTAAATTTGGATTTGATACACCATCATGGTGGATGTGGCTGAACTGGACACTTGTCATATTTAATTTCAGAAGTTTTGCAAAGAAATATGTACAGTTTAGAACTCAAAGCCCTCCTCTTCATTTTTAGAGGCTCTAACATATTTATTTTTGTAAACTATTGTATTTTTCACATCCGTGTCCAAATAAATCTGGATTTAACTGTTCATTTACACTTGTTGCAACTTGTGATTGTGTGTAGCTTCGGGAAAAATATTACAAGGTGATAAGATTGTGATTGTTTCAGGTCACTGTGAGTCCACAAATCACATGGTTGACTATGAACTCAACCATCTAACACTGCAAAACATCACTCATTTGTCTGGATCATACAATAATTGATTTAAGCATGTACTTTGTTCAAAATCAGTTGTGTTCTCTCCAGGTTTGATGTTGAAAGTATTGTTTTATGTGTTTGAGGTTGCTTTGAAGCACACTCAAAATATGTGCATGTAGTAAACTTGCAGGTGTTATTTCTTATTTAGGAGCAGAGAGATATCCTCCACGGTCTGCGGCAAGCGGCCTTTGAAACGGAGAGTGAAAACAGTCTAAGTCACGAAAGACGACGTTCTCTCTGCGCCAAAGAGTTCAAGAAGTTGGGCTTCTCTGTAAGTGTCAGCCCTGAACAATGCAAATGGTCTTGTCAGAGTCATTCTAATATTTTGGTTCCACTACATCTCCAGAACAATAGTAATCCTGGTCAGGACTTGGTGAGAACGCCTCCTGGTCTTTTAGCTTTGGACACCATGTGTTATTTTGCCACACGCAATCCTGATGCTTACAGCAGGGTGAGTATGACTTTGTTTCCCATTGCATATCTTTTGTTGTTAAATGAAATATCTACCTGTTTAAATTAATTAATCAAGCTTTGAATAGACTAACTGAATTCTTTCATCTTTCATCTTTAAAATGGCAGCGTCCTACCAGAGATCATCTGTGATGGGAGAACTTATTTTATCAGACTGTTGCTTTAATAAAAGTGACTTTGGTCACATTTTGGATGAAGGTTAAAATCCAGCTTAATATTTTCTTCCAATTCCACTTCCAGCTGGGTTGATGTCCCAAAATATTTTTTCATACGATGTAGAGATTTTATATCATCCTGACTGATGTTTCAATTGGTGACCTGTCATTAAATCATACATCCCTCTGTCAGTTTGTCCTGGAGAACAGCAGCAGGGAGGACAAGCACGAGTGTCCTTTCGCTCGGAGCAGCATCCAACTCACACTCATCTTGTGTGAAATCCTTCGTATAGGGGAACCCCGTGAGTCTGCCAGAAGTTCTGCTTAGTTTTCACTGTGAAGAAATAAGGACAGTGACCGATGAGCCACCCGTGTTGTTGTTTTTGCAGCCTCTGAGACGGGGTCAGACTACCACCCCATCTTCTTCAGTCAGGACAGGCTGCTGGAGGAGCTTTTCTGTGTGTGCATCCAGCTGCTCAACAAGACCTGGAAAGAGATGAGAGCCACACAGGAAGACTTTGACAAGGTGCACGAGATAGTTGAGATGCCAGTGTGATTGTTTACATGGTCTTGTGATAATGAGCACAAGCAGTCTTAATTTTCCAGACTCCATAGCTCTGGGAGGTCTTAATACTAAAGTGTTGGATTGCATATTGTGCTGCTGTTTGGAAGTGAGAGCACTTCGGCAATGTCTCTTTGTTTTGGCGTTCAAAAAGTTTCGCACATTTCTGATCATCCTTGCAAAAGAGAAAATTCGAGTATCTAGTATCTATCTGTCAGTTTGGACCTTGATACATACGTCTCTTTTTATGCTCACTCAAACGCATGGAAGGACCACACAGTGACCTTACAAGCGCATTGTTATGTTTGTACAATGGTGGAGGTTGGAGCCAAGTTTTAAGCAGCAGGGGCTTGTCTACAAGAGATATTGATAATCTGTCCGTTCGAATCTTCCTCAATGGCAAAGCGACTGCGCTTTTGTCCTCATCTGCATTTCCACATCACCCGCACCCGCCCTGTTCCCACCAAGTGCTCCCCAGACGGCCATAAAACTCAGTGACCTTTTCACCTTTTTCGGAGCGGGCCACAAGGCCGCAGGAGTGGCCTATTGTTTTTGCCCACAGTTCCAAATCCTGGCTGCTCTGGGCTGAACACAAAAGGGCATTAGGTGGACAAAGGGAAGCGTGGAGGGCGGCAGCAACAGAAGGAGAAGGACATGAGGGAAACAAAGCTGTCCGAGCATCAGCAGTAATTACACAACAAGAGAGAGAATGTCAAACCCCTGGAAACATATGAGAGGGCAGAACACAAATTAGAGGTAAACATAGTGATGGTGGGATATCCCATCTCTCCAATTTAGTTCTCATTTTAGATGATAAAATGCTACGTGTGTGTTTATTAGTCCCACAATGCAGAAATTGTTTTTACTGCATTCAAGGGGACAGAAGTGGAGCCAATCAAAGAATCTAAAATCCTAATTAGAACAATGATATTGAGCATGTATGTCGCAACTGTACAATAAATACTATATATGCAGATGTGAATGGCTCACTGTACATGAATACATAATTTATAGATTTCAACGGCAGCAATAGTCAGCAGCAATGAATGCATAAATACTGTACTTTTATAAACACCAGCAAAATTAACAAAATAAGGCAAATACAGAGTAGCTTACGATGTAAATGGGACAAAAATGCAGCAAGAGTAGGCAGCAACATTTTATGTAAAAGATTAAATACAATTTACTCTGCCATCATATACAGTCTGCAGCTATGAAGGTGCACACAAATCAGCAAAAATAGGTAGTGGTATTGTTTGAAAAAAAAAAAAAAAGAAAAGCTGTTGCATACAAACGTCGATCCTCCCTCTGCTGTAACATTCATCACACACGTGTAATAAACACAGGTGCACATGTTGAAGGCGTTTTAGGGATAGTGAGACAGCTGACAGTCATGGCTCCAATTGGTCGACTGCGTTGTATGGTTGTGAGGGGGCGGAGGCCTGCATGTGTGTGAGTGTCATCAGGGTGTGTGTGTTTACAAAATAGCCACCAAAGCAGGCAGCACCTCTGCTGATGTCACGTTGATGATCACGGTCGGCCTCACTCAACTCACATTCAAGTTTGGAATTGGAATATTTGCTAAACTGTTAAGTAACCCTCTAAGGAGTAACGATGGAGGTAAGATGGACGTGTGTGTTGTTCGATCAACTTAACAGATACAGTCCGTATACAGTTTATGCAAGCTTAAAATGGGAACGTATTTTGTTCAATGTGACATGGTGGTCTGTCATTAAATTACAATGTTGTTATTATGAGGTCATTTTGGTCACCGTGTATGCAATTCACCAGATGGGCAAACTGTAACCCAGCTGATTGGAAAGTGCTCTCACATTTTGCTTCTGTCAATGATTGTTCACAATCAGTTCAATTGGGTGTGAACAGGAACGATGTAGGTCAGCAGAGCGAAGCGCGGCAAAGTTAGCCAGCTCAAATATATACGAGCTCTATCTATCTGTCTCTATTTGCAGCCTACACACATGCATGTTAAACACAAGGAGGCGTTTACCTATGCACCTCACGCCTCCTTAACATCTCAGTGGCACATTGGTGAGCATACCAGAAGAACGACATTAGTCGATTGTTGTCTAATAGGTTTAGTTGAACTCAAATTCTTCAGACTGTATAAAAATAAGATTTGTTCCTAAAAAAAAAATCACAAGTCCTTTGCGAGTGACACTTAATCGGAAATAAAAACTAGTGGACAGATTCTTTTACAAGGTATATGTTTTTGTTTGTTGCTAGGCAGAATTCAAAGAGTTAAGTCATAAGAAAAAGTCTGTATGCTGGTTAATGCCCACTAGGCTGTTTATATTGTAAAAGAAATGCTGCAGCAACTAATGGAATGAGTTAAAAAAAAAAAAAAAGAAAACACTTTGAAGGTTAATGGCTGAGCGTCGGGGCAATAAACGGTGTCAACTTCAGCCTGCGTCGCTGTCAATGTTCGTCTTTCACATCATTTTATTTATTTTTTTGTATTTCACTAAATGTGTCTGTTAGCTGTGGCAGCTGAACCACATTGAATGAAATATGAATTCTAGAGGTCATTGATCGTTCCAATTATGTGTGGCCAATGAGGGTGAAGTAGGTTAATAAAAGGCGCAGCGCTTCATTGATTGCAAGCCGTTTGGGGAAATTGCTCTGGGGGAAGCCAACCAGCTGGCTGTTAGTTTGCAACCTGGCTTTTATCATAAGTATAGCACTGCGTGTGTTTATTTGTTACAAACAATGCTGTTGACAGTTGACAATCCTTGCTCATAGTACAACAGCTTCCAATTCCAAAAAGACACATTTAGAGGAAATAACGAGCTCCAAATTCTTACTCTGAATGTAAATAAACGCGGTCGGTATGGTGCAGGTGATGCAGGTGGTGAGGGAGCAGATCACGCGCACGCTGTCCAGCAAGCCGACCTCTCTGGAGCTCTTCAAGAACAAAGTGAACGCCCTCAACTACAGCGAGATCCTCAAACTGCGGCAGACCGAGCGACTGCACCAGGAAGAGACGCTGGCCCCGCCCGTACTGTGAGTTGAAGGACGAGCACGGCCAGCATGCTCAATTGCAAAAAAAATTTAAACATTTTAAAAAAATGATGCGCACGTGTTTGCAGTGAACTGAAGGAGCGTCTGAAGCCTGAGCTGCTTGAGTTGATCCGCCAGCAAAGACTGAACAGGCTTTGTCAGGGGACCATGTTCAGAAAGATCAGCAGCCGACGTAGACAAGGTGAGGACACGCACGAGCATGCGAGAGAGAGGACTTATTTTTTTCTTGCAAACGTTCACATTGTTGGCTGTTGCCGCCCCCCCAGACAAACTGTGGTACTGTCGTCTGTCACCCAATCACAAAATGCTGCACTACGGCGACGTCGAGGAAGAATCGGACACTCCACCCATCGAATCACTGCAAGAAAAGAGTGGGTGTCGTGTGTGCGATTTTGTGTGTGTGTGTGTGTGTGATCATAAGTGTGTATGAGTGTAAGACTTGTGATGACACAAGGTGATTGAGAATTATTTCAACGCATTAATGTTAACCTGTGCTCATTTAGTCCCGGTGGCAGACATAAAAAATCTGATGGTAGGCAAAGAGTGTCCTCACATGAAGGAGAACAAAGGCAAACAGAACAAGGTGAGCTGTTCTTCATGATGTAGAGAGTGAAAAGAAAAAGTCTACACACCCCTGGTCAAACACCATGTCAAATTATTGGGATATAACAAATGAGACCCGTAGAGCAGTTTCAATACTTTTTCTACCATTAATGTGACCTATAACCTTCTCAAGTCAATTGGAAAAAAGGACGTCTTTTGCTGAGGGGGGAAGTAAAAAAAAAAAACAGTGTTGCTCCTCTCAATGCACAAAAAAAAGATAATAGGTATGTTCTTCAGTAAATAACAGAGGATAGGTACCCCCCCAAAAAAAATGTTTTGAAAGAATGTATATAGTTTACCTGTTTGACATTGTAGTTTGATGGGTTGTTGTGATTTTTTTTTTTTCAAATTTCAATTATATTCCTTGGCTCAATAAATGTGAAACATTGATGTAGTGTGCGTGAGGCTTCACTGTCCTATGTGTGTTGCATGTAGGAGGTGCTGGACCTGGCGTTTAGCATCACCTATGACGTAGAGGAGTACAGCCTCAACTTCATTGCATCCTCAAGGACTGACGTGAGTCCAGCTCATTATCATCATCATGATCATCAGCTGCTGCTGTCCACTTATAGATTTTGTGTGTGTGTGTGTGTGTGTGTGTGTTAGTTCTGCCTATGGACAGATGGACTGAGTGTCCTGCTGGGCAGAGAAATGAGCAGCGAATCCATGCGCAGCGAGCTGGACATCCTCCTGTCCATGGAAATTAAGCTTCGCCTCCTGGATTTGGAGAACATCCCCATCCCAGAGAATGCGCCTGTCGTCCCCAAACCGCCAAGCAACTACAACTTCTGCTACGATTTTAGTCAAACTGAGCAGTAGAGGGTGCATCACAAATGAGTTCCTGTGTAAATATAGTGCGTGTGCTTGTACGTTGGTGGATGGGTTTGATGAAGAGGATCAATTATGTGTTGGGCTCTGATTTACACGTTTGTTACAAATGTTCACGAGCTCCTACTGCTGCTGTGCTCATCTTTTAACATCCACCTGCTTGACTGAACCTCACAATTTGAAGTGCAATTTAGCTCCTTTTTTTTTTTTTTTAACAAATCAGTTCCAAAGTTTCATAGACTCAATGAAATCAATGAAAATCAACCTTATTTTGTGGAAAAGTGAAAATAGGCCCTTAATCTTTTTATGCAGTACAGCTTTTTTATTTGTTAAATAAAAACTCTTTTTTTTTTTCTACGACAATTTTGGGCCCCTTGTTTGCAAGTCGGCATATTAAGGCTTTGCACTTGCTGTCCCTTAAACAAAACCAGATGTCTTTCTGTGCTTAATCTCTACAAGATGTAAATGAAATGAGACCTTTTTGCTACAATTGATGGTACATTTCATCTAAACAATCACAACCCAGTCTTACAGAAATAGGTACGCTGGATATTTACAAGAAACAAGCACGTGGATGTATAAGTTTACCAAAATCATCTGGGTAACAATGCAAAGCATTTATTTTAATAAGAGAATGTTTTGGTCCACAAAGTTTGTACACATGCAATTTTTGTGCCAGTGCTTTATAAAAACATTTATATGAGAGTACACAGTTCTGGTGCATTGTACAGTTTTAGACCACTGTGTTGGCTAACAACACCAACAAAAGTGATGGGGTTTAATCAGGCAATTATGGCATGAAGAAAATGATACATTATATGAAATTTTCAAGGAAATAATGTAGGAGCAGGAAAGTCGAGGCCACTTTGCTCCCTGTTGAATGCCAACATTGTCCGGACAAAGACTGACACTTCCTTTGGACTCATCTGTGTGTTTATACTTTGCAAAAATCTCTTAAGAACATAAATACAATGAAATATGTAAGTTACATTCTTTAGCTAGTTTTTAGTAGCAGATGTGTTCACATAATGGTTCACTGTTTGGTTTTTAATGACATTTGGCTTCAATTAAGTGACAAAATAAAAGTCAAGACAAGTTTTGATTTTAAAGTAAAGTTGTACACGTGGCATCTTAAAATGTTCAGTCAGCACTTTAAGTAGTGATGCAACAACATCATTTAATAAGCATCAACTGAAAATATTTTGTTCAGATGCGTACATGGCGTCTCTAAAATGCATTAGCAAATTAGCCTTTATTGGCCCCTCAACATAGGAATTATGTATTTTAGACATTAATGTGACTGCTTGTTTAATAAAAGAAAGAGACTGCAGTGTATATACAGGTTCATTCCACATGTCTTTCTTTATATCTGATGGACAAATGAAGCTTCATTAAGCATTTGTAATATTTTTTGACTCCTCCAGATGGCACTCTTGGTTTAAAGATGTACTGGAAATTTGATACGTTTTCATTGCACAAGCATTTTAAACTGAAATCACAGTTTCAAGGAGTGAAAAACAAGTGCTTCATGAAGCTTCATTTTCCCATCACTAATTCTTCTCATTACCATTCCTAGCGCGTTACTGGCTGAGGAAAAACGGCGCTGCTGATTCAGCGCAGAGTGGTGTCCATTTGAACTTTTACCAAATATGATTTATAAACCAACTTGGAATTGGCTCAATTGATTTGTTCCTAGCTAGGTATAATGTGGAATTAATTCTAAATGCTACAAGAAATTTTAAAAAACTGCGGGGCAACCTGTATTGTTAAGCTTCAAAGCGCTACATGTGTTTCTCTCAACTGTCCATCGGTTCAGTTGCTATAAATCGCAATACTTTTTAACAGTTTTGGTGAGATGATTTGCCTGATAAAAAAAATCACCAAGAACTTTTTCATCAGAGAGAAAAGTCACTCCCACCAGGTAGTTTACAATGGATATTTTCCAAAAAGGGCAGCTGGGATTGAAGGTGGTCCACAGTGGTTCCTGAGATCTTGTTGCACTTTGACACGTCAAGTGTTTTTAGTCGCTTGCAATGCTGAGCCAGCAGGAGCAAAGATCTGTAAATATCCATAACGTGAAATATGATTACACCCAAAAAAAAAAAACAAGAAGCAAAAACACCTTAAGGTATTGTAAAGCAGCTGTCACAACCTTGTTTGTGCAACAGAAAAGTGATATTTTGATGAAACGAGTGGTTGTGAATTGCTGTTGTAAAGGACAGAGCAGAGCACCTACTTACTTATCTGTGATTTTATTGCAAGCTGAGAGGTGGAGATGCTGCAACCTGTGGAGGTGCGGCGCCGCCTGTGCCACGCCGTGGTCACTTATGTGCGCACAGCCGCTGAGCTCCAGGCTCATGAGGGCGCGGCAGTGCCGGGCCACAGCTGCCAAACTGGCATCGGTGATGTCGGACAGTGAGGACAAAGAGAGACATTGGAGATCTGTGAAGCGTACCACCTGTGCGTGGCAGACACAAATAATGAGGTCATCCTTTAAGAACAGGATCTCACGCAAAATTGGACTCACACTTTTGACTGCCTATCAGTATTATATGATTTTCTTTTCAGGTGCTAAACCAAGCAATCTAGAAGACCTGTGTGACGCTGCTGTCGGTGAGCTTGCAGCAGGCGGACAAGTCGAGCTCACGGAGCCTGCGGAGCGCTAACAGCGACGCCCCCGCCTGCTCTTTGAACTGCTTTATGTCGTCTGGCGTCACCAGTTTGGGTCGCTCCTCAAAGGGTAAACGCGGAGGCTTGAAGAAACCCATGTTGCCGAAGGTGCGCGTGAACCTGGGGCCCTTGTCCTCCTGACGGGGGGAGAGTAGGGAAATTAAGATAGTGTTGTGCAAGAGTGGGGCGAATTTGAATAATAACAGCTCTCTCATCGTCCTCCAATTAAGGCTGAACAATTTTGAAAAATAATCAATTTATATTTTTTTCCTCAATATTGCAATTGTTTATTTGATTCTTTTTTTTCCAAAGTCCTCTTGCTATGTATTTTTTAACAAACAAGCATTCAAAACTGTAATACAATAAACAATATCAGATTTATTTTACCCAAATGTATTGGTCTTATATTGGCTTTTGCTAAAAAATAAAGGCAAATTGAGATAATAGGACACATATTTCCCTATAAAATTATGTATAATACATGGAAGAAAAATTTTTGAAAGTTACAGCAATTTGGAGAAAAACACATTTAAAGTTTTGGCCCATACATCTTTTAAATGTCCATAGCAACAAGTAACTTAGGAAAAATATTTCGGCCTCAAAAAATTCAGGAAGCGTTGAAAGACCTATCGGAAGTAAATTCCAATAGCAAATGAGGACATCATCTGAGATTTTAACCTTTTAAAATATGTATACTTAAAGTACAGTGAGTCTATCTAAAAACTTCCACTACATTCCAATGATGATTTGAACTCAATTAATTGTTCATCTTATATGACACAATTATGGAAAGATGTACACAATTTTCCTCCATTACGTCACAAAAAGCGATTCCAGCAACTGCGGCGCTCTCCGTCGACACCGCTCACCTTTTCCTCGTCCAGCACGCAAGCACTCGTCTCCACCATCCCCAGCAGACCCCAATCCGTCACCTCTTGACACCAGCCCAGTCGCAGGACCACCAGGCCCTGCAGATAGGTGGCGATGGCGCGCACCGACAGGTCGGTCACATTGACACACAAGGTCAGGTCCAGTTCACGTAAAGTGCTGCCTAGAAGCTGAGTAAGGGAAAAAACGGCCTCATCCTGAGGAGAGACAAAATGAGAGTGTGTCACTTTCTACACGGGGTCCTCATTTGCTCCACAACGGACGCCTGACGCGACTGACCTGGATGTAAGTGCAGCTCTGCAAGTTGAGTTTCTCCAGCTGTGCTCGCTCAGTTTGCCGTCGCGACAAACCTTTCACTATCTCTACCCCGCCGACGTGGAGACACTCGCATAGATCCAGACTTCGCAGGGATGGGACTGACACCAGTTCGGCTAGGCCTGCAGAACAAATGACCATCAACACTGAACTTCAACTTCAACATCCCACTTCAGCGAGAGCTGTGCAAACGGCACAGGCGCTTTTTTTTTTTTTTACGTCCACTCTATGAACATGCTGGCATCTTCTCAGTAACAGGATACCTGTTTCAGTGATCTTCCAGTCACGTGCCAAAGAGAGGTGCGTAAGCGAGCTCAGGCCTCCAGCGACGGCCACCACGGCCCTGCTGCTCAGCTCGGTGCAGCCACTGATGTCCAGTTTCTGAAGGCTCGGTTGGTGCTTTACCAGCACCTCCACTGAATAGTCCGTCAGCTCCTTGCAACTTTGCAGACGCAGCTCCTCCAAGGTCAAACATTCAACCTGTATCACGTCATATAACCCAGGGGCGGGCTAACCTTAGCGCTCAAGTGAAGATTAAACATGATTAGCGCGTATATTTCCGTACTTTTTGTGCAGAAATGTAAATGTTCCTAACCTGGGCAATAGTGCGAAGGGACTCAGGGGTGACGGAGGTTCTGCTGAGGTCCAGAGCAACAAGGGTGGCGCTCTGCTCCGTTAGCAACTTCCTCAGGTTCCTCAGTGAGAGTAGCGCAGAGGAAACCTCAACAGTTCCCACCGGGCAACCGTTGTAGGGGTCAAACTCAAAAGCGATGTGGCAGCCAGCCAGCGAGAGGCGGCGGAGGCGAGGTGTGCAGCCCGTCAGGCGGTTGAAGGTGAGGTCAGAGAGGTAGCGGAGGTTGGACAGGTCCAGTTCCTCAAGGCCAGACAGAGCTGACTTAACCTGGAACACAGTGGAAAACATTGGGGAATTTGAATGGGAAAACAAATACATTAATTTACTGACTAATTCCAAATGTTTTATATGAACAATTTTATAATGTTCACAGACAAAAAAAAAGAAAAAAATCAATAATAATATCCAGTTGGAGTTTGTAAAAAAAAAAAAAACAATCTGTGGTGTTTGGCACTGACCATTTCCTGCCATGATATAAAAAATAAAGCATGTCTTTCACAGTCAAACAATTCTTAAGCAAGATAAGGCACCATCCTGCAATATAGAAAATACAATTAAAGATGTAGCTTCTGACGGTACAAAGGGAGATAAATGTTATGTCATGGTCACCACCCTGATTCCTGACCTAAACCCTACGGAGCGCATGTAGAGCATCCATAAGAGGAAGATCTATTGTAACTCAGAAAAGCAACTCTGTAAACCAATTCTATGATAAAAAAAATACACATATATGGGCAATATAATCAGATTGCTTTCATGGACGACTAAAGGACTTTGAGAATATTTACTGGTACTTTTTAGAGGCTGAAATGCACAGGCAAATTGCTGCTCTGTAGTGACTATAAAGACGATACACAAGATAAAAAAAAAAAAATCGAGAAAATGTCTATGAGTGATGTGAGCTTTAACCTGCTGTCTGTGTTCCTTTCTGGACAGGAATGCTCCGGACATGAAGAGGCTGTCCAGGCCTCTTAGGTCGAGCCTGCGGAGGGAAGTGAGGCGAGGGAGAAGAGCCAACAAGGAGGCTTCAGTGACACTGCTGCCAGGCAGTGCTAAACTGTCCAACTTGGAGCCAACACTTTGGCCCACCTGATGGGAGAGAGTGGCAAGGGACTGAAGTAACACTGGGACACACAGAAAAATATGGCGTTCTCCGTTCTAGATTGATCCAAATGCATTTGATGGGATTGAGGTTGGGGTTCTGGTCAAGTTCTTCCATACCATACATAAATTAAGTTGTACTCTATCGTATTACATTTACATTTATTGTATACAATTTACCTCCTGCAGCAATGATCTAGATAAGCTAAATCCATCCAGCTGTTTGATGATCAGGCTACAGCGAGACCGTCGTCCCAGACTTCTGACCAGTTCCAGGGATGAGGCTGAAGCCGGAAAGCAAAAGATGACATTTTTCTACACGCAAAAAGAAAGATATAAAAAGGTTTGCTTTGAATGTGCATGGCTTTGCTTCAGAAAACAAATGTTATCGCAGATTTGTGGGCAAGTTTTAAGTGCGGCACAAATGACCTGAAAACACAAGTCCTGGCTCGCAATGTACCAGCTGCGGCAGACTAGTGATGCTTCCTTTCTGTCTGAAGTCTGGAGAAAACTCAGGATGTAGACTACAATCTAGAAAGAAAGGCAAGGACATTACATTGGAAACATGATTGGGGCACATAATTTTTTCAGGTGGCTTATCAAATTAGTTGCGTTAAATGCAGATCTATCCTTTCCGCCACGCAAAATGCTCAGTTTGTACACGTTACAAATTGCCGTTGCACTCTCCAGTCTACGCAATTAAGTATTTCCAAAGTGCCGACATTATCATTGTTAGATGACGGTAGCGTCACTTTAGCTTCCAGTGACAACAATACAACCAGAACGTTCCTTACTGGCTGTGTTGCGATGTTGCAGAGTAAAAAAATATTTTCTGTGTTCCTCTGGGTTATTTTGTTGCTTTGTAGCCCTTAATAATAATAATAATTATTATTATTATTATTATTGTTGGAATGACGCCATTGCTGACTTTTTCTTTTTAGTCAGGTGTGGACAAATTAATTCCTGTCTATAATTTCTGGCCACAAAACGTCCACGCGAGCAGTGTGTTCATCTGAAAATTTGCAATCACGTGATCGGGATTGTTATTTAGAATTTCCATCCATCCAATTAACGACCTGCGTATCCTCACGAATGTACAAAAATTGTAAGTATTCATAAAATACAAAACAGTTATTAGTCAGCAAGTATAAACTAGTATTGGGAGGTAGAAATTAGCAATATGATGCACTTGAAGTTGTGAAATTAGGATTAAACTGCAATTTCATGTAAAGAAATTGTTACTATTACAAAAATCTTGGATTTATAATGCTAAAAACTGTCATGTTAAAAGACTAAACGGGTATTATTATTTTAAAAAAAAAACAACCAAGAATAGGATATTCCAAAACAAAAACTGCAAATGAACGTTCATTTACAACAAAAATGAAGTATACATTATTTTTTTTTAGAAGAATGGAACTCTAATTTGTGAGTATGAAGTATTGGGAAAATGAAAATAAATTTTACGAAGATCAAGTTACGTTATCTTGTGTTGACTTCTGAGTGTGACGTTTAGGTTCTTGTAGGAATTTGTATAATCACTGGTTATAATGACGCCGTGTTACTGACTTTTTCTATTAAGTCTTGACAAATTAATTCCAGTTAACCAGTTACAATATAAAGTTTCTGTCCACGCGAGCTGTGTATTTGCTAGCTTGTTAGCGTGTCTTTAAATGAACTTGGCTGACCTCCAGAGGCAACTCGGGTGCTTCCAGCGAGTCCTCCTCATCGCAGCCTTCCATTTCGAAGTTTGCTCTCTCTCAATCAGGTGTCAAGCAGACGGGACGGAAGACCTCTAAACGCATCCCCGCGGAGCTAATCGAACTGCTCACTAGCTAACTAGCCTCAACGACACAGCTAGGCTACTGTCAAGCAAGCTCTTCTGAAAAAGAATTAATAGCATGACTAAAGTCGTGGCAATGTCAGACTGTGAAATGCCAAGGTTAAAAAAAAGGAGACGGTAATGGCTGTCCGGCGCAGTTTCTGTAGACACCAGTTATTCATTCCGTCAGTCGGAAGGAGGATCAGATGAGTGTCGGCTGTGACGTCACGGGGGCGGTAACACTCATAATAAAAATCCAGTTGTCAGTTTTTAATTGGAAATAAATCAGGCTGATACAATATACTCTGAACTAATGTGGTTCTGTTTTTTTTGGAAAAACTATTACGAAGCACAAGCTTGTTTGATACACACGTTTTAACTGGATGTTGACAAACAATATATAAACTAAAAACAAAACAAAACAAAAACAAAAAAAAACACAATTCGAGTCTACAGGGCAATGGAAAAATATTTAACGCAAGTAAATGAAGGAATCACCCAGCCCTTCCAAAGCACACATGGGTACTAGTGTAGCACAAACATGGAAGCAAGGCTTGTATTGGCACAGAATGGCTAGTTGTAAATGTCTAAATTAATTCTTTATTAAATCAATAAAGAACGGTCTAAACCGGGTCTACATAGCACCTGCTAGCTCTATTGGAGCACCGTGCTTGGTTATAGAGAACACAATGTGAAAATGATTCCATTTATGTTGTCGTTTTTTTGCAGGGTTTAACGATTTTTAAAAATTGCTAGAGGGGCCGGAGAAGTTTAGAAATGTAGCAAACAAATGCAACTCTGTTTGAGTAAACTTGAGCCTCTTTGTCAGCTGGGAGAGTGATGGAATTCACAAAAAATGTCTATTAAAACAACAACAACAACAAAAGTCCAGACAATCTCAGATTAATTGATTAATCACCCAGTCTTTACTTGTCAATGTCCATGTCATCTCTCCACCAGAAGCAATTTCCCTTTCTCTGATCTCGTGGGCCTGCTCCACAAAACATTATATTGTTTTTACTCCAATTTAAAAAAAAGATTCCACTGCCTGAAAACATTCTTAGCAGGTTAATTTTTTTTACAATCAGATGAAACTTGTGTAGTGTGGCCTTCAGCAGTTGTCTACTTTTTGCAATGCAAAAAGTACAAACTGTTCCGTTGAGTCAACTTTAGAAATGTGGTTAAGTGATTCTGTGAATGTACTATGACGTGATTTGTGGAAAAAATGAATGCGCAATAAATGGGGCACCTGAAAAAGCTGTCAAACCATTGAAGCCACACTGCCAACCATACACACATGCAATGAACTCTGCGCTATTTAGTTACTGGAAACCGTAGTTCCCCAGTATTTTTATTTTTTTTTTGCTGCAACCTGAATCACAAAGGAAGTTGAAAACTGGCAATAGTACACCGACCTGCCAAAATCACCACCATTAATAATTGCATAAATATTTAAAAACTGGAGAAGTAAATTAAAACAATAGTGACTTGCAGTTAAAATCGCATGCCGGTTGTTGGAATGACAGCAGACGAACAAATTAAGCTTGAATATGTATTTAATTAGAATGTAAGACAGACATATATGATATACACTATCACAACATATGAATCATGATGATGGTGATAAGGATGATGAACCATTTAATGCAGCATACACAAACATACTTACTCACACGTGCATGTGGCCGTCTCAATAATTAAAGCATCTATACAATTTAGTTTCACATTATATAGCCATTAACAAGTTGACAGCGGACATCCCAAAAACAAACAATCATGAACAAAATTTTTTTTTTCATTTTTTTTTTTACAAATCAAACTAATTGAATATCTCACCGCCTCATTTGTGTGTATGTTCATATACAAACAAACATGCTTTTGTGTATCATCTAAGAAAATGAAACTTAACAAGTGTAAGATATTGACATGGACACAAAATCAATTAAGGCAATTTGGAATTTGCAAGAAAAAAATGTAAACATTTACTTTTCAACAACAGCAAAAACAAATATTGGAGGTTGTGTGAAGACGTTACCTAAACAATGATACATCTCAGTAAAGTGGACTCAAAGCAGATTTAAAGTTGTAAAGTATTGTGATTCATCTGCCAACGCAAGCTACAATACCAATATGCTAAATTCTAAATAGGATTTGACATTATGTACTCACTTTCCTTATGTAAGTCCTTAATCGTTCCCCCTCCAGTATGCCATCTGCTGTGAGTCATAAAGCCCTCAAAGTTGACCTTTGTGTGCACCGGCATGTCATTTGCTTCTTCCCGTATGTTCACTTTACCAACAGTTCTTATCACTTTCACACCTTCTTCCCACCTTCCTCCTCCTCCTCCTCCTCCTCCTCACTCATACACTCCTGCCTGTGATGCATTGGGAGCATGTCCTCCGTGAGGGAAAGCGACAAATCCGGGTTGTCGTTGAAGCAGGCGAAAGTGGAGAGAAACGCAGTGGAGCCGGCGGGAGTGGCTGAGGGCGTGGAGACGAGGGATGGAAGCGCGGACGAGATGGACGCCTGCAAGAGAGCAGAGAAAGCTTCCCAAATAGTGGCCTCCACTAGTGTATTGAACATGTGACTAAATTTACACCAGACCTCAATTGGGCAGTTTCTTTTTAGGAGCAAAATACAAAACATAAAAAAAAAAAAAAACAAGCGGTGCCACTATCATTTACAGTGGTGGCATGAGGTACAAGTGGAATTTTATTCAAATTTGTTGTAATGTGCATTTTGAAGAGGAAAAAATGTCAATCAATAACTAAATAATAAGAACTAAAAAATAAAATAATCAATTAATGAAAATAATAAAGCAGTCTTGGCCACTTGGAAATAGTCTAAGACAGACTTGAGTTTGTGGCAGACCTTGTCGGTTTGTTGCAGCCAATCAAATTTCAGTGGGGTGTGTCATTCATAATAATATCTCAACCCGTCTCATCTCAAGCTCATCAGTAAAACTTTCATATTTATCACTGTTAAATTGTCTGGGTTAAAAATGCCGCAAAATTTATGCTAATTAGCGTCATCATTAGGATGAGGTGGGGGGGCTTTCCATAAGTAGTTGTTTGGATATTTTAAATATACAAGTTGTTGTTTTTCTCAATTTTATTTGACTGTAAACTTCAACTTGGAGCAGCCTTAAACAGCCTGAAGACTATTTTTTGATTAATTGTTCACTATTTGCCAAACAGCTGCTCATTGGCCACCATACATTGCAATGTTTGAGGTCTTGCAACTCAAAGCAAAAAAAATAAAAAATAAAAATCAGTCACTGACAATCGAATTTACAACAGAGGTTGTTAAATCATTTGGACTGAGTCAAAATGATACAAAATACCAAATGAAGAATACGGTGTATGTGTTGACCTGTAGCGAGACACTTGACTTGTTGGTCTTCTCTTTGATTTGAGCCATGGCTCCTTTGAGTCCAGTGGATTTCTCTGTCATCACTAGGGCCGCTCTCAGCAGCTTGGGAGTCTCGGGCCTGGCAGGGCTGGGCTGGACCTGGGCAGGTTCCTTGGCTTCTTCTTTGGGCTCAGGTTTCTTCCCCTTGGTGAGCATCTTCCTGCGGGGAAACCATGAGAAGAGAACTTGTAAGAAGCACATGTGACTGACAGAGACAAGCATTTTTACTTCCTTTAATTAGTAATAGGCAGATGTCCCGATACTTCAATCCATCCATGAGAAGAGCCATCTTTTGCATACCTCGCCTTCTTGCGCAGCAGTTTCTTGGATTCAGGGTAGTGGACCAAAATCTCGTTCAGATCTTTCTTATCCAGGATGAAGAGATTGGCAAAGCCGTGAGCAATCACGTTGGCGGTGCGCCTGTTGCCCCCACCCACAGCGAGCAAACTGCCAATCAAAGAGATGAAGAAGGATTCAAATAATCGATGAATTTAAACTCGGGTCTTTTAAAGCAGATTTTGAAGCCTCTTTACCTAATCTCGCCAAAGACGGAGCCGGCACTGAGAGTGACGAAAACCGTCTTCCCATCTGGTCCCCCAAGCACCTGCACCTCTCCCGCCTTGATGATGTACATCTCCCGACCGACCTCGCCCTGAGGAGGAACACCGAGAGAGGAAAATGAGGAAAAGAATTAGGCAACAGTTTGAGCCTCATATCAGATGACCTGAGAAATGGGTTTGCAACCTGGACAGATTTCTTCTAAATCTCAGGACAGACACAGAGGCAGACAACAATTCACAATTGAGACTTTGGAGCACAGAGAAAGCCGTATGAGTGAAAAATGAAACACATGTTGGACATGATATTGTAGGCATTATTTATTAATATTCTAATTAAATCAAATGTCTTGTGTATTTTTTTTTTGTTTCCGGACTTTATGAACCCATGTAAAGTTGACCTTTTTGCAGACATAGTCCCCTGGCAGGTATACAACGGAGCGCAGGCTCTTTAACATGTCAAAGATCATCTGTTGATCACAGCCCTGTCAAAAATAGAACAATGGCCTCAACTTTGGACTTAGGTTGGTCGCTCATTTTTTTTTGCGATGACATGCAATCATCAAAAATGAAAGGCTTCTACCTGAAAGAGAGGGACCTTGCTGACGATAGAGTAATTGACATCTATGGCAATGTCCAGACGCATCTTATCTGGCAACTGAGTCAACAGCTCCTGCTCGTCTGGATGGGGGACAGTCATGGAACATCTATTAGTATCTTTATATAAAACATTATTACTTGTGGTGCAACAGATCACATCAGTCACGGTTCGGATCGGATCATTTTTCATCCATCCATTATCTGAGACACTTTTCCTCACAACGTCACGGGGTTTTGGGGCTTATCCCAGCCGTCTTGTACACCTCAAACTGGTTGCCAGCCAATCGCAGAGCAGACAAAAACATACACCCAGTCGTGCTCACACTCACACCAAGGGACAATTTAGAATGTGCCATTAACCTATCATGCATGTTTTAGGAATGTGGGAAGAAAATGGCTTACCCGGAGAAAACCCACGCAGGCACAGGGAGAACATGCAAACTCCACACAGGAAGGCCGGAGCCGATATCGAAACCTGCACTTCTGCACTGTGAGGTAGACATGTTAACTAGTTGTCCAATGCTGCTTGGATCGTTTTTAGATGACAAAGAAAAAAAAAAAGATCAAAAGAGGCGGCTCGGTGGCCGACTGGTTAGCACGATGGCCTCACAATGCAGAGGTCATGGCCTCCCTATATTGGCATGTTCTCCCCATTTTCTCCGGGTATTCCGGTTTCCTCCCACATTCCAAAAACATGCATGGCAGGTCGATTGAACACTCTAATTGCCCCTAGGTATGAGTGTTAGCGAGGATGGTTGACTTTGTGTGCCCCGTGATTGGCTGGCAACCAATTCAGGGTGTACCCCGCCGACTGCCCGAAGACAACTGGGATAGACTAGCACCACTAATTTATGCATACCGTACATATATCAAAGGGACACAAAATTAGGTACACCTTTATTTAAAGAGATTTAAAAATTCTGCCTTTACAAGTATACATTTTGAATGACACTGTGACGATGTTACTTTAACAACATGTGGTGTTAAACTACACTACATCACACTGAAAACTATTTGTAATATTTTGACTACACCATTAGCCTACATGAAAGAGTCAAAATATTTGACACTTTTTTAAGTATCAGGCAACACCTAATATGGTAACAAAGAGCTAACAGAGCTTTAATACAAGCAGGAATAGGTGAAAAATGTACCCGGAACACTTCATTGTAAACTTTAATGCTAATTGAAGGTCTCATTTGCTTACCCAGCATGCCTTGTGATTGCCAAGTGTAGTTGTACCAGGTTTTTACTCTGTTCTGGACATCTTTGGGGATGCGATATGAAGACATGTATTTAATGGTGTTATCCATACAGGTACGGTAGTATGTCTGACTAGCGGTGGCCGCACCAACCACATCACGCATCTGAGAAAAAATGCCTTCATTATGCATTTTGGTGTAACTACTTGGATACTTTATTTTATTTAATTTGAGAATTTTATGAAACCTACCTGCCCAATCATGATCGAAAAGACAAAGACCCCCACAAAGTAGTTGATGAGCTGGAAGACAATCTCAAACAGCGTGGTGGGATCTGGCAACCCTCCAATGGTGATGAGGGTCTTCACCGCAAAGTAGTAACAACGAATGTAACTGTGGCAAAAAGACATGGACAGAAAGCAAGATTGCATCAACTCAACATAATTGATTGCTGTCTTTCATTTGTGGAACTAAAAAGACTCTGAAATGTCTGTTTCACCGACCTGTTGCCTTTGCCATCATACACCCACTTAGTGGAGCCCAGTCCTTTGTAGGCGGAGCCCCAGTAGTAGAGGCAGGCGTTGCAGTGGAGACAGTAGAGAAGATACGTGGTGGTCCGGATCACCCTAAATTCAACAGATAAGAAACTGTCACTTTTGTATTTGAGGGAACGCCAAAGATGAGGATTAAGACCAGTTGTGGGACAAAATATTAGGCTGAGTTGTGTTGTATCACGATTGCTTAAGACTGTAATTCCAAATGCCAACCACTTTTCATTTTATTGTTCCAAAAATTCTTCATGATTTACTACAAATAATTCACATTTATTCATTGATCTCTGCCAGAGATGTAGAGTGAGTTTCCAAATGTTCCCATGAATTGCGATTGGCACAGAATTGCGGGACATATTGTGACAATATTGGTTCTATTGGAAAATTATTCTAATAATATACAATGGTGAGTTACTTTCTGTGTGGTATTTTTTTTTTCAAACATTTATGGAGGAGTGTGTGCTGCTAAAGAGAAGAGCAGGACTTAAAGTTAACAAGAAGGTCAAGACAGCTCACCTGTAGATGTATGCTTTGGTCAAGATGGCCTCCAAACGTTCATTGAATTCAAAGAATGAGTTGATCTAGCGAACAATGATGGAAAACACAATTATTCTCAGTGCTAATGATGTCCAAAAGGAGTTCTTTTTTTAGGATGAAAACGCTCACCTTGAGTAACCGGGGCAGGCGCAGAAGAGGATTGATGCCAGTTTTGAAATAAAAGAGCTCCAGTGGAACAAGACTGGCCACATCAAACTGAAACACACATACACACACAGTAAACACTCACTGAAGGGTTACTTCTTGATTTGGATTGGAGTGATATAATCAAATGTCAAAAGTGGAAACAAAATGTGAATCTAAGAATATCCATCGATTTATCCGTCCTCTAAACAGTTTATGACGTTTGGGGGAACGGGAAGTTGGAGCTTATTACAGCTCAATATCGGACTGCCCCAAAGTCAATCACAAGGCACACAGAGAACAAACAACTCGGCCTTTATGGAAGTCAGGTGAGTAACTCACTACACTGACAGTAACTGTACGTTAAGAATCATTAAAAAAATATATATAACTTCTACAGAGAAAGAGAACTTATTAAAACATAACACAGTATATATGAATCTACTGTAAATCGAATTCCCCCCAAAAATAATACTCCTCATTAATTTTTATGTAAAGTGTTTTCATTTTTAAATTTCAAGAACTACTCAGTATAATTATAAATTATTGTATAAAATTAATGTAAATATATGGTCCCTTTGGTCATGAGGATTGGCTTGTAACCAAAAGAAGAAGGCCACAGATACAAACGGCCAAAAGAAGTTTTCTTCGCAAGCTGTCTGCAGCAAGACAAATAGACTGGGGAGAGAAAAGTCTGGGCTTCCCTGCTAAAGCTGCTGCCCCCACAACCCAATACGTGGAAGAAAAATGATTTGTGAAAATGGATGGATGGAAATGATCCCACATGACTAAATATTCAGACAAACGCACAAAAGGCATTTTTCCAAGTGCCTAAAGATATAAACTCGTACCTTGAATCGTTTGGTTCTCATGTAATTCTTTCTCATTTCCTTTGTGTCACACTGTTTAGAAACGACAACATGTGCAATTATAAACATATACTCTCTAAAAACAAAAAATATTTTCCACAGAAGACTCAGAATATATGAAGACAAAGAACTAAAGAATTTGCAGCATGAGATAGCAATTAACTCACTTACTACCATTGACGGCTATAGACGTCAAAGATCAATTTTTTTTTTTTTACGTCTTGTAGTGAATGAGTTAACTGTGGGAAATAGTGGCACTCACAACGATGTCCCCTCCACGGACAAACTGCAGACGTGGCTGGAAGACGGTGATGTCCAGGATGTAAATAAGGTCACAAAGGTAGTCAGTCAACAACCAGTAGTAAATATTGCCAGGTGTCTGATACGGGAAAGCCCAGCGCACTGGGATGAACCACACATTCCAGTTCCAAGCCAGAGTTACCAAGAACATCCACAGGACGTACATTAAATCTGGAGGAAGAGACGCACACAGAGAGGATGGAGCGAGTGGCATTGAAAGATTGAGACCGTGACATACAAAAATGAGAATCTTGCTTAGAATTTTCATCACAGCTAAACTAAAGCATGCTATGACTGCATTGAGGAGCATTGCTGGAGGTGACGAAGGAGGGAGAGGGGGGTTTTCTCACTGGTGAAAGGGTCGATGCTGGCGGGGAAACGGTAGGGCACAAAGGCTCGTGTCCGTTGAGGGGATTTCACCTGACGGTCGGACTTCTCTTCTTCTGCTTCGCTGTTAGCTCTGACTCCTGATGGACCCGGGGGATCTTCAGCACCTTCCTTGTCCACAGGCTGAGTAGCAGGATCAGGCTGCAGCACTTGGACCTTCGGAGGAGCTGGTGACAGGACACAGGACACGACGGGGGAGGAGTGCTTGGGTCACACAAGACTACTTTCTTTGCGGTTTGCAGCATGATGAGAATAATTCAGTGTCATGAAATCCATCAATCGATGAAATCCATAAATCAGACCTCCTCGCGTATACATATTAGGCATACATACGTACATATCATACCTTAGAACTGCAATCAATGGCATTAAAAGGTTGTGTGTCACTCACAGGGGATGATACTGTCTTCGTCCGAGCTGTCAGGGTCGATGAGTTTCTCTTTCGCCTTCTCCGTTCTCTCTTTAAACATGCGAACCAACTCCTGAAGACGCTCATTGACCGCTGTGCTGGTCTGACTGGCGGACGATGACGGACGTTCTCGCAAGCTTCAAAATGAAAGCGCATGTCATCATGGGGACGTCTCCTATGTGCCATGCATGTGTGAGCCTGGATGGTACTCACGGGTCATCCGAGCTGTGGATGCTGGACTGGCTGGCCCAGGCTCTGACTGGTATGCTTGCTTCCTCGTCATCATCCTCACTTTGAGATTGCAGCCTCCTACTAAGGAAGAATAGTTTGAGAGAGTTAAGTCACTGTTTGATACCGCATCTGCTGTTGCACGTGACACTGTGATAGATGGGCACGGGTGGTCGGGAGCAGGAGGAAGTGAATGCAGCATAATGACAAGGCAAATGGACCTTGGAGGAGATTGATCTTACATCTTTGTCCAGACAGTCCTACGATTTCCTCCACTGTTGTTGTGCATGATTGGAGCAAGGTTTAAGAAATAGAATGAGAGCGTGAAAATATCCAGAGACAAAAATGTGGTCGACACATTGATGCAGCCAGACTGCGAGGCTGATGCATCCTTTTATTGACTTTTGCCTCTCTATGCTAATCAACAGTGGCTAAAATCATATTGGTAACAATCAGCACAAACAAAAACAACAGCACAAGAAGGTTTCCAACTCATTTTCACAAAACAAACAAAATTGTATTTTGCATAGACCATGTGTGTGGTTTTTTTTCTAAACATGCCATGGTGTACACACACATGGCATGTGCAGGATACTTTAACCAAAGACAACCTAACCAAGAAGAGAAAAATTGTATACAATAGGAAAATGTGAAACATTTCATTCCAATCACTGCTAATGAAGTCCAAAAATAAAACTCCAAACGAATCGCATTGGAATGTGGAGAGAAATGTTTCACTTGCAAACAAGCAAGCAATGATTTTACATTGAAGCTAAACAACGGTGTCTAGAGTTCAATGCGGGGCTCATTACAGTCAACAAACAAATGCTGAACAGACAACTACAAACAATCCATGCAGTGTCCTTACTCTTTATCTCCTTTGCTGCTGATACAAAATAAGGAGACACATTCAGTGCAGTCATTAGAGATAATCAACACATTGAACAAAACATTTTATAAATCATGTTTTAATACTGTAGGCCCTCAAATAGGTGCATCATGTAACTATTTTCAGGCGAGGGCAGGAAAATATAAAAATAAATAATTAATACGATTATAATCAAAAGAGACCGTTTTGGTGCTATGCCCCCCCGCCACTATTGCATAACTCGAGTATTTTGTTGTCTTTAACTCTCACCTCTGTCGACCTCCAGTCGGGGTCACGGGCACAGTCAGGGTTTTTAGCCTAGGATCTAGAGGGGTGAGGAGTTCCTCTCCTTTTCCCTCGCCGGCTTTCTCGCGGTGTGAGTCGACGTCCTCGACATTTACTGCAGGACGGAGGCTGAGTCGAGAACTATCTGTGGAAGTTTGTTGAGAAAGGAGACATGGAGGGTTGTTAAAAAGAGAGACGAGAACTAGATCCGCGCACAAATGGACAAAGCAAAGCAGGCCAAAAGCAGAGCTGAGAGGGCAGGGACGAAGACGTAGAAAAGAACATGAGGACCTCTGAATTAGGTCATCTATAATTGTATAGCTCATCTAATAATTTAATCAATCTGGATCATCTGGCTCAGATCTGCCACCCTCAATAAATACAAAACGTTTCCTCTTGACCAGTGTGAAGGAGTTGGTTTTGAGATGAATTCTTCAAAAGGATCACATTGCAACACTTTTAAATAATGCATTCATTTAGCCATCTGTTCATTTCTACACTTTGGTCACAGGGCGGGTACATCCTGGACTGGTTGCTAGTCAATCATAGCGTACTTAGAGACAAATGATAGTTTGCACTCACATTCAAAGCGATGGAAAATTTAGAGTCATCAATGAACCTTTATTATACAATAACCTAATCGAATAGTAATTAAAGAAGTTGAATTTTGGGGTCCACTGATTCACCTGTGCGTCTTAATGGCGAAATGTGTGAGTCATCTTCGATGAAGAAGGCCGGGTTAGAGAGACCTGAAAGCTGGCGGGGCAGCGAGATGAGTTGCTTCGACGGGGGGCTGACAATCGGCGGCAGGCGGGGGTAGGCGGGAACATTTGGCAAGTCAAGGGCGCTGCCGTTGGGTGAGGACGGAGACGGGGAGCGGGAGCGGAGCTGATGGTGCGCAGGAGGGAGAGGGCCTTGTCTAGCAAAAGGGTTGAGTTCCACATCCTGTTTTTGTTTTTGCTGTTGTTGCTGTCGTTTCTTAGGCATCGTGAGGCATAAGGCTGTTGAGACGGCTCCGGATGTTGCCAAGGTACTCCTGCGTTCTGCTGGGAAACTGAGAGAGCTTCTGAGGAATATTTGCCAAGCTCTGGTGTACCGTAGTCAGACCGGAACCGACCGAGGAGGCTGCGGGCAAGAGCTCGCGCAGACTGTGGGCAATGTCTCGAGGAACCTGCGTGAGTCGGATCTGAGAGAGCTCTTGGCGCAGCTCGGGCGGCAGAGAGGGTAAATGCTCGGTGATGTCGGACAGCTGGGCGGGTAGTTTAGGCATGGGGGGGATCTTGGGACGGGAGATGCCGTTCTCTTTGAAGAAGGCGTTGATATTGCCCAGGCACTCTGAGGTGTGAGGGATGCGCATCAGGCAGCTCTTAAATGCATTGCAGTTTACTGGCGCTACAGAGGAGACAAGTGGATAGCACATATACTGTCAGCATTAATGTCGGGCTCTTATCGAGAGGTGCTCACGCTTCAGTTGAATATGTTCCTTTTCTGTACATTAACGTAGTCTATTGGTGAACAACAAAAGGCACACACTGTAAAAATGAGTCACATCCAAATGCGTAACACTTACCCCCACACTCGTCGTTAGTGGCATCCTCCTGCAAGAGACAGAATATATAAATCAGTCCTACATGGCACTTTTTATTTTTATACCCACAGGAAGTGAAGGTAGAAGAAAACCCAAATGAATATTTGCAAGGATTACTGTTCTGGAACTTCAAAGTCCTTCCACACCTTGGCCACCGGGAGGCGGTATACAGTTGTGCAGACTTCTCGGACTCAGACAGATGCTTTAATATTAGGCATTTTGAGGATAAAGATGAATAATTATTGTTATATTATCTGTTTGGATGTGTTGCTCCACCGTTTGTGTTCAAATCCATTGCCTGTGTACACAACATACGGCGTTGGACAAAGTCAGTGTTTACCGCGTCTCTTGATGGTAAACGCGAGCATGTCAATGGCGTTTTGCAAGGTTTATTAGCATCGTGCTCCTGGACTTACTTGTGTGGTTATACACAAAACACGGTAATTCTCTTTGTTTTGTCTTACTGTGACAATTAAGTGGGTGTGGCATTAAACAGCTGGAAGCCTCTTCTGATGAATTGTTCACACTTAGTCAAACTGCTGCTTATTTTGAACTGAACGGAATTGTAGAATTGTGCTCATATCTTAAAATTGCACTCTTAAGTCAAAGCAAAAACTTGTCCAAATTAAGTCTCATAGCTCAAGGCACCACTGTAACTTTATGTCTCTAATATAGTTAAAACAGTTGAGTAAAATATGTTTGGTGCATGAGTGTCCATTACTTTTTCATCAGTCTTGGCATCTTGAATGTCTTTGTCAGTTTTCTGTGGCTGCTTGGTAACAGGCTCAGCTTGTAAAACTGCTTCTTGGCTCTGGACCACGGCTTGTTGAACATGCGCAGGCTCAGAGGGCTTCGCTGGTTCAGGTCTTGGAGGGGGAGAGGGGGATATCGCTCGCGGCTCGACCTCCTCTTCAAGCTCTCCTTTGTCTGACATTTTGGATTACATCATATAAAAACAATTGGTGTCATCACATGATGCAAATATTATGTATGTAACGATGTCCTTGTCCCGAAAAGAGTGTGTGTCGTGCAATTTTTGCTTGTGGCTGCAATTCTATACCTTCTTCGATGAAGGTTTCCTCAGCTTTGCTCTCCTCGTGCTCCTCAATAACAAGAAGCTCCTCTTTTCTGCAGGGTGAAAGCATTTTTTGTTATGACTTTTTAAAAGTAAGTCTTCAAGATGACCTAATATGGAGGGAAGCGCTGCTATTTTGTGTAGTGCAATCTAATTGTGCGCATCATTGAAGTTATCTTTCAATGGTATTTTTGTAGACGGGGCCCAGTTAGAAATGGACATATTTGATTTCCAGCCAATCAAAGTAGCTCCCCTCATTCCCTTTAAATTCAACAGGAGAGGCAGTATAACGGACTTGCTATAGTCGTTGGCGTGTTCAAAATACGTTTATAAGGAGCTACCGCGAGAAGATCTTGGCTTGCCGATTACGTAAAGTTGGCCACTGTGAAGCGAGCACTTGGAGAACGCCTCCTACCCCTGATTGTGCGAGTGACAAACCCCCCAACCACACACATACGCCAGTTGTGCCGCGGTCAGTGGGGAGCTTTTAAAAATATATTCAAGATGACAGCAATAATGATAATGTTTTTTAATGAATTGATTTCTGCAGTGATTCAGAGGGTTTGATTCATGCTGATGTCATATTTATGAATTAAATACCATGACATACACTGGATCTAATCCACCAAAATCATATTATGGCACCTGCGCCACAACTTAGACCGACTTTCACTTGGTCTAAAACCTAGTGTACTTCCTGGTACCAAATTATGATGGGCGCCACACCTTCATTCCACTAAAATGCCTAGCTTGGCTCAACGTGAGCTGCCAAATTCACAAACACGGTCAACTCAACAAGATGTACCGTTGTTTTTCCTCGCCGAGTGCACATGCAAGTGAATCCAAAAATAGGGCCCATGGTCTCGATCTTTAATTGGTTCACTGTGTTTCTTATAACAATTTTTTAACTACCAGGCAAAAACAAACATTTTTACATTAGCCATTGCTAATGGTGTTGTATAATATCATCTGTAAACGATCCAGTTTTTAAATGTCATTATTCATAAGTCCCATAGCAACCGTGTTAATAAAATTACTCCCTGTGTCTTCATTAAGTAATCAAAATTAGTACATTGCCCACGGTAGTGAGTGTAGACATGGACTTTCCCCAATTTTAGGCAGGTTTATTGCTATGTACTATTAGCAGTGGCAATAGGTGATTTAGCCATCACATAAAAAAAAAATCTAACAGAGAATTTAGAATACTGACATCATCAAAGTGGCCAAGTAAGACTCCGTTTACATTCATTAGTAAGCGACAACTGATGACATAAGGCAATGGTCACGATTTACGTAATACTCACTTTATCCACCAATATTCATGATGTGTTTATTTTGAAAAAAAAACAACAAAAAAAACATCAGGGATCTGATTCACAAAAACTCAGATTGCAGATTATTCAAAAAATAGAGATTTCCTTCAAATCTAGCCAAATATTCCATTGTATGTCTCTCGTTTCCCCTTTTGCGCGTCAGGACATACAGAACAGCAGCAGCAGGTGTGCAGTTACCGTGGGAACCGTGGGGACGGAGGAAGGAGAGGCTGGTGCGTGAAAGAGGGGGAGGGCAGACGGAGCTGTTGCCAAGGGAAGCTGCGGTTGCTAGGGCATGATGTTGTGGTACCGAGGCAGCGTGTGCACAGGTCACATAACAAGACACTCATGGGATTTGGAACGAGATCAGAAAATCAGACTCACTGTAGAGCGAGTTGGACGCATCTCGTTTTAGATTTAATCAAACTCTAGATTTCATCCACACATTGACGGTGATGTGAATCGCCTTCATTTTGTGTGACAAATTAATGATACAACAATATATTGCACACACAGAGCACAAAGAGCACCCAAGGGTACAACATTGACTTTCCTTAAAACCCTCGTTAACTTACGCGATGACTTGACGATTCTCTTGTCTCTCTTCTTGTAAATCTTGCAATCTGAAGAAAGTGAGCACAGTCGTGTGTCAACTGTGCGCACACACACAAAGTGAAGAAAATTTACACATACTCTGCATCAGGCTCTTCCAGCAGTTCTTGGCTCCCCAGCGAGAGTTTGATGGACTGACCCTCGCTGGCCAGCTGACGTACGGCCATCTCAGCCGTCTGTCTCGCCACTTCTGTGGCCATGAGGGCCATCTCCACACGCTCCTGCATCAAACTAACCAAACAATTTGTGCTGAGTGTCCTGGGTGTGAGCCACGCTTATCTCATCTTAGATTTGGGTATCAAACAGAGGGCAAATGGGACTTTGAACAATCAAGTAAATCCCAAGGAGGGCAGGTGGGGGCTCTCTTATGTCGTGGCTCGGAGTTAAGAGCAGATTTTCCCGTAACTGGAGGGTCAACTGTTCGATTCTCACTCTGTTGTTAAATACGTTTATCTGTGCTTTATGTTTTCTCCATTGTGTATTTTGATCAAAGAATGTCAGATGCATCATTTAAGACACCTGCAAACTGTTTTAAAAACAATTAATCTCTCTTTTAAATCTTTGTTTAATGTGAACTCAGGAAACTTCACTTTGGGAGTAATGTCAATCTCAGCCAATCAGTGAATTCTTCAATTTCAATTTACTTCAAAAAACATTTTGAATAATGCAACACGATAGTCAAATATTATTAAAATTTTAGTTTCGAGGGTCTTTAAATGGTTGAAGGCTTAAATTCCTGGGAGACATTGCATCGCTAAGTGGGTAGAATAACTTTTTAATCTGAATATAGAAATAAAAAAAAAAACTCAGTGTCAGCGTAGCTTTAAAAAACAAATAATCTTTTTGATGATAATTTTATGATTAAAGCAGAGGCGGTGACACCCAGAGAGACTCCTTGACTAATTTAAAAAATAAATAAAAACTGAAAGAAAAAAAACATTTTTGAGATCTTTTTTTTTTTTAAACCCGCAAATTCTCCACCAAACAACAATTAAACATTCATTGTACATTTTCTATGAAAATTTTTTTAAATGGTGGAAAAAACAAAATGTTTAAAAACAATGAAAAAACAATAAACAAAAAAAAATTAAACAAGCAAATGTGTAAATTTCCTGGCGCATGTAATTTTAAATTGTAATATCACCAATCCCCACTAGATGGCAGACAGTGCTTATTCACGTTTATGCTACATCTTGTACTTCCCCATACTACAACATGAGTAGGCTTAACGTGGGTTTGTTGTGGAGCAGTTTAGTGCTCAGGGAAAACGAATCCCAGTATGTGGTTATCCTTATATTTGCTTCAAATCTTTTGTTGTTGGGTTAGGACAGTGGATTTTGTCTATACAATACAACATGGGATCTGGTTAAAAAGTGCATGGTCCTATGTGGGCCAAGAGTAGCATTGATATGAAATTGTGGCCCCTCCAGAATTCTGACACATCTGGCCTTGCACAAAAAAAATACAAATTAAAACAACCAATCAAAAAGACTGATTAGTCTGAAGAATGCTTTCTACTATACTATTCTATTTACATTTCTTAAAAATTATTTTAACCGTCATTTGTTGGTTTGATCACCGATCTCACAAAATCCAAATTGCAAGTCTAAATAAAAAAAAATAATAATAATGACCCTTACTAGAACCTACCGTTCCTCCATGGTGGCCAAAGCCACATCTTCTGCCTCGCGCTTGATGCTTTCAATGAACGGTGTCCAGCGGCCTGTCTGGGTCTCAGCATCCTCCTGATGAATTTGAGCCAAAGCCGGATGGGATGCTTGTGGTACTTGGTTTGTCTCAGCACACCTGTGGCGGTGCGTGGAGGAACTGGACCGTCTCCTCTGTGCTGTGGTCTGCTGTGTGTGGGCTGAGGTGTCATGGCCCTCGTTATCGGAATCCACATCTTCTAACACCATGTCAGGATCGAGTTTGGTCGAGACTGGCAAAGAACAGCAGGATCATTTTGCGTGAAAGGAGAACATAGTGGAAAAATTAACTTTTTACATTTTTGCAGTGTTCTAATAACACGGGTGTTGAGATAAGGTGGGTCACACAAGAAAATTCACACTTCTCATACAGTGAGTTTTTATTCACCTCAGCATGTTTGCATGACAGCTCGTTAACATATTTGCTTCAATTTGAGAATGAAAGGATGATTCACATCCCCTCAAACAACACAACACACATCCACATGCCACATTTCACAGTTCAAGGCCAAAGAGGCAAATTAAGTGCATCAAAACAGACCTTATTCAGTACGCAAGAATTTTAATTACATTTAGTATGTTTTTATAAATGACATGCACAAAAATGTCTAATGGAACGTAGCTATGAATGAATAACATATTACACATTTATGTCAGTAACTCTCTTAATAATCAGTATAAATAGGGTTCATTATAGAACATGGTTTAAATAAAAATATATTTTTTTCATGTAATCCAACTAATAACACCAAAAATATATGCATAGCTGCCATTTAATCATATTAAGCATACATTCATTTTCTTTATTTTGTCAGAAATGTGGAAAATGAACTTATTTCATTCGATTTTTTATTAAATCACGATCTTTATGATATGGACTGCGTCATCTTTTTTTCATCGATTTCTATTTTGTATATGACTTAGTGGCATGAATGGAACAAGTATGGATACAGTCCAATGTTATGGACTAAAAGAAAATGAGAAATAGAATACCGATGGAGAACGTCCATTTTCTGTCCCACTCATCCTATGCTGATGGCCCAACAAAGTTTGTCACTTGCATTCACACCAATGGACAATTTTGAGTTCTCAATTAACCTGAGAAACATAATTTTAAAAAGCGGGGGGGGGCAGGCGTGAATGGTCGGGCGCACATTGGTTCTTATGAGCCTTCAACAAGTTCTATACATTCATTTTGAACTGTATTGAGTACAGTAAGGTGAGTTGAATATTCTCGTTACATTTTCCAGCTGCCTCGTGTCGTGTGTATCATTGCGTGCGTATTAAGAAGCTGCAGTCGTGCCACAAAGCTTAATGCTAGGTGTTGAGAAATGTCTCTATGAATGCGTGAGAACGGGAGCATCCCCCAGCCGTCTCCTCCTGCTGTTCAAGGGGCTCGCAGCGCCTTCCCCCCTGAAACAGAAGGAGAAGAGGTACTGAGTTAGGCTCCGAACGTCCTGACTGTGAAGAAAAAAAAAAAAAGAAATATAACTACTGTGCCGAACTGTGAATTGTGGCATTTGAGGAAAACAACAAGCTAGTGGAGGGGATTGTTTTTTTTTACTGAGTATAAGTACAAAGTGCAACTCACCTTTCTTTAGAACATCTGCTGTGGCCTGTGAGCAGACCACACAATGTTAGGATAAAGAATGAAGAGATGCACGATTGGCGGTCAACAGGGGAAAAAATTAGACTTGCCTCAGTGTCATTTTGGGGTGGAAGAACAGGCTGAGGGAGCTTCAAGCCAAGTCCTGACACAAACCAGCCAACCACCCTGTGAAGAAAAACTCTAATTAACATCTATATTTTAACTTTCATGTTTTATAAAAAAAAAAAAGTTGACACACTCCATTTAAAATGCTAGTTTTTTCTGTTATAAATAATGAGACAATGCTCATTTTAAAACTTTTTCTTTGTCCACCACTAACCTGCACAACTTTTTTTTTTGTTTTTAAAGAGGGGAAATAAAAGTAATCAGAATCAGAATCAGAAATCCCTTTATTGTCATTGTACTCAAGTGTGCAACGAGATTAGAGGTGGTTGCGGAAGTGAACAGCCTCTTATAACCACGTGCAGAATTAACTAATCGCAATCAAACTGATTTTAAATGGGAGTCAGCACACACCTGCCACCATTTAAAGTGTCTCAGATTAAATCCACATTCATTTTTGCTGGTCTGGCAGACTTGCATTACTTTTTGCTTCCTGGCAAAAGCCAAAAGTGGGACAAAGGGAGTATTTGTAGATCACTAGAGAGAAAATTATTAAAAAAAAAAAAAATAATTAAAAAAAAAGGTAAAGATGAACAAATGTATGTAAAGTTTAAAACAAAGTATGTCAAAATAAAAAGAAATAATTTAAAATTGAAAATGAATGAAATGTGGAAAACAATACAAAGTATGTAATGTTGAAAAAGTATGTTAAGAAGAAAGTCTGTGATAGTGGAAAAAAACAAAGAGAGAATAGATGAAAACAAAGGATGTAAAGAAAAAGGAGAAGATAAGGAGAAAGTGAGGATTTCATGTAGAAAAAAAGGATGCAGAAAAAAAAATTGAAGCATGCAAGGCGAAAACTAAAGCAGGTCAACCTACGCTGAAGCTTTGCTGTCGGTGTCCAGAGAGATTCCACTGAGAGATTCAGGTGGTGGAGAGAGAACTGCGGCAGAAATTACATGAAATGGGAAAAAAAATGGGTGACCAAACCAGAAAGTCAACTGCGATGTGCAAAAAAATAAAAAAGATGATGTGAGTCTTCCCACCAAGGAACGTAAAGTATGTACTTTTGTCCAAAGATGAGCGGGGAGTCTTTTTGGCTTTTATTTCCATGGGCACGGAACTAGCAGGGATTAGAACTGGCTGAGGGATCTTCTGCTTTATCCACGTCACCACGCTACAGCAGACAAAGACGATTGTCGTCACATTCACCGTTGACGGTGTAAAAATGGACGGCAAGAGCTGAATAACACTCACTTTGGGGGGAATGCGTTTTGACTGTCATCTTCCTCCGCCTCATCTTCTGACACCATTTCCACCACTGGGATGTGTGGGAGTGGATCGTAATCTGGACACATGGAAATTGCAGAATTACTTACAGATTAATCAACAAATGAAATTAAAGTACAATGTTGATTAAATTGGAATGCGGGAAAAAGATTACGGAGTATATCAGCAAGAGCTCAATTTTATTGTATTTTGACTGATTCATTTCGAGCTGACAATTTCGTTTTAGGTAAATTTTTTACCTGACATGTTTTGGCGAGACTTTCACCTCCTTCAGAGTGTGTTTTCAATTTTATTGTATTTATTTTTTAAATTGCGTGTGTACACGAATCTGAACATGCAGTAATCGAACAGTAAACCAGTAATTAAGTCATAATAACCTAAAATAAATGTGTTTGTAGAGAAAGTACTTCTAGGCTATGAATTTAAAAAAAAACTGTAAGTATGGTCCTAATTTAGCATGGCTTCTTTTGTAAAGTAATACACAACATTTGGAACGTCGAAATGACTAATGCTGGGAACATCGTAACAATGAGGACGCGTGTATCTATCAATCAAACTGACAAAGACATAACTTACCTGGCATTGTAGCAACTTCATACACCTATAACGCACACACAGAAAAAAGGTGTAAAATCTTGTTGGAATCATAATAACAGCTTGAAAATCATTCGCATGGTCAATTGTTGAGTTGGGTACTAGCATCAATGCTAATGTTAGCATTCTGAAATTAGTTAAAACATTTCGTTCTCTAAAATTACCGGAAATTTTTTACTCAAAGGCATCATCGTAAAAAAAAACAGATTAATTTTGTGAATGTAGGATGACCAAAAAATCTTACTGATGTCATTTTAACAAACTTTTTATTTTTTATTTTGAGGGTGTTTTTTTTTAAATCAATTCAAAGGGAGAAACAAATAACATGGAAGAAAATGATTAATTCGCAGATATTAGGTGAATGGAGTGTTCATTTTTTTTTTATTTACATTTCAACTAAAAGGACAGCAAAGAGCAGATACAACAGCTTATGAAGGATTGGTTTAAATTGTAGGTTAACTGCCTAACTGGGTAAAGCCCTTCTAAACTCCTTGAACCCACCATTTATGTTTCAGGACAGACTGATCCTGATTAAAGTTTGAAAATCGACTCCCATCATGAAGTTCTTTGAGTCAAATGGAAAATAGCTAAAAAAAAAACCTCTCACCTCTGTATGCTCCTCTTGATTGCCATTGTTGACTTCTCTGTACTTGTCGTCGGGTTGTGGCAGCACCTTGGTAAGACTCTGGGTGACCCATCCCATCACTCCCGACCTGAGATACCGACATTATTAATTCATCTTCCAGCGACATCCACAGAATGTGTGGTTTACTGGTTAAAGGTTTACCTTTCTCCATCCCTGACAGACTGGTGGAGGGAAAATGGAAACATATTTGAATGATTAACAGGCAGAAAAGCTTAACCTGCTCGACATAACTGATTGTATTATGTATGTAATGCATGCATATGCCAGTCAGTGATATTTCAGTGCTTTTGAAATCTTTTCTCTTGAGAATTAAGCAAAAAACAAAGAATTTTTCATTAATTACTACTTCTTAAATGATTTTCACAAAACTTTAATTGGGCATATCAAAATGTTTTTATAGGAGCAGTGAGCCACTAGATTCAGCAGAAAGAGCGGTACTCACGGGAAAAAAATTGTAATGTACTATATCAACACCTACAGACCTGCATGATTTTTAAACAGATATGATGAAGTTTGCTCAACCCTACGATAGCCTGTTCTCTAATGCAGTGGTCCCCAACCACGGGGCCGCGGACCCACTTTGGACCGAGTTGCTGAAAGAAAAGCAAACTTACAGTACTTTCGGTTTATTTATTATTCTACACTGTAAAATAATTAATTTTGAAGCGACCGTCTTCTCTTCGTTCCATCTATCATGGACTCTTGACGCATTTGTACTTTGTTCGTAGTCTATATATAACCGAACCATGTTATCCTATTTGAATTTACAGAAAGTAAGGGCATTTGAATTGCAACATTTACCGGCAGTTTTTTTTTATGTAATTTATCAGAAAGTAGTCCAGTTTGGGCCCATTACAAAATATCCTAACTGAATAAAAAAATGCATCAGTTCCTACTAATTGTATTCGTTCATAGACTATAAGAGTATTTGAACTCCTCACCTTGTTGTCGAGGTGAGGGGAACCAGCAGGCTGAGGCAGGGTGCTTGCAAAGCCATTGGACAGCCAACCTAAAACTCCTGCCTGGGACTGACTGTACAGCAAAAAGCACAACATACTGTACATGTACATGTGAACATACACGTTAATAACTGTTGAAAGATAGGGGGAAAAAAGTTTACCTGTCTTCTGAAGCATCACCTGAACCCTTGAGTGGAGGACTCTTGGCTGTGAAACAGAATTGGTATTAGAATAAATCAGAACCCGCACAAGAAATCAAAGATTATATCATGTTTTAATCCTCACCATCTCTGCTTTTGGAGCATTCCTGTTTAATCTGAGACATGGAGAAAAGTGTTTAGAGAATTCACAGACATATTTGTTGTTTACAAAATCTCTGCATTTGGTACCTGGGTCTTGAGGAGGGACCCTCTTAATCTACCTCTAATACAACCAATATCACTACCTAATATCGAATATCGAATACCCAATTTTCGAGACTCTCAAAATTCACAAATTAGCAACCAAGAATTTACGGTATATACTTTGATTTGAAAGTTTCATGCATACACTTTACCACCAATACAGTATATGCATGTGAGGTACATGTATTTTTTTTTCCACTTCGCAAAGCAACCCACAAACGCTACACCATAGAAATTACGGCTACGTTGACACTACAGGAAATGAAGCTCAAGTTGTCTTTTTATGGACTTGCTCACATATATAGAGCAATAAATGCGACTTCTGTGAACACAACGCATCCGTGATGTGACACGCATGCGCAGCTAATGTCCAGTGTCGTGCACCCCAAAAAATGAAAAATAAAGTCACGTAGCACATTTACGGTAGTGGATAAGGTCCTGCCTGCGTCTGTTGAGGCTACTGGCACGCGTGCTAAGAATGCTTTTGATTACTGTATTGTGTTGCAGCCGCTTTAATAAAGTGAATGAAAGAGCACCAGTGACTTTTTCCGTCCTCCCTCTATCCACATCACCTGTTATGCATTACGATTTGTTCCTACTAGCCATGGCAGGCTATATTCGATTATCTAAAGATGTTGACTTAAGTGGAAACGTGCAGTTGAGTAACTGTACTACACAATAAAAAATCTTGAACCCGTAAGAAATGAATCACCAGACCAGGTGCCAGGGACTGTTTGTCGACTGCATCGGCATGCAACCAAGCCACGTACATCAAATAGAGGAATTCAGAATCAATATTCATTCAATTGTATGACAAAAATATCAATCTAGTAATACATCATATTCAACGAAGATGATGATTATTAAATGTTTTCATGGGTTCAGATCATAACAATCGCGTTTTCCTGGTCAAACTTGGCTTGCTCTGACCAATAAATGAGAGGATGGAAGTGGTCAAATGGCCAAGTGTGGGGGGGGGGGGGGGCGTGTGTGCGTGTGTGGGTGTGGGTGTGCGTGTGCGTGTGTGCGTGTGACTGTTTACCCCAGCAGGATTCTTGTTATCTGCATCCGTTTGAGGGGATCCAGGGGGATGGGGGACCACTTTCACCACCCAGTTGAACATCCTATTGAAACACACACACGCACACACGCAAACACACCCACAAGACCTTTGGTAAGATTCAACAATGATAATGACGATAATTCAGTCGACTGATCGAGAGCCCTTCGGAGCAGTTAAGGAGATGTGATGAAGCACGTTTTTAATCCAATGTTTGCTCTCGCATTTACTTTAATATTTCATCTACAACAGCTTTGGCATCATAGAAATGCATCAGCTTGTCTTCCATTCGATTCAAGCAGCATAAAAGCTAAGAAAGAATAAGGATCAAGATTGAAGATTTACACTTGTGCTAATTATTGCGTCTCCTGTTACAGTTTATCAGCCTGTTAGGATAATCCACGTCTGCGACAGCGCATCAGGCTACTGAATTGTTCTTGAGCTAGATAGTATGTGAATTAAATATCTCTAAAATTGTCTACATCAGAACTAGAATCAAAGTCAACACTGCAGTTTCCTACCTGAGGGTCTACAGGTGGGCCAGCATGCCCGGGTGTCGAAAGAGATCCACAACGCGACACAGCTCTGTAGGGATTTTCCACAGCGGCTGCCCGAGCCTAACTGGATTAAGGAGCACCACCTGAAGGTTAAGGCCCAATCCTGGACTCGAAGCCAGATTGAGGATGAGTAAAGCGTGATGATGACGTCATCCGATCTCAGCAATGCAAACTGTTGCTACCTTCGGCAGGGAAGCTGTCGCTGTCGACGAGGCCGTCCAATTCAATCATTACTTGTCCCAGCCACGTCGTACTTTTTACATCTTAATCATATTTGTCTTATAAATTAAATTTCGAATGCCTACTAGATGTATGATTCATGCACTGTTTGTCTGAGAGGAGTTTTCAGCATGATACTGTACATAGAGTACCTGGACAAAATATGGCCAGTACCTGTTGTGGTCATGTGACTCATATGGAATGCGCATTTTTTAATTGGAAACAACACCAAATAATGTCCATTTAAAAAAAAAAAATTATATATATATATATATATATATATATATATACGTATAGATTTTGTTATTATTTTTTTAATGGACATTTTTACACATAGGTTGCAACAAACTATGTGCGTCAGGTAGGAAGACCTTCATCGGGTACAGCAGGTCACCTTCTAAAGCTTCCAGTGCTTTGCAGGAGAAAGAGGAGTACAGTCTAAGGTTGAGGAGGTTGCAGGTTGCAGATCCCATTATGCGCTCAGCAGGGGATAAACTGCGAGAACAGGAAGATGGCACCATCACTGGCCTCAATATTAACTCAACATCTGGATATAATGGAGGACAGACTGAATGATAGGTCATTCTATCTCAGACGTTGAAGAGGAAAGGAAGTAAAACACACAAGTGTGGTTGTGGCAACAGTGAGGAGAAAAAAAACAGGAAGCAGAAGAAAGAGAAAGCCGCCAAAGCTGCAATGGCTGATCTGAGACACGAGATAATCCTGATTAACTGTGACACAAAGAAATACAGGAAGGGGCACTCACTGCCTCAAAACAGACAGAATGCTGAATGACACACATATCAAAACGGAAAGTTCTTTTTTTTTAAAAAAACAATAATAATTTATCCATCAATTCACTGATTTATTCATTACCATTGCAGGTGAACTTCAGCCTATTCTTATTATATTGAGCAACAGGCGGTGTACACCATGAATTGGTCTCAAGCCAACTGCAATAGAAGAACATATTTTTTTAAATTAATAAATAAATAAAAACATAAAAATACTTTGAATCAAATAAATCTTTACTGAAAACTGGGAAACCTTCACCACAAAACTGCCCAACGTGCATAAAACACACAGTAGAAGACATAAAATGCACTTACCTAAAATATTTACAGCCCTCAGGTCACTTGGATAATTTATCTAAAAAAAAAAACAACAAAAAAATTATTCATTTGGTTCGAAACAGTAATTTATTGCCATGTGGATTAGGTCACTTTTGAGAAACGACTCCCTCTTGTGGTGGAAAAACATAATCCACATTAAAGAAGCTCTGGAAAATGAAACGCTCCACTTAATAACTAACATATGTGAGGAAAGGAGGGGGAAAAAACTTATGGTATCCTTTTGTTTTTACCGGGTGAATTTTATTGTCAATTTTCTAACAAAGTCCACACAGGAGCGCGCAGGCCCCCTCATACACAACATGCTCTGCATGCATGAACACTTTTAGAATATACGCCTGCTCATATGTACAACACTACAAATTTTTATAAGGTTTTTAAAATAAAAAAAATCATTGTAGAGGGAAAAATCCAAGGAACGCAAACGTAGATGTGTGTCATCTGTCATTTTTGGCTTTTCACAGAGTACAGATTGGGCGTCAATTTTTTAACATTCTTCAGGTTCATGTTGATGAAGAATGTCGCTCAAATTAATACATGTGGGACAAAAAGACAGCGTGAGACTGGGAATTTGCAGAAAAGTGGACAAAAATATAGAAGAGGAAGGGAGCAGTTGGAAGAGGAAGTCATCTCCTGCTAATGGCAACAAAGTGGAAAAAAAAGAGGAGTGGGATTTCACTCATGTAGGTCAAGAGGCACAACGCCAGCGCTGCTCCTCCCTCTTTCTTTCTTTTCGTCCCTCACTCCTCCTTTTCCCAAAAAAAAAAAATCTGGCAGACCCCTCACTTCACTCTCATCTCATTTCCTCCTCAACATTTTCAATTTCTTCTTTTACATTTCTCTCTCCCTTCTTCATGCTCCGACACGACTAAATCTGCAGCATGTGGTCCAAATGGAAACCAGACCCTGGTCTGTTCGTGATTCAGAATATACTGAAGACCTAATTGTAACGGATGCCGATCTAGCTTTTGCTTTAAGTCAGAGCAAAGAAGTTATTAGTTAAATACCGTGAAGTGAATCTCAACACAGCTTTGGCACGAGCAATGCTTTACCACAATATAACTCCGTTGGGATTATTCATTTAGTGGTGAAGTCTAAATAGTCATCTTGATGGGAGGAGTGGAGGCTGGAGCCCGAGAGTCTGTGTGCAAAAAAAAAAAAAAAAAAAAAAAAACCTTGTACTGTATTATGTGCCTGCGTTTAGGTAAGTGGTCTCTAAGCGTGCCTCCTCTCCTCTGGGGCATTTGAGATCATGTGGTGTTTGGGCATGTGTTGTTTGACATTCCTGCGCTGTTCGGAGGACGACCCCTGCTCGTGTGTGTCTGCTTGAGAGTGCTTTCGCATGCATGCGCACGCACAAAAACACATCTGCATCAGCAGCAAAACAACAACAGAGACGAGAAACACCAAGTGCAAATTTCTGTGATCATTGCTGACTCATTGAGAAAAACATCTGTCCCCCCCCAAAGAAATCTTGGATTCGCTACGAATGATTGAAAAAAGTCAATTCCTGTTGTGCCGCGTCTCTTTCACAGTAAGTCGAAGGGATCTAATGAACAGGACAAAGGCACAAGGGAAATTGTGAACTGGCTCCACGGGCACTATCGCAACCACTTCACAGGTTGTTCCGTATTACGCATGGCTAAAAAGCCATGACTAAACAATCATCCTACGAAAACACTGCAGAAAAAAAATTGTGTGTGCCTGTGTATCGGTTTTGGTGTGCGTCACACCCAGTCCTGCAGCGAGCGCTTGCAATGCACCAGCGCCCTGGGGGTCTCTTTGTTGTGCAGAGTCCGGAGGATGGCATAGATGAGGACCAGAATGCACAAGATGAGCACCAGGGGAACCACCACCATGATCAAGGTCATGACCTTGGATCCGTTGTCGGCCACCGTCACCACCACGTTCATGTCCTTGTCGTCCTCGTCTACTTCTGGGTCGTCGTCATCTTTTTCAGGTGTTCTATCTTTGTCTGTCCCACGGTTCACGTCTTTGCGCTCCTCCTCTCCTCTGTCTGAAGGCTTTGAGGGTTTGTCTTCAGCTTTGGGCTCGATGTCTGGGTCTGGCGGAGGCTCCGGGACGCCCACACAGCCCATGAAGTCCTTGAGGATGGAGCGTGGGTAGCCCTTGTCTGCTACTGTCTTGTGGTTGTCAAACCGCCAATAATTGGTACCTTTGTAGAAATAGGTGTATGCTGCAAGAGAGCCCAAAGCAGTTTGCGTTAATGGAGCTGTTTATTACACTTGTGTGCACAAATTAGACGTGAATTACAAAAGGACACAAATCTGATTTCAGACACAAAATTGCAACTTACATCCATTTTCAATGATGAGTCCGACCCTATCTGAGCTAAATTTTTAGGAGAGAACCTGGACTCGCAAAGCACATACACTGCAGACCACAGGTGTCAAACTCAAGGCCTGGGAGCTAGATCTGGCCTGTCACATCATTTTATGTGGTCCACAAAAGCAAATCAAGTGTGTAAACTGCGGTGAAAAGTTTTCCCCAAAATTCCTTTTCACAGTAACTTGAACAATATTTGAACAGATGGTTATCCTTCTGATTTCAAAAGTCGTTTGGCAGAAAAAAAAAATGATTACCAATCAATCTAAATTGGATTAACCTCCAAGGAGGCAAACAGGAAACATTTCATTAAATGGGAGTAATTTTCCAGTTTAATTTCATACTTCTAAAATAGTGAATATGTTGTGTTCATACAGTAATAATAATAAAAGAACCACAAGTGATCGTCTTGGTTTAAATATGCTTGTAACCACTTGAATCCTTCAGATGGGCTCCAGATCCGCTTGGTGCATTTCGAGCAGTACTGCCACAAATTGAATTTCCAAAGTGAAGGACTGGCCAGCCCTCAAACCAGAGGGTTTTTTTCTTCCCCCGTCTCGCCCTTGGCCTTGCTCCACTTGCGCCAGCCTAACCAATCTCCACTGACATTTAACTCTGCACTATTTCACTTAACTTTTGATTCTTTCCCTGACAACACCTTTTTTTGTCCTAACAACCTTTGGACTTTACTGTAGTTGCCGTGGATGGAAGTTGTTATTGCGCTTTTAAATCCCCCTCAGTCATTCACTATTGTATCAGGAATCATTTACCGCCATCGTCACTGAGGAAGGCTCCTTTGGGTGAGGAAGGGATCTTTCCCCATCTGCTGATTGGTTTTGGGAAGTCTCGGTCTGCTTTACGGGTCTCCTCGTTGAATCTCCAGTATCTACAGGGACAGATATTCATGCAGATTAATACTGATGAACCGGCTAAATTGTGTGGATAATCCTTAAAATTGATTGAGAGTAAAATACCGGTCATCTGAGAAAAAGTAGGTGAATCCATTTGGCTCCCACCAAACTGCCGCGTCGATGCCGTGAGCCGGAACTCCTTGACCGTATTGCCGAATGGGCTGCGGGTATCCAGGCAGAACATCTGCTTCCCTGAACACCCAGTATTGATCGTCTGTAGGAACAAAATATAGAACGTTGAATTCAAAAGGATGGGTCGACCGAAGGCAGCAAGGTCGTCTGGTGCGTTGCACGTCTGCTTCATAGTTTCGAAGTTCTGGTTTGAATCTCAGCTCTGGCCATCACTTGTATGCTTTCTCCCACGTTGGAAAAAGTTTGCTTATTGGCTCAACTGAAAACTCATAATTGTCTCACAGGTGTAAAACGTGACAGTAAATTCATATGTTGACCTGCCTCCAGCCTAAAGTCAGTCGGGAAAAGCTCCAGCTCACCCGTGACCCTGATAACTAGAAGTGCAATGGAAAATGGGTAGATGGATAGACTCAATGATGAGAACAGATGGTATTGTTCCTCTACTCGAAAAAAAAAAGGACGCTTAAGTCAACAGATTTTCCATGAATCAAACAGCCCGACACCGGTCTGCAGGCGACTTTAGCCTGGGCGTAAAAAAAAAAACAGACCGCGTTCGAAGCCTGCTTTGCACAATACGGGGTGAGATTTCATCTGCATTTTGGCAAGATACCGTACGTAACAAGTTTCACTAAGTAGAGAGAGCAAAACGATCGCATTGTGCTGACAAACTTAGGCAAATAATGAAAGAGGTGCAAACTCGGTGCACATGTGCAGCAATGGGACGAGGGCTGATGCAATCTGTTCTCTCTCAGGAGGCCTTTTGGGGTTCTGGACCGAGCCAGCAGCAGCTGCCAAGCGGTGCAGACGACGTCATCACATCTAAACTCGCAACACAGCCACATACACACACATAGTGACGCAATGCCGTCATAGCCACATGTGACAAAGTGACAAATACTTTTTTTTCACTGACATATTGTCCGAATGTGCTAATGCTCAGTTACAGTAAATTATTGTAAATCCATATATGGAATGGACATAGGTTAAGTATGTGCAATTTCTTTTGAATTCAGGCCTGGTGAGTGAAAAATGAAGAGTTTGCACTATTTCCTTTGAGACTGACCCTTTAAAATCCAAACACAGTCTTAAATTTCACTGTCAATGTTGTCTTTATCAAGAAATGTTTAAACAGCTCCATGCTGGCTTAGCTCTGCCGGACAAGAAGAAAAACATCAGTCGAGTTCTTTCGTAAGCCACTTAAGGACAGAATCTGGTCTTAAAAGAGTTCAGTGCATTCTGTGTAAACTGAGACGATGATAATGCAGAGGCTGTACCTTTAAAGAAGACAAATTTGCCATCGTGGCGTTCATAAGCTGCATCAATGTTGTTCGGAAGACCAGCCCAGAAGACCGATATCGGCATAGGGTAGTTGTCCAGGACGCGGTTCCTACGCACACGCCAAAACCATCGACCCTGCACGTGTGACCAAACAATACTTGACGTCACTGCTACCCAATTTTTTTTAAATTAACTTGCCTTGCATCTTGGTTGTTGTTATATTATGAGCATTCTAGACAGATTTTACAAATCCAAACGTTTTACACGTCTTACCTTGAACACAAACATCTCCCCCCTAAGAAGCGTCACAGTGTCAAAATCCCCATCACAGATATCAGGGGCCTGGTTATCCGGTTGCTTGGGAGGCAGGCGAGTCGGTGGAGGGCGGGGCACATCTTTTCTGATGGGTGGCGTGACATCAGGATCAGGATGGGAGGTGGTTGGGATTGCACGACGGGTGGTCGGGCCGAGGGTTGGTTCAGGATGGTTCGTGACATGTGGGCTTCCTTCAGTAGCGCTCGGGGTGTCCGGTTCGGCATCAACTGGGGGAGGACGAGTGGGTAATGCATGTCCTGGATCACTCCCGGAGGTGGGAGGAGCCTCTGTAATGCGAGGGGGACCTGGAAGAGTAAGAAAGTAACTTGAACGCACTGAAAGATTGAACAAATATTCCCCCCCCCCAAAAAAGAAAAAAAAAAAACCTTCAAGAGAATCTCCTACTTCGCTACGCATACACAATCAAGTCATTTTCCAGATAGTGCCTGAGTGCTCACTAAATTGACTGTGACAAGTTTGGGGAGGAAAAAGCTGCCACATTGGTTGCTAAGCGAGGAAAACACTGTTACGTAATCAGTACAAAGAATTGATGGTCTTAGATACTTCCTTCATTAGTATGCAAAAATGTTTGAGAACACGTGGTGCCTCTACTTGTTAGCTCAAATCATTACGGCTGTCAGCATTCTGTTGATTTCATCCAGTTTTTCGTTGAAAATACTTATTCTTTGTTCATGTGTGTTCAAAGCCCATGTGAGCTTGTAGATGGCAAATTTTAGAAGAGCAAATCATCGCTTAAATGTTAGCCACGCCACAAAGAACTCAGAAAACCTTGCAGAGTCAATGATGTAAAGCAATAAAAAACACAAGTGTACATATCACTTAAATGACAAACAGATTTGACAATTCAATTATAATGACTAACGCAAATGATGAGATACATACTGTAAATGTAATTACAATCACAAAAAGGGAAATGTATGTTACAAATATTTATGTGAAAAAAAAGACAATAAGTAGTCTTTTTTTTTTTCAATCACTGAAGACAAAAGCCTCTCACCATATATGTGCTGCAGTCCCCGGATGTCATCCTCATGCAACGTGAAGTTGTGCGTGTCAATCCACTGGTAGAAAGGAGCCATAATGGCGTTGGGATTGTCAGAGTGCTCCAGACCTAAAGCATGACCAAGCTCGTGCACTGCAACCAGGAAGAGGTCAATACCTGTGGCATCGACATGAAGATCACAATAATGTGCAAATTGAAATCATGAGATGCCACAGTTAAAAATCAGTCCGGAGAGATGATGCAAAACAGAAGACGAAAGAGTTGCAAGCAGAAGAAATACAAACAAAATGAATAATGGGATGGAAATTTGCACAAAGCAACCCGCTCACCTTGGTGGTTTGGACTGTCCAAAGTCCAAGGCTCATCTGCATCAAAGTGTGTATCCCCGCCCATTGCAGGCCCAGGGTAGAAGGCATGGGCCAGGGAGCCTCCCTCGCCATCAAACAAGGACATATCGCCATGGAAACCAGAGGCGAACAACAACAGGATGTCCGCGAGCTGGGCCTGGCTGCTGTTGCCGTGCTGAGCCGGTAGCTCTTGGAAGGTGAGCGCCGAGGCCCTTTGCCACACGGCAACGGCTCTTCGGATTGCATCAAATGTCCTCTGCTCTCCCAGGGAGGGCGGGATGTGCTGGTCCAATATACTGACACAAAGAAATGTATTAAATGGGAAATACATTGCACTTAATAAGTTTGTGCGTTAGTGCATTATACCTGTAGGTGATGTGGTCCTTGTCCCACCGTTGTGCCGTGAGAGCATAGCGTCTCCTCCTCGTACCATCATCCATGTCGGCTTTTTTGTCAGGGAGGCCACAACGAGGTCGACGCATGGCCCTAAACAGCACAGGCAGCACCATTCACAATCACATTAACACGTACGGACGAATTTGGAGTCTTCAATTAACCTAACATGCATTTTTTTTTAATGCGGGAGAGAGATCGGGGGATGTCGTTAATATTTGTCAACTGTGGGCTTGTTAAGACCTCGGAGACTCTTTTGTGGTTAAAGGCTTGATAAATAAATTTTCTTTGACTTGAAATAAATAAAACTAGCAAAAGTTTACTTAATCTGCCAGAATATTTTGCATGTTATTGTTTATATCTAGCTTACATTGATATGACACTTCCTTAAATACTACATTGGAGTTACTATTTGATGTAAAAAAAAAACAATTACAAAAAAAAAAAGAAAATGACCAAAAAAATAAAAAATAAATATGATCAAGATCTAATGAGTAGCGGTACTTTTGCCTGACTTTGGTGCCAGTACCCTGGGCTCAGTTCCCACTCAGTGACCGTGGGAATGTGAGTCTCAATGTGCCCTTTGATTGACTGGCAAACAATCCAGGGTGTATTCTGCCTTTGGAAGTTGGTTGCGATGAAACTCAACAATCCAGATCCCCGCAACTGAACACAATTCGTAGTATAGAAAATTGATAGAGTAGTGGTAATTTTATACCCAATTTTACTTTGTAATTTTGTTAAATGATTGTCTCATTTATCAGAATTGAAGTGTTTGAAATACTACTTTCATGCCCACCGAAGCACTGAAGGTGTACTTGCCTTTAGTTGAAATGTAAAAGAGATGCCAATCATTGTTCCACCACAAAATACTTACAAAATGTATAATATATTTCAAAAAGTGGCATTTCGCTGTAAAACCACTCCATTATAAGACAAGAACAAGAGTAGTTACCACAAGATGTCAACTCAGCTTAACTCAACTATAAAGCACTTTAAGACAACCACTGTTGCATGCCAAGTGCTGTAAACGGTGCAAAAATACTTATTTTGGAGAAATCCATAGAACAACAAGCAATAATGTCAGTTTATTCAGTCATTGTTTGGATTTTATTTCTTGATGACAGCCCTAAAAGCCATACAAGAATAGGGACCTTACGCGACAGTGGCGGCGTCCGACTTGCCGGTCACCTCCAAGCCGTAGAAACGCTGCATGTCACTTATTGCTCGGGACAGGATCTGAGCTGACTGCATAGTGGACATCTGTCTGCTTGCCTGAGACAGGTAGCCAAATTGACGAAGCCACGCCTGCAAGGGGAAGAGGAGAGGTCACCTTTGCATGAGAGATGTTAATGGTCATGTTAAATGGAGTAGTTATCGACTGTGATAAAAGCAAGGCATCAGCAACAATGGTAATCTGGGAAAGCAGCCATTGCTTAATAACTGGAGAACTATTCAAGGAGGAAAAAGAAAAGCAGAAAGAAACCAGATGGCCTCTTATAATATTACCACATTCCTGCGCTTTCTCTGCAGTGATAGCCAAAAAATAGGACGTAAACAGATGTGAAGAAAACTCAAGAAAAGATTACTCAGTTGTGCTTGGGCACATCTGTGATCATGCTCATCAAGATGACCTGTGACTCGGTACCGGGAGTTTACTGACAGTCAACTGTAGCAGATGAAGCCACGTAGTTCAGAAAGCAGAACGACTGCTCCTGACTTTTGAGAAGCCCCCATGGGGTTCAAAAACAGCACAACAGGCGTTTTCTAGAAATAGCAAAGACTCAAAGTTGCATTTGTGCACAGCATGGAGGCAGCAGAACATATGCAACACACGCAGCCTTAAATGTGCACATGGACAGTAAACATGTATTTGTGCATAGACAGCACGGCAAATGTCATAGCAGGCATATTCACCTCGAGACTGGGGATCACGTCATCACATATTTATCCACCAATACCAGAGTTATGTAATTATTGCATCAAGTGCAACATATCAACATAAAGAGTGCGTAATAGCAATTATGTTAAGTGACAATGCCGAAAACATTATTTGCAATTTTAGCACCTTTTGGGGTGCTTTCTTCTAAGAAGTCAAACTGATGTCTGGTGTGAATGTGATTTGTTAAATGTGAACAGTTAAAGAGGAGCTCATTTTCATATAGGAGAATATGCAACAATGATTGTTTTTTTTCCCAGTAAAATCAAAGGCTAATTTCCATTTTCGGATTAAATTAACCACTTTAGGTTCTTTAAGTAATTTTAGCAAGCTTTGCTTTAAAATGTCTTATTCTTGTGGGGTTGCCCCCCTTTTCTTTACTTTGCTTTTAAATATCTTAATTTTCGTTTGTTAAATGGTGAAATGTAGTCGCTATGTGGAGCACATTGAGTTACTTACTGTCTTGCCCTATGTTAATATAGTATTATGTATATTACTTTATAAGAAATGCATTTATTTATAATTTATTACATTTGTTTGGGCTATATCTATATTGTCATCCATATGACGACTATCAGTCATGCGGGTCACTCGGTGCACTCAACCTCTACTGATCAATATGGTTTGTCGTTATTTTTCCAGACTAGTAGCCTATAAACTGTTCATTTCATTGCAGTTTTCTTCCAGGACAGCACTTCCCACAAGCAAACACCAAGTGAATTATTAAATAGAAAGGTCAAATGGCGTGCATGATTGGAATGCAGTGACACAAATTGAAAACAAAATTCGAGTAGACGCAATTTGACCACAAGTCACCTCCGTATCGAAGCCGTCCTGCTCGGAGACATCCCCCGTGGTGTTGCCAAGGAACAGAGAAAGCAAATAGACCGAAATGATCAGGATTTGAGATCGGAGTTGTTGAGCCAAGATCATCTTCGAAATCCACAGTGGCGTGATGGAGGTTACCGCGGAACAAAGAAAGAAACTCTTCCGCCAGCAAGGAAAGGATTGAGGCAAAACAGCAGCTAGTTTTCTCGTCCTCTCACATTGAAGCAAGCAACAAGTGTCACCTAAAATAAGTCCCAAGAAAAGAATGGACGTTCACAGTGAAACTGTGGGGAAATGGTAGAACTCCATAGGCGTGTGTAGTCCAAGTTAAGATGGTACTTGGATCTTATGATGCCCGACAGTGCAGAGCTGACAATGATCTGCCTTCGCTCTCCGCAGCACACTTCCAAGCAAAAATGGGAGGTCAACTTCAACTTTAACTTTCATTACGACGAAAATAACACTACTCTAACCAGACCGCCGAGGTACATACGCATATTTTTTTTTTTTTAAAAAAAAGGTGGCAAAGACTTTCACCCGTGTAGGAAACTCGTGAAAGAATAGGAGGTAGCTATGAGCCCGAGGAATATGGATCAAAATAGTTCCGAGGTTGAGATACCCACTCTGCTAAAAAACAAGGCATTGCTGTTAGAGGGGGCAAACGGATACGATATCCTACATCGCCCCCTGCTGGCTGCCAAAGAAAATACAAGTCACGTGCTAAAACAATTGTCAGTGTACAGTAGAACCCCCGCTATTCGCGGGCCTTCTGGGTCGCATATAAATTGACGCATTGGTTAAGTATACACATCTTAAACGCGGGATTAGATTTGATTTGACATGTTTTTTTCACACAATGATCAACAAAGTGAACATTTTCCTAAATGGCTTTAAACATTAAGTGACTAAATTGATAAAGCTACCCATCCCATTGTCTCTAATGCTCAACCGTGAACTGGTGCCCAGTCAATGGTAGTGTCACAATCATAGATGAATCTCAGTGGTAAAAGGAAACACATTTGATAGCCACAGACTAAGAAAAAAAAACTCTGGTGTATGCCCCCCACCATGGCATTCAAAAAGACCATCACTTAAGTGGGACACATTTGTACAGAGTATACTGTCATCCCCTTAAGCAATAACAGACAGAGGTTTTTCAAGTATTACCAATAAACATGGAAGAAGAAGAAACCTAAGAACCCAAGGACCAAATGTTCAGAGTATACACTGATGAGTCTTCAAAACCTGATCTTGCCATTGGTAAACAGGAGAAACATTCATGGGAAGAGAATTAGTCCAAAGATTTACTTAAGTGAATCTCAGGTTGTGTGCGTGACATCTTTTCAGCCCAGCTTGTTGTGACAATAAGCAGCCTCCAACAATGTTTTGACCTTTTATTGAAATGATCAGAGTTGCTCAGTTTGTGCCATCTTGCTACTGCCAGCTCTTGCCACTACAATGAGGAGGATGAGGATGAAGCCCACAGACCAGACAGCTGCTACAGGGAGCACCACAGTCGTCATTACGTCTGGGGGCGGGGGGGGAAACATGCAGCTTGTGTTATTTGTGAAACAATTATTAAAAAGCAGAGGAGACGGTGACGTAATGGGGGCTTACTAGACAGAGGTTTATCTGGCGTTTCAATTCTGATGGGCCCGTACGACAAAAGACCTTGGGCAGGGTCTACTCGCACTGCTTCTCGCTTCGTAATGGATTTGCAGTTCTGTAAGGGAAAACAAAACAAGCTCAATCTTTATTTAAAGAAACAAAACAATCTTATTGCAATCTCTAAGGCCAACACAATATAATGTGGACATCGGGGAGTCGCTAGAATGACAGTTATGAGCTCACAGGTGTGCAGGATATTTTGTCATCTGGGTCACAAAGCTGGACGGTGCAATGCAGATAAAACAAGTGCGGCTCCACTGTGAAGCGAAACATGGCGAAGCTGTAGTGAATGGTGGAGCTCTGCCCATTAAGGCCAGATTCTCCCTCGGTCAGGCTGTGGAAGGCAACTGTGTCGTCTGTCGCACACCTTGACACACCAGGGAAGAGGAATCATATATACATACACATAATTACTCCGTTTTAAGGAGAAAAGATTGACTATTTGAAAGCAGAGATGTTGGAACCCATTCAAAAGTAGGCTGTGAACCAATCCCTCCGAGGTATTGGCCTGCTGACTCTGTGTCGCCCAGCAGTCGTTTATGCGAAGGAGGAAGAAGTCTGCAGGCTCCGTTACGACGATCTCAACATACACCTGATCGCAGGGCAGAGGATATTAAACAAATTGCAGAGTGATTCGGGCAGAATTGAGAGTGAAACGGGAGACTACCTGGTCCCCGAGCTCGACAGTGGGGGAACTGCTGAAAGCTGTAGTGTAGCTATGATCCGTGTACAACATCATCTGTATGGTCGCGTCAAGCTCATCGACACGCACCATTGCCTGACTGTTTGTGGGAGCCAAGCACACGTCTGTCAGGTAATTGCACAGTTGAAAACTGTTTGCTCAACGTGGAAATACTTTCGGCACACATGCGTCTCCAACTGTACACTGTTGAATAACCTCACTGCCACCGATAGAACATTGACTGTGACAGTGGTGATTAAGCTGCCGCCATGACAACTAATTAAGCTAAATCCACTGAGGACGACAAAGAAGTGGTAGAAATTAATGATGAGTGAAATAAGTATTCTAGTGACCTTGATTACGTAGTAAAAAAAATCGAGTCATAGAGGTTATCTCGGCATCATCATTGCAAGGTGGGTAATATATTTATCCATCCACCCTTGTCCGCATTTACGGCAACAGTGAGTGCAACTGGCAACAAATCACAGCCTTGATACAACGGGCTGAATTCTGTAGTTTTAAGATCAGATCAAATTACAAATTGGCAGGAGTGCATTAGATTTCAGAGATCGGTTAACAAAGGAAATTTTGACAACACACATGGCATTATGAATTAGAATGGGAAAAGAAAAGGACAGCGACCTAACCTGGAAATGGGCTCCACTGGAAAAGGCAGGCTGACCGTTCTGATGAATGGAAAGATGCATGTGAAATCCAGCTTGATGACTGGATCTCTGATGATGTTTCCAATGGCCTGAGGCTCTGATCGAAGACTCAGGGTGTATGTGACATGAGTGAAGTTTTTCTATGAACAGAAACATGAAAATGATCACATTTGTATCTGCCGTTGTATTTGATAGCAGTCAGTGTTAAGACTTTGCAGCGCTGACACACCTCAAGCGACTTGCCTCCACAGCCGATGTATTCATTTTTTGCTATCTTGACCATGTAGTAGGGAACTTTGTTGATAACTTCTCTGTATGCTTTGCACGATCTATTGGGCAGGTGCAAAGACGTGACCGGCGTGTTGTAATACATGAAGAACTCTTCACGTGCTCTGACTCCCATGTACGTTTTAGCGCACAAGACTTTGATGTGTGCATCTGTTTAAAAGAAAAAAAAAATCCTCAGGATGAAGTGAACAAATGGAATGGGCACCAAAATGGAAAATCAATACTAGAGTTGAATAAAAAATTCCTTTACAAATGCAATGGTCAGAGTGGTTCACTTTTTTACTGTCAGTTACGTTTTTCCATTTACTTTTGGCTCTTCGTAGTAGTTTGTACTGCAGTAAAGAGGCTTCATACTGGAGTGTCTGCAATTTTTATGCCAGCGATGAAAATCCTGTTTACGAGGCAGATCTGCCAAAACCACGGCGCTCACGTATCGCTTGCAGCAACATGCTTAATGAGGTATCAAACGTACAGTAATATACTGTACGTCCATGGTCATGATGCTGGTATGCAAAAGTAGATGCAGAGGGCGAGAGGGGAGGCGGGGGAGGCAAGCTTACCTTTGTCACAGTGGTCATCATAAAATCCTTCCACACACTTGCAGGTGCTCTTGTCTTTAGACAGAACACACCTTTCTTGGTTGGTGGCGCAAATCTCAACGTCACAGATTCCTGTTTGCACATAGTACATTGGCACAAGATGACATGCTCAATTGACAGTTCAGTTCGCATTCGTTTAGAATTACCCGTCACTTGGTGGTGCGTGAAGCCAAGGAGCAGCAATAGGAGAACAGCCAGCTGGAGGGAACATGAAATATTGAAAACTGTGTTATGTTATTACTAATTCTAGTTAGCATCCCAGGTGAGCTTGCCTGGAAGCAAGCTAGTTAACTTCTCCCAACAAAGTGCCACGAAACTCACACTCACCTGACAGTCGTTTAAAGTCATTGTGGTGCTATTTTTTTCCGTAAAAATATATAAAGCCTAATTTTAAAGCTTCTATTCACGATCAAACGGGGTCCTTTGGTTCCGTGGTCACCGTCTTCGTTACCGGACGTCCTGCAATTAAAAACACCTGTGGCCTGTCATGGCGGTGAACATGATCAATTTAGACTCACTTGGACTTTTATATCCTTTCATCGTTTTATACAGCCATTCCAGTTCAGGGTGTCAATTTTATTTTTGCTACTTTGGTACTCAATGTAAATATGTTTTGATTTATTTAAAAATAAATAAATAGTCAAGGGCAAGTTTTCACTGAGGTGATTGGAATTTTGACCATTAGATGTCGCTATTGATGTAACCAACCAATTTGAAATAATACATTACGAATGAAACCTCAACTCAAAGTAGTCACAGTCCCCCCGCAGGCGTGAGAGAGCAATATTTTCACTCCCTTTTAATAAGAGCAATATTACTTACTAAAACATATATAAATAAATATACTTGGTCGCCCCTGACATCCTAAAATGACATATTGAGGCCAAGCCAACGATTCTTCAGGGTCATTGGCCAAATGTTGTAGAAATCTAATTACTCTCCCCATCACTATAGATCCCTGCCATAGATTGGTGAACAAATTAAGCTATATTAGTAGTCAATACAAATACACGAAATTGTATAAATTGTCATGGTAGGCACACCTTTATGGCGCCCTAAAGAGAATGTGGGTGAATGGTTAATGTCTTGAGGTAAACAGACATGGCATGCACCTTTGTGAGATGTCTTACAATTATTTTGAATGTGTCGCAAATAGGTCTCCATGTGTGTCTGTTTGCAAAAGACAGAATTTCCAAGTGCATAGAATATGTGCGCCACATTGAGTTGCATGCCCAGAAGCTATCAGGGCCAATGTCCCAGTCACCATAAATGCTTGTCTTCCATCTGTTTGCGACCGGAGCAGAAGAGGTTATGGTTAACCGAGCGCGATAGTGAGTGATGAGGCAGCTTTGCAGGTCATCAAAGGCATAAGATAATATGAAACACACAAGCATCATCTTCTACTGTCATTTGTCTTAAATATTGGAACCATTTGGAATCTTCTCCAATTTTGTGAGCTGTTGCTACATGGACAAATACCCTAAAATAGTACAGCTTATTTTTTTGTTAACACTTTGGGTTCACCATGTGTGAAAATGTTTACTTTTACAGTTAACACATATGTTTTCTGAATTACATAAATTGTGATATTGTTTGTGTATCTTTAAGGAACGGCTTGTAGGTAGGTCATGATAGATGTATCTCAGGCTGATGTTTTTGAAAATATTTTTAATAATTCTAAATGACAATGAAAATCCAGGGAAAAGGGAGAAAATAAGTAGACGGTCACATTTTATTGACTTTCATCAAATTAGTTTGTCCAACTTTTGCATTATTTATATGACACACAAAAGAAAATATAGGCCAGTCCTTGCTCAAAAGATTGTGGAGCCTTTCGTTGTTTGCAGTCAGTCCTCGTTGGCAGTGGTGCAGTGCCACCCTGGTGTTGTGAAATAGCCGGCTTGTAGGCGGTCTCTGTCATCGGCCTGATTCACAACACCAGCTGGGGCACACACACCTGAGGGACACTTCTTCTGCAGTTGCTGCTGGATGATGCTTGGATCAGTCGTAAGGAAGAGTTGATGTCAATCAATTTAACGAATCGCAGGCCTGATTTACATGTGGCTGAATACAACAGTATGAATATAATTGTTGCTATTGGCTCAGTCGGGTCTGAGGCTCCAAGTGAACCTCACGTGTGTACAGTATGTGGAGCACCACTGACAGAATGAGCCTCCATCTGTGTTCTCTCAGGCCAGACTGAAGGACACAGAGTGCGGGCCACACAGAATTGTAGAGCGGAGGGCGGGGGGTGTTGCTTCTCAAAATGAAGGCTGTCATCAAATTATTACTCGGACTGTCAAAATACACACACTATCGATGTTGCAAGATAAAGAGCTCAATACATAAGAAACATAAATGTAGGCACTTCTAGTGAACAGGACAAGTTAAAAAAAATGTCTGCGGTCTACAACAGCTCATGAATGTCTGCGACCATCTTTAGAGATGCCCTTTGTACACCGAGACCAATAATTGCTAACATTCTTTATGCCTCCTCAACAAATGTTTATACCGTTTATGCAAATAGAAATAATTCATTCCTCCTATCTTAAGTTTTTACTTGCAGACTTCTTAAGTTTATGAATAATTGCAAAATAATTTTTATTTATAAACTGTTCTTAGGTTTGAACACCCATGGGAATATAAAATGTGGCTAACAATATAGAACATGATGCCTCCAATATTGAGTGCATTTAGCCATGTTTGGAGCCTGAAATGCATGTGGAAAAAAAACTGGCTGAGGTAAAAAATGACCAGAGGTTTCAGAGAAGGATGTCAGAATCTTTTCAATAAACCTGACAGCAATTGGAAAACAAAAAGAATGGCATGCAATAAAATAAAGCAGGGAAAAAGAAAAATGTGAATGCAACAGAACTGAAAAGTATTTTTTTTTATTCAAATTAACTGGCAGTACAAATATGAAACAGTACAATGGGAAATGGTTCAAAAGAAAAAAACGAATGACAGAAAGAGAAGACATACATGCAAACACAAACAATGAATGTTTGCCTTGTTTAAATGACATGATGTAAATGAGAGTGTGGTAATAGGTTGGTGTCACCAAAACATCCGCTGGTTGTTTATGATTCTGTGGGTAGTGACAGCTCAGTTCATCAGTAATTCCATCTGCACTAGTCTGGCATTGGTGTCTCCCGCCATGTTGTACGGAATCATTCCAGCGAACGTGATCAGGGCTCGGGCTTGACCGCGCAGCTGCTGTGATCGTAACACACCAAGTGAAGATTACAATACAACCAGAGCATCTGACAGGATGTGTAAAACAAACAATATCATTTGGTAGTGGTTGATAAGCAGGAACAAAAATAGTCAAAGGTTCAGGTCGGTAACTGAAGAAATGTCCGAATGATTGATTCATTTTCCAAATATTGATAGCTCCCTTAGGTTAATTTATAATGCGTGGAATATTTTCACATTCAAAAGAAATGTAATACACTAACTGATTACACAAAAATGTAGTCTACTTCCTAAACAGCTCACATACTCACCCTGTCTCTGTCATCCAACGTCCTCTGTGCTCGTCCCTGGGTGCCAGCCGGCGTCCCCTTCAGACGCTTGTACTGCGTGAAGAGGATGTTCATGGAGGCTAGCAGTACCTCTGACAGGTTGTGACGCACCTACAGAAGATACCGCATACATTTAGCATGTGTGAATCACAATGTTTCCATTTTGATTCAGGTACTCCTCATCACCTCATCACTAAAGTTCCTGAAGGCCGCCACTCTCTCCTCCACGCTGTCCTGGCTGAGGGGTAAAAGCTTCAGATGCTCCATGACCTGACAGGCAGGGACAACATTAAGGCCGTTAACCTCACATTACCACGCTCCTTATGACACCTACGACACTTCAACATTACAAATTCATTGATTATCTTTCTTGTCCTTACAAATACCGTAAGGCGCAAAAAAAAAAGACAAGTTCTGAAACACTCACATCATATGCTCGATCGACATGGCCTCCGTGGTACGCATCAAAAAAGGTCATCAGATCCAGAAGCAGGTAGAAAGTGCTGTCAACAAACTTGTCACCTGCAATGCCTTGAGAGCGGTACCTATAAGCGGAGATGAAAAATCATCCTCTTTAATCCTTTCTATGAACTTGAAAGAATTTCAAACAGTACATAATCTACTTTTATTGTGTGTTCTGACCTCTGCGCAATGGCCACTGCAGTGTTTTTCAACCTCTCCTTGTTAGACTGAGGAGCGCTGACCTGAGCAATGACAGGGCTCAACAACCTGTTCATCAGCTCCAACACCTTGTCTGGATTCTTCACAGGGGCAAGGTGTGAGAACACAGATAGCACAGGCAAAAGGAAACGGTAGGAGTGTTAAAATGAGCTCTGCTTTGGAAAAAAGCGAGACAAAGATGAAGGTGTACTCACCTTGGCCAGCTCATACAGTTTGACTGCTTCCTCAAACAAACCCTTGTTCTCGGCTTCAAAAGCCACTTTACTAATGATAGCTCTGGTGTCGCCGGCGAACTTATCAATGACCCCCGGCTGGAGAGAGACCAAGGTAAAATCAGTGGCAGGCGAAACGAGGACATCGTGCTTCAAGAAAAGTGAATCATGCCAGGAGGAATGATTGCAGCTGAGGATCTTTGAAACATGTTTCCTTACATAAAGGGTGCATCTAAATCAATTGTTATATTGTGGAAAAAACCTCATTGATTAAGTTTCACTTTTTGAATTGAACTACTGCAATAAATAAAAATTTCTTTCCGAATTTTAATTATTGAAAACCACCACATTTTCAACTGTATGTTTGTCAGACATAATATTTTGAATTGCAAGAAAACGTTCTGAGCGGTTTAAAAGTACCTTAGTAGATGATAAACTCGTTCATTATACAAAACAAACTTAAATGGCACTCAGTTAAGCACAGGCCTCCCTCAAGGCCAAAGCAACTATTAAACTTCAAAGAATAATTGGACTATAGCAATACTCAAAAAAATCAGAAATTCAGATTATACAATATTTTCTTACCCTCCTGCTTCCATCCTTCTCCAATCTCCCAAGTAACATATCAAACTGTAAAAGACAAAGATAAAACATTCCCATCAAATTAAGTAGTGGCTCTGAATACAAATGTTGGTGGATGTCCAATCTCGTCCCGTAATTGGAAATAATTTGCAAATGCTTCCCACAAAGCCATGGCTATTGCAACACCATTCTAAAGAGGATTTTGATTACTTCAATGATGCCACCATAACTTAATTCGAGGTCACCCATGCACTTAATTGGGTTGTCATATGTTGAGCATTATACAACGAAGGAACTGCAGGTGAAAACAACTTGTTCAAGGTTGCTCTGGTATGTTTACCGCAATATTAAACTCAAGTAAATCAGATGCCTCATGATTTAGGGGACATCTATTAGTAGTTAGTGGACCAAAAGGTGTTGGAGAAAATTATGTCACTCACCTCTCGACTTTCAATAACAAGTTCGCTGACACATCGCATGAACATGTTCTCTCCCTGGCTGTCCTTCTCATTGCTGCAGATAAACATTGTATGCATTAGAAGACATTTTTTTGAGGGGGGGAGGGGACTGAGTATAATTACCGTAAAAAGTAAAAGTACTGCAGGGCTTCCCGTGGATCCGTGGACTCAAATTTACGAGTGTAAAGCATGAGCAGGCGGATAAAGTTGAGGCGGCGGACAGTGGGGGGGTCACCGGGCTCTTGACTCACTGCACATAGATGCAGATTAAAAAAAAACAATTTGTCTTTGCTTCATTCTGATTGTATGTTCTTATACTCACGCAGCTGAGCGCTTTGGCCAGAGGACTTCAGCAACAGCCGTAGCTCATAAAGCACCAATGCCACGTGCACGGCATGACTGCGAAGTCTCTCAACGCGAAACAAAAATGCCACGGCGGCCTCAAATTGAGCGGTCAGGAATAGGACCTGGAAATACAGGAAAGGCTGCTGGCTTGCAGAGAAATGGGATTCCCCTGTTGGATGAAGCAAAAGAGTTTTTCAAAATCAAGAAAAAAACAATCATAATTAAACACCTCAATCGTTTTTTCTTCTTGAAATTGCACACCCAAAATTAATTAAAAAGTAATTAGATTTTCTAAAATGACACCTTCTCTGTACTTAATGAAACATCCAAAATCAGTGATGCAATAGAATTGTGCGTGATGTGGTTTAACGTGAAAAGCTTGAACATAACTTCTATGTTTCCTCATATTGTGGCCAGGTGTGTTCATTTATTGCAGGGGGGACTGGATGACTATTACCTTTTTGTTGAACAACTATATTTATAAAAACATGCCTGTAATGTTAATCTACATATACAAAAGGTATTTTTGGAAAAATCCAAAAGTAAAATAATATATGTCGCTACTGTGATTCCAACCATTTTCTTTAGAGCTTGGCCAAACAATATTGCTGTGGACCAATCAGAAATGCTTCAATTCGATGGAAAATCATCTCTACAAAAGCAAAGATCTTAACGCTGCATGGTAACTTGTTTGTAACAGAACAAAACACAGAGAAAGAAACAGAGTATACAACAGAAATGGCGTTAATATGAGTGGAGGCTTTGTTTTTTTTTGTTTTTTTTATATATACATTAGAATAAAGTAAGTAGCACGCTGGTTCCACATCACTTGTAATAAATGAGCACAGAGGAACGCCTCCGCTCAGCAAATGAGTGCGCAAACAGCCTGCTTCCATCAAACTCTGCATGTGCAGCCATTAGCTGCACAGCGAAACTCTGACATTGGTAACAATAAAAATGCAATTAAATCTACCAAAGCTTTAAATTTACTCAAAAGAATGTCAAATTTGTTCCACATGAACAATAAGCGCTATACTTTCGAGATCTTCACATTCTGACAGTCCGGCTATGACAACTAACATGTAAGTACAAGACTTTCGAAAACATTCTCTAATGCACAGGTACTTAGTCATCAAGTTTACTTTTTAATTATAACGCCTAATCCTCTTGCTGCCTCCAAGTTTGAGGAGTAGAACAGGGTGGACTTTTGTCAGCCATTTCATAGCCTTATCTCAGGCTGGCAGCGCTTTAGTTCAAAAAGCACAGTGCGAATGAGAGAGAGAAGCGAGAGAGGGCAAGAGCGAAAAAAGAATGAGAGAGAGGAAAGATAAAGAAGGCGGATGTTTGTACAATAGCAAATGTACAAATGGAGGGCGGCAAAAAAGGGGGGAAATCAGTGGGAGAATGATAGAGAAAACAACGGCGCATGTGTGAGAGGACTGAATGAAAAGGAGAACAAAAGACAGAAGAGGAGGACAGAGAGGAGGATGCGTCAAAAGGATGACAGGGAGAGGCCAAGCGAGACGGGTGAGTGCTGCCAGAAACGCAGCGAAAGAGAAAAAGCTCTGGGCTTCGTGTCCCGCTGTTAAGCAAGATGGAGGACAACGGGGAACATGGTGCCAGGCAACGGAGGGGGCCGAGGCAACGGGGGGAAAACAGAATGGGGCTTGAGGCTGCACTTCCCGCTGAGCAGAGGGAGTGGGAGAGGCAGAGAGAGGAGAGGGTGCGAAAGAAAGAGAGAGAGCGAGTGAGAGGGTGAGGCCTAGTGAGCGCAGACTACAGTCTTATCAGAATGCAGCAGGATCATTGTGCAAAGACAGCCAGTTGAGAAAAACCGTAGGCCACAGAGCCTGCTGTTATTTCTGGTGGGTCACGGATACATGCTTGCATACTTTTCAAACAAGTTCAGGAATGTTTGATGAGAAAAGTTCCTGACAGGTCCCACTACCAACTCTGTTAGCAGGGTTCAAACAGCCCTTTCCTTTCTTATCACTGATGGAATAAATATATGGTAATTAGGCTATGTTCATACTGCATCTCAATTCAAAATCTTTTGCCCATATATATCACATATATGGTTTTTGTCATGCACCGTGAACAATACAGTTTAATTTTTTTTTTTTTTAAATCCAACCTGAGCCTTTTTCGCATGTGGATATAAATCAGACATGTATGCGATGCATCTGCAGTATGAACGCTCATCCGCACGCATCCGACTTACGTTATCAAAAGCCCCACATGCGTTCCGTGTTAGCGAGGGAGTGTTTGGGGGAAGACTCCTATTGTCCGTGAATCTGCTTTTTTGGGAGTAACGGTGATGGCTTTTCATTTGACTGTAATTCAAATCGTGGTGATGTTAGTAATTCGGCCACGCAAACGGTTCATTTATTACGCACGGCAATGACGCAACATTATTTTTAGTAAACGTCTCCATGAAATTACGAGATAGAAAAGCGTTGCATCATTTCCCCAAAATATTTCTACCTCCTCCCATATCGCTCCTCTGTAGTCACATGTCTTTGTAGCTTCTTCTCAAACAGCAGTTGCTGAGGCTAAGATCATGGGTATTGTTGAATAGTACAATGTAGTCATTTTCATTGCAATTTCCAAAGCCTGTGGTGTCTGATTCATTTTTTAGATTGGGTACTGATCTTGGCTATTAACCAAGTGATATCCAGTCATTAGCAAGGTCAGGCAAAAGCAAACAGATTCCATTTGTAATCACAGCTTTTGCTGCCTTTTTGTACAATGGTGTAAAATAAAAATTGTAGTAAAGAAAAAAAAAAAACTAAAAAAAAAACTACGGTTGATCAGTTCTGTGACTTCACATACCGTAGTCCTCCAGCAGTTGTTTCTGTAGCTGTGGCAAGGTCAGTCTGTCCTGAGGTGGGCTGCTGCCATCATCATCGAAACAGACCTGATTTAGCTACAGGGAGAAAGAATTATGCAAGAGTTATTCAGATGAGAGTAGATAGCAACTCAAGAAGCATATCAAGAATTGGATTGGAAGTCCTAACATTGGGAGCAAGCTTCTGTTTACAAGTATGCTGAGAACAAATACTTCAACAGATATACTTTACCTTAAGCCATAAATAGTCTTCAGTCTTGTCCGCCACCTCCCCATGGTTATCGCTGATGTCACATTTCCCGATGAGGCAGTAAACGGCTCGCTTGTACGGATCGGCGCTGTTCCTCAGTACTCTGCGGTAGTGAAGACGAAGCTTGTTCTCTGAAGTTGGAGAGAGGCTAAATGGCAAATATATAAAAAAAAAAACTATAGTTGAGATTCCAATGAAGCAAGTGCCTTTGTGTGTGCGTGTGAGCGCAGGTGAAAATGTAAAAAAAAATAAATAACTAATTAAAATATATATATTCTGACCGTCTGTCTGGGCTGTTTGCATATTCCTGAAACCAGGTCTTGAAATCTCCCAGCTGGTGCTGAACTCGATTGATTACGTGCATGGCTGCATTCAGGTCTCCACAACGTAGACAGTAGTAGATCACAGCCCACACTGGGTGGCCCTCAATCTCACCATCCTGTTGTACGAGCAGACGTGACGCTTAAGGCATTGCAACAAACCTAAACAAAGATAGTCTATTCCCATTTAGCAGAGTGTTTGGAAAACATTTTTGTTATCCATTGCTCTTTCTCTCTCTCTCTCTCTCAATTTATTGTATGTGTTTAAATGTGTTTCCATTGTGTAAAAAGTGGTTTTAAAGACCTTTGAAAAAGTAAATGCAGACAATCTATAAAAAGACGCCTCAGTGTATTAAAATTAGGTATCAATGGTAGCGCTCTAGAGTAGGTTAGATCGTATCTGGCCGATAAGACCTTTTGTGTTTGCCTAGGTTGCTCTGAGTCCCGGTCTGCCTCTTTGTCGTATGGTGTTCCACAAGGTTCCGTTCAGGGGCCCTTGTTGCTTTCGTTATACTTGCTGCCCCTAGGTTCCATCCAACGAAATTATGGAATTTCCTTCCGTTGCTATGCGGATGATACTCAGATCAATGTCCCAATGAGCAAAAAAGACACTTTCTCCTTGAGACCATGTCTGTCCTGTCTAGAGGAAATCAAAATCTGGATGCGACTTAATTTCTTGAATTTCAACGAAAAGAAGACAATTTATGGTGTTCGGTACCAGTGACCCTTCTACCTTCAACCTTGTTAACCTCGGCCCCCTGGCATCTTATCGAAAGCCAACTTGGGTTTTAAATTGGACAGTGATTTTAAATTAGATCGGCAAATTAGTGTTGTGGTTCAATCCGGCTTCTTTCATCTTAGGCAGCTGGCTAAAGTGAAGCCCTTTTGTTCCCAGCAGCACTTGGAAAAATTAATCCATGCCTTCGTTACATCTAGGCTAGATTACTGTACTAGACTTTACTTTGGCGTTAACCAGTCCTCAATCAAGCGCCTCCAACTGGTGATAAATACTGATGGGGATGGTGGTGTCAGGAACGTAGACTCCCAACGGAGGGAGGATTACGTTACACAAAACACAACCAAACGAGTGAGAACAATTCTAGCACAACCGAAGCAAGTGTTACCTGCATGCCAGGCAGGGGACCAGGTAGCTTGATGTTAAGAAAACTGCGTACAAGTTGATACGTTCCAGGCACCCCTCCCAGTTGGGCCTGATGTAGGTTTCCGAATACAGTCACCATGGTATAATTTTTATAACTGTAAGATAGGAGACAAGCCACAGAACCAGCTTCTTATTAACAATGATTTTAGCAATAATACAGTCACCAGGTTGTGAATATCAAGGCTTAAATTCCTTAATTTCAGGAGTAGTTGAAATGCACAAGTTCACCTATTTTCAAGGAATCCAAGCGCCTGCCGCACAAACGCCATTTGCATCTCAACGGAAGTTCGACTCTTCAGAGTATCTTTGGCAGGAACCAGCAAAACATCGGTCAGCTGTTTCACCATCAGCCAGAGGTCTGACACATTCTAGTGGGAAGATGGCAGCAAATGAGAAACGCCTACATCCACGATTGCAAAGACAAGAGGAACATTTGCAGTTACCTTGTCGTCCAAGCTTTCTGCTACCGATGCACATAAATCTCCCAGATTCGGCTGAATGTGACCATTCACAATTTTCTCATTGAAAACGTAGATCTAAAGGAGGAAGTGATCGTTATAATTAATCAAATAGAACAGAAATTACACACCAAGTGGAAAGGAAAATGCTCAATCATAAAATTTTATTGCCATATTTGAAATCATACCATAAATAAAAAAAAAGAAGCCTACCATACCATCTTCAGCTTCCTGACTAAAAGCAAAATCTTACATCCAACGAGTGAAATGGTTCACGGCAAAAAACAGCAAGAAGACAACTACAATGCTAACAAGGTCATCGAAAAAGATGCCAAAAAAGAGACAAATGATGCTGCATGCAATGTGTCGACACATTGTGTGAGCTGCAGATCAAACAAAACGAGAGAAGGTCAGAGTGGCTAACAAGGGAGGAGAGGCAATGAGAGACAGAATTTACCCACAATCCTCCTCTGCTGCACCATCAATCAATATGTTTGATCTGTCTTGATGTGACCTAAATTCTATTTAACAATCACGCATGGGTGTATTTAAATGTAATAGACATTGTTCGAATTCAGATTGATATATTTATTATAAAATCAGGAGACGGCATAATGGATACAACAAATTCCTTTCGATATTAACAGCTCACATAAGCAGGGATAGACCACCAATAATCATTCTCCATGAAAGACGAAGGCTTGCTCGCGAAAAAAAAGGATTAAACATCCACGAATCGGTGAATCTGCAGGTGCCGAACGACAAGTATGCAGTTGTGTACAATATATGGTAATATTAAAAATTATGTCACTTTAACGAAATACTAAAAAAAAATTGCTACTCTGTGTAAAACGGCATTAATTCCTAATATTTTTTTTAAAATGAAAACTCTTGAATCACATCTTGTTTTATTTCAAATCCACCATGGGTGTGTATAAGGGAGCAACCATAAAATAATAAGTGTTTATGTGTTAACATTATGTACACTGGCAACATTTTAGTAAAAAAATATTGTAGTCAGAATAAATATATCTATGATTTAAAAAAAAAAAAAAAGTAAACTGATTACTGCAAAAAAAGATCATTTAGGTAGTTCTAAAAATACTCTTATCGAGAAAATAAATGTACATATTGTAGATTTGACTTTTGTCACTGTGACCCGGAGAGGAATGAAATTGCTTGTCCGAACACAACCATGATTTCCACTGGGTTGACTCACCTGACGTCCGTAGGCCACCTCCACGCTGTCCAAAGCACTCCTTCCTGGTGCCGTTACTTCACTCACAAAGCTGGGCTACAACAAAAACATTGAAAAGCAACTGAATACGTTGCACAGGAGTACACAATCTTTTTCAAGTATGCTATATGAACATTTTATGTTGCTATTCCCGTAAGGAATTGCTCATGGGTATGTACCTCTTGGTGGTGGTACGGTTGTTTTTATCAATTCATAAAAGTAGAAAATTCTTCAACCTCTTTTCCCAACACAGGTGACTATGAACCAGCTGTTGTTTTAGTTGCGGTCAAGATGTACAGTAATAAATATTGTTTTCGTGTAGAGATTGATGACCAGACACCAATTCTTAAAAAAGAAGTTTGAAACTTAATAGCGGTGCAAGCAGTTTGTATGAAATCGGTAAAACATGAATAGTGTGAAGCTAAGAAATGTGTTAACAGATATGACATATTGGGAACAACAACAAAAAATGTTTTCTGAAGCTGCTACATTAAACAGCAGAGAAAGTCAGAAACCTGTGTTCAAACGTCTGAAATATACCAAAAATAGACACAAATCCTTTTGTCTTCATTATTTATAAGTAGAAGGTGGACGTGGCATTCTATTTTGAGAAAAGTTCCTTTTTCATGATAGACACGAGTTAAAAAAAAAAAAAAAAGGTCTACATACAAAAGACAAACAATTCACTTTGCAAAGTTTTAGCAGCCTTGTGCACTGCAAAACAACCGTGAGCAGTAAAGACACACATTTCACTTTTATTACAATGCTCCACCACAAAAATGAAGGCTGCGGAAGCTTTGTGGTTCAAGTCTTGTACCTCCACATCTTGACTGAAGTCGAGCGCGTCCTCTCCTGCTCCCAGGAGAGTGTGCAATACTCTCTGCTTCACCTGCTCCCATTGGACCAGCATGGACTCACGATGGTACTCCTCAGCGAGCAGGAATGTCTGAAACATGCATCTCTTCATTTCAGTTATACTGTCAAATTGCAAATGTGTGTGAGAATGGATGGAAACAATGGACCTGCACCACACCATTCCAACTCACACTCACCAGGCGACAAGCTAATTGATCCATTTAGGAAGTCCAAACATGGGCGTAGTTTAGAAGCCCCTTGAATGAGGCTCTTTCGCTTGTTTCAGAGGTCAAGTGATGAGAAATGTTTGAGTTTTATTAAATGACATGTTTTTCCATTTTTTAGGAGTGGACAATGAGGTATGATCCATGCATAAATGACCAGAGTGCCAAAATAAAAGTAGCAAACTAGGTCAGACTTCATTCGTGTCAAAATCTGAAATAAAATATATGTTCAATACTCATATATAGGTTCTTTGTATAAATATATATATATTTTTTTTCTTTTCTTTTTTTTTTTTAAAGGATGGACTAAGCAGGGAAGGAAGTGGGGTTTCGTCTGTCCTTGTCAACGTCCCAAATCGGGTCAAGTACCGTGTGAAGAGAATTTAAATATTTGCACTTGGGGTGGAATGAAATGCTGTTGTGTGAACTGGCACTTTAACTGGGAGCTCAACTGAGAGTGACCCAGAGAGCGAGAGAGCAAAAACACGTAAGCGATACGCACAGCTGTGTGAAGAAGCACTTGAGAGACAAAATAAGCATCTTAAACTGTGCTTAATTTGAACAAAGTAATCAAGTATAATCAACACAGCTCTCTCTACAGCACGACCCCAGTCCAAGTTCATCTGTGATTTTGTCTCATGTGACAACACAAAACTGAGAAAGATTCCGGTATGCTCTTTAACTATAGCTGCGTTCTGAATTGTTTGGGGGGTAAAAAGTCTCCCGGTGTTTAGAATATATAGATAATACACCATTTAATAACGTGGAGACTTGCGGCTATTTGTCCAAAGCGGCCAATGCATGAACAAATCTATTTTTATGGCTAAATTTTGCTATTGTGTCTTTTAATCTGGCGTGGTTTATAGTCCGTAAATTACGGTAAGTGGATGTAAATGGTACAAGAACACAACTTGAACCCACATGCAGACTTTCACGCGCACCCTCAGTAAAAGATGTTAATAACTAGCTCTAGACTCAAGTAGAGCTTGTGAAACCCCATCAGGACTCGTCTATTTTAACCCTCCGCAGAGACTCGACATGAGATAATGGGAACATTAGATAATTAAATCTTTCCCATCTCCAGCCCAGGGAGATACCAATCTGGACTGCAGCCCCCATTTACAGAGTTAAATTGGTCACTACCTGGATCTCTCAGCTTTTCTTTTACACATTTGAGCACATCACCTGGGCATAATATGTGACATTTATGCTCATTTGGTGTGGCGGTTTCCGTCGTTTTTGTAAATCGTCCACCAGATAACACTTGCCGACTAAGATGGTATAATACTTTCATTAAGTGACTATTTAACTAATTCACTACCAGCCGAGTTAGAAAAAATTGATCTTTGACGTCTTAGGCAGCCAATGTCAGTAAATGAGTAAAAGGGCGATTCAAACCTTGCGGCATGTTTCATAATGGTGATATCAAATGCATATTTCCATAAACTGTTTTGATAGAGTATTTAAATTGGCTAACAGTGAAAACAGTGCAAGTATTGTATTCTGTCATAAATCCTGCAAGGCACACTTTCTTTAACAGTGGGGTTCTGGATATAGACATCTGTAGGGAGATGTAACGCAAGCTTCTTTTTATGCCATTAGAGCATTTTGGCGTTTCAACCCTTCACATAAGTCTTTCCGGCCCTCACAGGGAACGGGGAGATAATGGGAACGACAACTAATTAAAGGCTGGGCCTATTAGATCTGCTCATCAGGGAAGCCATTTCAAAACCATTCCCTGAAGATCCGCACCAGAAGGGAAGGACGTTTGGATCACAGCCAATAGACATGAGAAAAAGTGTGTGTTTTTAAGTGTTCCTGTGGTCAGAAGGCATCAGACTTTCTTAACAAGATGTTCAATTTAAAAAAAAAAAAAAAAGTGACAATCCAGGCAAGATGGTATTAAAACAGCAATTAATCACGTTAAAGTTGATGTTACCTTTCATTTCCAATGCTATTTTATCATGATAACATTTCATAATCTAAGATCATTTAGCCCTGCAAATTTCCGAGGTGCTTCATCTGAATTCCCACTTGGGTCTGTCACATATCTCAAGCTCTTTTCTTGACCTGAGCAGAAATCAGAAACACTTGAGGGGAGGCACTGACCCTGCGGCGAGATTCCTCGATGGCGGACAGCAGGGCGTTGTCCCTCTCGTTCTTCAAGAAGCCCTGTGCAGAGACAGGAAGGCAGCAGAAGAGGGCCGGGCAAGCCAAGCGAGTCGGAGAGAGGAAGAGAAAGAGAGAATGACATCTTAGCTTGGCTGCTCAAAATGATGACAAAATAAAATGTGAATACTTCTATAGGGAGAGATTTCACAGACATTTACTCCGCAGGACACAAGTCGCTGCTTATCAAGCATGTGTCGGGATTAGTGAAACGTACACTAGCTATTTCATACAGATGGAACGGCAAGTGTTCGCAGTTTGAGCTGTGCTAATTCTCCACACGCCATTTTGCAATGAGACAGCAATCAGCACAGACACCATTTTGACATCTTCGCAAAATGGATTCCGCTGCAAAAAAAAAAAAACATCCCTCCCTCTCCTGCGGCTCTCCATATGAAACCTGTACTCGCATCCAACTTGATGTGTTTTAACGGCAAATTTAGCAATCAGAAGAGTGTTCGTTTGTAAGTGGCCCTTACGTAACTAATGCTGCATGCAGATGAGTATCAGGCGGCACTCGGAAAACGCAAAAGGAAAGAAAGTCAGTGACCGCAGAGCATATGGAGCGGCCATTTTGAGAAAACATCAAAATGGCAGATAGCTCTTGTGCTTTGTCCTCAAAGTGTGAGCCACTGGCTGTGTTACACAATGAACAACAAGTGCTGAGGCAGAATATCTTGTATGGAAATCTAAGGGGAATATTGTTTTCTAAAAAGGAGCCTGTAAGCTACACCCATGAAAATTTTAACATTTTACCATGCACACAAAAAAAGAACTTTGAGGAGGTGCAGAATTAATTAATCAATCAATAACAATGCCGTTGGTTGTTGATTATTCTTGAAGCACCTAAGGCAGCATTGCTCATCTCAATATAACACATACATGATATTTGAACACTACCTTGGATATAGGAGTTCAGAACATTAAAAAAAAAAAAAAACCGCTTTGCACATCCACAATAGATTGATTGCATGTAATTTCCGCCCGTACTCTCATTCTTGGATGATAATTATTGTACGTAACGACAACATCAGCCTGATGACTCATCTGAAAGTGACTCAACTCCTTTCCGATCATGACGTACAGATATCTAAAGGAATGATTCACGTATATGTCAGACAGCTACAGTCTAAGCGATGCCTGCCATTCTAGGGAATGAAGTCACTTAAGATCTTGCTCGGAAGCCATAAAAAAAGTTGCCATCTTAGTCATTGCTTGATATGATACAAGAACATAGGCTCACCATTTTCTAAAATCTGATGATTCATCATGAAGAACAAACTGCCTATTGTATAGAGCAGGTGTGGGCAAACTACGGCCCAGGGGCCACATGCGGCCCATTAAACGTTTTAATCCGGCCCGCCGAATTTGAAAAATAAATAATTAAATAAACCGTATTAAAGTTTTATTTTCTATATATTGTGATGTGTCAAACACATATATTGTTGTAATGCTTTTGTTCACTTTCATTTAAAATTAAATGCATTTTTTTTCTCAGATGTGGTGAGGTTACCAAAACACTCCATCCATCTGCTCCTGGTCCGGCCCCTGTGTCAAATTTTAGAACCCATTGTGGCCCACCAATCAAAAAGTTTGCCCACCCATGGTATAGAGGTTAACCAGTGGTAACACCTTCAATGATCTCCAGTGTTGCATTTGTGTGTAATTAAAATAAAAAAAATTTCAAAAATGTGCTTGCCAAATTAACAAATGTGTCAATGTTGGCCAAACCGAACTGAAGGGACAACGAGAGATATGTCTAGGAGGTTTTTGATTGGCTTAGGCTTTATTTTGTTACAGTTTTGCAGCCACTGAAATCAATACAACTGCAGCGAGGACATAAATTGCGCCTTCTCCTCAAATGCCCCGAGGACGGCTGTACTTTTCTCAATTTATGTACTATAACCGAACGCCATCAGGCTTGATGGAAGAGCCCATCATGTGGCCACTGTCAGATAATAGCTTATCTATTTAATAATTATGCCATTTTCCGTGCTATTTGCTCTTCTGTCTATGCCAGACCGTATCATCTTGGTTGCCAAGAAGGATATGACAAGTGGCAAGTGAGGCTGCTCGCTTACAGAGAAATAAGCACTCTTGGCCTCCTATTTCCTCTCTCATCACCTCTCTTGTGTACCACATAAAGGCCACCTGCTGGTTGAATTTTCCTACCATTAGTCACATCTCTTCTCTGTCCTATATTTCCAAGTCTTTTGCTCATGTCTGCATTCCTCAGACTCCCTCTACCTCCGTGAGATAAAATTAGAAAACAGGCAATTTTAATGTCTGTGACTGGATTTTACATTTAAGGTTTTTATTCATTATCCTCATAATTTAAAAACTGATCTTACAGCTATGTTCTTGATGCTTTTTTTAACCTAATTTTCCGCTAAATAAGCATCATCTGCTGATATCCGAGTTATATGGAGTGCTTGCATCCCAAATACATTAGATAGATTGTCTTCTGTACGCAGAGATTTTTTTTCTATTCACTAACATAGGGTTAGTAACACTACGCCGCAGTTATCTACTGGATTGCTTTCTTTTATTTTACACCGAGAAGCAAACTCTGGCTAAATTGTGAGTCATGACGACCTGCTGGCTGCTGTATTGGTGAAAAAAGATTGTAAAAGAAAAAAAACAAAAAAACAAATATAAAATAAAAAAAAATAATAATAAAAAAAAGCCGTGGCATTTATTGTCCTGGTACCAATGTGATCCTGTGTGCATAAAAAAATAAAATAAAAAAACACTAGTTCTATCATTGTCTTTGTCTCTGGGAGATATCCAATTATTCTTCCTGCAATTGTTGAAAGGGAAAATTATACATCTTTTACAGAAACGGGCAGTGCGAGAAGAGCTGCTCATTCGGCCAGAATTTTAAACAGCAGTGACACGTTGAGAAACACAGTAGTATCTCCGCTACATTCCTACCTCAAATGAACTGCAATAAGAAGCAGAACGATTTTTCGGTGCGGTTGTTTTGACGTCAGCTCAATTCGCTCTGCCAACAAATCCAGTACGTCCGTTTTTGTTCACATACTGTATCTGAATGCATTGTCCCTGTTGCAATCAGCTTAACAAAAGACAATAATAACCAATGAATTCCCAATCAGGGATCATGTTTCATTTGTGGAAAGTGGGAAATTGGTTTTAAAATAATCCCAGAAACAATGACAAGGTTTTTATAACATGTATAATCTGGTCAGTACAAGACGGCTGAGAGTGACATGTTCGTCAGGCCGAGGCCGAGCAGTTGAAAGACTGCTGATGCTTCAATTCTACCATATGTTCAGGCCCAACCTGTCAAATAAAGCCAGTGTAAAGCAGAATATGTACATAGTAAAATCGTACCAAAAAGGAAACGTATGAAGAAACATACATGGCAATTGTCAAACGGTCAACATGTTATTTCGTGTGGCTGGAGATGTACGCTTTCTGGATGCCCCACCCTTACATTGTGCATCCTCGAAGACCTGCTAACCACAGAGAACATTCACAGCCAATTGACAATAAATAGCCCAGAAGCTTCACAAGCGCAACCACAGAAAAAAATAGATAAACAATTGAGTGTTAGGACATTACGTAGGTCAAAATGAGGGAGGGTGGTCTTTAAAGCAATGAAAAATACAACAGATGGAAGTTTCTGGCATTGTCTTTGTTTATTGCAAAGTTTGTGAATATCTAATAGATGTCTCGACTTGTTTTCCCAATTTTATGCAAAAAAGTACATACTATGAAGCCATGCATGGTTAGTACGTGACGAGAGTCTATTCTCACACGTTTGTTAACGGGCACATTGGCTGATTCAATGCGCCGGTCCATACAGGCCTTCTTTCATAGATAGTCGGTCTGCAACCAGAAGCGGCCTCTCGGCACTTGCAGGGAAATTTGTCACGAAATGTCACAGGGATATTCAATCTATGAGTATGCTATGAGAAAAGTGTTTAAATTGAGAGTGAAAATAAGGGAGGGAAGCACATTCTGGCATCACGACAGTGGGTGCATGAGGTTTTTGCCCTCACTTGACATGACACAAAGAGCTGACCAGTGCCCTAAGTATGCGTATGAGAAAGGAACAAACCCCGCACTACACTTCCCGGTTAGAAAATCATGCACCTATTTATACAAATACCACAGCCAGGAAAATATGTTAATCCTATTCCATTTCCTTCACTTTATATTGCATTTGTCAGTGATCAATAATGTAATGAAAGCAACGAAAAGAGTAATGAAGACAGGCAGACAAAGCAAATACCTGTCTGATAGTGTGTGCGTAGATTCATGCGTGTGGGCAATACTCACTCATGCTCAGTGGCAGCCTGGCAGAAAACAGGACACGTGTGAACGCAGAAGAATTTTTAAAAATGTTTCTTTTCTTTGTCTGTGCCACGGTTTCTGGGCTTGGACAACGCTGCGTCGCCCTTTGGGTTCTCCATCCCTACGTGTCGGTCCGTGCCAGGGCGTAGGCGGCGGCGGCGGCATTGGCCGCCATTCTGGGGCGTGTTCCCCGTGGCCCTGTCTGGCCGGCATGGCGGTGCGCCTGCAGCCCTTTCCTGCCTGAAAGCAGGTCAGTGACTATGAAGCACGGAGAAGCGCGTGCAAGTGGCACATCAAGACTCACTGGAGGTGGTTTTATTGTCAGAGGGCCGTACCAACTATGACGCCAGACACAGGGGGGGATGCATGGGAAGGAACTATGGATTCATATAGGCTATCTGTTCATACCATCAGCTGACTCCCCCCTCCCTCAGCCACATATCCTTGCTCTCATTCACACACTCCCTCACTTCATCTAAGCATCGCTGACAGCCCTCCGCCTCCTACCTTCCTCCATCCCACACATTTTCTTTTTTATCCATCTATGCATCCTTTCTTCCCATCCCCTCTCCTTCCTCCCTTTTTTCAATGCAATTACAGTAATGGATTTTTCCCCCCTCGGTTGATGGCTTCCGACATCCTGTCTCGAAATGAGGCTAATCGTGCTCTTAAGGGTCATGTTTAGTTAATGAAGGGCTTCTGAGGCACATGGGTGGGGAGCACACAAAGCAAACATGTTATTCTACACACCACTTGAAATCACACTCATTCACGGCGACATATGGCATAGCTGTAGTCGTTATGTGCGAGCCAGCTCAAGCTAGAGTGGCAAGATGCACGTGCCGCACACGCACATTCATTCATAATACCGGGAAGAGTGTAGGAGCGAGTAACCGACCGTCACTGACACACACACACACACACCCCCACACACACACCCCCACACACACACACCCCCACACACACACACACCCCGACACACACACACATCCCGTGTGGCTATGTTCATGTAGCGCTGCAGATAGTCTGTGCTCAACCAACTCGATTTGCTGCCATCAGTGCTGAAGGATGAGCGTGTATGTAAAAAGCCGGTGGGGGTGGAGATGACGAGGGCACAGGAAGGGAAAGGATACAAATGGAAGAAAATAAAAAATATATGACAAAATAGAAAGAGAAAAAGAGAGTACAGGAAAAATGAGAGTCAGCAAACAAGAGAATGGTGAGGAACAGGGAGAGAGCAGGGAAAAGTGAGATGAGGACACAGAGAGGCAATGAATTGCGGTCGGACGCCATTTTTCCCCACCAGCAACGCTCTCAGCATTCCACGCCTTATGTTTCACTATTCTATCCATCTATCGAGTCCTCCATATTTCCTCGTTTTTATGCATTCGTCTCTCGTGCTTAGTGCTTTGTCAGCCACTAGAATGTGAATTGATGGCAAAAAGAACTAAGAGGTGCGGTAATCCAAAAAAACAAAACCGGATTTGAAGAATTGAATTTGCCTTTTCTGTTTATTGAAGGAGAAAAAAAACAAATCACCCCGTCTGAATCACAGGACCAATACCCCAAATACAATTTTTAGTCTTCAGTTAAATGAGAAAACTCAAACATCATAAATGTGAGGCAAATGTGCTAAACAATAGTCCACCACTGTGCCACCTCGATTCTTTCCAATGGAAATCATGTCAAGATAAAACTCAGTTACAGGATTTAACTAATGGCATCATGAAAACCCATCAACAGTATTTGAGATTTTGAGATGAACCATCATACAAGGGCAAATGATGAAGTTGGAAAATAATGCACATGGCGGCTGGCTGGAATTTGTTTAACATGCATTCGCAACTATTACAAGGACCGGGCCACCCGAAGTTCACGGATGCTAGCCTGACTGGGCTACCGGTACAAATTTTAGTTCTATAATAGTTCCAATCATGTAAATATGAATTTGGGTAAGTATTGTCTCCTGCATTCCAAAATCAATTTTGATAGGCTAATTGGACACTCTAAATTGTCTCTAGGTGTGACCGTGAGGATGATTGGTTGTTTGTCTTAGTGTGCCTAGCGGTTGGCTGACAACCACTTCAGGGTGTACCCGCCTACTGCCCAAAGACAGCTCCAGCATGCCCGAGACGCCCGTGAGGCTAAGCAATTCCGATAATGGATGCATGGTTTTAAATCAGGCCCATTACCCAAAAACATGTTTTGTAATGTTGGACGCTGCCAAAGTCTTTCAACTGTGAGGAAGACGTCTAATCACTGCGCTGACAAAAATCATACAACAGAGGTTCTGCTGTATAAAACAAAACCAAGGAGCAATGAACAAAATCAGATGTTCCTGTTGAAAGTTTCCCATTGAAGCACATGAGCGAAACATGCACATAAGTAGCCAACACTCCACGACTTTCTTCAGCACAATCTTTTTTTAATTTGTGTTCACTCAAACGGAAACATCATTTGCGCAGCTATTCCCCTGATGCATTTTTGGGTGTTTCACAGGAACCACAGCAGCATGTATTAGGTCACTGAAGCCTGACATACTAGGTCGCGCATTGCACAAACATGCTCCGAGACATGCGGTGTTTACATTTACATTCATGAATTATACAACAAAATCATCCATACTACCTAAGGCTGCATACAATTCAGGAAGCATTGTTGAACAGGCACAAACCTCCATGTAAATGCACTTACATTGGTCTCAGGTTCAAGTTTATATTGTGACTAAGTCGCGTCTACGTCAAGCTGTCGTTCATACTCCCGGAAGTATTTGCGACTACTTGAATGCTAGGCGCCAAGCTAGCTTGGCCTCTGGGTGAGGAATTCAAATAAAAAAGAATACAAATGGAACAATAAATACGCAGGTAGTGATTTGTACTCATGGCGAGAAGGAATTCCAGTTCCATCGTAGCTATTCAAGTCTAAAATATGGCATATTTTAGAGAGAGTTCGAATTCCAATTAATAACGATGAATTATTTTTTTAAGCTGTGATTAACTCGATCATTTGATCGATCCTGATCATTAGAATCAGGTGTGTTGCAGCAGGGAGAGATGGAAAACAGGCAGGACACTGCCCCTTGAGGGCTAGGGTTGAAAATCCCTGATCTACATTGTTACAAAAGAACAAGCTCAGCTCGTTTGTTAATGTTTCATATTCAAATCACTTTATTTTATTTTTTTACATTTGCTTCCTTAGGCGCATGGCAAAGACTTTATGCACTATATATTTTGTTTAGTTAATCATCTGAATAATCTGTAATTTGTATTTTTTATGCCATAAATTGGCATTGATTTAAAAAAAAAATCTGTTGGGCCCTACTTAATATACCACGCCATCAACAACACTCCCACCCTGTACCAGTTCTATGCTTCATAAATTATCATGTGATGACTTCTAGAGTGGTCATAGTTATACAACGGTAACGGTTGTGTGAACCATCTTCCAGGAAGCTGCTTGTTAAAGTGGAGTCGTGGTTAGCCTCCACACAAAGAGGAACTTATTCTAGTCAATTAGATTGTGTGTGTGGCTGCATGTGTGTGAGCATGTGTACGTACGTACGTACTCCAATGCTGCCAAAAGCTAAGTGCACTAACGGTCAATCAGTCGGTCAAAAGCACCCAACCTAACTTACATCCTGTGCGCCAAGAGGAGACGAAAATGGAATTGGAGAAGAAAATAAGACTTAAAGGGGAAGTCAACCCCCAAAACTCTTTGCAATAAAAAATTCTATGCGCCTTCACCAGTCAAAACACGGCATTCTGATTAATATTGCATTTATGAGTTAAACAGTAAAATCCCCCGGCCCGTTTTAGTCATCTTAGGAGGCAGCCATTTTGTCACTTTCTGTCGACTGAAAATGACATCACAGTTGCTCAGGGCTCAATCATTAAAATCCCTGATTGTTCCATTGATGCTAAAATGAGGAGCTCACCATTTGGTACAAGACCTGTATGTCAGTGTTCACATTTCGTACATGCAAGGTAGTCCTTTCACCTTCTTCTGGGTGTTGGCAGAGGGGCTGTGCGATATATCGTTAATGTATCAATATCTAGATATGAACATTCAAAATATTGATATAAAAAATGACGATTCTATCAGTGTTTGTGGAGTTTACATGGGTGTGCTGCATGTACAACTCAGGCCAGCCAACCACATACCTCCTTTCAAGTTTGCAGTTGATCGATAGCTAAAGACTGCCAATGACAATAATCTTACAGAGGCAGGGACAGAGAGAGAAAGTGGCACCCACACCAACAGAGAAATGCTGCCGCCAAGTATCCACACCGGAAATCTATTTCTGTGTGGAAAGCCAGCGAGACACAGCTGTGCACTGTCAAGCCATAGATAAACTTTATGCGTTACATATACTGTACATTGTGTTTTACAACAATATTTGACCATATTTGGAATTTCTTAAACCAGTAGATAAAAAAGCAGCGCTAGTGGTAAAAATGCAAGCCAGCAGTGCATAATTCGCAGGTCCGTTCAATGCATGGGAACAAGCCCCGCCCTTCAAAAATATAACTTGCCTCATTACACCTCATGTCCTATTTGTATAAAAACCTGTGTATTCCTTGACTGATACAATCTTTTTGTGGATTAAAAAAAATACATAGTTGGCAGGGTCATCATTAGCTTGACGTTCTTCCCAACTGGAGATAGGTGGAAGTCACGCTAGTCAAAAAGGCATCATAAGAAAAAAAAACACACATCGATGTCATACTGGAGAGGAGAGCGGGGTTCGCCCAATTATTCATTAGAATTATAATTAGTTTTATAAACATAAAATGTAGTTTCAATTAGTTTTTTTTAAAGCATTTTCGTTTTTATTTTGTTCATTAACAAATATATTTTTTAATTTTAGTCACTTTATGACTTTTCATTTCCTAAAATAACTTTGGTTATGGCAGAATGAAACCGCATGCTAAACTACAGATATGACACACATTAGTTGATTTTAATCTGCTTCCATTTATTCTTCCACTTTCTTTTGGCTACTGGCAAATACTTTTGGTACATTACCACCACCCTTTTATCATGCTAAAGAAGGTGACACCAGTGGTAATGCAGCAAAGGTTTTTGAAAACCGCCCAAAAAACATGTTTAGGAATGAGAATTTTGGGCACCAGTCCGAGCTCTAATTTCAATAATGAATATCGCGCCTGAGTACAAGCCACAGGACCAGCCAAATTTTGTTTAAAAAAAAAAACGTTCGTATAAGTCACAGGACCTCCCAAACTATGGAAAAAAAAAAAAGATTACCATACATGCCGAAAAATACGGCAATTGATATGAACAATGCAAAGTGGTGAAACTGCCTCTTAATTTAATCCTACCTGTATGTCAGTGTCTTTAACTGGCTCCAGCGGTTCGAAGGTAGTAGCTGCACTTAAACTCTCCAGTCGCTGAGAAATATGGAAGATGTCCAAACCTCGGGAACCGAGGAGGATAGACCTGAGGTGCGGATAAAGAAATTGTTCATGAATGAACATGACAGTGGGATTCAACAAAGATTACTGTCTCAAAGCTTGGTCTCTACAAGAAGGCGAAATAGACATCTCAGTGACGTTTGTGGCTGTAGTGACAGTCAGCCATGTTAAAAATCAATTTTTTTACTTAAATTAGACAGGAACTTTATATTAAGTAAAGAAGCTATGCAGAAAAACATGTTGGAAAGCTCATGAACATCTCACACATTGTAAAGCTCATGAACATCTCACATCAAAAAACGTCAAAAGGTCACATATATATTTAAGTTTATATGCCATCAAATTCCTTACGCTTTTACATCAGCAGCATCCTGCGATGTTCGGGTGAGCGTGCGAGACCTAAGTCTCTCCCCTGCCTGTTGGATCTCCTGAAGGTTCCTCTCGACATGTGGCAGCTCTGACACAGCCTCCGTTTCCGCAGCCAGCTGCTCGGCCTGCTGCAGCAGCTCCCCAAAGCCCTCTGCATCCATGCCTCTGTGGGTTGGAATACAATACAATACAACTTTATTTGTAGAATGCAAATGTCACCGACATTAAAAATAACAAAAGTAGGTAAGAAATTCCAGAAAGCTTTTTTTTTAATCACGCCATTTGAGTAATGAAGCTGGAACCTGGCAGCTGATTAGGCGCAGGAGGTTGCGTACATCCTGTATTGGTGGCCAGACAATCACAATGTTTTTGGATGCAATTAACTAATTGTACAAAGGTGTGAATGATAGGACTGGTATATATGTGCCATATAGCGATCAGGCGACCAGTCCAGCTCACCCAGCCATTCAGACAATGCCAGATTGTAAAGGCTGCAGCTCACCCGCAACCCTAATAAAGAAAAGAGCTACAGAAAATGGATGGATGCTTTGATGGGAATATTGAGGGGGAAAAAATCCCCTTTGACAGCTGTCAATACTCTTAGAACTCTCGCGCGTATTGTCACATTAAATTGGCAAACTGCTAAGATACTGTATCATGATCAAGACCAGAAAATGCTGCCTTGTGTGTCAACAAACAAAGGCGCTATGCTCAAAACACTGAGACTAAGAAACCCAAAACCGCATTGATCGCGCTTTGACGAGCGGGTTACTGCTAGCGAGGCAAATCGATGTTAGCTTGCGGGCTAATGCTAACATGCAAAAGGAATGACTAAATTTCCAAATACTTGTTGGAATTTCTGTACGTAGTAGCAGGACGACTACCATTTATTTACCTGCTGTTTGAGACGAATTACAGTCTAAAATCTTTTGGGCGTATTATTGAAAAATCACTTGTATATCCAGCACACTACCATGCAGCCTTGTAGTGTGTTATTTGCCCCGGCACTTCAACGGGCGAAGCTGATTGGACGAGGTAGCAGACCCGCACCGGAAATCACACTTGTTCGCCTTCCTCAATGGACAGAGTTAGAGCTCGATACTCCACCACCTGGTCAGTAACAGTACTGCAGAAGACTGTCGAACACGGTTTGAGAAACAATTAACAGAACAGCAGAAATTATTTAATTTCATTAAAAAAACACAAGAGAAACTAGCATCTTTACTTAAAAATGCATGCTTAGGCGAGAAAACCATATACTGTTGGTGTTGTTTGCAGGGGGGCACCACATGTATTTTTGTTGTGACAAGATGCAACTGGCTGCTCTCTGCTCTAATTGCTGCAACTACTGCTGTGTTCAGTATTTTTACATTGTGTGCAGTTGTGGAGAAAAGCGCCGTATAAATCGGATGCATCATTATTAATAATAATATCAGACATAGAAAACTACCCATATTGTAAGTAAGAAATGTCAATTAAACTTAAAACATTTATGTAGTTATTTCTTTTACTTTCCAGTTCATTGTTTTTACTTTTCAACATGTAATTATATTATAGCTTACATTATTATTATCATTATGAAAACCTGATGTGCTAGAGGAAAAGATTCAGAACTAGTACAGAAAAGTAATCCTTTATATATATATATATATATATATATATATATATATATATATATATATATATATTATATATATATATGTATATATATATATATATATATATATATATATATATATAAAATTTGATGACCATTGTAATTAATGGACAGTTTTTGGGTCTCGTTTTCCTGCAAGCCTTTGAAGAGTAAACATCATCTTTGATCTGGAAATGTTTTGAGTGAAACTAAATATTTAACTAGTATTAGAATGCAAGTGTACTGATGTGTAATGGACTTTATCCAATTGAAAATGATAATCAATCAAAGATTGCCTCCTTGTTGCTGACTGTAGTGATGTCAAGTCAAGGGTCCAACACCAACATCCTTCATAAAACTCAATAATACTCATCAAATGAAGTTTCTTCAAATGTGTTTTTCCATTTGAGGTATTTACTACACGTCCAAGAGTCCTTTCATCCAGGTGATGTTTTTATTTGACAGAATAAAAACACTCGTCGAGCTTTCAATTTTGGTACTTACACTTTTTGCATATTACTTTCACCCCAAACATTTAGATTAAAATGTAACATGTACACTGCCTTTCAATTTAGTTTTATATTTAGGTATTACATTTAAACTTACATTTATCATTCAGATTTAGCATTCTATGTAGGTACTCTATGACATTTAAATTTTGGATTAAGCTATTTATAAACCTAGACAAATGTAAAAGTACAAAAAAATCTAAAATCAGTGTTAAGATCTGTGAGACTAAATGTTGCTGTTTGTTTTTTTTTAGTTTGAGACAATTTACAAATGACCAAATACCTTTATTTTTACCAGGTTAAGTGTTTAACGTTTTACGAGTGGTGTCCTCAGTTTATAGCAGTCATAGTCCATCGCCAACCTATGTTAACACAGTAGTAAAGTCATCATCACAGTCAAGAATTTGCATTAAAAAGGCTTAAATCAGCGTGTGCTTTTTTGTGCCACGTGATGACATGTTCCAATTTGTGTTTTTAGATACTCACTGTTACAAAACAAAATATGGGTGTCATTCAGAATAATTTCAAGGAAAATTAATTTGCATTTAAACACCGGTTTATTTGGTTATAGTACAAAATAATATCTAGAAAACACATGCAGAGTATGGAGAGATGACATTCACAGTGCTCAGCTTGAGACACTCACTGTACAGCCCTACAAAATAAATCTTTCAACAAAATGTCCACCAGAAGTCCTTTTGTATGAAGACTGATTTCAACGAGCTTGAGTCCATCATCAGGCCTCGCCTATTTGAACTGATTGTCAATTAGGGTGCCCTTCATTTTAGCCCTCTTAGCCTCCAGCTCGGCCAGCTCCTGCAGCCTCCTCTTGCTCATGCCCTTCCTCTCCAGCTGCTTCTCGATCACTTTGGCGTTCTGGGCGTAGGAATCAGCCACCTCCCTGGCTTCGATCTCCTCCTCCTCTTCGTCGATGGTGGACACGGTGACGGAGCTGAACTTGCCCATGTCTTTGGTTCGCTTGGTCATCATCACGCGGACCTTCTTGGGAGCCTCGGGCTGCTTTTGACTGTACACGCTGGTGTTACCGATCCCTTGTCCAAATTTGACCACCGCTCCTTCCACGACGAAGGTGGCCTGGGTGTTTTTCTCCTGGTGCTGGTAGAAGAGCAGTAAGCCGCACTTAGCGCACTTTTTGCGGTATTGCCTTTCGATGCCCTCGGCTCTCTTGATATACGCGTTGTCGTCCTGCTCCACGTTGCAGAATTTGTGCGCGCGTTTGACGGCGTCGATCACACGGGCTCGGTCTCGGGGCCTCATGGGGAGCTTCTCCAGCTGGCAATCCAGGACCAGTACCATCTGGCCACACAGGCAGTAGTATACATGGAGGGGCTTCTCTCCGTCGTCATACTCCTCTCGGTCTCGCGTGTCCGAGCATACAACACTTCTAGAAACAACCTTAGGCATGTTTTTTTACTTTAGAAGTAATATATTTTGTGCCGGTATCGCGTTATTGCTTGACCGCCATTGCGACGAAGTTACATCGAAAGTAAACGTACACAAATGCAACGTTGACGTCACTTCTGGTGTGCGTCACTGTAATGCTTCCCATGGGGAACGAACGCTAGCATAGTCCGAACGTTCCGGAGGTAGCCAAATCCGAAATGCAGTAAAAACCTTACGTTTTTTCCCCTTATTTTAATCTTTCAGTTTTTAATGTTTTCATATTCGTTTTAATAAATTATTTGATTTTTAAGTACTTCACACACATTTAAGAATTTTCTCTCTTCCCATCAAAGTCAAACTCCAAATCATTAAATGCCTGTAAAATCTTAACCGACCCAAGGCCCACAGACTTTAGGGGAAAAAATACACTAAAATTGTCACAAAAAGTGGATACACAGGTGAATTATAAGTGATAATTTAATAGTAAAAACAAAAGGAAAATTTTATTTCATGTTAATGGTTTGACTTTAAGTTGAATGTTAGGTTTCTAAAATCAAATTATCAATTTTTTATACCATTTATCATTCAAGTCGCAAGTGTGTTGGCGCATTACCCAGCTGATTTCAAGCAAGGAAAGGACAACTTAAACTGGTTGCCAGCCAATTTTAGTGCACATTAAAAAAAATAAATTAATCAGGCAGACCTAATGACAATTTAGATTTTGGAATGGAGGAATTAGTGCCCAGAAAGTAACAGAATATGCTAACTTTACCCAGGAACATCAAAGCCCTGATCTGAATACCAGCCTCAGAATTGAGATTAGTTCCCATTTACCCATCCTCAGCCATTGACTGAAAAAAACATTTCCTTTTGCCACTATACTTGGCTGGCATCAATGGACTGAGATACATAAGAAAACGTTTAGACCACAAATGAAATTGGACAATTTCTTACCGCACAATTGTTCAGAACCACTGCTTTAAAAAAGAGCTTAATTTTTTTTCAACATTAGTGTTCGAGTTCTTATGTCCCAGAAAATTAAATGGAAGAAAGCCAAGTCCAAGCGAGCTACCAGAACAAAATAGACTTAAAACTGATTCCACATTAAGGTTAAATGTTTATTTCAGTAATGAAAAAAAAGATACAAAATACGTTACTAAATAGACATAGCAGTTACAATTAATTGAATCAAAGAGGTTTCATCCCTTGATCAAAGGACGCAAGAGGACAGAAGCGCCTCACTGACAACAGTTTGCGTCACATGTCTTCCCTTTGCACACGCAGCCTGATGCACATTTACTGCAGCCGGAGGGGCAGCATGGGCAGCAGCCTGTAAACAACAACAGAAAAAAATGCTCACCATTTTATTGGATCATGATACAGCACGGTAATCCAAACTTTTGCGTTGCAGTTAGTCGCCGAGTTTAGAGTCTAAATGAAAAGACATTCAAAATGTAACCACTAATGAAAGTAACCACTAAGAATTCCCTCAAGGTATTTTAAGTTAATAGATTTGACTCACTCTTCTTGCAAGTGGTGCAGGAGCAGTTGGTGCAAGCACAGGATCCAGCGCATTTGCAGGTTCCAGCTGCAAACACACATAATAGATAAACAAGGTCAGACTTAAAATGATTCCCAAATTGAAAAATGGCAAATAGAAATTATGTTTCGTAGCTCATACTCACTCTTGGAGCAGTCGCAAGGGTCCATGTTGTATCGTAGTCGAAGGTTGCTTTAAGCTTCTTTGGAGAAATTGGCGGGTGTTCGTCAGTTCACGTCTGAGCTGTGGTTGTGAGGGATGCCCAAGAAGCTGCTCTTTTATACGGTCCAGTGACCAACGTGTCGTGTGCAAAATGCGGTTGTTAAAAATCAATTACAAAGAGTTTGTGCACACGTCTTTTTTTTTTTTTAGAAGTGGAGCAGAGATTCAAATCAGGCGACCACATAGTGTGTGTGCGTGTGCTCTGAATATTACGTAAGCACATTTGCTGCCTGGAGTCATTCACATATTGGTATTTATTTGGAAAGGGAAAAAAGTCATAATTAGCGTGGTTAAGGAGATAAATTCACAATTAATGTAATGACTGTATAACGTCCCTTATTAATTGGTGTGGACTAAGAATGGCCTTGCAGTCCTCTTCAGTTTTGCATTATCATACAAATACTATATGTATTTGTAATATTGTTGATTAAAATGTTAATTCTTTATCATTTAAAAAAGGAACGACATGTCCCAATCTGAGGTATTTCAAATGCCGATTCATTGTATTATTGTAGCGTCATAACACTGAGGTGCACACGGCACTTGAACGCGCCCCTAGGCCCCGCCCATTTGCACACAGCTGCCACAAGTGCACGTGAGCAAAACAGTCAACACGCTGTTGTAGTAAGAGGTGCTGGTGCTGCCTTCAAGGATCGTGTGCAGTGGGAAAATAACACTAATTCACACGTCGCTTGTGTCGGGGAGAAAAGTGGGCGTTTATCTAGGAGAGCGTGACGAATTGTTTACCCGACACAACTCGAAAACAGCATTAATAGTCCCACTCCAAAATGAACCGCAAATGCGTCTCTTTCATGAATAAATGTATTTGGTTCTCCACTCCACTCCAAGATTGAGTCGTTGAAATTCTTTGTATTTGGATGAAAGACAAAAAAGAATGCCTTTCAAGTCTTTTGTCCTTTGTGACAAGATCATGCCTTCCGTTTTGCACTCGTCACCGATTTACTGCCCTCTCCTTGTAAATGTTGTCAAGTCATGCTTTAGTCATCTCATCATGATCTGACCCTCATATGCAAGGGAAAATGAAAGATGCACCCATTCTTCCTGTCAGAAGGGAATCTAAACTTTAGATTGATCTAAAATGTGGTCAATTTTACTCATCATATTACATAAGACAATCTTGACAGTTGGTTATTATTTTAAAATGATGAAAAGATTTAATAATAAAGTACCATCACTTTACTCAGGGCCTGCCCCAGCCAATTTGTGCCCTTGGAGAGATTTTATTTGGCAGACCCTCCAACAATTTACAAACACTTACAAAAGAAATGGAATTTTTAACGTTACTTTTAATAAGATAACATCACACAACTTTGTAAGGAATTCCAAGTCGAGGCTACTGGAATGAGAGCCTCGTCAGGGAAAAACTATCCCAAATGGACTTCCTACACCCCGGTTCTTGTTTCCAAATGAAATCCTGATGCATTAGTTTGTCTCTGAGTCTTCAATATGACAAATAGAAAATACAAAAACTGTGGTTGAGTAGAAACAGCAGCGATGGGTCATACCTCCATCTCCCTGGGATCAGGAAGTCCGGCAGCCCCCACTTAAAATATAGTTGTTTATAAATCAGTGACAGGAAGAGTTGTCAATTCTTAAACCTACATGTCATTATGTGAATGCATTATTATTCAGTGTCATCCGTTTTATCAAACAACTAATGTGTGTGTGTGTGTGTGTGTGTGTGTGGGAAGGGGGTATCCTAGTGTGTAGTGAAAGTTTCAACATAAAAATATTTCTAATGTAAAATATAAAATGGAAAATTTCCTTAATTTCATGACATTTGTTATTGTCATTCAAATCTTGTGAGTGACTTGCTGTTGTGACTTCTAATCGTACCAACAAAAAGAGGCAACCATTTGGACTCGCTTTGGTCCAATTTTCCTATTTTTTCTTCCCTGTGCTCTCGATAGCTTTGGTATTTTCGTCATATTCGCACTCTTGTCTGATGTCACGTCAATACCCCCCCCCCCCACACACAAACACACATTCACAGCTTCACCACTTGAAAGAGATTAATTTACCCACTGAAGAGTTTAGCGGGATTTTATTCAATGATCTAGCAATGTTTTATGTTTTTGGTTTCTTTCTTTTAGCATTCAGTAGTTTGACTGTTCAACAAAAGTTGAAAGTGAATGACTCCTTCAGGTAGTCACCATCTGTGAACAGTTTTCCATGTTTTATTATTTGCAATAGTGCTGGAGTTTGGGGATGCAATCCACTTCTTAAATCTATTTTTGCACTCCTCTAATTTATCCAGAAGTAATGCAATCACACTTTTTCTCATTTTTTTTGCAAATTCTTTTATTTGACAACTTCTTGCTATAGAGCCAACAATCAGGAAATCCGTTCGCATTGGTAATGAATGAAAATGATTCGGTCCAATAAACGTTGAATCCCCTGTTCTCCTCAGTTATTTTTCTCTTTTACTCTTTGGGATCCATGGCCCGTCACACAGCCGCTGGTTTATTTACAACAGCCACATGCCTAGCATCTTGCCCTGTTGATAGAGACGTGTGTCGCATGCTATGACACGTTGGCAAAAATGTTGAAATTTCATATTTATTCTACACATTTTTACAGCATCAGAAAACGTTAAGAATGTTTGTGTCATGTTTGTCCCCCTACAAAAACCATCCATCCATTATCTGAATCGCTTTTCCTCTCAAGGGTTGCGGGGGGTGCTGGAGTCTATCCCAGCTACCTTCGGGCAGTAGGCGGGGTACACCTTGAACTGGTTGCCAGCCAATCGCAGGACACACAAAGACAAACAACCATCCGCGCTCACACTCATACCTAGGGGCAATTTACAGTGTCCAATCAACCTAACATGCATGTTTTTGGAATGTTGAAAGAAACCGGGGTACCCGGAGGAAGCCCACGTAGGCAGGGGGAGAACATGCAAACTCCACACAGGAAGGCCGGAGCCGGAATTGAACCCACAACCTCTGCACTGTGAGGCCATCGTGCTAACCAGTCATCCGCCGTGCCGCCCTACAGAAGCCATATTAAAACAAAAAATATATTTCCCTACCCCCATCTTTTTAGATTTTCAAACATTTTTGAAAAATCTCCAGGGAGCCACTAGGGCGGCGCTAAAGAGCTGCATGCCGCTCTGGTGCTGTGGGTTGCCGACCCCTGGGCTAACTCCAAAATAAAGTGCTTTGCAGTAATCCAGTCGAGATGTGATGACAACATGAATCACTGTTTCAAAGTGCTGTTGAGAAAGAGGAAGCTTTATCTCAGCCAGCTGCCTATGATGAAAAAAAGATGGATTTAACAACAGCACCAATTTGCCCGTTCAAATTAAAATCACTGCTCAGTTTAAGATCAAAGTTTGTGACTGATGGCTTTAGATAAGGAGCCAGGGGCCCCAAGTTTAAGTTTTATACTACAACAAGGTGTGCTAAACCAGCCAAATGGTATGCTAAAAAAATGACAAACCAGAAAATCAATAGAAATATGCTCGCAAACGCTATCATACCAACTCCAACTCACTAAGAAGGCGTGTACGAGACTGAGCTGGTTACAGGGGCAGAGTGACTACGTCAAGATTCCGGAAGTGACGTCAGGATTCCCTGCTAGTCAAATTCACATGCAGTGCAGTGTTTAACATGAAGATGGCTCCACATAGACGGTTTTTGCCTGAAATTTAAGATTTCAACAAACATGGACTAAAATGTCAAAATAATGGGTGAGGGACAGCAACAGGACATGTTTTATTTATTTAATGACAACACCTTATTGACAACTTTGCCAATCTGCATTGAGATTTACATTTACATTTAATTTATCAACTAACCTTTTCATTTTTGGTGAGAATTCTGTGTCTCATTGGAATATTAATCAATCACATTCAGAATAATCAGAATTAATTGATATGGAATTGGGCATAGACCCAGATATTCCACCTCACTGAGAGCAATGTGTCAAATAATTTGCTTACCTCAGTTGGTGACATCCGATAACCCAGTGTCGATACAATGCCTATACACTTGTCCACCACTGCAAATTACAAATACAGTCGTAAATATACAGTATTAAATTAATACATATCTGATTCTGTCAAGCATATACAAGCATTATTCAAAGTCAAAATATTTAATACAGGTCGCACATTAGATTGTGCCGTGAACTATTTATTGTAGCTGATGTCTGTGTCTGTAAACAGGCGTTTTCATTGAAATTTCCAGCACAAGTGGGATGCAATCTACATTCAGTATGACCGAGTTTATGAGTAGCTGGGTGTTACAGGCTGAGAAGGGTGTTGGTTTTTAATGTAGAAATTTCACAAACTATTTGTCATCCGTAATCTAAGATATGACTGGGACTTTTGTTGTTAGTTTTTTTTTTAACCTGACCTACCCAAAAAGGTCAAAAACTGAATATTACACAGTGGAAATCATTGATCTCATTTAATATTTTCCCACTGTTGCAAAACGCTTAGCTGTGTTGTCCTCCAACAAAGAGGTGGAGTCATGTCCACTAGATTATTACACAGATGCGTCACAGAACATAATTCACTCGAAGGGGACAACTGTAAACCCTTGCAAATTCACGACTCACTCTTTGTGAACTTAATTGCTTGTGGATTTTTCTGTAAAACATAAACTGCTGTAAAAAATACCTATTAGGGCCTATCTGCCCACTCCTTCTCTACTGCCCAAACTAAAGAGCCTTGTTAAGAAAGGAATAACGATCTTAATGCAGAGTGGTGACCTACCCAAGGTGATGCATAAAAAGGTTCAGATCACTATTGGTAATGAGAGTTAACAGCTGATTCGCTAGTTCTGGCTAACTGCTCAACATAAAGTACACTAAGTGCTCAAGATAGAGTTGTTTTAGAAACAGCCATCCACTCCAATCCACTCGTCTGTAAGATCAAATGAAATAATGTCAAAATGTATTGGGTGCATAGAAATAGTATATAATACAATAGAATAGAATAGAAAATTATAAAAAATGTTAGGGGTTTTATATTATTCCCCTCTGAGACTAGTGAGGGTTCCCTGCATAGTGAGTGTGAGCCAGATCGTGAATGTAGAGGAATAGTGACTAATGGCTTTCAGATGATTCAAACATCATATGTCAACACCATGTCAGTAATTCTCATCAATATAGCACCGATGTGAGAAATCTGCACCACACTGATGGTCTGTTGAGTTATGGACCAACTTCCTGTGGTGATCAATGGTGATATGTCATCTGGCTGCGTTTTGGTAAAGTGAGATAAACGCATTTTGGTCTGTCTGGGATGATGGCGATCATGAGGAAGTCTGCTGACATGTTGTATGCACTAAATGTCACATGTGAAACATAAGGCAATGCAAAAAGTGTGTTTAATGAGTGCAAAATAAGAAAGAGTCTGATACATGACAAATTTCGGGAATTAATTGCTGACCCAAAAGTTTGAAGTAAAAAAAAAAAAAAAAAAAAAAAAAAAAAGAAAAAACTAAATTTGACAGTTTTGACTCATTCCAGAGTAAATATTGAGAAACTCTTACGAGAAGAGGTAGGACAGGCCCAGTGCTCACAGTTGGCAATGCTACAGTACAGAGCAAAGTGATAAGCAATGATGATTATGATAAATGTTGGTATTTTTAGCATTAATTATTAATGAGGATACTGCATGCAAGCATGACAGAGACAGTATGAGCACAACTATTTAAAAGCGACTTGCATATGGAGTTTTTTTTATAATCATTTTTTATTATAATAATAAAAAAATATTTTAATAATACTTCATAAATGAGACACAAGTTGAGGCATAAAACTGACTACATGCATAGTATAAGAATGAGGATGATGATGGTGACGATGATGATAATTAAAAAAAACACCAATAATACACCGCAACAGAGGGATGGCCAGTGCTCTGTTCAAACAGCAGAGGCGGTATAAAGTACCATGCAATACAATATAATGCAATAAATTTGTCAAGGTGGACCATGCCAAACCAGATAATGTGGAACAAAATAAATAAATAAATAAATGGACAAATTTAGGTTGTAATAAAATAAAAATAAAAATACACAGATTTTTTGGTTGGAATTTTGCATTTATTTATTTACCCCCCAAAAGAGTAAAATATTCCCTAAATATTGCGTATCTGTAATAATAATTATTTGTAATATATTTAACATTACAAATAGTTTTACCAGCAGTTGCAAAAAAAAAAAAAAAAAAATAGACACCATGGAGAACAACCTTACAGCGTCAGTAGTATTGATGCAGTCTACAATACTACAGTAATACAGTAAAACACGCATGATACAATTCAGGGATGCTTTCCATTCAAATAAAAAAATACCAGTACAAGTGCGACGCCCTCATAGTGACCACTGATCCCGGTAATGAGCGAAGAAGCTATGCCTGGAAAACCACTTGTCAAAGTGGGAACTCAATGTCAGTGGCCTCCACATTTGCCAAGAATATACAGTTTGATAACCCTTGAAAGCCTGTCAACAAACAGCACAGTGTTGTGTCCCGGAAGGGGGTCAGCGCCATCGCAGTTTTAAACAATTTCACTCCAAATACACAAGAACGTGCAGATATCGGAAGAGGAGTCCTTTTGGTGAGTGATGTTCGAGGTCACGCATGGGGGAAGCAGGGTGGAGTGTGTTTCAGAGGTGAGTGTCATATAGTGGGAGGGTTTGTCTTGAGCTGTACAAATACAGGACTGAGATGCACACCGAGACAAGTGTGTGGAGATTCTTGAAGACGCAACTTTTCGATAGGACAACCTATGATGGCGCACCACAGGGGTGAGTCTGTCTGTCTATCTGTCAGCCTGTCTGTCTGTCTCTGTCTATCTATCTATCTATCTAAAGCAGGGGTGTCAAACTCATTTTTGTGGACGGGCCACATCGTAGTTGTGGTTTCCCTCAGAGGGCCGGTATGACTGTGAACCCATATAAATTGATTGGAAAGCCAGTTTTGAAATCAGAAGCTAGTAAGTAATTGTTCAACAATTTTTCAATTTATTTTAAAAGGGGAGGATTGGTAACAAATAAATGGCAATATCTCATATCTCAGTGTTGTTAAAAGTGAAGAAAATATGCTAGAAACAGAAAGTTGATGCAGATGATTTGCCCTTTGCGGGCCACATAAAATGAGGTTGCGGGCCAGATCTGGCCCCCGGGCCTTGAGTTTGACACATGTGGTCTAAAGTGATGCAAAGTAATCCTAGCCCTATCCGTCTTTAGGTAACATTTTGGATGTGGATCTGAGATGTCGTCACAACAACATGGCTCACCATACCACGGAGATCGATTGGGAACGCTTAATTGTGCGTAGGGGTCAGCCCTTCACTCTCTCAGTACAACGCTCAGAGTCTGCGCACCGTGAAAACTCCCTGGCTTTGGTCCTGCACCTTGGTGAGTAAATTGGTGATCCTGAATTCAGTTGACTGGTGGGTTAGAAGGTCAGCCTTTTATAGAGGTCAAGGTTGTTAGTTGTAATGTGAATACTTCAGCATAAAATATATATTGTTGACAATATTGTCAGAAGTGGGATCTCGGTGGTCGCTTTGGTTTCATGGTCAGTCATCCCAATAGAAAATCGACCTTTTCAAACAGACTTGGTCCGAATCCAGATTTAAAGAGTTACTTTTTATTTATGTCAATGATGTTAGACTGCAGATGCGTCACTTCTGCTGACTTAATGTATTTAGATAATTTCTCATGTGTTCTTTGTTCAGGCAAGCGAGACGAGGTGGTGATCAGGGTTGAGAAGGGAAGCTTCAACAAAGACGGTTGGTGGTTTACGCAGGAGCAAAACCACGGAGAAACGCTGCTGACTGTGCACAGCCCAGCGGATGCCATCATCGGCCATTACCGTCTGGACGTGTTGGTGACGTCACCCAATGGACACGTGGTGGAGAAAAACGAGAACGTTTCCTTCCACCTGCTTTACAACCCATGGTGCAGAGGTAAAAAAAAAAAAAAAACAACAAAAAAATGTTTGTTCTTGCTAAATCTCATGACGATATTTTGAATGTGTGCCACAGATGATGCTGTGTACATTTCTGATGAGAAGCTCCTTCAGGAATACATCATGAATGAGAATGGGATCATTTACGTGGGCACCTCGGACTACATCCACAGCCGCCACTGGCACTTTGGACAGGTACGTGCTTGTGTGTGAATTGTCACAGCCCTGTGACAGCACAGACTGTCAGACTCATCATAAATTGTGCTCGGCGGAGAAGTAAGAGGCTGTCAGAATGTAACCAGACCACACAAACAAGAGCGTCACCCATTTGCAGTTTGATGGGAAAACTCTTAATCCATCATCTCTGTTCCTCTCGCCTATTTGTGTCACTTTTTTGTCACAGTTCGAAGACAATGTGATGGACATCTGTTTTGAAATCCTGGACAACTCCAATGACGCCTTGAGAAACGCAGAGAAAGACTTGAAACAAAGATGCGACCCGGTCTACGTCGGCAGGATCATCTCGGCTATGGTGATGACAACGACAATGACACACATTTTACTTTATGACTCCGCAGTTGTCTGGAAGCCAGTCCAAAAGGGGGCGGGGCTACTACCCAAAGTCTGCTTGGATAGTCTCCAGCTCACAGATTATTTGTTATTAGTACAGCTCGTACCCCAAATCAATTTTTGCTATTTGCTTAAGCTGAAAATCAACTGAAATTTGTTTGTGCACAGATCCAGTGTGATATATTTTCATCACGTGATATAATACAACATTCAATTGTATTTTTTTTATTGAACTTTTTTCCCAAATAGCTGTCTCTCTACATTTTCACTTTTTCTCGTAACCCTTTGATGTGGGTCATGTCTAATTTTATTATTAAAATATGCGGTGGGCTGATGAAGGCACGCAGCGGGCCACAAATGGCCCGGGGGTCACAGTTTGGACACCCCTGCTCTCCATTGCCCAGAAATGTAAATGTGATTTCAGTAACCCGTGAGTGACCTAATGTGGATAAGTCGCACAATGAATAGATAGATAGAAAAAATGAAAAGTAGGATGAGAAAGCACACTAACAATTCAGTTCACGTGTCCAGGTGAACTCCAACGGTGACCGAGGCGTGTTGGTGGGCCGGTGGCAGGAGCCGTACTCTGACGGCGTCTCACCTTCCAAATGGACCAGCAGCGTTCCGATCCTCCAAAAGTGGAGTAATGGCAGTGCCAGGCCGGTCAAATACGGCCAGTGTTGGGTTTATGCTGCTGTGGCCTGCACGGGTGAGCCTTTGAAACCTCTCAAAGCGTCCAGCTCTTGCATAATTGTGAACTGGTCACACACAAGAACCAGTGCAACATATTCTGAGAACATCATGTCTAAAGCCGGATTTTGTTGTGTGTTCTCGACAGTCCTGCGCTGCCTGGGAATCCCAACACGTCACATTACCAACTTTGCTTCAGCTCATGACACTGATGGAAACCTTTCCGTCGACTTCCTGTTCAATGAAAAAATGGAAAGTCTTGATTCAAGAGGGAGGTCCGACAGCAGCTGGTAGGAAAGCGATCACAAGTTCAATTAAAAACATCAAGTCCTCCATCATCACGTCATTCGTCATGCATATTTCTCTCATTCTCCTGTGTTAGGAACTTCCACTGTTGGGTGGAGTCCTGGATGAAGAGACAGGATCTCCCACAGGGAAATGACGGCTGGCAGGTTTTGGACCCAACTCCTCAGGAATTGAGTGATGGTACAAATCTTTATGATCTCGTCAACTTTGTTTGAATAAGGGGATTCTGACTATTTCCTGACACAATGACAATTGAAACAAATTAGAAAGTTGGGATGTCTGACTCCGGTCCTCGATGGCCCCTGTGCAGCATTTTTTCGACGGCTCCCTCCTCCAACACATTTGATTCAAATTGAACAAGATGATTATCAGGTTCCTCAGAGCTTGCTGATGACAAAATATGCTGGATGGGGCCCCTCGAGGACCGCAGTTGGACAAAGACTAATATTAATATATATATATATATATATATATTATTTGTCATTCTACGCAGATGATAAAGAATATATGACTAGGTACTGTTATATTGTCTTTGTAACATTTGTGGTCAATTTGCGACTGAAATTGTTATGGATGCTGCAACATATATTCTTATTAGGATTAGCATTAGGCTACTGGACTGAGAGGTTAAGCTATTTAGTCGTTTTAAGCAGACAAGGTGTAATTCTTTTAGTTTGACAGTAAACATTAAGTGTAGCCGTGTCAAATAGCTTGAATCCTTTTTTTTTTTTTTAATTGTCCACTATTTGCTAAAGTGCTGCTTATTGTAAAGTGAGTTGAGTTCTCTACCACCATAAAGCGCTCATATCTCAAGCCTGCCTTTGCAAATCAAAGCAAACAGTTGGGTGAACGACGGCTCGCATCTCCAAAAGCTTCACTTGTCACTTGTTAGTAAATCAGCGCACGTATTCCTCACCAAAGACATTTTATTGACTTCTTAGGGGAGTTCTGCTGTGGTCCGTGTCCTGTTACGGCAATCAAGGAGGGCAATTTGGCTGTCAAGTACGACGCTCCGTTTATATTTGCTGAGGTGAACGCTGACATCATTCACTGGATTGTCCGAAGAGATGGCCAACGTCAGAAGGTGAGCCTACATTCATCGTTCTCCCTCGAAGAAAGTCTTGCAGGTCTTTTATTTAAAACTGCTGATGCTTTAATGTTGAAGATCAGAGTGTCCAAGGACAGTATTGGCATTAACATCAGCACCAAAAGTGTTTTCAACAACAGCAGAGAAGATGTCACTTTACACTACAAATATCCGGAAGGTAAGTGAACAGTGTTGCCATAGTTACCTCGAATAAATTTTTATTTAAGTTTTATTTTTTGATTGTCACTTATAAATATATTAATTTTTTTAACATTTTTAACTGTTACTTTTACCACAGCAAAACTTAATGTTTATGATTCACATTGATCAAATACCCTCAATAACACAAATCATTGTATACTAACGAGAAAATTATTTTCCCTTTGTTGAATGAAAGTAATTATCAACAACGTCAATTAATGTCCTCAGGCTCCAAAAAAGAGAGAGAGGTGTACGAGAAGGCGGGACGTCGAGGCAGAGATTTGTCTCCCGACAGGACGAAACCAGGAAAACTGCAGATGTCCATCAAACATGGCAAACCTGTATTTGGATCAGACTTTGACGTCATTGTCGAGGTATGAAGTGCTTGGACAGTGATAAATGAAAGTGCTAATGGCACGTTAGCAGCACCGTGCAAAAATCCTCCAGTCACTTTGACATGCTATGACAATAAATTTAGGCCTCGTCGTTCACGACATGAAATGGGGTTCAATTGAAAATTGATGTCGATAGTAAGTCATGCAGTCTTAGGAATGGTTTCCGTGCTACATTTCACTGCATTAGGTATGTGATTAAAATATGTTTAGTATCGTAGGAGAACTCACTGCCATTGTTTTTTATGGTGATACATTTTAATGATAACTTACATTGTTGCACAGGACTGTAGATAGCATAAATTTAGCGTAAGTGTCGTTATTCATGAAACCATGGCAACATAACCAGACTCAAATGAACTAATTCTATTTGCAGTTGAAGAACGATGGAGGAGTCGAAGCTCAGGCTCGTCTGACCATGCTGGCCTCGGCAGTAACATACAACTGTATTAACCGAGGGGAGTTTGAGAGACAAACCAAGAATGTCTCGGTGCCGGCCCACAAAGGTTGGTAGCTTAATAAAATGCAAATGGCACCTTGACTTGAATTTGTGTCTAGCAGGGACATGGCCCAGTAAGTGACATCTTCAAAATGTGCCGTTGCCGCAATGTGTGTGTCCAGTTCACAAGGAGGTGCTGCACGTGCGCTACGATGACTACGCCAAGTGTGTCTCTGAACACCACGTGGTCAAGGTGATGGCGGTCCTTGAAGCTCAGGGAGAGAACGAACCTGTCATGGCCGTGGTCAAAATCCCACTTAGCTTGCCTGAGGTGCTTGTAGAGGTACGTTACTATTCAGTGGACCCACCTCGGCCAAGAACTGGCGGTTGTGAACCACCTTGTTTCGAGAATAGATGACCGTATCCATAAAAAGCATCACATGACTGTTCAATTGTCATTATACAGGTTCCTGGTAAGGCTGTTGTGCATCAAGCCGTTACAGGCTCCATCTGCTTTACCAACCCTCTCCCGGTGCCACTGAAGCGGGGCGTTTTCACCGTGGAGGGGGCAGGCCTGGTGACCCCCACAGAGGTCAAGATGAAGTGAGTACCGACTTGGAAAGAATGCGGGTCCACAACTTCATTACTATAGCTTTTTTAACCCCCTTTTTTTTTTTCTTCTTTTCGTTCAGCGGTGACATCGGCCCAGGTCAGAAAGTGTGTGTCAAGCTCACCTTCACCCCCGCGCGGGCCGGCGTGAGGAAACTCCTGGTGGACTTTGACTCAGACCGGCTCCAAGACGTGAAGGGAGCCGCTACAATCATCGTTGGCCAATCTTTCTATAGACACTGAATTAGCCATAAAACATTGTGACCATTATATTTTTAGCTAGTGTAAGAAACACAAAGAAAATCATCACCAAAAATGGTTTTATGCTGTTACTTCACGTTCCTTACAAAGGCATCTAATTTCTTCCATGTACTACGTTGTAAAATGTAAAGCGCACACAAATGACCACTGTTGCAATAATCTGAGTTTTTAACAAATGTTTTGCAAATTAAATCAAATGTATTTATGTATGCTTGGTTGATTGATATTCATAAAATGTGTGCACTATAGTGTGTAAAGCTGAAATGAAGATTTGCTCTGGATTCTTTTAATAAAGATTGCTTCTTGAAAATGTTACATTTAGTATTTTATATGTTGACTCTTACTGAGACCTGAGCGTGTTTTATGTTTTATTTTGGTTTTTTTGCAATGAGACATCCACCCATGCATTCTTGCGGGGCTTGTCCTTAAAGTCAATTTTCCATTATACATCCTCAATGATGCTGGAAAACAATTTCAAATTTTGCTTTGGATATCTCTAACCCCTTTAATTAAGAGTCTCTGTCCATGAGCATAATTCAGCCAAGAGGTCTTTTGCGATGGGGGGGAGAATATCTTTTTAGTCTGTTTACTGTAGTACTGATCAAACACAAAAACAAAGCAGGGTAAAATCTCAAAGGAGGACTAGAAGCCTGCAGTTTGGCAATCACTTGACTCGTCCTGAGTGCTGACATTTGTGTCGTCCATATGGCAAATGCCTCATTACAAAGTTAAGACGTGCTTTTGGACACTTGAGTGAAAGGAATATTTTGACCATTGCACTAGCCAGCCGCTTGAGATTATCATCTTTTAAACTCATACGGGCTTAGTAGTCACTATGAGGAGAATGTTTTTAGTTTGGTTTTTAGTTTGACCCTAGAACATATATTGATCAAAATTAAAACACATTTTTGGATTTATTTAAAAATGACTTTTCAATCCGAACACGCCTCTTAAAGTTTCTCTGCACTGTCCTGCGTTAGCCTTTAGGTCATATCCCTTCTGACCAAAATCTTAGTTTGCGTTGATATTTTTAGGTCCACTGTGCACAGATTCAAAGGACCCACTTGGAAGCCACATAATACTCCCGCATTCTTCCGTAGGTAATGTTATTTTACGCTTTGTGCATGTTAGTGACCATTTATTCACCAGCCCATCGCCTGAGACCAAATTGTGGATTTTATATCTATTTTCTGTGTGGGTTGCATTCGGGCAAAGCCGTTCTAATATTCTACAGTAGAGGGAGACAAAGGTCCACTTTTTAAAACGCTGCTTTCGCCTGCATCGTAAAATTGCCGCTTCATGGAAAAGACATACGAAGCCGACTTTTAGTACTATATATACTACTATATATAATACTATACAATAACACATGAAGGCATTTTAATTTGGAGAGTCTACAAAAAGCACATTATAAGAAAAGTCAGCCAGAACGCACTATGTCAGGATGGCCGAGCGGTCTAAGGCGCTGCGTTCAGGTCGCAGTCTCCCCTGGAGGCGTGGGTTCGAATCCCACTTCTGACAGAAACCTTTTGACTTTGCGTTTTATGAACCCAAAATGATAAGATGCACACTACTTTGCGCAATTGGTCAAATGTGAAGTCTGGAATTTTCACAAATTTCTAATTGTTATTTATTGTGGCCTCCCGCCTGTTAATTCATTATAAAATGTAGCTGTTTTTTTCAAACTAAGTAAAAATTTCATAATAAAAAGATTATGTTTGAAGAGGTTTGTTTCTTCATTCCCGTATTTAGACCTGCATGGTCTCAATCAGCCTGTGATTGGCCAATTATAAAAGTGGTTGGAATCAGTTGAGCTGATTGGTTCAGATATTAATCAAGCTCCAAGTCTGAAACATTGGTAGGATGAAACTGATTTGAATTCAAGTAAAGACATTTAGTGGGGTGGGCGTATAAAGAAAACAAAATATTAAATGAAATTATATATTTTTAAATAGTAGGAAAACTTTAAAATTTAAAACTGTCTATTTCAGTGAGTGCCAAATAAACTACATTAATGAAATACATTTGTAAAAAAAAATCACAGATCATTTGTTTGGAAATATATTCAGCGAATTAAAACATGCGCAGCAGCAATAAGGAGTAGAGTAGAAGTAATAATTTTTTTTTTTTATTGTAGATTAGTTGTTTAAAACCATATGTCACTAAGAGGTTACCCATAGACCAAGGTCAAACAGTGATCAAAAATGAAAAGAAAAACTTGAATGGATTTGTTGGTCTTGTGCCAGCCAACCCCCTCTCAAAACGTTGGAAATCAATTTTGCAACGTTTGCAATTTCCTCCTCGATCCAGGGTATAGCCCACTGAAGTCACCCTAGGTCAGAGGGGATATTAGACTCCAGCACCCCTGTGAACCTGACGAGAATAAAGACAATGCATACGTGGATAATATATGCTATGAGGCTACGAGTGCCTTAGAAAATTGTCTTTAAGGGTGACGCTGTGTTTCCTTTTGGCCTGCCCTCCTCCTACTTTTCAAACATTAACAGGTGGCAAGGCCTCGGGAGTCATATGGGAGGAGTCACAGGGAATTAGCAGACAGCGGCAAACAGCAGGAGGATGGCATTCTATGTACAACTGTGTGTGCGTGACACAGACACGCAATATTTGATTCTCGAAGTTTCACTCCAAACTCTGCTTTTTGCTTTTTTCTCTGTGTATTTGTCTTTTGGCCTGATAGGCTTTTTTTTATTTTTTCCAGTGGAGACTTCACTTTTTCTTTTTCTTCTTTTGTTTTTTGGTCTGGATTATTTAGCCGAAGATGGCAGACTTCCCTTCCAAGGTTACCACGGAGACCGGCACCTCCAACTCCCAGAACACTCAGCAGGGGGGCAACAGCCTCAGAGGCCTGGCAGCTAATGTGACCAGTTGCATGGACATGTCTTTCATCAGGAGCATCCCATCTGTCCTCATGATGGCACAAATAGTGAGTGCTTTGGATGGTTCACATCAGCCTTTGTGTGTAAAAAGTTGGAATGATGGGTTTAAATTGTGGGTGATGAACAGCGACATTTTGTAGTGCTGTTTGTTTCTTATTCTTATTCTATTCTTAGTCATAAAATTATCTTGTCCATCCTTGTCTTTTTAAAGCGCATCCGTCCTTGCGTTTCAGCAGTCTGTCCCCTTGCCCAAAATAAATAAAAACATAAATAAAGCATCCGTGCATGATGAGAGGCTCATGGCATATGTTTCATAATTTATGAACATTATTTAATGCTGATTAGCTGGCTAATTTCCTATTCCCATCCACTTACCATAGTTTGGACTATAAAACACTCCTGTTTAAAAGCCACCTTAGCTAAATTTAGCCGTAAAAATTGATTTGTATATACACGTCATTAAATGGGATATTACCTATATTATAAACACCAGTTGATGTTTTTTTTTTCCCCAAACAATGCCGAACACAGCTATCGTTACTGTGCATTTCGCAGACTCTTGTTGTCAAACGGGGCAAATTCACAGATGAGTTCGGACTGGGGTCACATTGTAGAGATGTCAGCATTTATTGTACTTCATCCCTTTGCTCAAATTAAACACAACTTAAGATGCTTATTTTGGCTCTCAATTGCCTCTTCACACAGCTGCATGTAATGCTTCCATGTTTTTGCCAACTAGGGGTATCGCTCTCTCTCTCTCTCTCTGCTCCAAGTGCAACAATTTGAATACTATACAGGCTACAGGCGGTAATTGACCAGGTGAGCGACGATTACAGGGACAGACGAAATCTCACTTCCGTCCTTGCTTAGTCTGTACTTCTCCTATGTCCCCAAAATGGTAAGACTATGTCCATGGGACAGAATGCCCAGAATGCCCATCACTGGAAATAGGAACTAGAAATATTCCGTATGACATTGTATATTCTTCTTTACTCTATGGCTGTTTAGAAAAAAACTGTTGCCAAGAAAAGCTACAAAAAGCCAAAGCAAAAGCAAAACAAAAGGTTTGAAGCTCTCTCAACAAGCTGTCGTGAGGTAGGCTGATGTCTCGTGTCGCTTCATCTATGATGGCAGTCTATCGTTTAGAATTACAATTGAAAAAATAACCAAACTATTCAGATTAAGAAAAAAAAACACAGCAACATAAATCTATGAAGCTCACGGAACCGAGCTCTTGTCTGTTGTGCTGATGTCATGTTGTGTGTGGTGTGAATTCGACCTCAGTGACATTTAAATTTTAGAGGCTCCACTGAACATTCATTGTTTGGCCAAGTTAATGAAAAAGCCGCATGATGTGACATGGCCAAAAGAAGATAAGATAACAGAGGAACAGGATAGCATAAGAGTGTTTTCTGATGGAAGTGGAATTGAAAACACAGGAAGTGCTGTAGCAACACAGAATGATTGTGTAGGTCAGTGCTTCTCAAACCTTTTGCACCAAGAAGCTTACTTAGCTCTCCAAGTACACCCATAATGACAACATTAAAATACAGAAACTACAAAACAAACCATTGCACAATTTGAACATTCACTGACACTGTCCTGAGTTTAAAAAAAAGTTCAAACAGACTGAAGCTTAACTCATACTCTAAATAACTGGTTGTATTTTATGGTTTAAATGTGAATTTTATTTGTATTCATTGAGTCATACCTTCATGTACCACTAGAGGGAGCCCAGGCACCAATTAGTGGTTCTCGGACGCACTTTGAAAATCACTGGTTAGGTCAATGCTTCCCAAACTTGAGTGAGCCAAAGCACTCATTTTATATTACAAATACTCACGCAAAAAGAGTTTAAACACAAAAACAGCGGTCTCAATTAAAAACAAATGAGTAAAACATATTCGTCTTATTTGTGGTTTCATTTTAAAGTAATCATTTTTAATTAGGGTATTATTTAATACAAATCAAGTAATTATGCAACATAAAGGATACGGTGATAGGCAGACTGTTAGTAGGCGTGCCTCTATTTTCTATAAATGGCGACGTTTGTGTTGGTAGTGGAAGAGCATTTAAATTTCCTGCCTGTCGCTATAACTCACTAGCATGGATAGATGAATAAAGAGGAAGTGAAATTGAATAATTTGCTGATGATCTCTTATGAAACATTAATGTGCCGTGATGAAGTGATTGGGTCATTGCGGTTGCGCTACATTGTACATGTTTGGACAGTGGACATGTGACTCACTGTTTGACCAGCGATGCCTCCTTGGATTATCCCTTGATTAAACTCGACCTGGGTGTGTAGAGCCATGTTTCAAGTGTGACTGTCGTACATTTATCATTTGTGCATGCTTTATCAGCATCCACCTTTATGAGCTCAACCTGAAGTCAAGTCGGAGTCATTAGGCCACTTTGTGGCTTTTAGACCTTTTAGTTATATATAACCAAGCGCCATTATGCAGCGCATGACCATTCACATGCTTGCGGAATTAATCATTAGCTTGTCCTGGTGTTTTATGAGCTCATATTTGCAACTAAACACCCACAGACACAACATTACGTGAGTTCAAATTAAGGAAAAAAACATTTTCAGTTGTGTTATGTTCTGCTTTTGGTGAATCATCAATGCATTTACTTAATTATGCTAGAAATTGAGAGGTGTTGCAAATATTTTTCTTGCCATATATAGCTGAAAATTTTTAATATACACAGGTGCAGCTCAGTAAATTAGAGTAATGTGGAAATGTTAATTTATTTCAATAGTAACCTCATATTAGATGGGAATTAATGAACACAAAAAAATGTCACTGTGTGTAGTGAATCTATATATAATATAAAAATAGTAGGCTCACTTTATGAACTGAAATATTGAAATAAAATACATTTGAACCAATATTCCAAATGTAGAATCAGAATCAAAATCGGAATCATCTTTATTGGCCAAGTATGTTAAAAACACACAAAGACTTTGTCTTAAATTGGAGTCAATCTAGTAAGATACAAACCAGCCACTAAAACACGAAATACATTTAGCACACAAATACACGATTATAGAGAACCGTTAAGCAATTTAAGGTGTCCAGTAGTCATGAGAGAATGTCTAATTTTGAAGGCAGATGACTGTTGTACCTATAAACTCATCGATAAATTGAAATTGTGTGCAATATTTTGTGCAAAGCCTGAAACTTTACTTTACTAGACAGCCACAGATTAATGTTCTACCCTGACAACGCATGAAAGTTGTGTATAAAAACATTTAACTATGCCAATTTGCTGACTTTGTCTAAATGTGTGTTACTGGCTCTCTGAATGACCCGTCTAAATGTTAATGAGCTTTTAGTAAAAAAAAGAAAAACGCTTGAATGATATTTTCTTGGCAAACGACGGTAAGCAGTGCAGTGAATGAATGAATGTTAATGATCACATTTTGAATAATGACTAAATCAAATGGAATTTGTTTTCATAGACATTCAGGACCATATACAATACAATGTTATGATGGGATGGATGCATCACATGATGTCTTGTGTGTGTTTTACTTGTGCAGTTTTTGGGGCTGCTCCACTGGGCGCTGATCGCCAGCTCGCCTTACATGTGGGCGCCGGCCAATGGCTGGGTGCTCTTTGTGGCCGTCACTTTCTGGCTTCTGACCAGCATCCTCTTCATTATAATCCTCTTTAGTGCCCAGAGGAGACTCGCCGCTGTACCGTGGCCACTCACGGTATGTAAGGGGGGGGGGGCAACGGATGGAAGGAAATAATCAGTTTAGTTAGAAAAGCTGTCATAAACTACACATGGTAAAAAAGAGCTAATTAAGTCGAACAGTTTGTCATGGCACACACACAATTCAGTAGAAGAGCAGTTTTAAAGGAATCTGCTGTTCCTGCGCACCTGGGGCTGATTTAAAAAAAAATGCATTTAGTTTATAGAACGTATTTCCATGACACCCAAATATACTGTAATTGTTTGACATTTATTTGTGTTACATTAAATCAGATCATGCCATGATATATTTAACCGGAAAGCACGTCACTTAATGTAAAAAAAAAAAAGTTCCTACCGTCATATTTAGAAATAAGTTGTTGTTGACAACTTGCAAGAACTTCAACAAACAACCTGGGATAAGCACATATATCGACAGCCGGCTTCATGCGGACGCTGCAAGAATAGTGACATGCTACAATACTGTTGCGACGGTACACAGCAAACTTTAAGATTGTTGTAATATAATAATTGTTTGGTTACTTGTTGACAAACCACTGAGGTGTCGCAGAGTGACGTCACTAGTGTGAGACCGAGTTACAGTTGTACTGCACACGTCTACGCAGAGATGAAAGTTTGTTTGTAAGTGTTGTATTGCAACTCGTTAGATTCAATATGTGATGTGACAAAAATGGTGACATCTAGTCTAGGAGATTGTGACGATATGTGTGTGCGATGTTTTCTTTGCCAGGTGATGGTGTATCATGGAGTAGCCACGTTCCTCTATCTGACCGCCTTCCTTGCCAATGCTGCATCTGTTCAGCCCTTCTACTACAGCCACTTCTTCGGACATATGGCTGCTGCTGCTGTGAGTGCGCTGTGACACTGAATACCTCTCACATACGCAAGGATAGAAGGCATTCGGATGAATGCTCAGACAAAAGGATTAGGATACATCATCTTAATCAATTATTTAATCAATCAGGGGTCACGGTTGTCATTTTCTTTATCATTCAAGGACATTTTGGATAATTATCTGCTCCCACTTTTGTTGAAAGCGTTTCGGGAAAGACCTTTTCTGCATTCAGTGCACTAAGTGAGGTCTACAAAAGCATGGTTGTCATTTGACCAATTCCGACCCATGCCCAATTTTTCTCATCCGGAAGGACACCTCACTAAACACGTTTGTGTCACAATCATATGGCAGAATCACTCAGTCAGCATGATAATGTAGGCTCACAAAACTCTGAGGTCTTATGGCAAGTGGTCAAACATCTCTTAGTTGCAATCTCTTAAAATGTTTCCTTAATTTTAGACCAGTATTTCACATTGGCTGTATTTGAGTTTGGTATTTGTCACACACTGTTCTACTAATTAGCAGTGTTATGCTGTGATACTAAATTAAATTAAAAAAAAAAACATGCTTGATTTTATTGTCTACACCACTGGTGTCAAACTCAAGGCCCGGGGGCCAGATCCGGCCCGCCGCATCATTTAGTGTGGCCCGCCAAGACAAATCATGCACAGCTACGTTTCTTGACAAAATACAAAATGTTTTCTTTGTGACTAATCACACTGTTAAAATGAATTGAATGGTAGTTAAACAACATTTTCCTGGATTCTGATTTTTAAAACTCATTAGCCATCACTTTGTTGTGTATATGTAATAATAATAATATGATGATGATAATGATTCACTGTAATAGTGGCCCACCGAGCGAAACCAAAACTATGATGTGGCCCACGAGAAAAATGAGTTTGACACCACTGGTCTACACCATGTGATCCGATAAAACGGAGACACTCATGTTCATGAATATTTTATTTTGCAAAAGCGTCGCCATAGTTACAAATTGGAGGCTGAGACTGAGATTCCATTTGTAATTCTCATAATGGGCGGAGTTGTTGTTAGGGTTAACATGTCCATCCTGTCAGAGTGAAATAGAAATTGATTAAATCTATTAGAAGTTTGAAATATATTTACAAGAAAATTGTGATGTGAAACTGTAGGTCCACCTTGTGCTCATAAAATTATAACATGAGCCAAAAAATGTCTGTCCTATCATTGTCCACCCTATCGGCAGGCTCGCATATTGCTGGCATCGGGCCAAAACCACCTATGTCGCGATTTGCTACATTTAATTTCAATTAAATTTAAACCCGAAGCTAACTGAAAGCAAGCAGTGAGCAACCACATCATAATACCCTATTATTTCCCAATAAACGCTCAAACTGATATGAAAACAGGAAGTACTGAAAATAAACCCACACTCACTCAATGATAACTCAGTTGAAATACAAAATGAAAACAAATTAATAAATAAAAAAGCAAAATTACAATAATTAGCAAGTTTTTTTATCTGCTACATACACACCAGAAATAAAAAAGCAGAGAAAGAAAAGAGATGAGGGAAAAGGTGTGCCTTATACCATATTTATTTGCTCCTCAAATATACTCAAGGTGTAGAAATACACGCCATGTGAAGCTGTGTGCAGTTGACCTTAAGGTAAAGTCCACAATAGTTCACACCCACACGCGCACACACACAGCCTTGGCCTCTGTAGTCTAACAAAGTGTTATCAGTGGCATGTGTCAAGTTAAAGGCCCATTACTGAGGTTGAATCTTATGATCGGTGATTTAAAAAATTTAACATGACGACCTTTGGCTCGTGGTCATAAGACCTAAAGTTATTTCACTGTCACGTCCTGTTGATGTTGTTCAGCCATCTTTTTTCTCTGCCTGTACAGTTCTTTGGTGCCGTGGTGACAGCGACGTACGGTGTCAGTGCTTTTTTCTCCTATTTGGACTGGAAGGGAGACGGAGGAAACGCTGCCACCAGTACCGTGCCCACCTAGGAGTCAAAGAAAAGACTCGCAAAGACTGTTTTATTACTTCTAGGTCTTGTTCATAACGCAAACAATAAACTAGGAGCCATGTGATTATTCTTGTCCAAGGATCACCTACTCCACTGGATGACCCTGAGGCTGTGGGTCACAAAGCATCAAGTTGTTGAGTTTTCAGGGAAAAAGTCTGTTTACTAACTTCAACTGGTCAACAAATGCCTACAACTTTTGTGTCTCTTGGTAATGTCAGTAGTTATACAAAAAAGGATTATTTTATGTTATATATATATATATATATATATATATTATTGTATTTTCTACTCACTGTTTGTAAATCACACTTTGTTTTCATGTTCTTTATGAAATAGGCTCAAATTTCTTTACATGTACAGGTTGCGTGCCAGCATCTTTTCTTTCCTTCTTGGCCTACTTCTTTCCATCATTTTTTTTTAAATCCTTGCATTCTTACTTCAATCCCTCCACTGCTAAAACCTGTCCCACCTTCCTTTCCCAAGACTTGCTATTTATTCATGCATCCTTCCATCATTGAAACCTGCTTTTCTGACAACCTCATTCCCCATTCTTACTTTATACCAAACTCTTGTTCATTTTCTTAAAACTAATGTGCTGCCTTTCATCAGTACCTGTCCAAAACTGCCTCAGAATTAACTTTTTTCTTGACTAAAAATATTTGCAATCAGCGACACTATCTGCAAATAAAAAACAACTAAAAAGTGTTTGTTCACAGACGTGGCCAGCCCTCTATGTGACTTCTGCAGAATTTATAAGTTTGCTAGCCTATTCATTTTGTTAAATAATTTAGTGCTAATAGACTCATTCGAGGAGCTGACCCTAACAATAGCCACAGTTAGGCGTGGTGTTGGAAACATTTTCCTGCACTAAGCCTTATTTAAACTTTTTTAAAGATAGTAGAGCAATTTTTGGTGAACACACGGGCTCAATTATGCACATGCACAAGAAAACGCACATTTACTAAATCAATGGGAGATATGAGGCTTTCTCCTGTTTATAAGAAAACATGTTACTAGCATTTCATTCAGACAAGTATACTATATAAATCTCTATTTACATTTAAAAATCACTTTCACGTGCACAACATTCAACCCTAATAAATATTAGAAATGCATATACTGTCACAAACTGAAAACATCTCATGCAAACTATATTAATTCTCCGTTTTTGTTTTTTTTCTTTGCTTATGACCAGCCTGTGCATGTCACATATCCAGTAAACAAACTTTAAGATTAGTACCAACAGTAATGAAAAAAAAATCCTGATGTTCATGAATAAGAATGAGTCTGTCATGCATTTTCCATCTTAAAACAAGAACACATATAAAGATCGGGAATTAGCTTTTAGGTGTGTTTTGTACACAACTATACATTTCAGGCGTCCACCAGCGGTAGCGCACTGGTCCATTAGTTAGCACCTCGGCTTTGACAGCAGGCAGGTTTGAGCTAGGATGCGTCTTTCAATCGGTGTGGGTTTTGCATGTTCTTCCTGTGCTTGTGTGGGTCATCTGACTACGTCCCAAGGTACAAGAACATACAAGTACGGTTCACACAATACTACATTGTCCATGGGTGTGAGCGGTTGTCCGTTTCTGTGTCAGACTTGAGGTTTAAGGGTAATCACAAGCTAACATTGCATTTCAAGCTCAATCTACAACATGGCGCACTTGTACACTATATCATGTATGTGTACTGTACGTGTGTGCGCGTCACTCCAGCTGATTTGATCCAGAGAGGCTGGAGGCTGCAGGGGTTAAAGGCGTGACTACAAGTCCTTGGCTCAGGTCCAAACTTCGTCCCTCCTTTTCCTAGAAAATATTAAATGGCATTGAAATACGCCATAATGGCCGATAAAGGCATTCTTTGGGGATATCTGATCCCTAACTCACCACTTTGTATTGCAGAACCATCTCCTTAAAGGCCAAAAAGTCAATAAAGGACAGCAGAATGTCTACAATGTCACCCGATACCTCATCCTTGTGCTGCCTACAGGTGAGGGGCAGAGAGAGAGAGAGAGGTATGATGGGAATCTGTATTCGACACGAGCGCCATCTAGTGGCCAGTTGTGAAAGATGATTTGCATACGCAACATTAGACTTGTATAGTGAGTGGACACCTGGTTAGTTGCAGTTCACTACTTAACAAATTGGTGGAACGAGTAATTGGTATTAAGGAAGTGTGTTAAAGTTATACATCTCAACTGGTAAACTAAAATCTTTGTCGGGGAATAGCAAAGTTTAGCCTGGCTTTTTAGTGGAAGAAAATCATCTAAAAGCCACTTATTGTCTTTTCTTTAAGGAATTAAAAATTAGATTAAATTTTCTGGAAATTGAAAACAAATGTCTAACACAGATGACTACTGACAACAACCCTGACAAATATTAATGATTATGTAAATAAAATTGCAAAGTATCAAAAACAAGGCTTTGAAATTGTGAAAAAGCACTGATGCTCTCGTCCACTGAATGCGCTGAAACCACCCAACTCAACAGTCAATCAAATACCACAACTCCGTCCTGGAATAATGTCACTTCATCGAGCCTCTTTGTTATGCCTGCATATATAGTAAATTCATGTTTGAGCCATGAAAAGAGAGGCAGTTAAACCTCGTGTGGCTATTCCACCTTTTTCTGGGTGACGTGAGCACACTTACGGCCAACAATGAGGCGCTTTAATGCAGCCACGCCAGGAAACTATGGAAACTATCTGAAGGGATGAAAGATTTTCAGGGTGTAGGCATAGGTAGCTAGCTAACTGCCTGTCATAATTTCGCGCCAACCACTGATGCGAATGAGGGCGCTTCGTAAGTTTTTGTACAGAGGGGGGAGGTAGGACTCAAAATACATTGTTTTCAGTTTGTGCACGTTTTCGGCAATTCTAATCAAACATGTTTGAATAGAATTAGAAACAAATCTCCGAATACATTTTACAAGGTTTTTAAAGAGATTGGGGGGGGGGATGCTTACATGAGATTATCAATGAAGTTAGACATAATGAAGCCAGGGATCCTCTTTATCAGCTGGTGCTCTACGTATTTCTCCAACAGCTCCACCTATATGCAAACAATGGATGGATATACACATTAGAGCTACTGGCTGTCATGCTATTGAAAGAGGTAATTAAGACCAGTGGAACACCCAACCACCAGTCAGAGTGGCACAAATATATATAAAAAATAAATCAAATAAAATTGTCGCAAAGCATACATGCCTCAAATAGGCGTTTGTCAGTATCAACAAACAACCAGTCACACACACTTATGGTCAATTTAGACTCTTCAATTAACCTGATATGCATGCTTTTGGGATGTGGGACTAAGGATAGGCCAACACAAAAACAGGGGAGAACAAGCAAACTCCATGCGAGGAGTGAGATATATGTTAACCAAAACTCACATATTCATTGAAAATGGGTGTGTAGCTAAGCTTGTTCTCTTCAGTGCTGTCAAATTCTTGATAGTGTTTCTCCATGAAGTTCCGCTGTAGTAATTGAAAATCCTCCTCTAAAGAAAACGGCATAACAAACTTTAATTCCCACAAAAAGCCTGAACATCACAACTGAATGGCGTGAGTGATTGGACTTGTACTCATCGCACCCATAATAATATCTTCTATGCAGCCAACGACAGAGTCGAATGCGGTGTCTGCAGCTGAGGAACTGAAGGCATAGGGCAAGAAATCGGGTACAAAACGAGAGATTGACACATGCTTCTTAAAGAATCCATTTGAAATCGGTGCTTTTCAACCAACCTGGAAATCGCAAAGGTTTCGTCCTCCATGTCAACCATGTCCACAATGTTCTCGCCGCAGCTCTGCACACCTGTGGCGGGGGAGAGGTGTAAGGCGACGTTTGCTTTAAAATGTAAACCTCTTTAGTTCGTCAGAGCTGTGTATTATCTCACACCTTATAAGTTTAGCTCTATACCCAACGACAACGTCAGCTAGCCGGCTAGCGTAGCTCCGGCTAGCTAAACACGTGAGTGAATATATGCTAAACATATAATATAAATGAATATATTAGGGGGGATTACTACTAGTGTTAAATATAAGATCAACAAAGTACATTTTCCGACTTACTTCGAATGTCCATGTTGTAGCGATAATGTGAAGACGTGAAGTAGTGGCGTTACCAAGGAAACGACCACCTGGTGCTGCTTTAAGTAGAGTCTGACAGAATCAAGCGTGAGCAATGTTTGTTCCTACCATACACGCGCTCGATGTTGCATTCGTGACATTCCTTTCAAAGTCAAACAAATTTCAATGACAGGTAAAACCAATTACCAGATTACCTGGACGCCTGCTGACTTCAGATATTTGGCTCCCGATGTTGATGGTATTTCCTTGTAACGACTTCAAAACAGTGATTTATTAAATAGTATGAGCAATTTATGAAGAAAATATGGCGTAATTGCATCTTTTAATATAAAAGTTGTACTTTACGAGCTAACACAAAACATGTGTCTTAAAAATAACGCGTTTATCATCAGGGTTGTAATAATTTTTTTAAGTTTATTTTTTATTTTGGTTTTAAATTAATTTCATTGTAATTCATTTTTAGCTCAAATGTGTTATTTTTAATTCTCGTTTTAGCTCGGGGTTCATTATTTTTAGTATTAGTTTTTTAAAATCTATTTGTCAGGTGCAACAAAAGTCTAAGTACTGTGTAATAAAGTAAACTACAATTCTCAAACAATTGTTTCAGCATTCCTTCTTCTGTACCAATGTGAAGCAATACCAAATATACATTTAAAATAAACCCCAAAAGCTCATACTGCCAAAAACAAGGACATTTTTGCTGCATTAGTTTTATAAAAGGTTAGGCCAGGGGTAGAAACTAAAAGTGACGCCTTGGCAAATAAAAAGGACTATCATTTTGACACACTTTTGAAAAAAGTACTGTTCCTTTAATCATATATTGATATTCGCTCATTTTTGTCCCGATGTGTCCAAACTATGATTAAACATACTTTTGTATCTCAATATGCCTATTTTGAGTAATTGGCATGAAACATTGCCTGTTTTCTCACCTCTTTAAAAAGATAATGTACATATTCTCGTATAGTTTTGGAGTAGTATAAATGCTGCTGGTGTCAGGCAGAATCATCGCGCCTTCAAAATCTCTTTTTAGGAGACAAAAAGAATCCATCTTGAACACGAAATTTACCGAATTATCTGGCAGGATGTAAAGACACCTTGTCACACAAACATCACATGGACATATTTATTACAAACATCACAATCAAGGATACATTTCTTTGATAAATCACATCTTTGGGAATTCTGGGGGGAAATTCCTCCGGTAATTTTTCTAAACAATTCACAATTTTATCCTGAAATTCATCTCCAGCCATATGACTCTTATTTCCCTCTTAAGATGCTCCAAATTAGCAATTCGTAACTAGACAAGCACTTGTGTCACTGGGCAATTCAAGTCATCTACAGAAATCGTCCCATTACACTTTAGATGGTTTTATAGATCGAGCTCATGCATGTGGTGGATACATTTCTGCGTTGCCTTTATGAACAATTCAAACATGTCTTTAGATAAGCCACACAAAGAGAATGATCCTCGAAATCCAAGTCAAGCCGGAGATGCTTCAAGTAAAGGTGGGCAGTAATTCAGCCAGAAAACATGATATCCAACGTAAAGGGTCAGTCTGTAAGCAGGATGATACAGCAGATTTGAGGTTCTGTAAACAAGCAGACTAAGAGTGCCATGATTTGTAGCAAAATGCATAAAAAATAGTTACAGATGCGACATCTTCTCGAGAAACACTTAGGGGGGATACTTTCACATTAGTCCTAGGGCCAGCAACTTCCCTGCCATTTTTTCAATTTCCATTCCATTCTATTTGTGAATCCTGTCAAAATCATTGTCGTAAAGACATCTTAACTCATTTACTGCCATTGACGGCTAAAGACGTCTTTTTTTTTTTTTTTTTAACTCTGCTGGTAGTGAATGAGTTAATAGTCACTTAAAGGGGAGTTTGCAATTGAAAACAAAGAAAATAAAACATTTAATTTCGACTTGACAGTAGTACACTGAATACAACTTGAAACTGCTAACATTGGTGTTAAAGTAACACTCATTGTGGATAAGTTGTTTTACTGGCGAAACAAGGTAACAGGTTAGCATGAGGCAGAGGGAGAGTGCGCAATAAATGATTTGACACCCCGTAAGCTTACTGTCTTTTTAATGTTTTTCCTCAGGCACTGTGGCTTTTTGTATATCAAATTGGAGGCACAAGATGGGCCAAAAACGCAAACCCCCCCCTCAGATCTTATGTACTACTGTCAAGTCACAATGGCCATTTAAACAAATAATGGGGGGGAAAAAAGTATATCGGGAGGTTGGGGGAATTGCACGCTTCCTTTAAATAGAAATGAACATTTATAACATTACATTTATGTGTCAAGCTAATTAAGCGAACTACAAACTTACACAGGTGGTTAGACTTAAGTTTATTATTGACGTTATCCACAACTTTGGTGGGAGAATCTTTTGAATGTACCTCAACCCTAACCCACACCACTGCACGCAAAAGGACAATCTAAGACTTCAAATAAAGCACAACAAGCAAGCAGAGATTGTTTCAAATCATTATGGTACCCAGTTGAAGGTTGCGTTCTGTAAAGGAAGGCGTTTAAAATCATTCCTCTGGTGAGACTGGACATGTAATATTCCCCTAAGTAAAATAAATGAGGCCTGCATCTTTTTGGTTGTCTGACATTAAAAGATCAAATTGTCCAAAATTCCACATAATGGGTCATGGATCAGCACAGGAATGGATATTAACCGAGGGATGTTGGAGCAAAGACACAGACAATGCTACGTTTGAAACACAATAAGTTGCAGATTTACACCCAGTAATATAAAAGTGAATACCTCACATTTGTCTGTACCTTAGGGTTAATACTGTATTGATTACTACTACCCTGCTCTTTCAGAACCCAAAACAGTGGCCTCTAAACACGCTGTATTTTCATTTGTAAAAAGAGGTCAGGTCCGCTAACTGGTTCTTGCAGATGAGACATTTGATATAATCTTCATTACTTTGTGACTCGCTCATTTAGTGTATGCACACAGTTCAGAAGATTCTAGTCCTGCTTCTGCTCAGAAGAGCTCAAGAGGAGGCATCGCTAAATGCGTGTAAGCTCACGGGAATTCTGCTGCGGTTGGTTTCCAATCGGCTCATCTCCTCTCTTTCCTATCATCACCCCTCCACCAAGGCCTCTTCTGACCAGAACGCGCAGTTCTGCTACGTTCACTGTGGCATTGTCCACCAAGCCCGTTGAGCCAGAGGGGCTTTGGGGCGGAGGTGGCAGTTGGGCTTGTGCGTCTTTCCTTACAGGAAGAGTGTCAGGAGACATGTGCAATGAGTCTGACGCGAGTCTGGATGTCTTGGCGACAGAGGGGACACGTTTCTAACTGTAAGGCACACTGCATACACATCCCCCTGGAAAAAACAACAGCCACAGATTATGTTAGGAGGGGGGGGGATCTGCATTTATGAGATCACTGTTAGGTCCAAATTTTAGGTTAGATCAAACGTTTTCTCCAATTGTAAATAATGGAAGTAGAATTGTAACTGTAGTGGCATTTCCTTCTTATTACTTTTACACAAGCGTAAACAGGATAAAATGGTAAAAATAAAGCCAAAGGGAAAAAAATCCTTTTCTACCAGGTGAACAAAGATTCTCAAGGTATACTGTGGCCTCATGTAAGGTTAAGCATGATGGTGGTTTGAATTCTTGGGAGTTTAGAAAATGCATATGCTTACCCATGCCCGCACGGCCGCAGCTCTGTGTCAGCCATGATGTCACAGCACAGCGTGCAGCAGTTGTCGCGGATGCTAACTTGTTTCAGTAAAGCCAGACGCCGATGTCTAGAAAACACAAGGACAGAAAAAGCTGTTTGCGGCAACTAATGATGCAGTTTCCTGACGGGGTGACTCACACCTTTACGACCGCAACAACAGCTTGGTGGAATGACCACTCACATGGGAAATGTTTTTATGTATTAAAATGTTTTCATTTTTAATTTCAACAAAGTGTGGCACATCAAAGGCAAAACTATACTTATTTCTACATTACCAGTACATCTTTTCAGAGGACCAATTTCTGTACATTTTATTTTCTTTTCAAGTTCCTCCAGCAAACATTGCCACACACCTTTTTTTCATGTTTAAACATAGTGCTATTATTATAATAACAATACTAACAATTTCAACAACAATAATACTAAATTTAGATTATAAATGAAAAATCTTTCATAAGAACAATGAATTATTTTAACCAATTCAAACAAAATGCTTGCTAAGAAAGTAGAAGTTTTAGCACTTTAATGCATTTCACCTATAATGGTAAGACTTTTTAAACCTTGAAAATGAAACAATAAAAGCCAAGCATATAAACGTGTGAAGTATTTGAATTTGGGTGGTACTCAAAGATTGTGCAAACATGCCTGTGAATATCTGTTATCTTTTATTTTATTGGCATCCATCTGGCAGCATGGTGTTAAAACAAAATTAAACAGCAAATGGCAATAATTATATTGTGAAGCATAATATAGAAACAAACAACCTTGTAACATTGTAGTTTTTGATATATTCAACTCAATATATTGACAATGCTTCCAATATATAAATTTATGGGGTGCCGTCGTAAAATTGATTATTATGGATAAAATATACCCAGCTTCAATTTACCTTGGTAGGATGATCTTTTCACTCGGCAGCAGCGACGCAAAGTCGTTAAAGGTGCTGAACTTGACTGAGGGCGGGTGGCGGAAAGGCTTGGCGCCAAAGTTAAACTCACACTGCTGGTATGACATGAAACTGGCTGCCGCAAAGAAGCCGGATCTGACAGATTAAAAATAAGGGGGGATGAAACCAGATTGTTTGGGAGAACATAAAGAAAACAGGAAAAATGAATCAAGTGTGAACTTACGTGGCGGAGGAGAAGACCTGTTTTTCTGGTGGTAGCTGATGTCCATTCAAATAGAAGATCATCTGCTTTTTGCTGAGGTCCAGCAGGAAGCCGACTGCATCTCCTACAAAAAGAGCCCATCAACAGAGCACAATAAGGTCTAAGAAAAACTTTTCTAACTAATCTTGATGTTATAGCAGCATGTGCGATTTATACTACTAAAAGAATATATGTAGATATAACACTGTGTCAGTCATTTCAAAATGCATACCCTCCTTCCAGCAGGGGTGAGCGTGAGGTTTACTGCGAGCATTGTACCAGATGAGCTGCCTGCAGCCATCGTATGCGCACGAGTATTCATCATCGCCAATCCCGTAACCCTCCTGCAACACACATTGGCACATGTAAAAACGTAAGCAGAAACGGATAAGATGAGAAATAGCTGGATTCGCGGGAGACAAAAGGTTTACGTGGTTGAGGAACTTGCTGTCCTTGGTGGCCCATCCGATTTGCATCACGCCTGATGTAATGACTATCACCTCATAGTACCACACGCCTGAATCCACGCAGAATGTACAACGCACACTCTCGAAAGAGGACGCATCACAACGGGCCTGTGGTGGGTAAAAAAAAATAAATAATAATGTGAGACTTGTGCTGAATTTAATTGAAGACTCAATGAGTTTTATAATCAATTACACATATGGAGTGGAAAAATTATTCGTAGGGCACGACTGATATGGATTTTTTTAGACCGATATTGAATTTAGTATTTCTTTGAGTACTTTTTGTCATCTATAATACTGTAAATAACTGAGGCTAATTTCTGACCTCTAATCCGCTGGGGGAGATCTTGAGGTACTCGCTGACGTCATTGCTGTTGAGCATGGCGTTGATATGCTCGAGGTTGACCTTCTCGTAAGTGAACTGACGACCCTCTTTCAGGACTGGATGTGAAAGAGGAGTGGCACGACAGCCTCCTTAGTGACTCACCCACACAAAATTAATGGAACAACTTGTCGTATTCGCAGGCCAACTCACACAGGTTGTCTAAGCTCCACTGCGAGCAGAATCCGACCTGCCTCTTTAGGTAGTTGGTGTGTTCTGCCCACAACTCCAACACAGCCAGTCTCTTGCTTATACACGACTCGGATACTGTTAGCTTGTTCTCACCTGGGGGGTGACAAATGCAGTTTTTTTAATTATTTTTTTTTTAATTATTTTATTTTTAATTATATTTTTTTTAAATTATTATTATTATTTTTTTTTTAATGAGTGAACTTACTGGTCTGAGAGAACTTCTCCAAGGCAATCAGAGCAAACAGCATGACAGTGGGGTGCGCCTCAGAGCCCTTGGTGTCAGAAACATGATATAAACAGTCATTAATTTCAAAATTTCGACATTAGCTCGCCAAACTCCACATGAGCAATCAAGAGTCACAACTTGATGTAAAGCTTGGAGGCTTTTTTGGGTTTGATTTTTTTTTTTCCCTCCAGTGAAAGATTTGTTCAGCAGAGAGAAACGGATACTGCAAGTGCGAGTGTAGAACTGGTTTAATTAATCCTTAATGATTCGGTGGAACATATTATTAATTTTTGATAGTACTTTGTAAATAAAGTGCGCTATGTGCGTTATTGTTATGATTAGCTGGGGTTAAGGCAAACGTCATGCCAATCATGGATCAGTTTTAGAAAACAGGTGAGTCGTGATTGGTTCTTACTCAAGCCCTGGGCAACTGTCATGTTATTTTCAGTCGACAGAAAAATCCATCAATTTAAAACATCTTTTTTGGCCTCAACTATGCTCACCATGCTCTCTAGAAGGTATTCAAGAGTTCCTGGGCTCAAGAGTCCAATACTGGCTGGTCCTTTAGAAAGAATGCACAAGATTAGCAGGCTGATTTGGTCAGTGTGTAAAGACAAAACAAACATTCAAGTGTGTCAATGTACCAGCTAGTTTCTCAGCCAAACATCCGAGGACAGCCGTGGTGTTTCTGTGTTTGGCAGGAGTCAGAGCATCCTGTCGGGCCACGGCTGCACTCAGACTCAGCATGTCCGACAGTTTCTGGAGAGCGTCCTAATGACAAGACGAGTTGCTTAGTCAAAGATGGCGACTCTCGAGAGGAAGGCCAATATATCATTATATCATTTAGATGTTCTGCTTTGGTGACGTTAATTCCCTATTTCCCCCCCAACAGCATTCATTTTGAGGTGTTACAGCCCTTGACATTTCATGGCTGTTACGTTTTGTTTGTGTGATTGGGGTTAATGTTTGGCTGTGTGCAGGAGCTCTCCCCCTGCTCTTCCTTGATTGGTGGCCCTTGTCCCCAACTCGGCCAACCAATCGGTGCAGGGTAGAGTGGCCTGATTAGTTGTTGGCTTCAGGTGTACCACCAGCTACACATTAACCACCACAAGCTGGCTGTGTCTTCTTTTGTGCCAGTCAGTCGCTATACCTCTTGTGTTTCGTACCACTCTTTTTTTATGTTTCATGTTATTTTCTTGGCCAGAAACATCCTGCATTCATTTGCATTGCCACTCCGAGTGTTAACTCCAATTTTGTAGTATTGTATTCGGTGACCTCAACATGTTGCGCCTCTGATCCCCACAATCTGGGGTACTTGTTTTATCTTAGAGTGCCATTTTCACTTCCCTCAACTCCCACACCTACATTAGATCATTCTTCTTTTGTCACCCCAAGGGAAGGTTGGAACACATGGTAAAATTGTGCACAAGACATATCAGCAATGACAAAAATGGGGATTTATTTGTTTAAGTTTTAGAGGTGCAAGCTCCTGTAATTTTACATTGTTGTAAAAATTATTATTCATGCTTTCTTCCCCTAAATTGTGTGTTAGATGATAATTCACCTTCAACTAGTTTGAGGAATGATTCTAAATGCTATTCAGGGATTGTCTAATTGTGTGTGACAAATATATTGTAATGGGAGGTCACAATAAAATGTTTTATAATTCATTGTTTTCTGAAGAGATTTATTAAAGAGATTGAGGCTGGACATGAGAAGACCATAGAAATCGAATTAATCTTAACACAGTAATGTGCATAACTAATGGGAATTGCCTAAAAAAATGGATCAAGTAAACAACTAGTAGGACTGAAAGGGAATGCAAAGAAAAAAAAGATGGATGCATGTACAATGTCGCCATTTTTTAGCACTGGAAAATAATATAATAATTCTAGCAGCTACAATACAATCTCATCCAAGGCAACAATCACAACCATTTAGGCAGGCTTTGAAACTGAATAAAAGGATAGGACCAGGAGTACCGTAATCTCAATCTTTATAACACATCACTTTCTTGAATCTGCTGCTGTTGTTGCACAACGCACAGGCGTCATATTTGTCCAAAGACTACTAATCGAATATTAATTTGTTCCCTTCATTACTTTAAACAAGTAACATTTTAAAAACAAATTAACAGGGGTTGAAACAAGTTTTACTATTAAGAATAATGTCTTGTGCCCTTTCCCATTAACTGTTTAATCAGGTGGGTCTGATACGCATCTTACATGATTTCCCCTGTGAATGTATGCTGTTTTGAAATATTAAGCAAAAGGAAACATTGCATTTTCATTTCCCTTGAAAGGATAAAAGCCTTTAGTAAATTCAACACATTTCACCTTAGTGGGCAAGGGACATTCATCCAATAGTAGGGTGATGACTGCAGGGCCAAGTGGGTCGTCTAATGGTATCACTCGAATCAGAGACTGGACAACTTCCAGCCAGCCGTCATCTAAAAGAAAAGAAAGGCAAGATGCAACTTCAGCTTCTGCTCAGTTACCTTCCTCAAGCGCAAAAGCCTTCATATCAAATATGGCAGGCGCCACCACTTTTAATCCTGTTGCCAACAGCGCACACAATCTGGTAGGATGAGTGATCACCTTCCATTTGAGAACTTGGTAAAAGATCGCAATTTAAGGACTCAAGCATAACATACCCAATCAACAGCGCAGAAACGGTCGTGGGACCAATACAGTAAACCCATGCTGTATTGCGGTTCACTTTTTACTGGTCTGACATTTTGTGGGTTTTATTTATTTAACCAGCTAAGGAAATCCACCTGTCTGCAGACAGCAGGAAAAAACAAGGAAAAACTCAAAGGCAAGTACAAGATAAGGTACAAATACATAAAACGATCTGAACTACACATGTACGGAACGTGTATAATGTTGCAAATTCCCAATTATTGCTGCCTTATGTGCAGGCATTATCCAGTGCTGAACTTCATATATTTTATGTCAGGCACCCAGTTGGGCAGCTAAGGGGCCCTCAGGAATGTGTTGACTTTGTCTCTTTGATGACAGGCAACTTTTTTGTTCATCGAAGAAAGACCATGTTTTGTGATGAAGATATACAGAAAGATACCAGGCAATACAATAAGGACACTGTGAGTCAATAAAATAAACATGTAACTATAGAATATAAAATAAGAGTAATACATTTGGTTTGGAACGTAACCTCCAGCGATGGAGAGAGATTACTGTGCCTCTGCAGTCATGTCTATATTAGCTATCATGATAGCGCAAAAATTCGCCAACAGATAACTGCTAAACTATGTTAAGGGGTGTGGCATGGACAAAGGAATATTTTTTTGTGCAGCCTCACATATCTTTTTTCTTTAATATTGCAACATTTAATCTTAATATACACAGGAGGTAGGCATCTATTAGAGTGAATAATTTGGCGCCGTTTTAAATTAGGATTGAGTGGCCTTGGCGGATGTCCATGTCTGCGTTGCTGAGTGCCACTCACTTGCATTACTGCAGACAGAAACAACGACAAGTCGACAGGCTTTGAAGGAAAACAATTCACATCCTTTGTTTCCAAGTAAAACTAAAGTGCATTGCCAAGTGGCCTATGAATAATGCAACATCACGTTAGACTGAGAGGCTGGTAGCTGACCAATGAGCCACATAGCTGCCGTCGAGGCTCAGCAAATGCAAGCTAAAACTTGAAAGTCACGGTTGCGATTAAGTATTTCGAGCAAACACTGTGCACGACAAACCACTGGCACACACCATTGAAGATGTACATTGTAAAAAAAACAACCTACAGCCGCCGTTTTCCGTTGGCATAAATAACAGGATTAAAGAGGATATGACATTCAATAATCTTCAACCAAAACTAGGCTAAAGGTTGAAATACTTTTTGCTTTCACCTTTTTCTTTGAAATTTAATGTCAATTGAGGGTATAACTTGACTGTGACATCTTAACTTACACAACTTGTAACAAATTGAACTCATGACTAAGACAAATAACTCCCAAATATAAGTTCCCAATGTAAATGTTCTTACCCGTCTCTGCCATCTCGTGTAAAGTGATCATGGAATAAGGTGGTTCTTGATCACTGGTAAAAACAAAACAAAAATCTGTTTAAAGAATGTGAAAGCAGTCTAGTTTACCTTGTGTGTGTGCGTGTACACATCGATTCCTAATGGAGAACGACACAAACTAAAATAATCTAGTAGTTTGTCAGACCAGTTTTCTAATGAATATTTAACGATATGACCTAATTAAATGCAGAAAAAAAGCCACTGCTGGTCTCTGACTGTTGCATTTAGATTCATCTGCAAATTCTTACTGCCACTTGTTTCAGTTCTGACTTTTCTTTTTCAATAAACTGCTCAATAGTAACAATAGACAATCATCAAGAGGTGGAATGATTAATCGACATCTAATCCCTTATCGAATTTAGGAATAATTATTTTTGAGAATAATTTAAATACTTGCTCCATTTGAAATTGTCCATAGCAATAACCTTGGAATTACAGCCTCTCAACAGTAAACTGTCAGATTTTTTTTAGTCCTCCGTGAAAGCAGATTGTGTTCCTTGAGTTGAATCAAGATAAAACATTTGCAAACAGACAATGATCAACATTTTTGTATATTTTCTGACATCTTCAGGTCAAACCAGTAACTATAGATACAGAAAATATGATTCATTTTCTACATTGTCAATATAAAGTAATTCATGTTGTTAATAAAGGGATGGGAATTAAAATGTGTTTTTTTAATCAAATTAATTAATTACTCTGGATAATGGTCTAAAGATTAATCAATGATTAAAATATTCAGTAGTGGGCCTTGTCAGTCAAACTAAATAATTGTTGCCATAAAACCGGAAGCATAGAATTACAAATGTAATGTTGACAAGGAAGACAACCACTTCTTTAGGCTGTTGTACTTTGTTGGTTCAATCACATTTTAAGCCTGCCACAATAACAATGATACTAAATCAGTTCAAAGTTAAACTTTTGGGAACTTGGGCTGGCGATAGCTAATGAAGCGGAAAGTCAGCTTCCTGTGTACAGCGTACACGCTCACTCATTCATATTAGAGCCCTTGTAAAATTGTGAATTACGGCTTATGTAATTGAAATGCACGGTTGCTATTTTTTTGGGGGGAAGAGAAAACGCATACATGCCAATTTTTCTACAACGCTTGCACTGTCACATCTTGAGTTAAATATTGTCAATAGAGGTATACTTATTTACTTGTCTACAAGGGTCCTGATGACAGCCAGCGTGTCCAGCACCAGGCCATCCACGTTCTGCTTTTTCCGTCGTGGCTCGTGGGGACCGCGCCCCCTGCGCGGGGGTCTGACCGGGTCTCTCGGCCGACTGCTACGAGACTCTCCGGCATCGACAGCTGTGCCCGTACCGTGGTCCACTCGCCTAGCTTGTCCTCGAGATGCCCTCGATGTCCCGTGGTGATGGTCCTCTGTATCGCTATCCTCCCGGCACACGCAGCTATTACCCATGGTTCCAGGACCAGCAAGCACTAATGTGATGGTCTCCCACGGGGAAGAAAAGGTGTTTGTGGAGAAAAGGAATAGCAGAACCTGTGCAAGGCTCCTGCAGGCACAGTAACTGATCCAGGTAGCTACTATCATATCATTTGATGGAATTGGTTATGAGGGGTTCTTGTCCCAAAGGGCAGGGTTGTATTGGCCCAAATGATCATCGTGACTCCAAGTAGTGATTTGGAGATATGTTAACAACACACAACTGGGTTAGTAGACCAAGAGGGGTCAGGTGATGTGATGAAGTCTTTAATCATCATAATCATCACAAGGTTCTGATCTAGAGGGTCCTCCTGGTCTCACACAAATTTGGGAAGCTAAGGGTGCAAAAAACAAACAAACAAAAAAACATTAGGGACCTACAAAAGTTTAATCCAAGTAAGTAAATTAAGGTCACTCTGGAAAAAAAAACCCTTAAGTGTTAAAGAAACTAACTCCTTTACTTTCTTATGATTTACACAAGTCAAATGAATTTCCACCAGGCAATTAGGCCAGGTAACTCAAGCAGACAAAATAATAATTATGGAGCCAAAATGCTATTGGCGCTGTTGATGAAACATCCCAAAACAGTTAGCGTGTTAGCTTGCTAGCCACCCACCAAGCAACAGTTACAGCAATAGTACCTCTAAATAAAACCACGAGTCTGAAAAGTCGTAACTGTCGCGTCATTTGTGAGTTGAATTTCATTCACGTGTACACTTACGTCTCAGTTGCTTTCTAAATACTCCAGCATCTTAAAAGAACCACGCCAGAAAGTAGCCAAAATAGGTTTCCAGCGACGATATAGGTTGTGGGTAACCAGCTGCTAGTCGATAGCTTGGCTAACCATGACTGTCAAATGCTCAAGTTAGCAAACACGAGTTGCAATCAACTAGGCGCAGTGCTTCTGCAGCCAAGGTAATAAAGAGTATATTTACCCAACGAAGCGCGTATTCCGCAACACACTTTTGTTGATGGCCACTAGCGAAATGTCATGCACATTGGAAAGACGCTACACGGAATTGCTGCCTGGCAAGCTTCATGCTAAGTTCCGTAGCATAGGCAGCTAGCAGCAGACTAACCATCATTGCCTTCAGCCGGGATGCAGAGGATGATTCCGAAGCTTTCTCTGCAAACACCACACGCACACACACGCACGCACACAACTTAAAATGACAAAACTTAAAAATAATTTCAATCAAGAATATATAAAATGTTCTGTGCTAAATATCTGAAATATATTTGTGCGTATAAATGGATCTGTAGATGAAAATATTATACAAAATGACATTAGGGCAGCAAGGGGGACGACTGGTTAGCATGATGGCCTCACAGTTCAGAGGTGCAGGTTTCGATTACAGCTCCGGCCTTCCTGTGTGGAGTTTGCGTGTTCTCCCCACGCCTGCGTGGGTTTCCTCAGGGTCCTCCGGTTTCTTCCCGTATTCAATAAACGTGCATGGTAGGTTCAACACAAAATTGTCCCTAGGTATGAGTGTGAGCATGGATGCATGTTTGTCTTTGTGTGCCCTGCGGTTGGCTGGCAACCAGTCCAGGGTGTACCCCGCCTCCTGCCAGAAGACAGCTGGGATGGGCTCCAGCACACCGTGACCCCCGTGAGGAGAAGTGGCTCAGATAATGCATGGATGGATAACATTATTTGGGAATTTTATGCCAGACCGCAGCCCGTCCCTCAACAATTCATAATAGATCAGACAAAATAAGACAAAATCTTCCGGCCATGGTGGGCGCGACCGTGTCCACTGGGAAATGAAGCACAGGATGTTTTCAGCAGACTAGCTGATTGGCTGAATGGTCATGACCCACCCTCAGAGACACCTACACAGACAGACTACTGCAGAAAGCCAGTTGAATCATTAAGAGCCAGACGCCTTCCCTCTGGAAAACGCCATTTAAGTCAAAAACCACAAGACTCAAAGAAAGTTTGCCATTAAACTCTACCTCACTACACCCCCCACTTGAAAAAAAAAATCCCCCTTATTTTTCATGGCACACGGTGCTGGAGCAGTTTCCAACAGAGGAAATCACTGGGAACAGATGCCACGGAATGGAAATGACCCAAATCAGGACAGTGAATCAAACTTGGATTTTTATCAGATGTCTCAGACTTTGAAAGAAAACATTTTTTTTTATTTTATTCCAAACATTTGTACTAATACACAACCATAATATGCAGGGAAATGAATGGCTAGTTAATCATAACATAATGTGATACTTCTATGCAAGCCTTGGAGTCTGATCAGATCACATACTAAGTTCCAGAATAAGTTGCCACACTATTTTCTCTAAACTCATAGAATGAAGAATTTCATGGTGAATAAATATCTAGAGCCATTATGATCATATGAGTATTCAGATAGTATGCTGTAAATTGGGACAGTCATACACTCTGCTGCGGTCAAGGGTCGTGTTGAAGCAATTGTCACGATACATCCCACTCTTTCCCAGGTGTCTGGTGAATTTCTGTGTTTTAGGGTGGAATGTACATGGTGTAGTTTCAGCGGTGGGAGGATACAGGCCGTAGTCACCGTAGGTGGTCCTGTACAGGGGGTTCTGAGGTTTGGACCATGGCGATGGAGTTGCACCTTTAAAAGATGGAGTGGCGGTGCAGGTGAAAACTGGGTTTCCAAGGTTGATGCATGTTTGCATGTTTTCCGCCTGCTCTTGGTCCTGGCCTGACATCACTGAAGCACTTGCTGAGAAAAAAACACTTGTTTAAATTTAATTACATAGAATTATGACAAATTGATGTAGTTAAACAAATAACTACTCTTGCTACAAAGGTATTAATAGGTAATAAAAACAAAAGTTTTTGTCATGTAGAGGAACTATAATTTTATTTGGGCATTACATTGTTTCGTTTTAATCTCCTTATTTACGATAGCCACCAAATCACAAGACTATGTTACAGACTCTACTTATCTTTTTGTTAGACTACTTGAATGTTGACGTTTATTGAAACACTTAAATCTTATAGTTATATCAATTCACTTGGTCTTTGTCATTGCAGTGGGGAAACCATAAACAGTTGACGCGATTTATAAATATTTTGTCTTGTTTATGAATCAATTAAAAAAGTTTAAATGTTTTTAAGTTACGTAAAAGTATTAAAATTCTATTTTGATATTCGGATATTTGAGCAGTAGTTATGAAGGAAAACATACTTGCTACCAGATCAACGAAAACAACAATTTTACAAACGTACCGTCCAAGAGCGATTTCTCCAAACAAGGGTCGTCTTTCTTGGGTTGTTCGCAGTCCTGTCTAGTTTCCATAACGACCGTTAAACACCAGCGATGCCGAGCGGGCGAGACAATTCGAAGGCTTATATATGTTTAAAATAATAAAGTCCCATTAACCAAACTTTCCAATGTGTTGGTAATGATCGAAACGTTTCAAATTGCGTTTTTATGAACGTTTGTACTTAAAATAGGGAGTCATTTAGCGTCATCCATACGCGTCGGTGTATGACGTGTAATAAATGCGCCATTTTCAAAAACCCGACAGCCCTTTTACGTTTCATATTCGAGCTTCTATATTTGTTCGCTACGTGCCAAACATAGAAGTATTGTACATATTTGTCGTATATGTGTTTCTGTGACGAGCAACGTAGGTCTTATTCCGAGTATGGACAGTGAAATCCAACGAGATGGTAGAGTTTTGGATCTCACCGATGACGCCTGGAGAGAAGACAAACTTCCCTATGAAGATGTCACAATTCCACTGGTAAATAGGCATTGCATTTTGACAACCGTGTATTCCCAACTTCCCCACGACCTATATTTCATATTTAAGCATTAGCTGTTTTTAAAGGGGAAAAACATATTCGTGCTTCCACTATGTTACGAATCGATACAATCCACTGTTGTGTAAAAGTATTGCAGCAATGTAGATTATATTTGAAGAAATCAGACTTAAAAATCACAGTAGAGTAGTAAATTTGCAATTTTAAATTTTATCATTTGACTGAGGAGAAGCTGTACAGATAATGGATGGATGCTACATGCATGGATCTTTACATGATTGGTGTAACCGTTACAGTCCAGCAACCGAGCATCCTAACGTGTCTATCATCGGACTGACACAGAGCCAAGCCACCTTTAGTCAGTTTTAAAATCTTGCATCATACATGGGTTTGGATCGTAAAAAGAATGGCTACCCGGAGGGAGCGCACACAATCGCCAACAGTTATTTGATTAGAGTAATCTCACCATGTTCCCTTCACTGCCTTTCAGAGTGAACTCCCTGAGGCTGAACAGGACAATGGTGGATCCACAGAGTCTGTGAAGGAACAAGAGATGAAGTGGACAGACCTTTCCCTGCAAAGCCTGCATGAAAACACTCCAACCACTGGAAGTTGAATAACATCTGGTATGGGACTGTAGAATACCAGCTACATTCACAGTTCTGCTTTGTTGGGATGTTTTAGTCTGCTGATCTTCTACCTTGAAGAATAGTATGTCAAGGTTACCTGTGCAGGAGCCAGTCCCTTAAAAAGTGTTTGTGTCAGCTCTTAGGTTGTCACACTCTGCTTTAATTGACTTGTACAAATAAGCACTTAAGCTTTTCACAATTTTTAAAAACGGCTCCATGTGGTTTTAAGAGGATAGTTTGGCATTTGTCTTTGAATTTATTAAAACCTTACACATACACTGCAATGGTTTCTTAGTTGCTAAGAAAAAGTGGTTTGAAAAAGCTGGCTTTCTGAGTTTGTCAAAACGCTGATAGTGCGATACATCAGTTTTTTATCCTGTGCAGGGTGATGCATAAATTCAAAATATTAAATCATAATTCATGAGTATCCATGCAACACTCGTATAAAAACATCCCTTGTCTCTTCCAACATTCAAAGGTTTTTCCAGAGTACGACCATGTCAGCCGTAGTAGTCTGACTACTGCTCCATCATCACTGCATCAATGCTGCGTCTGCAGCAATTTTGCCAAGGTGGTCATGTGGTCCCCTCCTTTGGAGGACTGACGGGTATCTATAGGAGCCTCCTAGACGATCCCAGAGAGTAAAGTATTGTCCATAGTTGTAGTTGAAGAAGAGGTGATGATCCACGTGGTGGGCGGCACCATTTATAATGCTTATCAGAGGGCCAGGGACGCGGTAGTCGCCATCATGTATCGAGATGGTCCAGATATTGACGAAGATGAAGAGGGACAGGTACACAGCCTGAAGTACCCCACATGGCAAAATTGCTGTATTCATTAATAGGACAAAAAATAAATATGGATTATCGTAGACAATCACCTTGTGGATTGGGAAGATGAAAGGGTAGACGTGGTAGGGCAAACTTTGCAGGAAGCCGTCAAGTGGGTGGAAGGCGTGGCTTGCAAATGGTGTGGGGATCTTGAATAAATGATGCTGCTTATGCAAATACTGAGGTGAGTTGAAAACACAAGTACATATTAGGTAATAAATCAGGAGCGCATTGGTTCAGTCATTTTCATGATCCAGATACGAAAGGAACATTTTGCAACTTGTGTCAAATTCTAAAACTTGAAAGAGTCAACTCTAAATAGGAATGAACTGTTCACTGCAATTGGTGCTATGAACGTTTGTCACTCCAAATTATGGCAATCCGCAATTCCTGCAATGCAGCAGGCTGCACTCTCACAAAAAGGAGTTGCTGGCAATGTGTTAAATTTGCGAAACAACTCAAACACAAAAGATAAAAATGACGAGCCTAAACCCTGATCACTTTTTTTGATCCATTGTAAATGGCAAAAATAATTCCTCTATCCACATTTCTAATCCAACTTTGCTACAAAATGTAATGCTTTCTTCCTCGGAACTAGAGTCAACCTTCCCAAATATTTTACAGAAGCCTTTCATTCTGCTGATCAACAAACAGCGATCAACATGTTTACCTTTGCAGAGTTACTTTGTAACTTCATGCAAGCAAAGAACAAGTCAACAAACCTAATGTCATACTTTGCAACATTAAATTGCACTTGAGGATATTCTCATTCATCCTCGTCATTTCGCGACTGGAATGCTCGGTTTGTAGATGAGTTATTAATTTGTCAAGTTTACACCAGTCAATCATGTTATATTGGACATTACTGCATTAAAGTGGTCTAACTCGCCTTATAGATACTCTTGTGATGCATGGAGCGGTGTATCCAGTAGATGCACATGTCCGTAAAGAACAAGAATCCAGCAATGCTCAGGAACACCCCTGGCCAGCCTGACAAAAAAAAAACAAAAAAAACACTTGGGTCTCAGAATAATGCTAGGATTACAGTACATTGCAATTTAGAAATACTGTATTGGAATGAACGTGCCTCTTCTTCAGTAAAATGGCCCTCACCGTGAGAAGACTGGCTGACGTCATCAAAAAGTTTGCTGTGTCCCCTGATCTCCAAGAAGAAAAGTAGCACTGTGGGGAAACTCATCCAGAAGAGGGATGTAGTTGCGAGATGGATCTCTTGGCTTACCTGGTTCTATCATTGGATAAAAGATAGTAAAGTGTATGATTCAGTGTATTTTTCTCAGGATTTGGAACTGCACCGATCAGCCACAATGTTAGGTACAGGAGATCTGACAGTACAAGAAAATATAAAAACTGCATTTGCGAACATAATGCTTATTTTTAATTGACATTTCTTGTGGTGTACAAGGGCACTTTCTGGTCTTCACTGAGCTATAAATCATTGAATGGTTTGGATGCTGAATATATTCAAGAAATTCTAATTGAATATATATAAACCTACTAGGGCTTTGGGGTCTGCAGAGTCAGGTCAGTCAGTGGAGCCCAGAGTTTTAAGTAAACATGGTGAGGCTGCATTCAGCCGTTGTGCTGCACACATGAAATGAGCTCCCAAGCCCCATGTGTGAATTCATTTAAATCCAGGTTAAAACTTTGTATTTTCTTTCTCTGAAACCTTTAAGGTCCTCTGAACAATTTTAAATCATTTTTTTCCTTTAAGATATTTTTGTAACCCACTTTTTTTCTTGACTTTTTTTTTTCAAGTTTTCCGTTAATGTGTTTGAATGTTAACATTTTTGTAACTTGTTTCCTCTGCTCTGCTTTAGCATGTTAACAGCTGTTTTTGTAAATGCTTCTAGGAGTCATCTCTCAACTTGTGTGAAATGTGCTCTGTAATTAAAACTTCCTTGCCTTGCCTTCATTATTTTGCATTTTCTTAATATTATTTTGACTGATTTAGCCATTTGAGGTTACCAAATTTCCAAAATGGCTCATTGTGAGGCAGGGCAGTTTTACCAATTATATTGGTTGTTTAAAACTCTTTATATCGCCCATGTGGGCTCGTCATCTAGCTACCCATGTTCGGGAAAAAAAAAAGGAAATGTGAATTTCTTTGGCTCTCAGCAACCAGTTTCGATGTATATGTTCATCTTCACATTCTTCCAGAAAGCTCACATTGATATGAAACATTAAAATACGTAAGCTCTGATTTATTCAACAGCCTACCTCAATGAACTGTGGATGTTTCATGAGCCTATGGTCAAAGACGCAGTAGAAATTTAGTGCGCCAAAGATCATGTAAACCATTTGCGCTCCAAGGTTGGTCAACAGGCTCAGGCTGATGAGTTGCCGCAGAGCCCAGTCCTCTGGCCATGATGCCGGGTAAGCATATGGAGTGAGGACATAATGGTCTGCAATTTTTAGCACGTGATCCATGCCACCCATCACTGTCTCTCTGTGGGGAAATAATCATACTATTATCTACCATGACAAAGCTAATAAGGTCATGTAAATACTTTGTATGACTATCATATAGACCACTGATGTACAAAACTGTATGCTGATGCCCACTGAAAGTGTCTTGTCTGATTGATTATTTAGGTTTTTGACTTCAGTTTTATGTTTTGGCCCCGTGTTCCTGTGTCTTCCGTCTCGTCATGTTTATTGTGTCCACCTGTGTTCGTTTACCAAGCCCTGTCAGAGATCGGTGCATTCTGACAGGTAGGAGTGGTGACGTGCTGGTTGACGAAGAGGAGGACCAAAAAAAGCAGGGAAGCGAGGCAGGGAAACCTAAAGGGGTATTTAATTAAAAAAAAAACAACATAAAAGTACAAAACAACTGCAAGCAACAAAACACAAGAACTTGACTAAACTGAAAATAAAGCAAGACAGGCAGGAGGACAATGGACGTGGACACTGACACAGACAATGCACTGACAAGAACTAAAAAAAAAAAACGGAACTAAATACAAACAAATTGACAAGACAAAGAGGAGCACCTGGACAAGACAGAGGGTTGGAAGGACCTGATTGGTTAACACAAGGGCTTGGGTAAACGAACACAGGTGGACACAATAAGCATGACGAGACAGAAGACACAGGAACACAAGGTAAAACATGAAACTAAAGTAAAAAAACCTAAATAATCAAACAGACATGACAGCAAGAACTGGATGACATTGTCAGAGAGGTATTCACGTATCAATACAGTATGTTTATTTTTGTGGTTGCAGTTTGAATTGGTTTAATACTTGTGAGACGTATATTCGTAACATGCACACTTCATACAGAACCCAAAACTTTTCAACAGCAGACATGCAAACCACTAAGACACAGTGCTGCCTGAACTATTTAACTGGTCGAGACAAAATAAAAGGAGCAGCTCTTAGTCAATCAAAATTGGACAATATTGCACTTTGTACATAAGCTGTAGGTCAGAGTATTGAACACCGTGGAAATCATTAATGCAAAATTGTTTTACTTAATACACATGTGTGTCCGTTGCAGTTTTAGAAACAGACTAATAAATACACATCAACACATTAAAAAAATGTTACTTTTCATTAGTGCTATTCCGAACTAACCTGCTTTGGGAGTGAGGCCAGCTGTGAAAAGCTTCCTCGAAAGTTGCCAAGTCCTTCCCAACCTTTTAACGCAAGGTCACCAACTGCAATTTTTACTAAAATGACAGCAACTGTATGAAGCGAACTGAGCCACGCACCGCTGGTATTAAATCTGATTTCATCCTCTGAATATCTATTTTGTTCACATATTGCATTTCAAGGAGGACGAGCTGACCCTCTGGTTGCTTTTTTTTCCTACAGACGTGGCACGAGAATGTTGGAAGCATTCACAGACTCTGGAGCTGAAACAAGATCCCCGCATGCTCAGCAAATAAATTGAGCTCAGATGCAGCTTTCATTATATCTGCGATGATTGGATTGTATCTTCATGTAAATAATGGTTTAAACAAGTTCTTCGTCCTAAATAAAGTTACTCGCATTTCTTAACATTGGAGTATTTGAAAATACATACTGTATGATGGCGGACTGTATGTTCCCATATTGGAGCTGCAGGATCCTGTTTCGTCAGAACCGTTTGGCCTTTCACAGAGACACGCACACACACACACTACAACTGTGGTGTGGCTTCCTGGAAGGAACAAAAATATCAATATTGTATGCATCTAAAAACGCATCTTGTCTCGCTTGTCCTATACATGCAAACTAAACATCATGATTCAATGCATGTTTGAAAAAGTCATGTATCGTGTCAGAAGACTCCTGGGCTTTGGTGGGGCCACTTGCTTCTTTCCGTTCTTTATTGTATTGCTATTTTGACACAAACAAGAGGAGAGTATTTTATTTTATTTTTAATTAAAACTTAAAAAACAGTTAAATAAGAACTGTAAAATGTTAACATTTTTAAAAGTTTAATTTTTAAAACTATAATCATGCAATGTCATATGCAATTAATCATATTTTTAGCTGATGTAGGATATCGTAAAATTGATATTGATTTAGATTTGTGACGCATTTCTGCATCGTCATGATCAGTTGTCTGTCTCTTTAGTTGACTCGATGTCTCCCTCTAGTGGCCGCATGCCACTATACATGCAGTATGGGCTGCTAAGTTTATGTGACAGTTTTGTTTGATATTAGGGTTGTTTTTCATACAGTTTGACCTTTCTCTGAGTATTTCGGCTTCCTCATAATCACACAAAAATTTAGTAATTAACTGCGATTCATGACGTTTTTTGACAATTTTTTTGTGAATCTTGTAACAGATATTTACTTGAATAATCTTAGAATTAATGTAAAATTACAAAATATCAAGTATATTTCAATGCAGAACTGTTCTACTAGCTTTCTTTGATCCCTGAATATGCTCAAAGCTGAGTCATCTTTACAGGGATTTTTCTTAGAAACAATTTTCAAAACGTATACAGTACATTTAGTTGTGCCCAGACTCCAGCAGTGTCACCTGCGACTCTCATGAGGATAAGACGAAAGGATGGATGGACATCTAAATGTTACCGTCTTGAAGTATGTTTCCCCTCAAGATAGAGTGTACAACAATTTTATATAAGTCTTGCAACAAAATATATCGGCAAAGAAACAAATTCAGGCTTAGTCAACATCAATGATGAATCCGAAATAACAATAATAAAAAGCTCTCTTGAACCCTAAACACTAAAGACGTAGGATAACAAAGGGTTAAAATGGCCTCATTTTAAATTGATTTAAAATCATGCATAAATATTCAAGGAAAAATATTACCATCAATTGGCTGACATGAAACAAACCTTTTGATAACTTGTTGTGGCCTTTTGTCTGGCTACAATGCTGAATGGTGGGCTTGTGTGGTCATTGTGGTGGGCTGGACTCGGGTCAGGGACTGTAGGTGAGAATCACAAGACAACAACAACAACAAAACAAAAATGGTACAGTGAACAATGCAGACTTTTTCCCCGGTTCCCCTCTCCCGCGGCGAAGTCCCTGCACCCGTGCTGACTTTGACTTTGAGGAGATTCCAGCGGGCCTACGCTGCTTTTCCCGTCCGCATTCCCCCCCGGGGCCCTCCACAAGGATCCCAGTCTCCTTCCTCGGCCTTTCACACGGGGGGAGCGGCACGTCCAGTGCGAATTCATGAAAACAAAAGCAACAGGAACGTCATATTTGTCTGGAAGCCACGACATAAAACAGTCTTTAGAATAATAGTGTGCATTTAATGTACAGCATGAAAAATGTTTGAAGATTTTGCTTCAGGTGAAATTCTTGGACCGCAGAAGGAAGTGTCGCTCTTGGGGTTGGATGAAGACACTTGGTCCCCTGAGCTGCCTTCACGGGTTCCTAAGTATCGCCAAACTAAATCACTTTACTTTGCAGGACTTCTTGTACACGTACAACATAAATTGGGCAATATGTAATAATAATTCCAAAAAATAAAAAGAACCCTTTTAGTTGGCTTAGGCGGTCTTTTATAAATCGGCAAAAAGGACTGTGTATCCCACAGAAGGGTTTGGAGCTTTACTGACTTCTTTAAAACTCATGCCATTTCTGTGAACACAAGTGTATTCTAAATGTCTCCTCGGGTCACAGCACAACTTCAGTGGCGATCATGGCTTATGTTTGGTTAGCTCTGTCGAGCAAGTTGAATCGGTAAAAACGCCTCCATCAGCAAGCCTTGTCTGCTCCAATTAGTTCTCGCCGGGCAAGGTGTACGCGGCTTTTGTCTGAGTATAGGCGCTGCAGACAGCAGCCAGACAACGGCGAGCCACACGTTTGCACAGCAGACTACACTCGTCAATGGTGATGTTTGAATAGACTGTTTTTACTGCACAAGGGTTTTCTGTAGCCGTTAACCTAGCAGCTCTGACGTCAAACTCTCCCGAGGCCATTTGCGGCGATGATGTGTCGGAACATTCGTGTCATTCTGGCAAACTGTGGCAGGGTTGTTACTTTCTGGACCTGGATTTCCCAACTCTGCTGATCACAAGGCATCATTTAAAATCCTTATTGCTCTTAAGTGGCGTTCTTGCTACATGGTGGTATGATAAGTGTTAGCATGTCAGTATCTTTTTGCTTCTTATTAGAAATCATATGCAAACACTTGGAAAATTGTAAAAACCTAATTCAAGTACTGTATTTCAGATCAAGTCGCTATCGTACTTAGACGTTGCATGAAAAACTTTTACCATGTTGGCATTTGAGGTATTTTTTTTAGTATAAGACTGTAAAAGACTTTTACAAAAAAGTTACAGACCACAGGGCACAAATTAAATCTTGATCAATTTTTCTTTGAGTTTTCTATACTTATTATGCAATCATGTTAGCATCACAAATGTTAGTATTTTAGCAACAATTTTGGACAAAAACATTACTTTTTGTGAAGGCCAAAGCTGAATAAATTCTTCACAAAAGAGGCTTTCGCATTTGCAACTGTTAGCAAGCGCATTAAACATTTCCAAAGGAATTTTTCTTGTTTAACATTAGCATTTGATGAATCCCAATAGTCAGTCAGTAAAATTAAATCCTGATCCATGACTCAATCTTGAACTCCACCAGAGGAATACACTGTACATGATTGTTTTACACAAAGCCAGATTAAAGACCATTCAATACTTCACAGATATTAGCCGCACGTGAGTGCGAGAGAGGAGAAAAACTCAAGTGAGCAATACGCTGCTAGCCTGTCGGGCGCCATGTTGCATTCTTCTCTTCTGTCAGATCCTAGCCATCCCCGTTTGGCCCCAACCTTCCCCCCAAACCGCCCAGAGAGTTTTTCCAACATCAGTGTGACCTAAGTATATTCAATCTGATCCCATGATTAGCCAAAATTCCTCAAAGGTGGAACAAGTTCACCAAGTCCATCATTTCTTCGTACAATTAGCCTCAGCCTTGTTTCTTTTTTCCTGTATGACAAAAAGGATTCTGGGTGAATAAGTACGAGCACACATCCTTTTTGTGGTCACATGCTCCTTGGATGATTTCCCCACTGGGTTCTCAGCATCGTCGCTGGCATAGCACGTAGCAAGTAACACATAGCACAAGACTAATTTGCTTGGTTTTGCTTTGGGTTTTTTTTCAGTGATGTTAAAAATAAAATGCATTGATCAGGGAATTGGAATTCCCAAATGTGGACACGTCATACAAAAGACGACATCTGGTCACCCCAAAAGTTAACCATGTCTGTTTATTTATTTATTTATTTAAGTATGTATTTATATAGCACTTTTCATACATAAAATCAGTTCAGGTTTATAGTTTGCAAAATGTGGCCATGTCAGTGTTTGGTTACCTCTATGGCTATCTGATTTTTTTTTTTTTTTTTTTTTCCCATACGTGACTTCTATGGGATATTTTGTATGCGTCTGAACCACTTAATTCAAATTTTTTTCAAACAGACCTGAGTCACTTTCATATGTTTTCCTAAATCGGATATGTATAAATCTTTTTGCAATGCGAGGGCCTTGTGCCATACAAGTGTGCGTTTGTGTGTGTGTGTGTGTGAGTGGCTTCAAGGGCAGCGAATGCAACACTTGCGCCTTGGAGAATCCCATCATAACTGATAATGAAACAATGACACTATGCGGTGCGCAGTTATGAGCGTACAATATCATGTCTCAACTAAGAAAAACTTTCCTGGAATGGATTTCGTTATGCAAGCTGGTCAAGGATTTTAGGAGTCGAAGGTCTTTGCAACAAATTTTACAACACCAGCTGAAACTCAAACAAAATTAAATTCAGAGATGGGAACTTTATTTTGTCCGGCTGTCTACCGTCTGTGACCTGGGCACCCTTCCGCCATCGTCCCTCCGTCCTTATTCATAAAATAATCGTCGGTCCTGCTTCCTTTAAAAGCTCTTTCATCTGCCGTTGTTTTTCACCAGTCTGTTCTCGCAAAAAAAAAAAAAAATAATAAATCACAGCCATTTACCGCCACAATTTACGGGCTAAGAAACACAAATGATTAAAAGCCACAATAGCTAAATTTTTCCATATAAACTGATTTGTTCATACATGAGCTGCTTCGTAACTGTCCACCAACTAGTGGCCCAGAGTGTCATTTGGGGAATTATCGTAAAGAGGGAAAAGAACCTAAAGTATCCTTGAAGGACCAAACAAAAAGACACGACATGTAGATAGAACAACTGTTTTCTTTACCTTTATCGCAATAGCGCGATACTCGCAGGCTTCCTAGAAGACATGAAAAGTACTTGTTCTCCGCCTTGGTGTCCCACGACTCCAAAGTTTATTGTGCCACAATGATATTCTAAATAATCAACGGCGTCAAAGCTTGGGGTTCAGGATGTTGTCGCATTTTCTGGTTGAATGGGAAAACATTGTGAGTAAATACATGTGATGTTTTAGACTCTTTGTCGGCGCTCACCGATGACTCTTGAGGATCAAAGTGCGATTACAGGATGCGGGGCAGATGTTTGTGTAGAAAAAAAAAAAACACACAGACCGACGTATTCTGCTTTGCAGTTCTAAAAATGTGGCCGTGTCTATGGAAAAGATGTAATTTTTAGGCATCCCATGGTCAATTATAACTTTTGGTAGTTCCAAGAGTATAGACATGTCAGGGGAAAAGAGGACATGTTGTCACCCAATGGTTTATTATGTCATTTTGTAGTTGTCAGGTTCGGTCACCGGTCGGCGAGGAGGAGGTGGACCCAGAATGCGAGGAAGCAGGGCAAAGGGTAAACTAAAGGGAATTTATTAAAGTAATCAAACGAGGACAAACAACGTGGCGTGAACAAACAAACGGGGCAGGGTGCAAAATAACAAAGACAAACTAAACGTGACTAAACAGAACAAAAACGACAAGGAACGAACAGGGACAAATACTAGGGATCAGGGCATGAACATGAGCATGAACATGAGCATGAGCGTGAACGTGAACGTGAGCGGGAGCGGGAGCGGGAGCGGGAGCGGGAGCGGGAGAGGGATCAGGGAGCGGTCGTGACAGTCCGAATGGAGTAATGTTCCGACGCTGAGCTGTCGGCAAGGGGTGGTTAAATAGTCCATTGATTAGGGGAGCAGATGGGAGTCAGGTGTGTGATTGTTAACGGGGGGCAGGTGTGTGGCTGACGAGGATGAGTGCTGAGGGGAAACGCCCCGAAAACAAGCAAAACAATAACACAAAAGCATGGAACGAAAAAACAATAACAAAAACCTGTCATGCCCGACGCGGATCATGACAGTAGTCCCCAAATGCATACAGCCATGCCGGGGCGAAAGAGGACTTGCGGTCATCCTATTGTTGACAATTGATGATGACTATTTCATGGGAAGTAAATCCCTTTGCCAAGATGTTTTACAGTTTCACAGTGACTGAGTCATTCATTCATTGATTCATTGCTTCCACGGCAGGTGATCACCATTGGCTGAGATGTAGCGCGTGTGTGATGCGCAGTGTAAAATAATACGCCTCAACTTTCCATGGGCTTCATGTTACCAAAGTCACAAGCATGCCATCAACTATTCAACGGGGGCCCCTCGGCGAGATGCCACCTGTGGCTCGCATGTGTGTATTTTGTGGTTGGCTGAATCAAAACAGCAGTTTCCTGACACTGTGCACTGGCAACAGTCAATTGACAAACAACAATAACCGACCGATGCATCACAATGCGAATGGTGCTAATGTGGGTAAAAAATACTCAAGACATGTTTTGATGGCTATCGGTTGGTGAGTCAGTCAGTCAGTGTGGTTCTCACGCACCAGAATGGCGGAAGGGAGTGCCAGAAGGGTTACTTAATAGTAATAAAGAGAAGACAGAGCGGGGGGGAAAAAGTTGAGGGTTTACTGTTATAGATGACAAGACAAGTCATACATTTTTTTGTTCTGTCATTTGAAATGTTATTTTCACTTTTGAAATGTAAAGTCTGCTTACTTTGGAGACAGGCTAAGGCAGAGGTCAGCACTTTGTATTCTTGTCAACAAAGACCACCAGCGCTTTAGTTACTTCCAGATCACGCTGATGTGTATGATGTTCAATCTATAGAAAAAAAAGTATTTTTGCCTTAAAGGAAGAATGGTCTGTCCCTTTTTCCCACTAAGGTAATCATAAGACAAAGTGCACTCAACATGTGTGAAGTCTAAAAAGATCACTTTGCCTGGAGGAAGAGAGAGCATGAAAACCCTCCTTCATTCTAAAAAAAAAAAAAGAAAATCATGAATGCAGTTTAATATTGTAGCGTTTGATGAAAGATGCATTAAAACACAGTAACAAACAATGTTTGTTAGAACAAATAAAGTGCCAAACTTTGGATATGAAGATTGTTGGTTCACGCCAAACTAAGGCGTTTTTCCTTTTCTTTTTTTTTCCTTTAATGCATAACTAAGACATAACTTCTTAAATCATCTAAATCCACAATGGAGCTTGATCATTTATTATTTAAAACTGCCTGCCTCATGGAAATTCATTATGTAATTTAAAATCTCCCCTCATTGAAATCAATTAAGCAGTTTTGTGAACAAAGTAACAATCTGATCAAGACATAATGTCACGTCTCTTCAAAGTTCATGACGTAGTTTTAACAGTGTTACCTTACAGTGATCAACTCATTTTTTTATATTTCGCTTTCACAATAACTGCAGCTGAAACAAAAAAAGTGCTTTACAGAACACATGACATTCTACATTAATAATACAATCATAACAAATCAATTTGTGAAATTGTCCCAAACCATGCTTGTTTTTGCAATGTGGGAGGAAACCGGAGTACCCAGAGGAAACCCACGCGGGAACAGGGAGAAAATGCATACTCCACACAGGAAGGTCGCAGCTGGAATCGAGTCCACGACCTCTGCACTGTGAGGCCATCGCGCAAACCAGTCAACCGTTGTGCGCTCTACTTGAATAATATAATGTAATTAATGTAAAATCACCAGATATAAAGTGAATTTTAAATCAAAGACCAATATCTTTCTTTAATTTATGAATAAGAGCTAAGATATAAATGGAGTCATCTTTACAGGAATTGGTGCACACATTTGTATCAGGTGTGTTGGAGGAGGGCGATATCTAAAACAGGTTGAATAGGGGCTCTCGAGGACTGAACTTGGGCTTCCCTGCAGTACTGTCTTATCTTATACTGTTATCCTTCTCCTCAAATATGAACGTTAAATAACCACCTTGGCCATGTTTTAAACTTGTTTTTTTTCCCGTTAGTATGGTACCTTCAAAGAGATCTTAAAAGAGCACATTCAACGTATATTTCCTGTGCGGTTTACAAACAGAGGCACATTGCCCTTACTGTAATGACATGCTAGTAGTGGAACGTACCAAAATGGAGCCAAAAGAGGGAGGTTGTGGCTAAACAGGTGCTTCTAATGCAACAAAACATCCCCCAAATTACGCCTACATAGCTTTAATCGTGTTTTAAATCTTTTGAAAGCGATGTGAGGTGATACTGTAGATTAGAAACTTGGGTGTGGTCATTTGTTGACGCTAGATTTGAGCACGCGCACCCCCCACAATTTCCGCGTCGTGTTTCGGCCGGCTGGCAAGCAGTGTGACGGCAACGTGAACTGCACCAGCACAGAGACAGGTCCGTGACTGAGCCCTGAACACAGCATAACGACGTTGGACGCGTTAAGAACTAGTGATAATGTCCGCCCCGTGTATGTGCTCGCACAATTTCATCCCTTGAGACGACTCTTCTTCTTATCGACATTTTTCTTCGTTTTCCTTAGGTAAGTTCTCACCACTGAGCATCCCCAGTATGGGCGTCCGTGCGAGCGCGTGCGTGTAAAACTGACTGTGCTTGGACTGGGTACCAACGTGCGCGTGCCTGGATGGGATGATTTAATATCACATGCGGACGCCTCGGAGGCAGGAAGGCTCATAAAGGGGCGCATTGTGATAACGAATCGTTTGACCTTATATTTACTCCAATTATACATTTTGGAATTATTGAAATGGTATAGCGTCATTTTGCCACTTAGGCCCAGTTACGCCACCACGCCTGGTGTCTTAAAGATTCCCCCCTACCCCGCCGCATTGAAGGTTACTCAGCATCCGCCTAGGAAAGATTGATTAATCTGGAACTATGTAAATCTATTAATCGGCCTAATCTTTGTGTTCTAAATCCTTGTGTTCCGCGAAGGTGAAAAGAATATGAACAAAAATGGCCTGATGTTGCGCGTGTCGCGTCGTCCACACCCTTGGGTCTTCCCCCCCCACATCACTCAGCCACCATCAGACAATTTAATAGGTATACCTGCACAGACTGAGACTATCGAAAAGCCTGCTCTTCGGATAATCAGTGTCATTATTTAAAAAATGTCTTCATTATTGCTTGTATAGTCAGTTCCTTTTTATGTGACCATCCAATATTTACATTATTTAGAGTTCTGCAAATTTTTCTGTATGAAATTAACCTCTCCCCTTCAGAAATTGCTTTTTAAAAAGAATTTCTCATTTAAATATTGTGCTGATTATTTATTGTAAATAACCAAACAAGAATAGTTTGTTTAAATAATCTATTTTATACAAAGAGTTTTTATTTGTAAATTGATGCTTAGTTTTAAATATGAGGCGGCAAACTCGTAGTGAGTGCGTGCGCCTCACAGATGACAAGTTCTGATCTTGCGTGGGTTTTCTCTTTGTTCCTTGTCTTCCTCTCGCATTCCAAAAACATGCATGTTAGCTTCATTGGAGACTCTAAATTTGTCCTAATAAGATTCTTAACGAGAGTGGGACTGCGATTGGCTGGAGTCGGCTTCACCTCACTATGACCATAATCAGAAGAAGTGCCACAGGAAATGGCTCGCTGTCTTATTATAAATTCTAGAATTGAAAAATAGCATTAAGTATAATTTGATTCTTCAAATGATCTGCTTTATATTAGGGGTGTGCATCTCTCTGATAAAACACGATTCGATACGTGTCTTCATACATGGCGTAGGATATAATTTATCAACAGGTACATTTTGATGTACGTTTTGATTCACTTCAATTCAGTGGGGTTACGATTTGATTCAATATGATATGGCTGTGGCTTTTGTCATGTTTATTAAAAAGTACCAACATGTAAAAGCTCTCCAAAGCCCAAAGTATTGAAGTTAATTAATTGCAAACATCAACAAACCAATTCATAACTGATGTGAAACTCTCATAAAGGACGAATTGAAACACATCTCGAAACATGGGGTTCGATATGATTCATGGACGGCACGTCTTAAAATGAAAAGATTTGATTCGGTTTGGTTTTAGGTAAATGCTCCACCTCCAATCATTTATTTAAAAGGTGGGAGAAACGTGATAGTGTCCATCCCGCCGCTTCTCCTGCCATGGAGTTTGTTTTCTTGGTTGTAAAAATAGTCCCTCTAGATGGGAATTTCATGGAGAAAAAAAAAACATTAGCACATTTTTCGCAGTTCCCAGGTGTCTGTGACATACGATGGTCATAGAAGCCCAAAGATAAAGAATAAAAGCACACTTAACACGTTCTCTAAACAGCCCTATTCACAGCAGTCGCTTGAAGTTTTTGAGGTTACGAGCTGTTTATTTGACTTCTTCATCTGTTAAGATTTGCAACTTTTTTGGGTTAAATTTATTTTTGCAAAAGGGAGGATAAATCAATAAAAATGGATTAAATGTCAAATCTGATTTAATTCAAATCATTAGATTATGCAAGTGATTGGGTGTGCTCCGACTTTTGCACAACTTTGGGATATGTTGCAGCTGTAAGAACAGAGCTCCATCATAAACCGAAGACACCCTGTAGTGTTCATCTATCAATCATATACCACAATATTCATGGCATTTCATTGAAAATAATTTCGAGATACAGTGGAACCTACTTTCATGATCTTAATTCGCTCCGAAACGCTGTTTGCAAAACGAAGCGCTCGCAAACCAAAGCAATGTTTCTCCTTAAAATGAATGTAAATATAAATCATGCATTCCAGCCCCAAAATGAAGATGCAGTATGCTTACCGGGTGTTTAAAATTTGAAGCACTGTTTACAAGCGAGGCAATATCGTCAAAAATTTTGTTCCTGCACAAATTGTTTGTGAAACAGGGCATTTGTGAACCAAGGTACCATTGCGCGTGTGCAAAAACAAAATAGCGAATGAATTGAAAGTGCTTTTTTCATTTGTTTGTGTGATCTGCTGATTCATTTCCCCATTGTGCTTTACAGAGCTGGTGATAATGCCGAACTAAAAGCTTCCATAAACGTCCTTTGTGAAATCCCACGGACTCAAACAAACTGAAAAGTTGAAAGGCGGGACAGTTGAGCAACCGTAACACAACAATAAGCACGTGGCAGCCCTCGCCCTCGTTTGCGTTATCAAATGCCCAAAAACAGCAAAGCCGTCAAGAGAGAGCTTGACGACGATGTCACAGAGTCGGCCCGGGACCTGCTTTCCAACGAGGACGCCTGCGACGATTCCTTCAAAAAGAGCTCGCTGATCATTGGCGGCCATGACAGCGATGGCAAAGAGCGTGACGTGGAGGAGGGCGGCTCAGACGGTGACGAGGAAGAGGAAGAGCGGCCGGCCTGGAACAGCAAGTTGCAGTACATCCTGGCCCAGGTGGGCTTCTCTGTAGGTCTCGGCAACGTCTGGAGGTTCCCCTACCTGTGCCAGAAGAATGGCGGAGGTGAGTGAAATGATCGTTCCTGCTCCAGTAGATCCTGAAGTAGTCATTCCACAATGTTGTGCATCCATGTGTAAGTTCTGTGCAGCTACTATAACATAATCCTCATTAGTTCTGCCCAGTCTTCCTCAGATCTTCGATTATATGGAGAGGGATATTAAACAGATATAACTGGTCTAGTAAGCTCATAACTGGGCGCCCCACAATGTTGTGTGCGACCATGTTAATGTCCACAACGTTGTGTGGACCCATGTTTATAATCCTGGATTGCAACTTTGTTTTACCCAGTCTGCCTTGGATCTTTCGTCATGTGGAGGGCAAGTGTATTTTCCGGTAATAAGTGTTGTAAGACAAGAGGCCATGCCACAATGTTATGTTGTCCATGTTCTTATTGTCAGAAGCAATGCAGCTTTTTAGTTCCGTCCACTCTGTTTCAGATCAATGTGTAGATGGCGTCTGTATCGACACTCAGTGTTCCATTAGACTAACAAGTAGTCGCTACAAAATGTTGCGTGCGCCCATGTCTGTGTAACTCATTAACTCCACCGAGTCGGCCTCCGTTGTAACATAATTGAGCGACGGGTTGTAAAATGCATGTGTGCAAATGTAAGCTTGTGTGAAAATAATAGAACCAAACTTGCAATATTTGGGATGATAGTCATGTCTTCATGTTGCCCGTCAATATTTAGCACATTATATTGAACAAAAAACATAAATGATTGTCATCAAACTTTGTGAACGTGTATATAAATATGCTCACCATAATGTGAAAATATTAGAATGAAATTTGCAATATTTTGGAAGATAGTCAAGCAAGGTTTTTTTTAGTAAACAAAAACAAAACGAATTAACAAGAAACTAAAGTTGAAACCACATTTCTGTTAATGAAATAAAAACGGAAATGATTTAGAAAAACAAAAATGAACTGAAATTGCATTTTTCGGTAAGAAAATGAAGCAAAACTAACTATATTCACAGAGAAAATGTGTGGCAATTAATTTAATACACAAGCCTTTGGGGTTGATTTTAAAAGCATTTCTTTCGATATTAACGACACTGATGTTTTCTGGAAGAAGAGGTCGAACAACAACTCAGCCTGAAACGCAACGCTAGTAAAAAGTGTTTTTCTTTTTTTTTTGCTTCATACTTGAAATAAATATGCACAGTATAGAAAGAATTGGCACACTGTACACACATACTAATTCGTGACAGTAATTCAACCCACAAAACCACTTTACAAGTTGGAAACTTGTAAACCAAGGCATCCTAGCTTTATTATAAAATTCAAAATAATACCAAAACTAAAATATTTTTTTAATATTAAATTGTATTAATTACAAATACAATACCACATTTCCCAAAAATGCTTTGAGTGAGGGTGCTCTTTGCACATGCAAAAGTTGTGTTTGGCCGACTAAACGACATATTTAGGCCCTTACGCTACCACATGATAAAGTTTCTCATTTCACGTTACTGTTCTACTTTTGTACAGTGACGAGCCCGGCACACTCAAGCTGTGAGTCACTTTGTTCCCATGAGTCACCCAGAAAGTCAGGCCTGTTTTAAAAAGGTCTGGTCACCCAGCTGTGCTCAAGTGTAATTGGATTAAAGCGACACGTCTGGGACCTAAACAGCCCGTTCACCAACACACACAAACACACACACTCACCAGAAACCTCAGTGTACTTCATATGATCGTCATTAGCTTTCAAGTATTAAAAGATCTAAATTTCATTTTGCGCCACTAGCCTTGTCCTACTGTCACGTTAAGAAAGCGCAGACCTGAGTGGACAAAGGATTCAGCGGCTAGTGTACAACTTTAGGTTTAGTCAATGAGTGATTCAGCTGCTGGTTGACGACCAGCAAGGAAGAAAGGAAGTGACGTTTCTCCTGTAAAGCAAGGAAAATGCAACAAACCGCTGTTGCTAACCAAAATAGCAGCATACACTTCCTCAGCTTTAATTAAAGGAGATGATTTTATGTTATGTGGAAATGGCGTCTTTAACGACGATTCGCGTTCCAAAATGTGATTGTTCAAATGAATGGCTCTTTCCCTTAACAGGTGCCGCCACCATTTCCGTAAATAAACCCCACTTCTGGAGGAAAGCAGTAATTCCTGCTGTACTTCTAGAGCATTTTTTTTTTTTAAAGATTTGCACCTTGATCTGTAGCAAGTGGATTTAGTCATTAGTCAGTTTCTGGCAAAGATGGGTCGATCCATCCACCCATTGTGCTTATCCTCACAAGAGTCACAGACTCGCATTAAAGTAAAAAGTAGTCTTTGAAAAATTACCTGAATAACAGTGGTTACTTAGAGAAAAAAAAAAACTAAAATAATGACTAACTGGTTACTAAATTGTACTTTTTTGTTCAAAGCGAGCATACCAATGCTCTGAGTGCTGCGCTTGACATCCACACTGCAATGTGACACATTGATGCACTTTTATACATCATACGCCACATCTTGAACTTCCGTACCTTGTTTTTTTGTTTTTTTTGTTTGTTTTTTTGGTTGGGAGATAAAAGGTGCTAATATCAGAATGTTTGCTTTTGGAAAGACAATGGGAGACCAGTGACCAACTGTGAGGTGGGTAACGCTTGGATGTTGACTGATGTCTCAGCCTCTCCCCGGAATAAAACAGAGTAAGATGATCTAATTGTTAAAACATGGGACTTGAGCAACATCCCATCCTGTCTAGGGAAACAAAAAACCAAACACTATTTGGACAAGGATTAAACTAACAGCAACACAATACACACGTGGCCAGATTATGCAATGCTGTGACGCGCAGCTAAATATATCAACAATGCTAGCATCATTTTGTATTGTTGTGTACGATTAGGCTAGAAAATGGACTAAAACAGTGTGTACTTAAATTATGTAGTTTTAAAAGATGTGATTCAAGGCCGCTCTAACTGATTTCCGTGGTTTTCGAGCACACGCAAAAGTACACTAAAACTATAACGATTACAGAATTTAATTCTAGCAAGGACATCTTGCTGAGCAATCCCTCTTCTTGTTTTTTTAGATACCATCTTTAGGTTCGTGTTATTTCATGAAAGCACCTTTAAGGAGAGCAATTACATCATGGAAAATATGTCTGTGTTGTTGTTCAATTTGATAACGGTGGTTTTGATTGCAAACGCTCCTTAAAAGCAAATGACTTCCTGTTAAAGCCAGTCAAAAGGTGAACCTAAAAAAAAATACTGAGTGGATCAGAGCTTTTGAAAGCACATTTAATAAATTCAGGTGTATTTAAAATATATTTTATATGTGGTAGCAATTTTGTTGTGGTTCATTTCTATTCATTGATAGAATTTTGGCAATTTAGTAGACTTTTGGGTTCTCGTTAGCTGTAAGCTATAATCATTAAAAAATATATCAAATGAATGATATATTTCTCTCATGATCTATATGGGTTTCTCTTTTTAAATAGAATTCCCATGAACCTCATTATATCAAAGTGGAAGTTAATGCTAAGCTTTGTTTGAATAGCTTCAAGAGATCAAGCACAGTACACTTCCGCAAATTCGCGATTCAGTGCCTGAAGATGCAACTATTTGTGGATTTAAAAAACATTTATTTTGTTGTTGTGGTTGGATTTTTTTGGAGGGGGGGCACCCGTCATTTTGGGGGAAAATGCATTGGGGAGGATCATTATAAAAACAGTCAGATACAGACCCTATCCTCCACGAATAGTGGAGTTCAACTAGAAACCTTTTACCAAGTATTAAGGCTTCAAGTTTCATTTGGGACAAAATAGCTGGCACTTCCATCCATCTTCTGTACCGCTTCTCCTCACTAGGGTCACGGGGGGGGGTGCTGGAGCCTATCCCAGCTATCTTCAGGCAGTAGGCAGGGGACACCCTGAACTGGTTGCCAGCCAATTGCAGGGCACACGAAGACAAACAACCATCCATGAGCACACTCAACCTAGGGGCAATTTAGAGTGTTCAATCTACCTGCCATGCATGTTATTGGAATGTGGGAGGAAACCGGAGTACTCGGAGGAAACCCACGCAAGGACGGGGAGAACATGCAAACTCCACACAGGATGGCCGGAGCTGGGATTGAACCCACGCTCGATGCTGTCTCTCACTGTGAGGCCATCGTGCTAACCAGTCGGCCACCGTGCCGCCTAGCTGACACTTGTACTTACCAATACTATGCTATGTCACTAGCGGAGCCCGCAAAAAAAAAAAAGCAATTATTTGGATTCCAAGAAGAAAAATCAACTTTCCCTTTCTTTTTGATGACCATCTTTTTTCTGTGCACTCTAGCCCATTTGTCAATATCGAGAACGCAGAGTACGGTGTCGTGAACTCTGCAAGTACAGTCTTCTTGAAAACAAAAGGCTAGTCTCTTTGTAGACATTGATCAGAGACCTTCAAGGGAGGGGAGGGATTTGACATGTTTCTGGGTTCAAAGGGATTATAGACATTAAAAGATGAAAGAGAGTGACTTGCTGCGTAAACTGTCAGTTTGGTTTGGAGAGTAAATGAGACACAATTCGCCTTCGTCTCATCCTCTCATTACTTACTGCATCTCCACAATTGGTGTGGAAAGGCTGGGTACTTGTGAACTTCTCCTACTCCCCCCAATCAAGTGAACTGAAATGTCTTATTTTGATTCAATAAATAGATAATCAGTCTGCTTTAATCACGGACAAAAGAAATCTGAGAATATTTACTGTCAAAATGTGAAACTCTGAGGTTTTGGACAAATTTAGGTCTCTAAACGATGAATCGATTTGTAAAAATAATTATCGATTAATTTGATAATTGATTATTTGTTAATTAGTCGATTCATTTTTGCACCACAACTATCTATTTTTTGGTCGTTTTGTTAAACAAACTGTGCTGCATGTGTGATTCTCACCACCAGGGGCGTACTTGGTGCCCTACTTGATCTTACTGGTGTTGATTGGCATCCCGCTTTTCTTCCTGGAGCTGGCAGTGGGCCAGCGCATCCGTCGGGGCAGCATCGGCGTGTGGAACTACATCAGCCCTCGATTGGGGGGTATCGGCTTCGCTAGCTGCGTGGTGAGTCCTGTCGTGTCCCATGGCTGAAAATGTTAGCTTGCTAGCTGGCTAGCTGTGGCAAAAACCACTCTGAGGCAGTAACGAGGTGGTAATACATACAGTTAAACACAAAGCTAAGCACTTAATGAAGACATACATGATGGAACAATAGAATTCAAACATATTTCTAGCTTGTCCATGAATCACACCCGAGTTATTTTTTTATGCATAAACTCGCTTACAAATTAGCCAACTGACCTAGCTTGTTTGTAGTTTTTTTTTAATAAGTGTAGTCAACTGTGTAGGTCACCCAAATACAAAAATTGCTTGTTGGTCAGTTTATACTAATCAGTTAAGTTAGCACGACGACCCTCACAGCGCCAAGGTGGAGGGTTTGATTCTGGCCTTCCTGTGTGGAGTTTGCATTTTGGGTACTCCGGTTTCCTCCCACATTCCAAAAACATACATGGTAGGTTCATTGAACACTCTAAATTGTCCCGAGATGTGAGTGTGATGCTTGTTTGTCTTTGTGCGCCCTTCGGTTTGCTGGCAACTGGTTCAGGGTGTACCCCACCTTACTGCCCGAAGACGGGTGGGATACGCTCCAGCACGCCCGCGACTCTTGTTAGGAGAAGCGGCTTGGATGATGGATGGATCGTACTTGTAACTAGCTCAGTTCACAGAAGCTGTTATTCATACATGACATCTCTCAAATGAATTTAACAGTGCCGTTCCAGTGCACAATGACACGCAGCCTCCTTAAACGCCCCCCCTCCAATAATCGACTCTCTGTGCAGGTGTGCTTCTTCGTGGCTCTCTACTACAATGTCATCATCAGCTGGAGCCTCTTCTACTTCTCGCAGTCCTTCCAGCAACCGCTACCATGGCACGAGTGTCCGCTGACCATGAACAAGAACAGCACATGTAAGATATGTGATAGATATGAATACATTTATAAAATATGACACAAAACAGTTGGAATGTCATGAAAAGACAGTCGTAGTTTACAAGCAAATAACATGTTACAAGAATAAAGTTAGCGAGGTTGAAGTTGAAGTTTCATAAAAATAAATAAATAAATAAATAAACTGGAATGTTTCTGAGAACAACGTTGTATTTATTCCATGAAAAACTTTTTACTTTACAGTTTTGGTGCCCGAGTGTGAGAAAAGCTCAGCCACCACCTACTACTGGTACCGCGAGGCCCTTGACATCTCCGACAGCATCTCCGAGAGCGGAGGACTCAACTGGAAGATGACGCTGTGCCTGCTGGCCGCCTGGTCCATGGTCTGCCTGGCCATGATCAAGGGCATCCAGTCTTCCGGGAAGGTATGCTTGCCCTCTCAGTTCGCAGGGGCAACTGGGGGAAAGGTCTCGGCCTACATAGCCAGGTTCAAATGTAGTGTAGGATATTAGGAACAGTGCTCATAAAACAAAAGGCCAATTCTTGCAAAGAGTTTCGGAAATCCTCTCACACTTCCTTAGCTCACATTAAAGTGGAAGCTTACGAAGCGCTAACTGTATGGATGCCTTGTCTGTGAGCACGCACTCGGGTCGCTCATTTATGCTCAGTTGGCAATTAACTCAGAATATTACAAAAACATTGTAAGGGTATGAGAGTAAAGTTGCAATATTGCAAAGAAGGTTTGGCTTGTAGTATTACTAATGAAGTTGCAATGTTTAGAGAATTAAAGTTTTAGTATTGTAAAAAAAATTAAAATAATGGCGCTTGACCGATTAATCGGCAGATTACGGCCCTTGAGACCTGGGCCAAAATAATTGGCCAAATGAATGGTGTTTGCCGATTGATTATGTACATTGGTTTTTATTATTCATTGCACATAAATTGATTCTATAACTTTACTTTCTTAAATATACATAATGAAAATTGTTGACAAAGTAATTCCAAACAAAGTACATCTTAATTTTTTTTACAATGCTTTGTAATGTTAATCGAGGCAACACATTACAACACTAAAGTAGTAATATTACAGGAAATAAAATTGTGATGTGCTGAGAATGAAGTCATAATAGTCAAAGAAAACAAATATTTATTATGAAAAAGAATCAAAGAATAATTTTGCTAATACTGCAAAGTTGTATAAAGGTGCAGTAAATAGTAGTAAAATTCTGTGATTTCAAGAAGTGTCATCCTTGGTCGCTCATGTGATTTTCCTGGAGGGATTCGATACTTAAGCTCATCTACGTACGCCGCCCTCCAGCATCAAAGCTGACAGTAACGTGACTAGCATCCGGAAGGATTAAGACTTGAGCGTCCCTCCGTTTTTTTTCTTTTTTATCATTCCATTGTTTGTCATATGACAAGTATTAGCCGCTGGACATTAGAGGGTCAAGCCGAAGCTAATTGGAAAAAATGGGCACAGCATTTAATCTTACACGAGCAAAGCTTTGATGCGTTTGACATTTGAATTTGGTTTGATCCCGTCTTCTTACGTAACGCCTTGACTACAGCATACGCTCAAGATGCACCTTGAAATGTGTCACTTATCATTTTATGACCGTAAGATGACTTTATTACAATATCAAATCACTATTGGCTGCTGTTCACTTGCGCAATCTCATTATTATTTTGGTAAAATCTGTGTTGATTTGGAATGGCCCTTGCATAAATCAATTTATCTGATGATTATGATTTAGATCTGAGCCAGGTCATTTTGGTTAGGGCTCAAACGGCTGATTTAATTGGCTGATATTAGCTCTTATCATTTATTTATTATTTTTTTTTTTTCACATGCTGTAGTGGTACTCTTGGCTGACTTGTGTGTGGGCATTGCGGGATCGATTCCCACTCAGTGACGGTGTCTGCGTGTGACCTGCACCTGGGTAGTGACCATTTCAGGGTGTAGTCTGTTTTTCGCTCAAAGTCGGCAGGGATAGGCTCCAGCACCCCCCCCCCCCACGACCCTGTACAGAATAAGTGGTGTGGAAGATGACACATGACATTAAGACATGAGTGGGAAAATAGTTAATGAGGTTGAAGCATCTGCCCCTCAAAAAAAAAAAAAATTGTAAAAAGAAAAAAAAAATTTCTGAAGGACAAAATATTGTAAAACTGTGAAATTTTCTGCTTATTGTTAAATCTTATTATAAAGCATAAAGGGACCCTCAAACAAGTGATTTTTAATTAATTGATCGATTTATCTGTTAGCCCTGCGATTGGCCGGCAACCAGTTCAGGGTGTCCCCCGCTTACTGCCGAAGATAGCTGGGATAGGCTTCAGCACCCCCCGCGACCCTTGTTTTAGTCTGAATCATGTTCACAAAACAGTGATAATTGAAAAGTTGTGGATGGATTTTGACGATATTTACCTGGTCGCTTCAAAACGAACGGAGGACTAAATGACTAAACTTTTGATTGCGACATGTTCAGAGTTAAGCAAGTAAACAGTCTTTTTGTTTTAGCAGTTAAGGTGAGAACGACGACTACGCTTAAGTTTGTTGTTTTCTCTGTCAGGACGACTGTCTTGGGGTTGTCATTCGCTGCAGTTTTATCTCAACAACTGTTTAGCTCTTTTTGTGCCCCCTCGTCCAACGTGGCAGGTTGAGACAAAACAAGATGGATGCCCTGCACAGTAGAGGTACTGAAATCTCTGCCATCTTGATTTGTCGCGCCAGACCGTCCCCGTCTGACCCTCGCGGTTTCAAATGTGGCCGATAGCCACTGCTATTGTCAAGACGCTATCTCCCGCTGCCACTCTGTTCTATTTTAGTGCTGTCACTGCAGTAATTAAGAAACAACAGTGGATTGAAATAATCCCTAAAGACAACCTATGCCGAAATCACGCGGATGTTTCACCTGGTGTGTCTAGACAGGTTTTGAGGTCATGATGAGTCCAAACTTTCCCTGTAGTAGCCCCCACGAGGCGTCTTGCAAGTGTGAGCACAAAAGAATATTAATGGGGCCTCTCTTCCTCCCGTCTGCACAGAGACTTTTTTTTTTTTGTGCAAGGAATATCCTCGTGTGAGCGTGGGTGGGCGTGAAAAGGATCTGGTTGCCGTGGTTACACGCGCTCTTTTGGCTTGGCTTGATTGTCAGAGATGGTAAGGACGCAGGGGCGGGGGGGTGTACAGGGGGCTGGAAGAATACTTTGTAAATCTAACATCTTACAAAATCGATTTCGGTCAGGAGATTTTTTTTGTTGAGTTTTCATTACCGGATGTGGTTGGAGCATTTCAGCAAAGTTTGATGACTCCCCGTTTGTGGGAAATTATGCCTCAGTGGAACCTGGGTTATCTTGAAAAAGTAATCTCAGTTACCTTGACTATTAAGGTAACTAAGTTAGATTGCAAGTTACACAGCTGCATAAAACACATGAATTTGCACATTTACTGTAAACGTTCTCAGAAACAACCGAGAAGTGGACACGCTAACGAGCTCTACTTACTTACTTCAATCTTAGCACTTAATAGCACCAAACTTTGCATAGCATGCGAGCACAACACAACGTGAATTTAACAATTGTACATATGAAGAATTGGGATATGACCTTCTCTATTCTCTTGGGCATACTCTGGGAGAAGGTTATCTTTGGTAATTTGTGAAATGCCTCTTGGGCCGTAAAAAATCACTCTCAATATTATAACTTAACCCACAAAAATTAGACCTGCAAATTTCACCAAGTCTTATGTACATATAAATTAGGTTAATTGTTGTTGGTTACTTGCTTTTTGCGTTTTCCCAAATGTGTTTGCTTGTGTGTGTGTGTGTGTGTGTGTAACTTTCCTATCCTGTCTTGTTGTGGTTGTGTTGCGTATTTATTTAATTTTAATATAACGCTGACTGTGGAGCATGTTTGGTGAAGTCACCTTCGTGTCATTTTCATTTATATTTCCAAATGACCGAGGGAGTTGCGGGCGTATCTGTTTTTCTGCTCATGACTAATTGAACCATTCTTCCTCAACAAACTTGTGGCTTTCCATGTCATCGTTGTTGCAATATTTAGCGCAGTGACTAGGACAAGTAACTTTCAATTGATTATCAGTTTGGGAATAGTGAAGTGTTCACTTACTCGTCATTGAAGAAAGTTATCATATTCGAGTAAGATGTTATATAATCAAAATGTAAGCATTCCCATGATCATAAAAACATAATTCAGCATGCTACATGCGCAGCTAGCGCGTGACATGTATGTGATTCAGTTTTACGTGACGGTGCTTCAAGCTGTTGAATGACATCCCAGTTTGTAAAACTAAAACACATGGCAAAAAGAATTACACACATTTTATATATAAAGACAAGTCACGGTTCATTTTAGAAAGATCGCCTGGGCTAATGCTAAAGTCAATGTAAAATCCAATTGACATGCTAATGGTAAATAGGATTCACTTCTTGGAGTGATAATTCTTTAAATAATTAATATTCTCACACAAACACTGTTAGAAGACGTACAGAAAGGCAGTACTTAAAGGCATATATTCTTCCTAAACTGTAAAAATTACTACTCATGGCTTAATGTAAAGTTTGTATTCCATGCATTCATGGCTCCACACTGCCAGTAAGAGGTCACAGCTGATAATTATTTGTATTTATTGTTTATTTTTTTTATTGCTATTATTTTTAGCATATTATTATTTTACCTTGTTGTAAGTTAGGTTTCAAATTGAGCTTTCAAGGATTCAAGGAATTTTTATTGTCATAACAACTCACGTTCCCACATGAAAGAAGATACTTGAGGTCTCAGGGTGGCCTTGAAAGTCCTTGGAATACTTGTGAAATTAATAATAGAGCGACAAAGTAAGTAAAAATGAATTTGATAAAGAGATGAGGGAGATGCTTATTCACGGTTTGAATGTGTGGAGAGATGTAGTGCAGCAGAATGGAAATGCAAACGGTTGAATTGGAGCAGAATCACACAGACATGTTGTGTTACTGGCATCACTGCTTCGAAAATGGCTGTCATGAGTAAAGCCAAAAAAAAAAAAAAAATTCTCACAAAGCCATTCCCAAAAATACAGACAGGCAGTCATTTTGGTGTTTGCTTTACTAGTCCTCAAAATTTGAAGTTAATTTGTTATTTTAATTTTTTGGGGTTACCAACCACTGTGCTTGCTCTTTCAGGTGATGTACTTCAGCTCTTTGTTCCCTTACGTGGTGCTTATCTGCTTCCTGGTGCGCTCGCTACTCCTGGAGGGCTCCATGGATGGCATTCGCCACATGTTCACACCCAAGGTAGAAGACAGTCAATGTCTTTTCTCCCAATCTCTTCTCTTTGTGATTCAGAGTGATCGTTAAGACGTCACTTTCAGTTTTCCATGGAAAATGAGCAAACAATCTGCTTATCGGAAAAGAAATAGATTTTTAAAATGATGTTTCTTTCAGTATAAATAGTCAGTACATCAAATAACCCAGTCTGTCTAAGGGGAAAAAAACTGTCTGGACTAAGAAGGAAAAAAAAGTTATTTTTGATTGGCTGACATCTCAGCAATAGCACACCAATCAGCTTCCAAGTCAATGGGTTCTGCAGCAGCTTCAATTGCCATGGAAACAAGAATAATTTGAACATAGCTCACTAAAAGGGCTCACCAACGAACATCTTTGTGGTGCTCTGACGCCCTCTTGTGCACACACGATGCAATGCAATCAGATTAGTCATTTGTAAACGCAAGCAATACAAATAAAAACAAATAATTCACATGGACACTCACAAAAAGCAATTATGTGGTTTTTTTTGTTGTTTTTTTTTTTTTACTAATGCTTGAATTACTGTGCTATATTTTATTTAACAGAAAAAGGTTTTCTTACAATAACGGTCAGTTAAAAAAAAATGTAAAAAAAATAATTCTACTTTTTTTCCAAGGACTAAAATTTATGAGCTCATGGGAGTTTACGGTTGAAATTGTATTATTTTTAAGACATTATTTCTCCCCCAAAACATCTTACTTAAAACAATGGGCAAGAGGCAGAATATTACCAGAAGGTTTTATTTTTACTCGAAAAAGGACGCATGAAGATAAAGTTTAACTTTTTCTGGGGGAACAAAATATTAATCTTAAAACTAAGAGTAACGATGTGGGGGTTTTTTCTTCATAAGAGAAGTAGAAAATGTCGCCATCATGGGACTATTGAATGTTATTTGATCTAATCTAATCTAATCTAAAGTAATCTAATCTAATCTCATCAAAGTAAAAATATTTTCTTTAAATATTTTTGGGGGATTTGCATCATATTAGGATTTAATTTGTAATATCATTTTCGCAGCTGGAAATCATGCTGGAGGCCAAGGTGTGGCGCGAGGCGGCCACGCAGGTGTTCTTCGCACTGGGCCTGGGTTTCGGCGGCGTCATCGCCTTCTCCAGCTACAACAAGCGCAACAACAACTGCCACTTTGACGCTGTGCTGGTGTCCTTCATCAACTTCTTCACGTCGGTGCTGGCCACCCTGGTGGTGTTCGCCGTGCTCGGCTTCAAGGCCAACATCATGAACGACCGATGTGTGGAGCTGTGAGTGTTTGTCGATGAATTAGGAAGCCTCAAAAGTTAAGCAAAGTCACAAGCAAGTAAAGACCAAATAAGGACAAGTATGATATTTAGCACAGCACAGGAAGTGGATATTACTGCCACATATGAACAGTCTGGTAGCACTTATTTTATTCGTGAACAAAATCTAGAATATTTGGTACAGCAGAAATGTGTACCATGGTATGTTTAAATAGATAAATAAATAAATGTTAACATCCTTCTTATTAAGTCACAGTGTCCCATCGCTGCTGAGCTATTTTTAGAACAGACCTGTGGGCTACTCATGTTTCCCTTGGGGCTAACTAGTACCCGCTGGGACAATTAAAAAAATTTTTTTTTTTTTAGTTTTTTTTTTTTAGGACAATGCACATTAACCCCCCATCCATCCATCCATTATCCGTAAGACTTAACCTCACTAGGAGTTTGCATTGTCTTTTCCATCCTGCTCCCTCCCTGCGTAACTGTTCACCCCTTTGCTCTCTGCTCGCTTAGAAGGATTAAAAAAAATGGAGGCAATTAACTTCAGCTCCTTTACTCAACTCAATCATATTGTGCCTTGCTTAGAAGTCCCCTAAAAAAAAAATGAGCTCATAACTGATGACAGCCAGTATTAGTGGGTATTGAAACCTTGACTTTTTAAGGTAAACTGTCAAACCGGTATAGATCCATTCTAGAGGCAACATACAAATCTTTGAAACAGAAGACATCAAACACTACATTTTTTTCCTAATGAACAAAAACTTTGAAAAATTTGTGAGTGTATCTTGTATTGAATTATTTTAGCAACAGCCACAAGATTGCGGCTCTGCTGGGCAATGGCATCGAGGCCAACCTGATCCCCAACCACATCAACCTTAGTCACAAGTTGAGCGTGGTCGACTACCGTCAAATGATTGACATCATCAAAGGTGTCAAGGAGGACAACTTTGACACACTGGGACTGGACTCCTGCAGCATCGAAGACGAGCTCAACAAGGTATGGCGACAACGTAGCCACACCCACTAATATTACACCAACAGCAGTATCTTACTTAGTATCTCTCTTTTTATTTATATCTATCTACATATCTATATATCTATCTATCTATCTATATATATATATATATACACATAAATAAAATAAGTCACCTTTTTTCTTTGAGCAAAACCTGAAAATTATGCGGAAAAAAGTAATATTCTTTAATCATATTTTTCTCAAAAGTTGCACTTTTTCTAGAAAAGAGCTTGAAGTTGTTAATTTAGGCAAAACCCTTCATCACCCCCCCCCCCCCCCCCCACCCAAACCACCAGGCCGTGCAGGGAACAGGCTTGGCATTCATCGCCTTTACCGAGGCCATGACGCACTTCCCGGCATCTCCCTTCTGGTCCGTCATGTTCTTCCTCATGCTGGTCAACTTGGGCCTGGGCAGCATGTTCGGCACCATCGAGGGCATCCTCACACCGCTCATCGACACCTTCAAAGTGCGCAAGGAGCTCCTGACCGGTCAGCCAAACACATTTATTGTCATGAAGGCATGAAGAAATGTATTTGCAACTTTCCATGACTGTATATGATTATAGCGAGAGCTCTTCCTAATGTTGTGACCCTCTCCCCCGTGGCGCAGTGGGCTGCTGCGTGCTGGCCTTCTCCTTCGGCCTGGTATTCGTGCAGCGCTCGGGCAACTACTTTGTGACCATGTTCGACGACTACTCGGCCACACTGCCGCTCCTCATTGTGGTCATCCTGGAGAACTTGGCCATCGCCTGGTTTTACGGCATCGACAAGTACGGGCTTCTCTACTTGAAAAGTTTTGATAAGTTACAACTGTGTTGGGGCAAGCATTTGTGCTCAACGACCGCATTTCTTTTTTTTTTTAAAACATGTGCTAATGATACGCATTGATATTCTCTTTATGCTACATCTTTGATGAGGCTGTGTCTGTCTTTTTTTGTATGTAATTTTGATGATCTCAGGTTCTTTGAGGACCTGAAGGACATGCTGGGCTTCACGCCGTACCGCTTCTACTACTACATGTGGAAGTTCATCACGCCCATCCTGCTGCTGGTGCTGCTTGGCTCCAGCTTTGTCCAGCTCATCATGAAGCCGCCCAGTTACAGTGCCTGGATACAGGAGCAGGTCGGTCGGCTCGTCGCCTGCGTTCATCACATCGTCATGAATTCAAAATCAACAAATACAACAAAGTCAATTTCACATTATGCATTATATATAACCACATTACTTTGCCTGACAAAAGTCTGCTAGGTTAATGCTAACGCGCAATACAAAACGCAATTGACAGGCTAACAAAACTAGCACCAGTTTTAAAACCCTTTCAGCAAAGGGAATTTGACCGCAAAAAGCAACGTAGACTGACAACATAACAAAATGCACAGGCATGTATTACTTATCTTCTGTAAGAAAGATATGACCGCATCTTTCTGTGAAAAGTGACCGTCATCATATATTTATGTCAAGTATTTCTGTACTATAGGTACCTTCCGTTTCTCAATGCTTGTTTCGCTTCTGGATTAACACTAAGTGTGGTCTGTGTTGCAGGCCAAGGAGCAGCAGGTGAGCTTCCCTCCGTGGGGCGTGGCGGTGTGCATCTCCCTGGTGGTGGTGGCGGTGCTGCCCGTGCCGGTGGTCTTCATGCTGCGCTACTTCAATGTGATCAACGACGGGGCCGGCGGCATCTCGGCCGTGTCCTACAAGAAGGGCCGCATCATCAAGGAGAGCGGCGTGCCGGGCGAAGGTGACGATGCCAGCCTCCTTCAGGCCAAAACTGCGCCGAGCGAGGCGCCCTCACCCATGCCCGCCAATGGCATCTACCGCAAGCAGAGCGGCGGGGGGGATCCCGAGGCGGACGCAGCGCCCAACGGTCGCTACGGCATCGGCTACCTGATGGCCAACGTGCCGGACATGCCCGAGTCGGACTTGTAGAGCGGCCCCCTTCTTCCCGTCTAGTCGTCCGCGTGTGTACCGCATACACCTTGTTAAACAGCCTAGCTGCTTTATTTCTTATCATCTCTTCATTGTCTTCTCTGAACCTAAACATCTTAAAACAACAAACCGAGAGGTGGGAATGAGCAATCGCAGGTCACTTCATTAGGTACACCATAGCCCTGACAAGAATAGCAGAAAACCTCAACTTAATTGACAGCACTCCCCACTCCAAAAAACGGTTTACATTTGCCTGTAGATGCTCCAAGATGGCACCAAATCTCTACTTCTCTTTAGCATCGTTCCTTTGCACCAAGATGCCGCAAACACTATTTTTCTCTTGGGCATGGCTTTTGCGTTTCAGAAAATATGATTAATGAATAAAAAAAATTGCAAAAATTTAAATTTGCTAGTAGTAGAATTTGCAAGGATACAACAGATATTAGGCCCATCCAACTGAAGGACAACTTTTTAATCTGCCCATGCAGCCGCTGAACAAATGCAGTATTTTAATGCAGTATTGTCAGCATTTTGGGGTTCAATGTTTTTAAAACAATTTTTCTGGATTTTAGAATTGCATCAAATGCTTCCGCGGCCATGTAATGGCCTCGTTTTAAAGGTAAAAAAAAAATGAAAGCGCGACAAATCATATCAACTCACGTCATGTTCATGGCCTTGATGAGCATTTTCCAGATGTGTTATTTTGTCATCACAACCTCATGAGATGATATGAAAATGTAAAAAAAAACACATTTTGGTTGAAAACGTCAAAAAATGTGGCCGTAGCTCAAACTGCAGTACTGACAAAACACATCGACTCAGCCTTCATTTAAAGGTCTTGAGGAGCACTTTCCAGATCGGTCTTAATTCTTTTAATCTGACGCGAGAACGTCCGTAAAAAAATATATATTTGCGAGAACCCCCCAACTCATATGTCACATGAAAGGCCTAGTCAAGCCGCATCCTACATCTGTGATTATCTTGTTAACTTGAACCTCATGAATTGATGAGATGTCATAAAACAGAAAACTACAGACTATTTTTCATTGAAATGCATTAGCATGGAGGCTTTAAATCCTGTTCCTCGGGGGCTGCTGTCCTGCCTGTTTTTCATCCCTCCCTGGTGCAACACACCTGAATCAAATGATCAGGATCATTATCCAGCTTCTGCAGACGGCGCTCACTATCTGATGTGTTGCAGCTGGGATTGATGGAAAACATCCAGGAAAGCGACTCTCGAGGTACAGGATTGAAGACCCCTGCATTAGCAGGTGTGCCTAAAGAAGTGACTGGCAAACGTGTGACTTTTCCCATCGGCTCCCCTTTCGCCCCCGCCCCACTTAGTCGATCTTTGGATCCCTCTCCTTGCTCCTGAAGAAGGAAGTGTGAGCAATAAGGTGGATGCGCCACCAAGCATACGTAAAGAAGCAGTAGTCCGCAAGGTGCGTCTGCTTGCATTGAAAAAGTTCCACGATCGTTTGAGGCTAACGAGTGCCTACATTGTATTGTATTTATAGAATACGCCACGTTTGTATAGTTACAGTATTCTGTAAATATCATATAAATATATTTATCTGCCTTGTTTGGATACATGTTTTAAAGGTTCAGTCATCAAATTATTATTATTAACGTCATTGTTGTTTTTTTTACTAATGTGTTTGTGAGGGCCGAGTCCTAGTCCTTGTAAATAGTTTTGTTTTTATCCATGAAATGGCTTAAAAACATGCAGCAGAGAAATGTCTTTTCCCCCTCGTCTTCTTCCACATTAAACATCAAATATGACCCAAAAACAAGACTCGATGTCTCTATATAAATTTTTGATGATGACTCCTGGGAGTTCAAGTTGAAAATAATAACATTAAAAATAGTTTACTTTAACATTTAAAGGAGCAAATATTGGGAGCATGCCATAGTTTGTCTGAATTAAAATTTAACAATTGTAAAGTTATTTTTACACTTGGCAAAAAAACTGATGGAAACCATATGAACGATTGCAATAAAAATTGTGTAGTGTTTATTCAGTCAATCATTTTGAGTGGAAATCACATGACTTGAAATAGGTGATATAATTAACATTGTGGCTATAATTCCTTTTTTTTTTTCACCTGTGGTTGGCGTTTGTGTAGCAGCTTCAAGTATGCTATTGTTCATGGGCCCTGATGTACAACATTTGTGTCCCTTTAAAAATCAACCCCTCCTGTCTTCATTTTTTCCAGCATGACTCCTCGACATTATTGACTTGTTCCGAATTTAGGGTTCCTCTTACATCCAAGAGATCACTGAGGTCAACTTAATCCCTTTCCCACCAACGTTCTGGAAAATAAGATTTGTTTTTTTAGATTTATAGTAATTTTACATCAAGAGTAGGACTATATAAAAGACATAAATCAACCTTTGCGTTCAATCGTGGTTGTGTAGCTGTTCTCTCATCCTGGCCGCAATGTGTTCTCTCCTCTCACCGTGTTTGTCCAAGTCTTTAACCTCAGAGGGCAGCGTGCTGTTCCATACCATCAGCACCGACTGGGCATCTGGGTGCGCACGAAACAAGCGCACTTAACAAGAGTGCACGTTGAAATTCCGCCAAGAGTAAGGCATCCTCACCCACCCCACTCGCTCTTGTCCTGCGGGAGTCTTCTGCCCAACACCAGCACCACGTTCTTCCAGTTCAGCGTCTCTGAGAAAGCAGGGATTAAATAAGTGAAAAATGAGAGAACATCATTTTGGTAGGAATTGCATGTGAATGCCAAAGAGTTTACACCGAAAATGAAAAGGTGTAGAATTAATTGAATTGGAATGTGTGACTTCAACTCGATATGGTTTGGATTGGTTGAGAAAATGGATGCTAATATGTCCAATATCTCTGAATTTAGGATATTATAGCAAAAATCTGGGATGGTGATAAACTGTTCCTGAAAGGTCCTAAAAGTATTTTTAAGTGGAATTGGTTTGAATCGGTCAATAATCAATAATACGACCCACCTATGAATGCCGAAGCGATGCATCGTAGCGAGTGGCATCGAGGTGGGATGACTTGCAGCGTATGGTGCTTGTTGCCCAGCTCCAGAAGCAGCAGGTGGCCCCCTCGGGTGCCCACCCACAGCGTGGCCGACCCCTGGCCAACCAGCAGGGACTTGACCCGCGCCCATCGGGCCCAAGATGGGGAGCCGTCGGCGGGCGTGTCTGTCTCTCCGGAAGGGCCTCCTTCGATGGAGCCGCACTCGTGTCTGCGAGGAGGGTGAACGTGGTTCACATAAGTAAAAGTACAACATTCAAAAGCATTTAAAAACTAAATATTACAGACAAAAAAGTACTAACTGAACAAAAAGCGAGAATAATTTTGAAAAGATCTTAATCTTAGGTATGGGGAAAAACAGTTGGAACTCGGATTTAAAAGCATTTCCACTTGCGGCTGACTTCATTTCTGTTGGCAGCTTATTTTGACTTGCGCATCATAACAGCTAAATGCTGCTTCACCATGTTTGCTTTCAACTCTAGACTCCACTAATTGCCTGAAATTCTAAACCATCGGTGCCTGACTGGGTTTATATTTTATTACAATGATTTTTATGTATTCAGGAGCTGATCAATTCAGTGATTTCTTTGATGATTTATTTTAATTCAATTTTACAGCTGATGGGTAACTAGTGTTTAGAACTTCACAACTGCAGGACCTAATATGCTCTTTGTTCTGCTCAGAACCTGAACTACAGTGTTAGGTAGCTGTCTAGTCTCGGAAGAGTGTATACCACTCAACTTTCATGGTCATAAATTTAAATAAATAAGTTGTCATGTCTTTGACCATGTGTCAAACTCTAGGCCCGGGGGTAAAATTCGGCCCGCCACATCATTTTGTGTGGCCTGCGAAAGCAAATGTCAACTTTCATAATTCTTGCTAAAATCTGCACCAAAATGTCAAATTGTTATGTGTAATAAACAATAAAGTTGACATTTTGCACACATTTTTTGTCACCCTTTTTACAGTAACTCACAACGGCTCTTTCAGGGAAGCTGCAAAAACAAAGTGGCCCGCAACAAAAACTAGTTTGACACCTCTCTTAGATTCAGATTCATTCTGTCATTCTCTCTTGCATTACCTAATAATTTGAGCGCAGTCAATGCAGTCCACCATGCGCTCGCTCCTCTTGTCCCAAACCTCGACAGTGGTCATGCCGGCTTTGCTGAGGTACACGTACTTATCCACCGCCATGCGCCACACGCTGGCCTCGCCGCTGGGATGATGCCTACGCAAGGAAGAGCAAGGTTGTCCAATCAGTACTTCAACTTGAGCCAGAGTTTGAGTTCTAGCACATGCCGTGGACGAGTGTGGAGTATTCCGAACTAACGGGAGCGTTACGGCATGCCGGGTGTCGATGTTCCGGCTCACGTCGTAGTCGGCGCTGAAGGACAGGATCCTGGTACCGCAGCCGGCCCAAACGCAGCGGCCATCCAGAGAGTACGACGACGTGCCTATACACACCACGGGAGTGTTGACGGTGCCCAGGACCACAGATTTCACCGGCTGACCAAACTCCTGACAAAATAATAGGAGAAAAAAAGTGTCACAGGGAGGAAGAAATGGAATGTTAAAAGGGGGGGGGGTGTTACAGGGAGAATAGAAATAATGTTAGATGATCAAAACATTTTCGAAAGGAGATTCACGTTCAAACCTTGAGAGCAGAATCTTCGTAAATGGTGAGAAGGCCATCTGCCGTGCCAACCAGCAAGTAGTTCTTTCTTTGTCTAAAATGGATGCATCATTGATTTACTGCATATTTAAAGAATACATTCACAATTGAACGAATGTTCGATTCTTACAGTCAATGGCTATTTTTATCTGGACACATTTGGTGCCTGATCGGAATAAATATCCGTGCACACACCCTATTTGGAATATTCTGATCCGATCAAGCTCACTTTGATCAAGAATTTAGCCCGAACAAGAGGGATGGTTTAAGTCGATTGATAATCCGTTCAGCGTACATAAAAACACTTATTCTGAAATGTGGGAACAAACCGTCTTTACAGCGCATGTTTGTGACGTCATTATACGCGTTTCTGTTTTCCCTGGAAGCTAGAAAAGAAGAACAAGCGAAAAACATGGCGGGTACAAGTCTGACCTGGTACATTTGCAACTCCATTAGGAAGTATTAAATTGACGTAACAGCGCAAACAGGAAATATACGAAATAACGCTAACATTTAAAGTAGAAATGGACAGAGCAATGTTTTGTTGACACGAAAGTCGCTAAGGCTAGAGGAGGGTCATGTTTTTAAAATTGAAGGTTTATTGTTTTGAGTATATGTCCAACATTAATAGGTTTCTCATCACAGGTGGTCCTGTATTAAAAAAAATCGGTCAGCTTCTGATGTTAGTTTCGAAGGCACTCACAGGCGTGGGGCGTTTACGTGAAAGTAGAGGGAGGTGACGGCGTCCGTGACGTTGTTCAGGCGGTACCACATGGACGAATCCTCGCCACTGAGGACCACAAGTGAGCCTGATTGTGTGCCGGCCACCAGCCAATCAGAAGCCTCGCAGGGGATCTGGATCCTCACCAGGCACAGGACTGGACTGCTGTCGATCTCCTGATTGGACACGTTTCATATGTTAAAATTGAAGGAATATTTGCAATATAGAGATAAAAATGTGATGAAAATGATGTCTGCGCTTTTCCATAACTTGTACAGAATAGAAAAATCCATAAGAAGGCAAAATATTTGGAGTAAAAGGTCATGAGGTGTGCACGGTACACGTGTGAAGATTACCTGCGTGGTGGCGCGGTTGGAATCCAGGTGCACGGCGGTGACGGTTCCCGTCCTCTGGGTGCTGCTGCCTCCTCCCAGCCAGGTCGCGTCGGTGCTCATGACCACACACTCGGCATGTACGGCCCTGGGCAGCGGCAGCTCCCTCATCAGACACAACATCTCGCCCGAGTTGAGACGGGCGAACGCCTGATTACAACACACAACAGTTTCAAATGTGTACCCTCATTCCAGACCCGAAACCCATTATACGTGAAAAATGCGTCATAGGGACACTATACAAGAATATATTTATTTAATAGCATTACCCAATCTGCACCCTTCGTTTGTTCACGTCTACTGTTAAATTGAGCCATATAAAAAAAATAATTTAAAAAGTACAGTACTCACAAGAATATATTGTCCCCGTTTTGCGTTCAACCTTCGTGGTGGACCTGAAACGTTTTCTAGGGGCCCTCACCTGTGCAGATGTCGGTCGATCGTGAGGATTAACCTTCAGACATTCCTTCATCAGAGACTGGAAGCCAGGCCATGGCAAGCAGCCGTAGTGCTTCACCGGATCTACAGGAACAATATAGAAGATGGCATTCATAAAGCTGGAATGATGCTTGCACAGGGGCCGGTTGAGAGTTTTTTTTAGAAATTCCATCTAGAAACCTGGATATTTAGGGGAGGAATTTAGAGAGACTGAAGAACATATAAAGACAACAACATAATTGGGAAAAAAAGGGGAAAAGAAAAAAAATCGTAAAAGAAAAAAAAGAAAGAAAATTTGAGGAAAAAAAACAAACCATAGAAAATCAATAGATGAAGGATAAGAATGGGTGCTAAGGAAAAAAATATGGAAAAAATAGAGAAGTAAAATGATCAAAATAATGTAAAAATAAAATTCAATTGAATAAATAATGGAAATTATTTTTTTAATGAATTTAAATAATTTGTTTTTAATTAAATAAAAACTTAAGGAAAGTGAAAAGAAAATGCATTTGAAAACTAAGAAAAAACATTTGAAAAAACAAAACTTAATGGGAACATTTGCAGACATTTGGAAAATAAATAAAACAAATTGATACAAGAATACAATTACAAGAAAAATGAAACAAAACAAATTGTAAAGGCAAAAATAAAACAAATTCACAAATAAAAAATAGAATCATTTAATCAATTCCCAAAATACATGCAGATGATGAAATATAAAAATATACTGTTTTATTATATTGCCAATGCTTATTTTAGGGTTTTTCTTCTATACATTGAGCACCTGTTACCTCACCTCCGCGTTTGTTTTGAGAGTCTCAAATTTAGGGAAAATAAAATTTCTGATATAATTCAAATTTAAATTTAAAAATATATGTGGGGAGAATGTTCATTACATTTAAGTCCTACAAAATACAAATTTTTAATCTATCCAGCATCAACCAAATCCAATTGGATTGTGTCTCCAATTAAGTGCTTGGTAAATTTCATCAATAATTCAATGAGTTTGTAATTATTGATGTGCTGATTAGAATAGAATTCAAATCTTAACCTGCATGTTTTTTGGGTTTTTTTTGCTTACCCGGTAGCTTTCCCTGCACAGCCACCTCGTCAAACTCGCTGGGGAACTTGACTCCGTCACAGATGCGCTCGCCACCCGTCAGGAGGTCGTAAAGAAGCAGCCCAAACGAGAAGACGTCGGCCTGCTGGTTGTACGTCACGTTCCCTCTGGCGACCTCGGGTGCGCGGAATCCTGTAGGACAACTTTGCAGTTAGCCTCAAAGTGCTCCCTCTCTGATTTTCATCTCACATAACCGCCAGATTGCCAATTTTTTGGGGTGGGGGGGAACGCCCTTTATCGCAGCGGGAAGATTTTCCAGACCTCCCCGCTCTATAGATCAGGGCTGTCGTAAACAAATCTTTTCGGAATCCATTATCCAATCGATTATGCCACCCATTACTCTGGGAATCGCCCAAAATATATTTATATTTTCTGAGTTAAGTTCTCAAGCTATTTTTACATTTTAGACATTATTATCCAACCTGGTGTGCCTTCCGAGCTGCGGACGCCCATGCTACAGCAGTACTGGGCAATGCCGTAGTCTGTGATCTTGGCGATGACGTCGGCGTCCGTCTTGAGGTTGAACAGGAGCACATTGTGAGGCTTCAGGTCACGGTAGATGATCATGGCCGAATGGAGGTACCTGACGGAACACAGGAGACCACCTCGCAATATTAACTCACACAGTGGCAAAGACGATTTTTTTTTTTTCAAATGTTCAGTTCCAAATACGTCACGTTTATTCACTGGGTGAGGGCAGAGGATGGTCTGATACTGCTCTACAATGAAATCTCGCCCCACAAAAAACTAAATTTGTCTTTATATTGCCATCAAAAGCTAAATGTTGTTTTAGCTGGTTTATAGAATAAAAGCACTGTTTGGTTGTTCCACGCTAAATCACACCCCCAAAAATTCTAAAATTTTAACCAAGCAGATTTTGATTTCAATGCAAAACACTAAAAGACACATTTTTGGTCAATCAGAGCAGGGGTTCACAGGAGCTACGGGCCACCAAATTTTGACATTGTTGGCAAAAGGGGGCGAGGCCCCTTCAATGTGTGATTGTTGTTGTTATGTCTCCTATTCATGTTTCGGTTTGTCTGAGTTTTTTTTTCCAGATCCCTCACTATACTCATAGGGCTTAGTTTGGGACTTCCTTCCTCTTGTTTTCATCTTTCTAAGAAAATTTGCACGACACCTGAGGGGGGCCATCAGCCATATAAATAAAATTGTATTGCATTGTATTGTATCCTGTCTCACTTTGTTGGTCATTACTTTTTTAAAAATGTTTTCATGGGCGTGTTGAAACAAATAATAATTTCATTGAGTTGCACTTGTGACATGTGCAATGAGAATAAAATTAATTTTCAATTATAGTAACTCTCTTGTCATGGTTCTTTTTGCCTGGTCTTTGCATGAACAAGAAGCTGAATGTGCCGGCTTACTGTAATCCATCGGCCACGTGCAGAGCGATCCTGTGCTTGAGTTTCCTGTTCAGGCTTCCTTTCTTGTGCTGGAACAGGGAGTCGAGGGAGCCCCGCATGGCCAGCTCCATCACAAGGACATGCGGAGCCGAACCGGCTGCGAGCAGGCCCACCAGGCTGGGGTGGCGCAGGCGACCCAGTACAACCAGCTCCTGGAAAATGATGAAAGTCAGATGATGCATGCTGGGTAATCAATCACAGCGAATGTACCTGTCTGAGGAGTCTGTAGATGTAAAGTTCTGAGGCGTGCTTGTTGAATAACTTGACAGCCACGTCCTCGTTCCTGTAGAGGCCTCGGTACACCGTGCCAAAGCCGCCGTCACCTGTTAGTACAACACACGCAGTGCTAAAATTCTCCCCACAATCTACATGGGTGGCCCAGTACCAAATACCGGGCCGTGGGCCAGTTGGGGTTGGTGACCCATATTTGAAACTAATATTTTTATGTATTTTAAAAATGACTGATGATGACTATAAAGGTGTTGACAACTTTCATTATTACTTTTTGCTCACATTATACTTTCAAAGTACTGTTAGTTTTATCAAGTCGCATTTCCCACCGAGAAGATTGGCGTTGGAGAGGTCCACGTGCAGCTCGTCACTGTCCAGGATGGTCCAAGCCGGCTGGTCGCTAAGGACCACATCCGGGGCAACCTGTGCGATGGGAATGGTGCAGCGAGGGTCCTCGGGGTTCACCAGAACAAAGTCTGAAGACACAAACAAGCATTTCTTACACTTTGGCGTCAGGATTTTTGACACGTTTTACACGTTTGGCCACACCCTGATCGAAATGGGCGAAGAGATCTTCCAGCAGCATCTTGCTCCACTCGTGTCCGTCCTGGAAGCTGTAGAGAGCCCACTTCTTCAGGAGAGCCTCCCCGCTGCCGTGCACGTCCGTGCTCAACAGGCCCGGGAACCACTCCTCCAATAGGGAGTCCACCTGGTCCACCACCTGGCCCAGGAGCACCCGTCCTGGTGGGGAGTGAAACAATGACTACTACAATCATATTTAAAAATGTTTTACTAAAAAGAAAAAAAAATTTTAAAAAGATCTTTTTCTGAAACACATTTCACAAAAGTTGCACAATATCGACAACACTTACAGCCGCACGGTGGAGTTGGTAACGTGAATACCGGTTTGTCTCAATTGGACGAATTGGCTTCCACCGCTTACCTTTGCGCGAGGAAGGAACGGTAATCCGAAGCACGCTGGAGACGTCTTCCTGCCAGCACGCCGCCTCCACCAAGCAGTAGGCCTCGGTCGACCAGCTCAGGTGCACGCCTCGACTCCAGCACATTTTTTCAGGCGGGCACGCTTTCTCTGGGACAACACACAAACAAACGGGTGAATGGGTGCAAGAGGGTGATGAAAAGACATGATCGGTGTTACCTCTCCCGTGGAGCAAATAAGCGGAGACCTCCAGCAAGCGGCTGATCTGTCGCGACCAGAAGTCGGCAGGGAAGTACGGCATCTCGTACTCTCGCACGATCACCTCCGAGTTCTCGCAGTGAGGCAGCTCGATGCTCGGCTTCTCTTTTGATAAACTTGGGGGTGAAATTTTTTTTTGAATCATACATAAGGTAGGCTACAGTCTTGTAGATTTAGCTGGATTATTTTGTTTGTTTTCGATATATTAGTTCCCAATATTTTTGTATATTTTAAGTTCATTTTTATTTCGGAAAGAGATTTTTTTTTAAATACAACACGATTTTTTACATAATGTACTGTTATTTATTATTCTTGGATCTTTTATCGATTAAAACATAGGATTTGCATGTATGCACTTTTTATGCATCTTTACATATTATTTCAAGATCTGTCGTTTTTATTTTACATTAATTTAGATCATTTATTTGGGTTTATCATTATAATAATATATTTTTTTTGTATTTTGCATTTTGGTATGTAATGTTAGTAGATTTATTTGTATACATCTCTTGCTATACTTTTTGCTCTGCATTTCCATTTAGTTATTATATATTATTATATATTCATGTAGAATTTTGTATTTTTTAATCTTGTAATCATTTTACATTCTTTTATAGTATATTCATCATTGTACTTTTTAAAAAATGTTTATTTGTAATAATTTTATATAGCATTTTATATTTTTTCTTGTAATACATCTTGTTTTTTAATATACTTTATTAGCTGTAAATATATATATTTTATGTTTTTGTATTTATTTTTCAATCTTTATATTCTTGTAATTCTTTTTTTCCAAAAAAAAAATACTTTATGACCTGAATTTATTTTCTTTTTTAACTCCTTCACTGCCATTGACGGATAAAGACGTCAAATATTCTTTTTTTTTTTTTTACTCGGCTGGTAGTGAATGAGTGCTTATGGTGTTTATTTTGTAGTACGATCATAACTGTATTTGTTTTAATTGTAACAATTTCATTTATGAGTGTTTAACAATAATGTTTTTAAATACGCTAATTATAATGGCATTAGTATTTTTTTTCTGCGTTCTCCTAATTCTTAGACCTTATTCTCTGAGCGTATATTTCTTGAAGACAGTGCAGGTATACCTAATGATGTATCCAGTGTGGTTTGCACCTAACTAACAGCATGTACCTGCTGGGCACAAGCAGCTGGTCTTGTCCAAAGGGCAGTGCGATCAGAAACTTCTCCAAAAGTTTCAAGTAGTGCGTGGCATGACTAGCGGGAAAACATTTGGTCTCAAGCAGAAAGTTTTCCATAGCCGAGCGCTGAACCACTCCTTGAGAATGCTTCCAGCCATCCATGCGAGACAGTTTCTGCAAAGGGACGCCCAATTATAACTAAAGGGTCACTTCTAGATGACAAACTCCTCATTGTTGTGCACAAAGCAAACAAGAAAGAAAGGACAGTGGTACCATCTGCTGGCCAGAACAGGAAATCACCCAGACATGTAGAAAGGAAAAAAGTTCTCATATGCTAATGTGCTTTAATGTATCCTACATAAAAAAAAACACCAATAAAATATTTATAAATATATTTTTGTCTAGAAACAAAAAAAAAGGAAAATTGTCTTACAATCCAAGGTTAATAACAGGCCAAATCAAATTGCGCCAAACCTGCGAGAGGACATTGCATAGCCATTGTGGGTCGATGAAGTAGAGGTCATGGAGCTGGAGAGTGGGATCATCAAAGTGCAGTAAAACCCCTGAAGACACACAAAAAGAAAGAAAAAAGCTCAAATTCAGCGATCAACTAATGTGCTCTACCACACTCTTACCGAGGGGTGGGAAATGTAAGTTTCTGTTCTTGAATCTAGCCAAGAGTCCAATAAAAATGTTTTTTAAAATTGGTCCAGTCAATTGTTATGTTTTTTTAAATTTATTTCACATTACATATGTAAATTGACAAACTGCAAATAAAATGAAAATATCATTAAAATAAAGGATTTTCCATTGTTTTATTTGATTCTAAAATTTATAAACTGATTATAATTAAATTATAAAGAATGCAATATTTTTCTATTCAATTATTTTAGTTATATATTACAAATAAAAATTTTTATCTTTTTAAACCTCTATTACCAATGTAAAATGTAAAATTTATTTTAAAATGGATAAAAACATTTTTTCTTTTGCTTTTTTTTTTAATTCGCTTCAATCATTGGTTGATTTATTGTAAAAAAATAAAAAATAAAAAATCATAACTAATGTGCTAATTAGAAGTGACGTAACACTGACCGGCTTGGCTGAGGAAATGGATGGCGTGGGGAAGCTCCACTTCTTCCAGTGGCAGCTGACTCTCCTGGATGAGCTCCAGCAGCTGGTGCCGCATGAGGACAGGGAACTCCTTTTCTACCCTGGTCCTCTCCTGGAGAATCCTGCGTTCCAGCTCCACGTAGCTGTCAGGAACCAGCTGGCCCATCACGGGCTGACCCTGGATCTGCCAAACGCAAGCCGACAACACGAGGTGTGAGAAAAAAACGATTCAGTGGGAATGTCGTCGGTGTTAATCCACCTTAAAGTCGGTGGCCTCCTTGACGATGGCTTTGCGCAGCCGAACGACGGCGTCTGAGTCCTCGCAGGTCGACACTGTGAAGTAGTCCTGGATGGTAGGAAAGCCCTGGTGGTTGAGCAGGTCCTCGCGGATCTTGGTAAGGCAAGCTTGGAACGCTACGTCGTCGCTCACATCCATGTGTGTTCCCACCAGGATGACCGGAGAAAGAGGAGCCACCGCCTTCAACAGGATGAGAATGACACTTTTAAAATATTTTTCCTGGCATCCACGGCAATCATGGCCTGTTTTGTTTGCCCACCCCGTCCCCTCTGTTGTCAGATGACCATCTCGGTTTGTCTATGGTGGCCTGAATCGTAACTGTCATGGCCGCCAGAAACATAGCGTATGGTTTAGTATTAATGGGAATTAGGGTTGGGTTAATGTTGGGTTAGTTTAATTTAGTGCTATTGGGTAAGAGCAAAGTTATGACAGGGGTGAGTGTTAATAAGTAGTGTTGCCGCAGTTGTTGTAAAAAAGAAACTTACTTTACTGATTACTTGACTTTAATAGCAAGTTAATTTACTCTTTACTAGAATTAAACGCAACTCAGTGACCCTGGAGATCTATCTATTTGTCGACATTGATAATATACAAATTGTGACTTTGCAAAGTAACTGCAAAAATCAGTAATGCTTTTCTGTTACCAGCGTCACTGTAAAAAAAATAAATAAATAAATAAAATAATTAAGGAAAAGAAGGGGGCGAGGATAAGGTGAGGTCCGGGTTCGTGGTTTCATATTATTCTCGCTACCTTGATGTTGAAGAGCCAGGGCTTGAGCGCCTCCAGCTGCTGGGCTCCTCTGCTCAGGTCGTGCACGACCAGGTAGAGTGCTCTGGAAGACAGGAAATGAGTCTGCGAGCCGCACACCTGGTCACCACCTGAGGGGGGCGCAGTCACAAAAATAAAATGCCTGCCGACCAATGACCACACGTAAGACGTTTGGACTTCATTTGGTAAATGGGCCTTTGCTGGGGATTTACTCACCTTTTAATACAAGCACTGTCATATCGCAGTGATAGAAAATATCAATATACAAAAATTCAATATAAATGAAAAGTCTTGGTAACACTTGTTGACACAAAGATACATACATGCATACAATTCTTATCCTCTCCCAAAAACGACTAATCGGTAGCTTGTCTGTAAGTGTTATACTGCCCCCTTGTGGCCAAGGTCAAAATACAAGAATGAGCAATGTGCCCATTTAATTATGACACACCAACTGTTCTGTAAATTCTATTGAATTGTCGCTGCTGTTGTATGCTTTTATAAATTACAACACTATTCGGTAGAGTGTTACTTATCTTATTAAAAAAAGACACGAAAAAGATGCTTTGAGTTCAGAGCGTGATCACGGAAAGGATTAAAGTCATAAGTCAAGGAATCGTTGACATTGGCCAGCACTACTAATTCTGAAGGCCCTTGAGAGGTCAGATTCACATGGCATCACGTGCAGTCTGAAATCTGAAATCAAATACACATACGCACTGGAAAAAGTGCAGTCAAGAGAAATTCTACAAAATGAAGGGAATATAGTTTTAGGAATAAATTAATACAATTTCAGAACAAATGTTAGATATATATGTTATATAACTATACAAGTGTTTAAGAAAAGGCCTTGCTGCTGACCCTGACCCAGAATCGCTAGAACAGACGTACCTGAGAAGTCCCAGACATTCAACACCATCTTCTTCTTGTCCCGCTCCCTGATGGTCCAGTCACGTACGTCCACGATGGCCCCGGCCATCCGCCTGGAGGAGGCCTGTTGCGAGCGCTTGATCTTCATCAGTTTATGGACCAGGCTGCTCTTCCCACTGCCGGCATTGCCCACCACAATGAGCTTCATACGGTAATAAGGAACGGCCTTCTTGAGACGCTGCTGCAGGTATCTGAATTAGGAGAAAGAACATTTTTAAATTCCAAAATTAAATAAAAAAAAATCAAATACAATTAAATAATTCCCCAGCGATCTGGATTATTGATAAGGGGTTGTATTCATTAAGTTAGACGCCTTTGAAATCTCTTTTGCTGCTGTAAATAGTGAATTTCCCTACTGTGGGATCAATAATGTCCCATGTTATCCGAAAGCCATGCTGGGAACTTCACTTTACACTCCCTTTTCACATAAGCAAGTCCATAACCTAGGAGAGGTCCTACCTGACAATGTCTTTGGTTTTGCTTCCAATCAGTTTGAGGTCCAGCTGAAGTCGCAGGCCGTCCAGAGGAAGGTCCCACAGTCGGCTCAGCCTGCCCATCTCGTCGGGGAAGGAGCGTAGGCCAGCATTGCGGCTCACGTCCAGGGAAGTGAGACCCTCCAGCAGACCGACCTGCGGTGGGATCTGACATCCCATCGTACATAAAAATCATCATTTTTGGATCTTTTGCTGTAGCTGTCCAACGTTCAGCTCACCTCAGTCAGCTTGTTGTTGCTCAAGTGCAGCTTTTCCAGTCGGGTCCACTTGTGGACGGGACCACTTAAATCCAGTGTGGCGATGATGTTGTCGCTGAACATCATCTCACGCAGGTTACTGGATGCCCACAAGCCCGGGTCCGGTAATACCGCAATGTGATTGGTCCTCATGTCCACTGATCTCAAACTGGAGGTAAAAAAAAATAAAAAATAAAATAAAAACACGATAAAGAGTATTTCACTGAAGGGGAAAAAAACATTTGCTGCAAATTGATCCTGTTTTACCCCAGCCTAAAAATACACTACCTTACATAATGATGTTAAATGACTGATGATTGTTTGATGATGATGATGATAAAACAAGGAAAATAAATACAATTATGTAATAGTTAAGCAAAAACAAAATAGATACAAATACATATTTAATTATACAAATTAAATCACTCAAAACAAAATCAAAGGAATCAAATAAATAATGAAAACAAATGAATGGGAAAAATAATTAACAATAAAATTAAAAAGTTACATATATATATATATATATATATATAAATATTGAATGGATGCTGTAGTCCCATCATTTTAATAAGATTGCATTAAAAGTATTTAAATTAACATTTGTAAAAGTAACTTGAACTTTTTAAAAAAAAATTTTTTTATTTCATTTATATATATGTACTTTTTCAATGCAAAAAAAAGATAAAAAAGTAATAATAAAGTGAATAACACTCAAATTGATTATGTTGAACATTCCCCTTACTTTGGTAGCCTGCAATCATTTAATCACATATTATTTAATTTAAAATTTAACAAGACAAACATAAAAATGAAAATATATAGAATATCGATGTGTATTGGATTTAATTTGGACTTTTCATTTTAAATAAAACACAAATATTATAAGTATTTAATTCATAACTGAAAAAAAAATAAATGTGGTCCAACATCCAACTCATGTAATGGTGAGTTTGCGTATAACATATAATAAAACAACATTGCAAGGCCATTATAACCGCATGACATGTGCCAATCTTGCATCTACCCGCCCAATTTACGATCAACAGGATTGCAGAGGACTGAAACTTATTTGTTTGTCTGTTTTAGCATTCATCTCATACCCACACAGTGCTGCACGGTTATGTATAAACAGTTTGATTAAAATAAAAAAAGTGTCTTGAGTGAAAAGAAATAATAATAATAATAATAACAGTAATAAAAAATAATCTGAAAAAGGAAAACAATCATTTCATGAGTCAGAAGGTCAAGTAAATATTTCTACCGCATACACACTCACTTATGTAGGCGGAGTATGGCATTGGAAACAGCAGAGAAATTGTTGTTGGCAAGTTTCAGAGTGGTGAGCTTCGGCGGCAGCTGTTCCAAGGAACCTGCAGGCGATAATTATCTCAGTAAAAGGTAGAACAGGTGTACCTAATTTTGTGTTGTCACATCCAGTCACTCACCTAATTTGTTGGAGGAGGCATTGAAGATTTCCAGCTTGGGGCAGCCAGTCAGAAAGCTGGGCGAGATGTCCTTCACTGCGTTCTTGCTCACGTCCAGCAGTTTGAGCTCGGGGAAGTGCGGGGGGGGCTCACAGAGCTCGGTCATGCTGTTCCTGAAGATCACAGCCAACAGTCAACGTCGTTCTGACATTCAAGAGGCGGGTCAGCACACGACACTTTGGAGGGTCCTACCCTTCCATGAGCAGCTCCTCTAGGTGCTGGGTGGCATGGCCCAGCTGGCAAGGGAAGGCGGTCAGCTTGTTGAAGGACAAGTTGAGCTGCCGCAGGGACGCAAAGGGGACCGCCCCGTCTAAGGCGAGGTACGGGCCCACGCAGTTGCGTGAGACGTTGAGCGTGGCGAGTGCCGGCAAGGCTAGGAGCTGCGCCGGAAGGGACTGCAGTTGATTGCCCTGCAGGTCCAGTCGGGTCAGGCTGCTTAAGCTCTGCACCAATAACAATAAGTTTGGTCCAAATCTGAGCTTATGCAGGTGAATTTTTAGTTAGTCTTATTGGCACCTGACAGAGCGCAGGGGGAAACTCCAGCAGGACATTGTGGCTCAAGTCCAGTCTCAGGAGGTAAGCTAACTGCTGCTGAACCGGTCCGTGGTCCATCAGGCACAAGAGACAATCCAACTCGTTCCCCGAAAGGTCCAACAGGCGGATCCTCTCCTTCTCCTTGGGAAGCGCTGACGAGCTCTCCAGAGACCCAAACGCTAGAAACGAAAACATCTTAGAGTTTTGAATCCGACTCCACCGGTCTTCAGTCGTGACAATATGATTAAAAATTCTAATACTGGGACATATTTTGATGAAAATGAATGTGTACAAATACTTTTTTGATGTCTTCCATATCGTCTGTGTGCATGGTCATTGTGTTCGCCGTCTATTGGACCACTCTGGGGGAAGTTCAACAATGTTGTTATCCACAAAGATTATTCATCCATTTTCTGAACTGCTTAATTTAACTTAAATGTAAAAATTTATACAGGGAGTAACGTTCCAGACCCACCCGTTTAATATTTCAAGTACCTCAGCACTGGCGTGCCTGCGGCGTCCGTGATTCCTCTTGAACGAACCCCCCCTCAGCTCCTCTGTGGAGTTGTTGTGTGGCTTCCGAGAGACCCCTGTCAGTGAATCGCTCCCTAATCAACAGAAAATGATCAATAACACGTCAAAATGGTGTGAATAAATCCCGCTCACCGTCACTCTCCAAGTCGTCGAGGAAGAGGCCGTCATCCATGGACAGGAAGCTGAAACTGGAGTCGTCGCTTTCGTCCGAGATGTATCCGGACGTCAGACAGGGGTCCCCCAGAGACTTCAGAGGAGCTCCCTGGGTCCTGGAGCGTTGCAAAGAGTGAATGTAGCGCGCTAAGCTGGCTCCTTTACCTTCAAGAAAAAGAACAGATTTCTAGTAAATGATGTTTTTGTTCGGGGTTTTCCTGCGTTTAAAATGTGGAGACGACTTCTTCCACCTAATTTTGGGCTGCCATTGAATCGAAACCTCTAACATCAAGAAACCTATCATCTGATTAGGTGGCGCCATTCTTTGGCTACGTATGCATGCACATATATACATATATAAACTCATATATATGCACAGTGGACGACTGGTTAGCACGTCCGCCTCACAGCGGAGGTGCGGGGTTTGAGTCCGGCCCCGGTGTGGATTTTGTCCGGGTACTCGGATTTCCTCCCATATTCCCAAAAAATGCATGACATTCCAAATTGTCCCTAGGTGTGACTGAGAATGCGAGTGATTGTTTATCTTTGTGTGACCCGCGATTGGCTGACAACCAGTTCAGGGTACCCCGCCTACTGCCCAAAGACAGCTGGGATAAGCTCCACACACTTGTGAGGTGAAGCAGATCGGATGATGGATGGATTTTGGACACCTCCGCTGGGTCGTGAAATGAATGCTATCGAAAGTCAGTGAAAAATAATTTAAAAACCATTGACAAGAATGCCACCACTACTGTCTTAATTTCACCTAGGACACCCCGTTTGCTAAAAAAGCAATCAAGATTAAAAAAAAAAAAGAGATATAGAAGCCGTCTCACTGCTGCTGTAGCGCAGACTGTGCGCCCTGCCCCTCTGAGACAGCAGCGGGCAGAGCCAGGCCGCGTCCAGACGGCCCAGACGAAAACCGCCGAGGCACAAGGCGTTGTTGTTGTGGTCCAGGCCCAGACGGCCCAGCAGCTGGATGACCATCGGCCCGTCTCCGCGCTTAACGCTCACAGCAAGCGCCCGGCGGAGGTGCTGTTCGTGGGCGCCTTGGCTCAACAACAGCTCCATCAGCTCGAGGGGGCCTCCTTTCTCGCACACCTGGAACACACACCCAGTGGAAGGGTGAGTCAAGATTAGGATTTGGGTCTCTGTATCATAGATTTTCACCTATAGAGGGTAGGTCAAGAATCAATCGATGCCGATAAACGGTAGTTGGTATCACGATAGTTGATATTATTTGTGGGCAGAGAAGTTTGATTACGGACCCTAATATACAGGTGTGCACACCTGGTAGATGAGGGACTCCGTTTTGGTCTTCTTGTTGACATCGGCCCCAAGCTCGATAAGGCACTCGGCCATGACGGTGTCGCCATCCTCACAGGCCTTCTCCAGCATGCTGTAGTGCAGCTCCGAGTTGGCACACATCTTGGACAGAGCCAAGCAGGCTGACCGGCGGAGCTGTGGCGAAAGAAACAGGATGGGAGAGGGGAGGGGAGGGGAGGGAGGGAGTATCCATTTCAGTGTTGAAATGTCATTTCTAACCCAGGGTGGGAAAAGTTTTGAATTTTCATTGTAGTTAGTTTTGAGTTTCGTTTTAAGAATTTTGTTTGAATTAGTTTTCAGAGTGTTGTGGTTTTTCATGTGTTGGCTAAATTATACCCAGTATAAACAGAGAAACTATTAAACACATTTGCTATAGCTCCATTTTTTTTATTAATAACGTCTTTATTATGATAAGTTAAGTTTCAGTGACTTTTTTTTCTTTCTAAATTTTCATTTTTATTTCATTTTGTTCGCAGAAATGTTATTTCGTTATGGTTTTAATTCACTAAAATAACCTTGCTCTACTCAAGTCCCTGTGGTGTGACATACTGGATTTTTGCCGTGCACGGGAATGTCAGACTCTCGAAGGTGCTGGAATATCTGCCGGTCAAAGTCTTCCCTCTGCAGCTCCACAGCCGATCCTGAACAGGCATCCAGCATCCTCAGCGCGACCTGGAAACACTGCAGAGACAAGTTGTAAAAAATAATAATAATTATTATTATTATTTTTTTTTTTTTACACGGTGGCTAGGGATGGCATCCACCACCCTCACCCATAGGTTTGCCACCCACCTGCGCCCTCAATGACTCAATGAATATTAAATTGCATATTTTATTATATATGTGCCTTATATAGTCCATAGTGTGTAGAAATGTTTTAATAATTAGTTTAGAATTTACTCCCGCACTCCGACAGTCCCTCCTTTCAAGAAGAAAATTGTTGTGTCCTACCGCGGGCAGCGCAAGAATTCAGAAAAGCCGGAACATCATTGCTGTCGTCCAATGCTGGGCTTACACCTAAAGATTTTCAGTCTGAGACTAAAAACTGACGCTGTATATATCTGATGCATTATTATTATGATTAGGAAGTCTAAATATTAGAGTTTTAGTGGAGTCTCTGGGTGCTCCTCGATTGTGTAGTGTAAGGTGGTAATCCCCAACATTTTAAAACAGTCTTTTCCTAGTCTTGGCCTCATAACGGACATAATTTAAGTCTTTCAGTTTTTGATGGTGACTCAACCAACAGGTGAGCTCTAACAGAACTGTAAATAGTAAACTTTATGAACGAGGAGGAAACACCAGTAAAAACAGGAATGCTCTGCGAAATGGAACGCCCACAAAGAGAAGGAGGTGGTGGAGCTGGAGTTACAACAGTCCAGCCTCTCTAGATCGTTACGACAGTGGAGTACTCCGATTTCCTCCCACATTACACTTGAAGTTGTGTGCATTCCCAGCAGGGATCTCGAGCACTTTTGGGTGAAGCTAGTGCACCACCATCTACTTTGTCTTTTTTTCATTAATTTTCCCATTTTCAGTCTGTTTTTGCCAGAATTCAATTAGCATACCAGAGTTGAAATTAATTGAAAATCTGTGTCATTCGACAGCATGTGAACTCTAAATTATGGTTCATACCTTGAGCAGCAAGTCATAATCCTCCTTGTACTGGCCTAATGAGGCTACCAAGACTGAGGCCAGGACGGGAACAATCATCCTGGAGAGTTTCTTCTTAGATACCAGGTAGCTAAGTAGGGTCAGACCCCAGTAGTGAATTTCTGTAGGTTAAGAAGGAAGCATGAATCTTCATCATTTTTTTTTAAAGATCAGGAATTTTAGCGCAACCACACCTCGATCCTGCGGGAACATCTGCAGCGTGTGGAGCACCGTGTCAATGGCCCCCTGTTGGCAGAGCAGGTCCACTGCACCTGAGCAGTCAGCCAGAGCGGAGAGCACCTTAAAACCGTACACCTGAATGGTCGGACACCTGATAAACTAAACACAGACACAATAAACCAGTCCCAGAGTTAGTCCGGACTGCAATATCGAGGCACCACCATATTATTGTGTCAAACGGCCATAACGCTGCAGCATTTGTACCCTGTTGAGGACCTCCAGGTAGACGGCGTGAGCTCCCTCCACCACACACTGGTTCTTTAGAACCTTCAGTGACACGTCAGCCATGTCGGGGTCTGCCACCGAGGTGCCATGCTCTCGTAAACTCCGGTCTGGGAAAGTTTAGCATGCCACATTCTACCTTCTAAGAAGTCAACAGGGGCATTTTGACTTCAGGTCCACCGTGGTACCTGGACAGAGGAAGACCAGGCTGGCCCTCAGGGCCTCAAGCTGAACCTCAGGCTGGAAATTATGGACCTTCATGGCGCTCAGGATCTGTCCCACGGCCATGTTGAGCTCGTCCAGGCCGGCCGTCCGGCCTTGGAAGAGGAGGCTGAGCAGGCGGCAGGCGCTGACCGACACCTGGACTGAGGTCGGGTGCCTCTTCATCATCTCAGCCACGTTGACATGGAGGCCGCTGGACAGCAGTGTGGAGCGCATCTTAGCTTCAAAACAGAGGGATGAAATTCCGTTAAATACGAAGTAAGAAAAAGATATCCATCCAGGTAGAGTGGACCCCTGCATACATTCGGCCAACAGCTTCACCTATTTGCAGATTTTCTGAAGTTATACATTTTTAAACATTTTTTTAATTTTTGAGGGGGTGCATTATATATGCCCACTTATTCACGAGTCATCTGGGTAAAAATACATAAATAGAATTAATTCACTTTATTTTTTTTATGTATTTATTTACAAACGCAATTGAATGGGTTTTAATTATTCCGAGATTTGCACGATGGACAAGCCTGACTTCCGCAAGTAGACTTTTTTGTGTATGTTGTGCATTGTATGTTTGTTTGTTTTTTTGTGTGTTTATCTGTTTTTTGTGTTCTTTGCATGTGCATTGTGTGTGTTAGTGCTCTGTGGTTTGTGAGTTTGTGTGAATTCTATTTTGTGTGTTTTCCTATATATGAGTGTGTTCATTTATTTTGTGTGTTTGTGAGTCGAGCATTTTATGTGTAACACTGTCACAGGGTTGGTCAACACTTAATGTCGAGTTGATACAGCCAACCACTTTTCCTTTTCCCCTTGATTTTGTAATAGTTATCCTGCCATGTCCACGCATTTTTGTCTCCTGTCTGTTTCCTGTTTTCTTTTTCTGCACGCCAGCTTTGCATCCTGTTCCTTGCCTGCTTGGACTCAGCACACGAACACCAGCCACCAACTGAGAAAGGTTTTCTTTCACCCACAGCTACCCGCACCATGTTTGGAATGACACAATAAATATATAACAATCATAATCTGATGTTTTCTTCTCTAATATCTGCATTTGGGTCATTTTCACCTTACAGTATGTGCGTTGTCTGAGTATTTATATATGTGATTTTTTGGGGTGCATTTGAATATGGCTAGTGTGCGTGTGATTGCACGTGTGTGCCAGGAAGCCTATTTACGATTTCGAGTGACCAGCATGGCAATGGCGCTGGTGGCGGCCTCGAAGACGCGGGGCGAGGAGGAGTGAAGTAACATGGCCGCCATCAGCTGTCTGTGAACAGGAGTCCTAAAAAGATACGCACACACAAAGACACGCTCGCAAACAATTTGGAACACAAAATGTTTATAAACTATTACTTTACTAGTAAAAGTGTTGAGTCATCTTCTAATCCATCAAATAAAAAATTACATTGGTCCATGTAGTGTATGTGATACTGATAAAGAGTACCGATCATCCTGCTCATCTTCTGAATGACTCCTTCCAGCTCCGTGCACCAAGAGACTGTGAATGGCCCAGCATGCAGCCTCCTGCGAGGGGTCATTGGAATTCTTTACATTTTATTTATTTTCTATGATGGATTTGCGAAGCCTGACCTGAACATGCGGTTCCGCGGCATGGAGATCCAGTGCAGTGCAGCAAACCCCCATCCAGCCCAAGCCCAGATCTAAGTCCTCCACATGGTCCGAGCCACCCCCACGGTTCTCCTCCTCCTCGCCGTCCTCCAAACCCAGCTCGGCCGCCGCTCTACTCTGCACCATACTTGATGCTAAAGAGCATTTGTGTGTGTCGGAATTTGTGTGTTTAGTGTTTTGGGCATTGCTTTGTCCATGGTTTGTGTGTATTCTGGTACAGTGTTTTGTATGTTTTATTATTTGAGCTGCATTTAACCAGGTATTTTTCAAATGCATTTTTACAGTACATAACTTCAGTAAAAAAAAAATTAAATGAAAAAATAAAAAAATTTAACAGATACTAAAAGTATGCCATTTCAATTAAAAATTGTGACAAAGCCCAATGCATTTTTTTGGTACAATAAAGCTGTCAAGAGTGAAAATTTCCATGCAGGGGCAGCAGCAAATTGAAATACCTTTTTCTCAACTCCGTGAGGAGATGAGAGACCGTCAGAGTAAGAAAATAAACTTGTTCATAGACAATTTTGTCATTTGTTCCGAAGAAACTCAATTCCAAGTTAGGATGTCACCAAACTTAGTACAGCTTTAAATTAAAGTCAAAGGCAACCAATGAGTTTAAAGAGTTATAATTGTTTTTTTTTTTTTTATAAAGTGCAATGATAATTTGATTCTTCTGGATTTCTAAGAGTGAATGTGTTTTTGTGAGAGGGAGTGTCTCTGGTTTTTGTCTCTCTCAATGGATGTGTTTTATTTTTGTGTTTTATTTTAAATGTAGGCGTGTGTGCCCTCACTGAGGTCTGCCAAACAGGAGAGGGCGGCAGCCTGTAACGTGGCGTTGTGGGGAAATGTCTGACAGGCCCTTACTGTCACCCTCGCCACGCCGTTCAGCACCAGGATGTTGTAGTAGCTCTCTGAGTGGCCACACACATGCAACCATTCACGCACATACACACAAACACAGGCGAGCACACACGCAAACACATCAATCACATTGACCTGCCTAATCAACTGACATCTACTTTTTGTCACAATGTTATCATAGTTGACACAATCAAAACAAAGAAGCTACCATTTCCATACTTGATCTTTTTGTTAAACACTGTTCGCACTACAAGTTATTCATTTACAAACCAACCCCAACTCACCCTCCTCCCAAAAAAAAAAAGTGGATTTTTTTTTTTGTCTTTGTGTTTATTTTTAGTCATTGTATTTCTTTTGGTTCATTTTATGCTTGCAATTTCTTAATTTTACGCTAGCTCTCGGTGCAAGTCTGCCTGGAACACGCTACTTTGTACAAGTACTTCAAGTGATTTTTCTTTAAAAGTTCCTTCTGGTTCTTTTGAGGTTACTTCCTTCGTTACTTCAAGATTGCGCCCTACCTACAAGTTACTTCTTGGTTGAATCTAGATTAGACTTTATTTACAACTGATTGCCTCTTCCAAGTTACTTGTGTGTTACTTCTTATAGGTTAGCGTTTCCAGCCTACCTATAGTTACTTTTGGTCTCAAGTTACTTCTTGCTGAAGTAACTTCTTGTTTCATTCCTAGGTTACCTATCCCAAGTAACTTCTCTGTATTTTTTTTTTACTTTGAGGTTACTTGCGTTCTTAAGTCATGTTAATTTAATGCCAAGTCCAAGCCACGCCTTGGTTACATTGTACCTCTAATTACATTTTAATTTATCTCAATTATCTCAATTTATTTGTAGTTACTTCCTACATCCTAGGATACTTGTTACCCCAAGTTATATCTGAGTGCAAGTTATTGATAAGTTATCAGTTACTTCCTTGGTAATGTAGCTGGGAGTTACTTCATGTAACATTATTCAGTAATTCCACTCTATAACGTCTCATCATGATTCCTCTATACAGCAGACATTTATTTTTGTTTGAGATGTAATTTTTTTGTGGTGAAATACATTAACAGTGTTATGCAGGCGGTAAAAAAAATCTTTAACATTCAAAAAAAAAAAAGTTTACACAATCTCTCTCTCTTCTGTCTTTGGTCTGGAAATGATCCGTATTCCTTAAAATAAACAGAATTCACAGTATGCAGCAACAACAACTCACGTTTTATCATATGCCTTCTTGTCAAAGCAGGCGTGACGGACATGCTGATTGCCGAGGATTACTTATCTTTACTCTGAAAACAATAATAAGCATCATTATTCTCCTGACCTGAAGTGAACCTGCGGAACAGGCAGCACGCTGTCTCCTGGAGCTCCTCGTCGTGCGGGAAGGAGTCCATGGCCGAGATGAGCGCAGAATAGCAGCGAGAGTTGCCGGACATCAAAATCTCCACGTTACTGCCTGCAATAACACATCACATTTCGATTAGAGTCATGTTAATAACGTTTTTTTCAATTTTAAAAAGTTAATTCAAGTTAGTAGCCAATGTTTTAAGCAACATTATTCATTGTCAGGAAGTATCGTGACACACATTGAACAAGTGAAAAGTGAAGAAAATTTTCTTCTCATGGCTACTTTTCCCTGATGACTTTCTATGGGAATATTTGTTAATGTCCTGGTTCTTCACGACCAAACCCATTCAAGCATTCTTTTTAGGCTAACTTGCTTTCTTTAATTGCAACAAAATAAATGAACTTTCCCAAACTGTTCACAGAAAGTTGGAAAACTGTCCAAAATATGTTGATAAGATGGACAACTGAGATTGAGAGGGGAACTTAAGACCTCTTGTTGATTCATTATTTGATTAGGAAGTATGTCGAAAGTCACAGATCCATATAAAACTATGAGGACACCCTAACAATAAGCACCAAAAAAAAAGTCCCTATGCCCAAAATTGAACCAGATGTTGGCCATCCTGGTCAGAAAGCAGACATTAAGGGTGAATTTCAGGGCTTGTACTTTGGGAATTTGCCCAAATAAGCCCCAATTGGAAGAAGGTAATTGACATATCAATTCTGGCAAGCGTGTGTGTTCACACCATAATGAATGTTTTTTAATGGTCCCAAACACCAACCCCACCCAAAAGTCACTCAGAAGTCCAAAAAAAAAAATAGCCACTGAGAACTTCCTAATCAACATTCATTTGTGTGAATGTGTCTACCTTGACACAATGCCTGAAATTGCACAGCAAGTCAGTCATTTTGAGTTAGTTACGGAGTGTGTACTTTGTGAATTCATCCAAAATGAATCCCAATCAAGAGCAGGCACATACTTGAACAGTGTTTCTCAACTGTGGCATGGTGCTCATCGGAGATGACACACACTGGGCAGTCTCGGTGTTAAACTTGCGACTTTCCTTACATGCTGGCGGTGCCCCACCTTTGTTATTTGCCCCGGTTGCTAATGCCAATGTTATTGGAGGACGTCTGTGAGATTGCATTGCATTGCATTCTAACAAACCCATATTTCATAGTGAGTCAATAAATTTGCAAGGAAATTGAGACAAGATAAAAAAGGCTCATAGATGCATGCCTAAAATGGAAGTGGAACTTGGCCCTTCTGATTTGAAACAGCAATTTTGGGCATATTCCACTGCTTTCATGAACTCCAACTATGGAATTTCCCCAAGTGAAGCCCAATCCATAGCAATTATTATGGAACAATGGGCAACGCTAAAATGCAAAGCTTCTATAATTGCCTTATTTTGTTCTGCATTATTTTGACAAGATATTTGTGTCAGATTGCATATTTAATAGATAGGGAATATGTTCCCAATACCGTACAAATAATGTTTACACGATTGTGCTTGTCGCGGTTCAAGATGTTCCGTGTGTATTATTATCATGTGGCCAACTTTCTGGATAACTTCCAAGTAGCTTAATCCTTTGTCACTTCATAGAAAGCTGGTGGGAAAATATCGTTATGGAATAAATGCCATGACACATCGGCGTGGGTCCTTCCCACACTGTGTCATAATCCTGGTCATGCACAATCGCTACCAGCAGACAATTAAATAATCACATTTGTGTGGAGGCTAAATAAGTCTCTGCATTACATGAGCAGAGATGTGCTTCCACACAGCTAAGCAATGTTAACGCAAACATATTCAACAAAGGACAAATAGAAATTACTTCCACTGTGGAGTGAGGGGGGGAGAAAAAAATTCCCCGCTCTTTCGCTCTTAAGAGCATGTATTCTCGGAATATACTGTAATAATTCATCCAAGAAAGTCATTATGAGGACAGAGGCAGAAGAGTTGCTAATGGAGGAGCTCGTTAACGATAATTATATTACACACGCATGAGGGTTGGTCACGAAATATACATGATTGAAATATGCTTCAACCATAATAAGAATCTCATCGTGCTTCTTCAGGTGAGTACAGGCGTACTCAGCTAGCATTAGCATTAGCTTGGCATGTGCGCTCCTAGCTCCGCACTGAGTATTAACGTAAAGTCGCAGTTATTTTTGTTGTTCTGTAAAAAAGTAATCACATATTTACCACCTTGATAATAATTAGGCGTTAGGAAAGTCAGATAAATGTGCCTCCACACCCTTGTCTCAGCACATGTCCCAGCGTCATTTTCAACATGTCTACAGGTGCATAAAGGAGGGAGAGAGTCCGGCCTCCAAGTGCTGGACTCATTCATTCATTTTAATAATAAAACATAGAAAAACGTCAGCAATATTCAATTGTGTTTGAGTACATATTTACTTTCCATCCTGTTAAAATATTTGTTATTCTTATTAGACTGAGGTTATTCATGCGGAAGAAGCAGCCAAAAACTGTTGTGCCATTTTGCGTGCCAGCTGGTCCGCGAACCTCGTGAGGATAAGTGGATCAGATAATGGATGGATGGATATTGTCAAAGCTACAAACTAATATTGTGTGAAGTAAAAGGAAATTTGCCATTTTAATATTGTTTGATGGCTCGGCTAAGCAAACTGAAGCATCATGAGGTTTAGACCTTTGTGCCTTGAGAGATCCATTGCAACAATTTTAATTTAGATCCCTATCCGAGGGGTTCAGATGCGATTTATACAGCACTGTGAATGTAAATGGCGTGTCCAATAAAAATATGAATACATATTGCAAAATGTGTTCTAAATTAAAACTGTCTGTTGGTGTGACTTTGATGCTGTGTAGCAATGGAACAGCAGTACTGATAACAGCATGGATGACTCTTCATCAGCTTTACATGATTTCTTTAAAATATATTGTACTTCATCTATCCTCTCGCTTCTTCTTATCTGTTGCGACCCTCTTAAACCTTGATTTGTCTGCATGCAAGTTTCAATAAATAACCATCATAATGCAAACGTCCGCAGGGCCAGCATATGAAAGTTCACTGTTGCTTCATTCTGCTTGACCTAGCAGGCCAACAGGACAGGCTTTAAAGTAAAAAAGCATCAGGAAAAGGATGGGGCTTCGTGAGCATCTGCTGCTCCTACTATGTGAAGTGGGATTCTCATATCTCCAAACATTTTTGGTCTATTTTTAGCGATATTCTGACACACAGCAGGAGTGGCATGGATCAGGTGTAGAGTGGCTGTCTCCCAACCTGGAAGTTGTGGTTTCAATACTTAACCACATCGAGTTGCCTTGTGTATGAAATGTGCTACGTAGAAACAAAACTGGCTTACCTTTCCTCAACCCTTGCGTGCCTTTTTTTTTTTATTTAACTCATTCACTGCCAGCTGAATGAAAAAAAAAAAGAAAAAAAAAAGGATCGGTCAATGGCAGTAAATGAGTCACTAAACGTGTCGCTGATGGTCAAGTGGTACATTCGCCTGACTTGTGTGCGGGCAGCATGGGTTTGGTTCCCACTCAGTGACGGTGTCTATGTCTGCCCTCTGACTGGCTGGTGACCAGTTCAGGGTGTAATGTAATGTAGTCAGCTGGGATAGGCTCCAGAACCCTCCCGCAACCCTGTACAGGATAAGTGGTGTGGATAATGACAATTTAATAAATGAGTAAAATTTACGCAAGAACTCCGGTTGTAAAATGTACTTAGAATTCCTGACTGAAAAAACCCCAATAAATATCATTCTCCATTTTTTAAAGTCTATGTAAGGCAGCGGTGACATTGCCAATAAGGCACTGAAATGCCAGCAAAAGCCAGTCGAGTCAAACCAGAACGCCCGATTGCCGGTGACGGCTCTCCCAAATTTGCAAACATTTGTGCTCATATGAAAATCAGGTTCTGCCACATTTGCGCAATGCCTGCAAATGTGCTTGCCACAACAGAAGAGCCCTATGTGTTTGCCTTTGATGTTTGGTTTCCGTAGAGTTTCTTTACGGATGCCAGTTGGCAACGGAAAGAATGCTTTGTATTGTCAGCCAAGTCTAAAAAAAAACAACAAAAAAACAAAAAATGACAGACCGTTTGACAATCTCACACAGACAATCTGACAGACTAATAGACTACCCGCTAGACACGATGTGAGCAAACTACAGCCCGGGGGCCACACGCGGTCCTTAAATGTTTTAATCTGGCCCGTCAAACTTGAAAAAAGAATTAAATGAATAAACCTTGCTAATGTTTTATTTTCTAAATACTGCCGTTTATCAAAGACATATATATTGTTGTGATACTTTTGTTCACTTTCATTTAAAATTAAATGCATTTTTTTTCTCCGGTGAGGTGAGGTTACCAAAACACTCCATCCATCTGCTCCTGGTCCGGGCCCCTCTGTCAAATTTTAGAACCCATTGTGGCCCGCCAATCAAAAAGTTTGCCCACCCCTGCACTAGACAAATAATTTGTATACTTGATAGTATTGTGGTGATAATGACGGAGAAGGATCTTACTGGGTCTCGACAGGGGGATGAGAACCTTCATGGCCTGCAGCAACAGCATGGGGTTGTTGGGGAACCCGTGCAGGGCAGCAAGAACCACTACATGGTCTTGGTTCTCCACAAACTCCACCAAGTGCTCGTCACTCACTGCACCATCACAATCGATTAGTTTTGTAAGAAAAAAAAAAATCAACTGTGATGCATTAAGTATCAAAAGCGTAATATAAATTGAATACAAAATGTACTTTTCCTTGAAATACTTCCATAATGACAGTCTGAAGAAACTTCGATATGTCCAGTATAAAAAAGTCAATGACCCTTTGTTATTTCAATAACTAGTTCATTAAAACAAAGTCATAACGGTCAGCTAACTCGAAATGGAAATAATATAGTGTGCCATCGAAAACAAGAACAAAACATACCAGACAGTTTATTGCCAATCATCTGCTTAAGACAGAATGTTTGAGTGCAAGGGTTGTTGATTGTCAATTAAAACTAATTAATGACGGTTCACTAGCTACTAGAAAAGTGGGAGGTTCATAACAATAGAAAAAAACACTTCTTGCATAATAATTTATCTGCAGAAGGTTATATTGGTTGGCTTGATTCTTAGAACTGTTGCACGGTCCAAAACATGTTTTGTTTGGCTGTCAAATTACACTGTGTTGCCAAACATGAAAAATTATATGTTATCACACGTCTAGTGAGCACAACCAACCACCCCAGGCACACCTCGACGAAGGAGCGCCTGCAGAGCTCGGCAGCCTTGGAGCTGCAACTCCTCACTGGTGGGGAAAACCTTCATGGCCTGCACCGCTAGGCCGAACACGTCCTCGTCATCTTCCAGCAGCTGCAGAGCGATGCCATCTGCGTGAGACAGAGAAGATGACGTCTCGCGCTTAAGTCAAGTTAATTTAAAAATTTAATGAAAATATGGGTGTTTTCCTTAACATGAATAAAAAAATATTCACGCTCATAATTGTGCAGCATTGAATCCCACCTCGAATAGCCATGTCGAACAATGCTTATCACTTTATATTGTTTTGACCGTGCATCTTAGTTTGTCATTGGTCCAAATTATTATAGGCCTAAACTCTGCTTAGCAACAATTGTCTGAGCAGATGCATGACCCACAAAAATGCATTTTTATCTCCACAAAGGAAAAGCATCAGACACTGAGAGAATTGTACATTTCTGTACAAATTGAGCGGCTTCCCGAACTTAATGTTAGCTAATTGCATTTGGAAAGCGTCTTAACTGTGCGGTTTAATGACAGTGCCTGAGGCATAATGTTGACAATGTTATATTCATTATGTGAATATTTGTGTGTGGAAATATCTTGATCGGAAGCGTTATACTAATGACAATAAGCAACATTTTACGTTGTTTAGTGTAGACAAATTTAAACAATTGACCTCAATCATAAACAAAACTAATTTATAATTAATTCATTACAGTATGCCAAATTTCACTGTCACATTAATTGTACCCGAGATACAAATTATTACCGTATAAACTTTATGTATACATAACTTAAGGTTACATTTTAGCGTCTGTTATTTCTAAATACAATCTACTTCTATGTTACTTGTTTGGTTATGTTTTTGCCTAAGTTACTTCCAAGTGCAAGTTACTTGCACCTATAGGTCCTTCCTCGATTATGTTTTACTTCACTTTACTGACTGGTACTTGCTACTGTTGTTTCCTAGGTTACCGCTTAGCTCAAGTTTCAGTCTGGTACAAGCCACCTACATGTACAGTACAATGACTTTCTATGTAATGTCCTGGCTCAAAGTACTACAAGATACAAGTTATTACGAGGCACGACTCACTTATATTGTACATTCTGCAACTTCCTAGTTGTCTTGCAAATTTGTTTAACTTCCTAGGAATATTTGCACTATTTTAGTTGTGCAAATGATACCAGTTTAAAAAAAAAGAAAAGCTCATGGTGGTTACTTATGATTATAAATGCTGCAGCAAAAATGAGCGCACTTAAAACCAAAACTGAAAATAATTTATTCAAAGACACCAGTAGCCGCCCCTGCTGGAAAGTACCTGAGTGGAGAAGGAGGGACAGAGCTTGGAGCGCAACAACGGCCACACGGCTGTCTGCATGGTACTGGGACAGAACCCTCAGGATCTGTCTATAATCACACACGCAGAGACACACACATTCACACGCACACAAGCCGATAATTAAGACTAGACCAATTCAAATGGTCCTGTTTTGTATTGACATGTATTCATCAGAACAGGCTTAGAGCATTTTTGGAATACGCAAAATGTCATAAAGCAGCTTTGCAAAGGAGAAGTGTGACACTGTCTGTTAAATGAAAAGGGAATTGAAAGGTGTTTTTCTTTTTAAATAAAAAACACATAACGGCATAATTTAAATGTGTTCACTTGACAGACATATAATTAAAAAGTACAGTAGCCAGGAATAAACTATATTACACTGCATGACACGCTTTCAATGAATAACCTGTACAGAGGAGCAAAATGATGTCCAAAGTGCGGCCTGAGAGATAATTGTGGCCCACGACGTGCTTTTAATTGGTGTTGTTTATTGGTGTTTCCCATGAATGTAAACAAATGGGGGGTGGTGGAAAAATGCCACGAATCAGAGCATTAATACATAAATGGTTACACAAACACCCCCCAAAAAAGAAGAAAAAGTTGCTTCTTAGGTTAAGTTATATTTTTATGCTATTTCGCAGGTTATGTCTCAAGTGAGCGATGGGATCAAAATTCGATCTCTTCCCAAGTGGTGTGGTGAGAAAAAAAGTTACTGGCAATCCCTGCATACAAATAAAAAAAAAGTAGTCAACAAATGAGTAGAACACTCTGTGTAATAGGCAGTGGTCGGTAAACAAGTTCAACCAGTTCAGGGTGTGCCCCGCCTGCTGCCCACAGACAGCAGGGGGAGGCTCCAGCAGGCCCGTGACCCTCGTGAGGAGAAGCGGCTCAGATAATGGATGGGTAGATGGATATTTTGTTTTCTAAATGCAATTGTAAAGACAATATGAAGATGATTGTGCTAAAACGCTTTGAGTTGTTTTTTGTTGCTGAAAGTATTTAGCACAAGCGGCAATGCGAAACACTGAACGCCAAGATTTAAGCGACATGATAGCGTGCAATCGTGTTACGATGAAGGTGATGACATTATGACATTATTGGAGAAAACCACCACATCACAATATGGACAGGTTGCAGCTACTTACTGGTGAGGTGCGTTCAAGTGCTCCAGCATACGTGGACACGTTTCCAGCAGCTGACACAGCAGTGACCAGCCCACCTGAGGCAAGAGGATGACATCATCACATAGAGTGTAGCAAGAATTGCCTTTTATTATTATTTAGATCCACCAGCCATAAATGAATATATGTGTTATACAGTAGATAGACGATATAAAAAAAACTTTGGCTAGCCCAGATGCGTTCAACACATTTCAAGTTATCATAACATCCTTAAACTTCTTAAAGTACACGTTTTAAAGTATTTCCAAGCTGATGTTTTCACTCACTCATGCCCAAAATCTATGAAATTGAGAGCGGGCAGCGATGAACCATGATACAGGACAATATATAATAGAGGCAGCAACAATGACATTATTATCATATGTCTGGAAATGCTTTCCCTAAAAGGAACTCGCTAATCTTACGTCGGAATGGGAAAGTGTTCAACGTAGAATGACAAGAAAAGTTTGACCAAGCCACAGAAAATCAATATCACGATATTTTCTATCGCGCCTTTATTAGGGACAGACGTCTATTTCCTCCGGTTGACATAGCACACGAATAGTGGCGGTGTGTTCAAGTACCTGCTGGACTCCTCTGCTGTCCATGTGTGACGACAGTGCGGCCATGAGCGGCTCATGGATGTCTTTGTCGGCAAACAGCTGGCACGCTGCCGCAAAGAGACACCACATGATTGCATGTTAGCCTTCAGTTCTTCACACCAATTCAGTTTTGTGCTTTTTTTGCTTTGTGGCCCCACTACTTTTCTGAAAGTGTCATTTACGAAGAAGATACAAATATTTATCATTTGTTCTCAAGAAAATCGGGCCAATATAAGTGGAGGATTAGTTGGACATCCTTTTTAAGATCGACGAGGAGACGTCTTTAATTTACCAGTGACGGGCTAGTTGGACTCGGAACCAACAAGTGAAGGTTGTATGACATCTGATAAGGGGAAGTCATTAACAAACGATTGAAGGAGTAGTTGGACATTCGGGACAGTTGAACATTTGATCTATTAGAAAAGGAGTAGTTGAAGGAATTGTTGGACATTAGATATGTTGGGGAACGAGTAATTGGAGAACTAGTTGGACAAGTGACCTGCAAATGAGAGTTTTTAGACATTGCATCTACAAGGGAAGGCAACCAATTTTCAATTGAAAAATGAGTTAGACATTTGATCTATTATGGAAAGAGTAGTTGAAGCCAGACTAGCTGGACATTTGGAATGCTCGGAAGAGTGTAGATGAGCTTCAAGTTAAGGACCAGTTGGACATTGCATCTCCAAGTGCAATGTTAGTAGGACATGACATTTGAGGTGTTTTGGACATTTTCTGTATTAGGTAAGGAGTTGTTGGACATTTGAAGTTGATGGGCATTTGGATGTAAAAGGAAAGGAGTATTTGAATAATTTTAGTACATCGGATTTATTTAGAAAGAAGCAGCTGAAAGTGTTGTCGGACATTTGAGGTATCTGGACATTTCATCTATTAGATCAGAAGTATTTAAATGAAAGGTTGGACTTCAAAGTGAAGGGCTTGTTTGACAGATGATCTCCTGGGTTAAGTTATCAACCGACAAGTGAAGGACTCATCAGACTATGGATCTAATAGGGGATGAGTAGTTAAAAGACAAGTTGGACACTCGATACACTGGGAAATGACTAGTTAGACACTGGATCTAGTAGGGATGGAGTAGTTGAAGGACAAATTGTATATTGAATCTGTTAGGAGGATGACTAGTTAGACATAGGTTCTATAAGGGATGAAGTTGCAGAAGGACTAGTTGAACTTTGGATTTATTAGGGGTATAATTAGGCAGTAATTAAAGAATTTGTTGGACATTGAATCTGTCAAAGATTAATTGAAGGACTAGGTGGATACTTGGTGACCTATATGTTAAGCACTAGTTGGACAGCCAAGGATGCTGGACATTGGTTCTATAGGGAAGTCCTAGTTGGACGTGATGCTCAACGTGATGCACATGCAGGCACAAGTTGACCCCTACCATGGTTGGTGTGCGACAGGAATAGGAGATCCTGGAGGATCTGGATGAGCGTGCACAGCTGTCTGTCCTCCTGCGGGCTCCTGAGCCTGAACAAGAGCTTCCTCAGCCTCTCCTCCAGCTCCTCTTTGTTGTCCATCTTGTCAAACGCGCTCCGGGCGGTCAAATCATGGCAGCCTCGGGGAGAGGCTCCGAGGGGCCGAGTGGCCGCCGCAGCCTTGCGGGCAAGAGGGACTGCGCTGGGGGCTGCGAGTCACCGCATCGGCACGCATTCCTCACCGAGAAACTGAGTCAACTTTCGCTCGCCTTCCTCTTTTTTTGTCTTCGCTGTTTGTTTGTTTTTGGTGTACGCGTGCGTGTGTGTGCGTGCGCAGTGTTCCTCTTCTCTCTGACGGACAGTCGCAGCCAGGCGTGTTCTTGCCTCCGTCGATCACATCATATGACTCCACGCAGTAACAGGAAACAAACTTCCTGTTCGGGACCGGACTGAAAAGAAGCGGTGCATATGGGCCAGGATTGTCTCTCCTCTCCGGTCACTTATCCGTCTTTTAAATCCGGTGAGTGACCAGTTTGCTTGAAATAATCGGCGCTTTTTCTTGGTGTCATTATGTAAATTACCGTTAAAACTGTCATGTGAACTGCCCCCTCGGTGCCCCCCTCTTCTTCTACGTAAGTCGGTGTCTGGTGACAGCCGCGATATGTAAAGCATCGGGATTTGCCCGTGGCACCGTACTGCGTTGGAAAATGCCTTTATTTTTTATTTCGCTATTGGTTGTGTGAATGGTAAGGGTGCGAATGATTCACCGTAACGGGAGGTCTAGCTGAATTGATGTTGCTGGTTTAATTCGGCGTGTCTAAATTCACATATCGACGAATATGTTTCATTGTTATACCAATTGATAGATTTCCGGGTGTGTTACACTATTTTCCCTCACGTTCTGACACTGTTATAAACGCAGAGATAGATCAACAGCATACCACTAATCGCCTTCCAAATGCATTTAAGTAGCACAGTGAAAATACATTTCTTTAAAGATAACATATACAACTAAACCAGATCAATATAAACATAAACATAATAGACGTCACTGAACTAATGAATGAATAAACAAATAAATAAATACATACATACAACAAAACATCACAAGTCCTAATGAATAAAAACTGTTTGGAGCCTTGTTCAAATGAGATTAGGAATACTGTTACTGCTACCAATTGTAATTTGATGTTGCCAAACAAGTCCAACAAGCTTGCTATATGCCCGCAAAGGCCTAAACTGATGGAAATTTACTGTTTAAATGTGATTGTACAGAATGAAAATTTACGAGAAATTATAATGTGGGGTATTTCACTTAACTTTACTTTCCTATTTGAACTTTATTCCAAAATGATTTCAGTCATCATTGTGGGCTGACCGTTTGCCTAAATTTGTTGGGTTTACTATCATTATGGTGATTATGTATCAGGCCTCCTAAATTAATTGGATTAAATAATGTGAATTTGTTGTCGGTGCTGTCCCCTATGATTGATGAAAGAGTTAACAAGTACAACATAGTAGCAGTGTTGTATGTTGTCTGCTGCCCGGGATGCAGGCCCAGCTGGGATAGTAACATATTGCCATGACCACATCATGGCAAAATTGCATTATAAAAGAAGCAACAGCACGAAGCATTAACAACTTTCCGCATATAGACATGGTGTCAACACGGAAAATCACCCTATACCCAAAGTGAAATAAAACAGTGATGCAACAAAATAAAAAAACAATAATACTATTATTACCATGGGAAACAACAATTACGACAGGCACGTTAAGCATGCAGGTAGAGTATTTTTTGCTTTGAACAATTCGTAATTAAAAATGTAAGCTAACCAGTGATGGCAGTCTTGTTACAGTATGGTTTGACAATCAAAGATTGAAATTTGCATGTTCTCAACTGTTTTCAGTTCAAATTACTTGATATTACATCAAACTAAAAGTAATATAGTATTAATAAAGTATTTATTTATTTATTTATTTATTGCAATTAAAAGGGGGAGTTGTTGTACCAAGTTATCTAAAGGTGATGTAATTGACAGTACAAAAAGAAGCCTGTTATGATAGTAGACGGTAACAATTTCTACACAAGTTCCACTTTTTTTTATACTGTACATTCGACGCATGTAAATGACGTCACGGACGGTGGGGGGTCAGGAGGGTCGTATGGTGACGTCGCGCAAACATGGCGGAACAGCGACTCTGGGAGTAACTCTTAGCTGCGCGACAATAATAATTTAACAAATTCTTCCGAAGTAGCCTTTTCCCCTCATTTTTTCGCCCCCTAACGCATGAGAGGACGCCTGCGTGAGTTTTTTCTTGCAGACGGGAAAAACATTTGAGACGTACGTTAGGTCGTTCAAATGAGCAGAATTATTTTTTCTGATTCTTCTCGAAAAAGCGTGTTTGGCGAGGTAGACGGTTCGCAAATAATGTCCGACAAGTGGCAGGTGAAGATTGGAGGTCTTTGTTGTACGCCCACGCAGACTTGACAGCTCCCAAGTGAGGGAGAAGCAAGGAAAAGTTTTTGTTTTCCGGCTGAGTTTTTGACCCCCCTCCCCGCTTCCCATGTGCGACAGGCAGGATGATGAGTACAGCTTGACGCCCTTCAGCAACAGCAAAATCATCAACATGGGCATCAAGAATGACACTGCAGCAGAGGATGAGGGCGAGCGGCGTCTCATCAACTCGCCATCGTCAGACCCCCTGTCCCAGAACCCCCCCACGCAGCCCTTTGTCTACGTGCTGGCCTTCTTCTCAGCCCTGGGTGGCTTCCTCTTCGGCTATGACACCGGCGTGGTGTCGGGAGCCATGCTGCTCCTCAAGCGGGAGATGAACCTCAACACTATGTGGCAGGAGCTAGTGGTGTCCAGTACGGTGGGGGCGGCGGCCATCTCTAGCCTCAGCGGTGGCTTCCTCAATGGGCTGCTTGGGCGCAGGAAGTGCACGTTGCTGGCCAGCTTCATCTTCACTTTCGGCGGGTTAATTCTAACGTTTGCGCCCAACAAGGAGGTGCTCCTGGTGGGCAGAATAATCATCGGCCTCGGGATTGGTGAGTTTCTGTTGGCAACTATTAGGGTTGCTGAGTTGCAGGATTTTCCAAAGTTGGAGACTTTCCATGTGATGTTTTTTTGTGTTTCTTTTTTTTAGAAGAAACCATGAATCAAAAAATAATATATATAATAATATAAAAATAACATATATATATATATATATGTGTGTGTATATATATGTGTATATATATATGTATATATATGTGTATATATATATATATGTTGGTTCCTCTTGAGGATCTTAACTATAGTTAAAGGCAGTCAATATTCACATAATCCTAACTTAAAAAAAATCATCCTTATGCAAGGACATATAGAAACTTAATTTACAAGTTGGCAATTTAGGATTGTTCATTTTCTTTCACAATGTACAGTGATTCATGACTTGTGAGTTTTTTCTAAATGAACTGTCTCTTCACCGATTTAATATTGAGTTTTTTTTAGATTTTGACTTGCAAGCAAACATTTTCGATACAAGTGCTTCATGCTAACACGCAATGGAAAAGACTATATACGGGGCTAAAGATTAGCACTGATGTCAGAGTTTTTGTAACTCTTAAAGGGGAAGTCTTAAAGGAATTTTGCTTCCACTGGTCTAAACACGCCATTCTGATTAATATTGTGTTTCTAGAATATGAGTTAAGCAGCAAAATCTACCTGTTTTTTATCCATCTCGGAGGCGCCAAATTTGTCACGTCTGTCGACTGAAAATGACATAACAGTTGCTAAGTGCTCAGGTGACGACCAATCACCAGTTTTTTTAAAAGATCATCCATGATTGCCTATAAACTGCGCCCTGACCAACTGTGATGTAATTTTCAGTCAACAGCAAGTGGCAAAATTGCCGCCCCCTGAGACGTACAAAAACGTGTGGCTTTTACTGTTTATCTCATATTCCACAAATGCAATATTAATCAGAATGACATGATTAGATGAGTGGGGCTGCATCGAACATATTTTTCTTAAGAATCTTTTATATATTTAGTTTCTGGAAAAACAACCAATATTACTGCAGCCTACTGAGAGAGGGATTCTCCCCACTAGGTGTGGCCTCCATGACTCTTCCCGTGTACATTGCCGAAGTGTCACCGCCTCACATGCGAGGCCAGCTAGTCACCGTCATCACCGTCCTTATCACCGCCGGACAGTTCATCGCCTGCGTGGTGGACGGCGCCTTCAGCTACATGAAACACGATGGCTGGAGGTAAGTAATGTTGACAAAAACAACCTTGTTGAGCAACAACGTCAGGCTCCTGCAGTGCTATCTGAATTCACCGTACGTCTTCACCTAACGTAAGTGATTGGGCTGAACTACTCCCCGTAAGATAAACAAGGATGCAAACGACATTGTTAAGCAACCGTCTGTCAGTCTCACTTGGCTCTGCACACGCAAGAGACTGCCTCAGGGGCAGCTTCCATTCAATGTCGATTTTAGAAAACATCTCATGACGCATGACTTTGTGCTATGTGCTGTAGGCAATCTGTTTTGAACGCCAGTCGGAAGCACCATCATTATAAAACTTGCTTTGTTAGCCCAAGTCATATTCAACATTTTTTTGCAAAACAAGACCAAACACAACAAATTCAAAGAACGAGAAGAGTCTCTTGTGGGGTTTAGATTAGGGGATATCACTAATATGTGTTAACTATGGTTCTGTTAAGCCCTTTGACATTTGTTTGTGGCTAAGGTCAAATTGTTTTCAACAAGCACATTTTTTGTAGTGTTACACGAAGCTAAATGTCTTTCCCAAATAAGATATTAGGCTAACAATTTGCTTGTTTACGTAGCAGATGAATCCTCGCTTAAAAGTAATTAGTAATTGCTTACCGGAAAAAGGTGTGGGACCACACATGCCATTGTTTAAGAATGCATTCTGCAGAAAAAGCAAGTGACTGTGATATTCAAAACAAGTTTTACGAGCTTTGTTTTTGTTTTGTTTGTATTTTTTTTCTCTGAAGGAGTTTTTTTTTTATCCTGATACCAACAAACTTATGTAGTGTTTTTGTGCTTGCTGGCTAAAACACAACACCTAACAGAATTTACAAACAGAAAAGTTTCATTCCGAAATAAAAAAATCTGATTAATATTTTTGTGGATCCTGCCACCTTTTATTCAATATCTTTCATTGGTCAAGGTACATGTTGGGTCTGTCGGTGCTGCCCTCCATCTTGCAGTTCGTGGGCTTCCTCTTCCTGCCCGAGAGCCCCCGCTGGCTCCTGCAGAAGGGCCGCCAAGAGGAGGCCCGTCAGGTCCTGAGTCGCATCCGAGGCTGCCAGGACGTGGATGAGGAGTTTGACTACATCAGGACCAGCATCGAGGAGGAGGAGAAGGAGCTGCGGGGAGGTGATAGGGGCAATGGGAGCATTGTGTCTGTTTTGTTTTTACATTCACAGTGAATATTCATAGGAGTTTGCGACCGAAATCTACCGCAAATAACAGATGCCCACCCATGTTTAATTTTAATTAGATTTTTTTTTTTTTACAGTGTTTTATATTATTGGTTTGAACCCCAAATATATCCCAAACTATGATCCTAAAATTTCAAACTCATGTAAAATGTCTGCTGGATTGGTTTCGGAATATTGTCATAGAAATGTAACACTGTGAAAAATTCCTTTTCTGGAATGACATTTTGCCATTTTAATGGGTTGAAATTGTATGAAATGAAATATGGAAGTAGAAAATAGATATGTAAAGTGTCTCTTTGTGTCTGTGAAGTGTAAATGTTTGTTAATTGTCCAGGTGGGCTCATTTTTCTGCGCATTCTCTGCCGCGGACCCACCCGCAGGGCTCTGATCGTTGGCTGCGGCCTCCAGATGTTCCAGCAACTGACGGGCATCAACACCGTCATGTAGGTCTTCTCCTTTTTTTGTGATGGATCTCGCTTTCTGGCACCTTGTGTGAGCTTCTCCTCTCCGCCTTCTAGGTACTATAGTGCCACCATTCTGCAGATGTCAGGTGTGCGCGATGAGAGGCGGGCCATTTGGCTGTCGGCCGTCACCTCTGGGACCAACTTTGTGTGCACATCGCTCAGCATCTGGCTGGTAGACAGAGTCGGACGCAGGAAGCTGACGCTGGCCAGCCTCACTGGTCAGTTGTCACATTACACTAATCAAATGAACTCAACTTTATTTATAGAGCACTTGAATGAATAATAAGTGGCATTTTTGTCAAGAACAAAAGTTTCTTCAAGTGTTCATATTTTTCTGTATTTTCATATGACCTGTTGCAATATGTTCTGTTGTTACAGATAAATAATCAATAGGATAATCAATTCTAAAAATATTTATGACTAACCGTGCTAATATATAATTGGAAGATCCTTTTTTTTGACAAGTTGATTATAGTAAATGAACATTTACAAAACAACTAAAACTGAAATTGGAAAAATTAAGAACAGTTCAAGAAAAAAAGACTTCATTTCATATATGTGCTTCCGAAGATTATTATTATTTTCAATGTATTTATTTTAGTATTACCGTTTGGCGGTGCATTTTTTTTCTTTTTAATCTTCAACTCAACAAATATGCCATATATTAACAAAATTAAAATAAAGTGTTTTTGAAAAATTAAAAATGATCAAACCCGCTCTTAAAACTTATTCAAACTCACTGAATTTAAAAAGCGAAAGTCAAAACTTAATAAAAACTAACTATAATTAACATCCAGAACTATTATAACAGATCACTATGAATTACATTAATAGTTGCTAGCACTAAAGCCAACATTTTTAACTAAACAAACTTGTCACGACTTGTCGGTCTTTAAGGAACAGGCCTGTGGTAATTTTCCAGCAGACCAAAGATGTCACCCATGTTGCAGAAGCAAGCAAAGGCTTTTGATGTGTTGAGTCAAAACATGTTGATGATATGTCAGAACATTTTTAAATGATTTACTCTAGAGCTAACAGACAGAGAAGTCCTATATTTTTTCAAAAATGCAAGTCAAAGTCATTATTTGGTACCAAGAAAAAAAATTAAAAATGAATGCGTTTTATATATATATATATATATATATATATATATATATATATATATATATATATATATATATATATATATATATATATATATATATATATATATATATATATAAGCTAGTTCGTTGTCCAACCATCTGATGGCTAGTGTGACTATATTGAATTCCTGTAGGGTAAAAATACACAGAAGGAAAACAGCACATGGGAGATTTTTAAGTAGGACTTCAATATGGCCACAAAATTAAAAGCCTCACCCTCACGTTTGTGTCATTCTGTGCTAATGTAGTCTTCGCAAATCTTTGCGTTCCGAAACAGTACGCCAGCAGCGCAACAAGAAAAAGCAAATGTCATTTGAGATTATCCAAAAGAAGTTTTATTTTATTTTTGCTTTCTGGGCTGTGCATTATTCCTCCTGACACCAAAAAAAAAAAATGTTTTTAGTTTTTACCATATGGTAACACAATAGGTCTTAGGAGTAGACTCTTTGTATCAATTATAATACTGTTAGAAATTTCTTTTAATCATCTTTTTTTGTAGGTACTGCTCTGAGTCTCAACGTTTTGTCAGTCGGTTTCTTGCTGTCGGCGCAGTTCTCTCCACCTGTTACCTTGCAACCAGTCGACTCCCACAACTCTTCTTGCGCTAAATACAGGTAGAAACTCATCCTCTGCTCCCAATAATATTCATTTCTTCCCATTTTATACATTTGGTATTCATGAATGCGTGGTTGCTCTTGTCAGCTACTGTGGAGACTGCATGTTGAACCCCACTTGTGGCTTTTGCTACCACGAGAACAGCAGCGGCGTTTTTGACTCCTCGTGCCTGCCCGTTAATCCAACGTCCACCGACCACTCAGCATGGGGATGGTAGGTTGTGAAGATAATGCAGACTTTTGATTGAAACTGTCAAGAGCGGTATTCATTGATCAGTAATGCACATTTATTTCGTTTAGTTACATTTTCATCTACTCGGTTTGAAAGTTGTTTGGCAACTTGAATTGAATTCATTTTTTGGGCATTTTCATCTGTCTTTGATAGTGATTTAGTTATGTCATAGATTTTATATTTATGATATTTTTACTATTGGTCATTTTTAATAGCAAGTTTTTTCACGTTATTTTTTTTATTTAACATAATTTTAAAAAATTATTTGCTTACAGGTATTTTAAGTATTTAACAGCTTTATTTGTCATTTTTTATTATTTTGCGACATATTATTTTGTTATTAATAGGACTACATGATATTGGAAAATATGCAATATGGGTGTTGAGTATTGCGTAATCGCAATATATACATTCCTAAAGAAACAGCATTTAATTATTTAGTGACTAATGGATTTGACAAATGTTCTGCTTGAAGAGATAATGTATGTAATGTAATAGATAATCTCAATCTCTCACAGGTGTGCCAACCAGACGGCGACAGAAGAAGGTCCATTCTGGGCCTACAACTTCTGCCCCACATCCTACTCTTGGATCGTGCTGATGGGCCTCCTGCTCTATCTGACTTTCTTTGCTCCAGGTCTGCAAGCAAACTTTTAAAACAATACACCTTTTCACCATGACGTCACATAATGTGCTTGCTGGTGGCAAAAGCTCAAGCATTCTCAAAAGTAACCAACCCATTTTACATGTCGTATGACCAAGGCAAGTAGGTTCATTAAAAAGTACTAATGAGTGTCAACCAAGTATCAAATTATGTTGCAAAAGCAACCAAACGCTGAATGTGACTTGTGTGTCAGGAATGGGCCCCATGCCTTGGACTATCAACTCTGAGATTTACCCACTGTGGGCCCGCAGCACTGGAAATGCCTGCTCAGCGGGAGTCAATTGGATCTTCAACGTCATCCTTTCGCTCACCTTTCTTCACATCGCAGAGCTTATCACCTATCAAGGTGACTGGAGAGCTTTCAAACAAGGGTTGCGTTTCAGGTTACCCTTTCAACGAGCGATTGGGTTTCAAATTAGGTTTTGAAGTCTTGGTTAGTTTATAATTTTGCTTACAAGCCAGGGTAAGGGTTTAGAATTAGATTTTCGGACAGGGTTAGGACTTTGAATAAAGGCTCAAAGCCTTGTATAAGATTTGAAGCACAGGTTACAATTTCAAATTAGGATTTCAAGTCACCAGGGTTCGGGTCTCAAGCAAGTCTTAGTTTCAGATTAGTCATGGTTGTTTTTTTCCCCCTCAAAATGAGGGTTTTACTCATTTACCGCCATTGACTAAAGATGTCAAAGATCCATTTTTTTACTTGGCTGGTAGTGAATGAATTAAAAGCCCAAGTAAGTGTTTGATATTAGTATTCCAAGCTAGGGTTAGTGTTTCCACATAGGTTTGGGGTTCAAATTAAAGTCTTTACTCAAATTTATGGTTTTAATTTAGTTTGAATTTGAAGTTTGGGTTTCAAGCAAGTTAGGGGTTTCAAATTGGGGTTTGAAGCCAAGGTTGGGATTTGGAATTAGGGTTTCAAGTCTGGGCTTGGGTTTAAAACAAGGGTTAGGGTTTCAAGACAAGCTTAGTGCATCAAATGAGGGTTTGAAGCCAGGGTTAAAAGGTAACATTTGGGTTTTTAAAATCAGGTTATAATTTAAAAAAGGCTTGGGGTTTCAAGCCTGATCAAGAGTTTTAATATATAATCTAAAGCAAGGGCCAGAGCTTGAAGGGAAGGTTTTCAAATTAGGGTTTGGAGCTGTACATTTTTGTTTGGTGTTCAAATTGGATTTAGGGCGGCGTATGGCGCTTAGAATTGACCAAATGTGTTCCCCTTCAGGCATCTTCTTCGTGTACATGGGCTTCACCGTGTTGGGCCTGATCTTCGCGCTGGGGTGCCTGCCCGAGACGCAGGGCCTGCAGCTGGAGGACATCGAGAACCTGTTCACGGGCCCCTTCTGCTCATGCGGCACTTCTTCGAACCTCACCAATCAGAACATCCAGTACATCCGGGTAAAGGGCAACAATTACCTCCCATCAGACAATGATGCCTCTGATGTAGACTAGTTTGTGGCGGCGGGGATTCTGGCTTTCCTTGCCTGGCTTTTTTTTTTCTTGTGAAAACTGCTACTGCTACGAGGAAAATCACCTGCTGCCCTCTGGTGGTGAAGAGCATAAATTGAGCAAAATTTGCACCTGTTGATTTTTTTTTTTTGCACCTTCCTACTCAGGCAACTCTGATCAGTCTGTGGCTTCATTTCACCTGGGTACGACTTTCCTCTTAACATTCTGTTTAGATAAATACATGCGTACATACATACTTAATTCAAGGAAATTGTTCCAAACTTTCCATTTACCATGAGAGGCAAAGTAGGCATGCCAAATTCCATCCATCCATCTTCTGTACTGCTTCTCCTCACTAGGGTAGCGGGAGCCTATCCCAGCTATCTTTGGGCAGTAGGCGGGGGACACCCTGAACTGGTTGCCAGCCAATTGCAGGGCACACGAAGACGAACAACCATCCGCGCTCACACTCATACCAAGGGGCAATTTAGAGTGTTCAATCGGCCTGCCATGCATGTTTTTGGAATGTGGGAGGAAACCGCAGTACCCGGAGGAAACCCACACAAGCACGGGGAGAACATGCAAACTCCACACGGGATGGCCGGAGCCGGGATCGAACCCACGCCCGATGCTGTCTCTCACTGTGAGGCCATCGTGCTAACCAGTCGGCCACCGTGCCGCTCAGCATGCCAAATTGCCTTTATCAAATATATGAGAAATATCTATACAATTTTTATTTAAAATACTGAAATAAAATTAATGATAGTTCTAGTGCATTATGAAAGTCCAACATTAAGATTCAGAGTGATTATTGTGTAAGGTGTTGACAGCACAGACCTGTCCGTGGAGCAAGCCAGTGACAGCAGCTTGTCGCTAAAGCTGCTCTTTTGCCATAAGATAATGCTGTGCAGTCGATATTTTGGATTGTCCATGATGCCTGTTCAGCATCTTCCTTTCTGTAACATGTCAGGCGCCCCATCTCGCGCACTTGAACGAAGCAAATGCTGGAGGATGTTGCTGATTGATCATCTGGCCCTCATTGAAGGTTTGCGTTTGAAATATATCTTGGTGACACCAGTTCCGGAATGCACTTCTTTAAGGAAGTCCAACATCCAGACAAGTTGGTGTAGTCGGTTGTGCATGTTCCCACAGTGATAGCCATGAAGTACATTTCTGCCGGTTGTTGTAAAACTGTATTTTAGAGACTGCTCTTGTTCCAGAATGAGCAGGTATTTTCCTCACCCTTGGTTTCTAATGGTGGGTTCTGTTTTCGTCAATGTAGACAGTGAGATGGTTGTATTTATGCATCCTTGACATTTGCATCGAGTCAGTCAGTCCTCCAGTTTCCCCTGACTTTGCAGTCCACATACTGGTGAAAAACAGGTAGTGTCTTGTCCAGAGTGACGTGATTCAAGTCCCCACCTAAATGTGCTGTTTAATTTTTCAACAAAACGTGTTTGACAAACACCACGTCATTATGGTTCTTTCACAGTGAGGATAACTCATGGTTCTCAAACTTGAGATAACAAAGCGGGACAGTGGTTGCTAAAGCCACAGAACTATGACTTTATTTCTTGAGATTATTACTGGCACACTCCACCCACACAGCAAGAGTACTGTATGTTTTGGAACAATGCCTTATTATTTAGTCGCGTTTCTAAAATAGGGTTGAAGTCACAGTTAAGGTTTCAGTTTCAGTGTTAAGACACAAACACTATTACTTAATCCCTGAACACTCCTATATGACAAGAGTACTGTATGTTTTTGGACCACGGCCTTATTTTAGCTGCATTTCCACAAGCAGTTCTGTTGAGTGTTGTACGGCTGCACCTGGCAATATTTGGCGTCTGAGGGAATTGATTGGCAGGCGGACGCAACAGGAAAGAGACAGAAAACAAAGTTTGCCACACTCTTGGAATTTATGCAGAACCCCAACAGAAAAGTGTCGTACAGAACTGAACCTACTCCTCAGTGGAAATTGGGCTTTTGTTTTGTTTTGGAATACATTCCTGGGTTGTGCTCATGTTTTGGTGCTTGGTGGTGCACTTTCCAAAGCCATTCTATTTTCATTTTACTGCTTTAATTTCCTCACTAAAAGTGGCTGCAATGTTTTTAGAAAAGTCCGGAATTTGACCCAGTGGACAACGGGAAGGTGGGCTCGGAAAATGACATAGCCTATATCACTGTAAGTAAAAAAGAAAAAATGTACGCACCTTGGCAAAGGTAGAAACACATTTAATTTCTTCGCTCTGCCGCTTTTCTGAAATGTATCTTTTTTCTTTTCTTTTTTTAATTTTTTTTATTTCCACAGCTGAAATGACCAACTTTGTACTGAGCACCTTTTTGCCAGTCAGGTAAAAGAGCACCTTTTGGTTCTCCAGTCGGACTCAGGAGACGAGACTTTGTCAGGAGTGGGCAAAGTATTGTGCTTGAGGGCCACATTTAATTTTTAACGGGGACATATGGTCAATATTGTTCATAGAGGTAGTTGGGGTAAAATGGATGCATACATAGTTTATTTTAAGGATAATTTAGACAATCATTTTCATGTTTTTATTAATAATTAATTTAACTATAGTTAATTAACCAATCAAATTAATTTTAAAAATATATATGGATGAATATACTATTTTATTGCAATAAATCAATTGATTTTTTAATTACATATATTTTTATTAACCCATTTTAGGGTGAACAGTTTAATACAACAAATATTGGACTCTTGATGACATCAATTAAGAAACTAAGCAAGCACTACATGGTCATCCTGATAGTTTGCGCACTCATGTGATGAAGGTGGTCCTGTTTCTTTCAAACGTTGCAACTGAAGTGGTATGTGAAAATGTCTTCCAATTTTTGATCATCTTTGTCTTTGTATGTTTTTTATTTAACTCGTTCACCGGGTGCAGTGCGTATTTGGTTGGCATCTACAGCCATCGATGGCAGTGAAGAAGTTGTTGTGAAAGAGACTGACAAGTTTTGTACCGATTCTATTTACAGTACTCATTAAATGGCCGATATTGATAATGTCGTGGCTCACATCGCTGAGCACAGTCGAGGTTATTAGGAAAGAATTATATGGGAGTTGGTCTAAGACTTGCACAGTTTTGTATGGTATATTCTGATAGTTTTGTTATTGATTTTGAATTAAATAATATTTATATACATTGTCGCTGTCCAATAAATTGCACCAAATTTTGTTTTTCCTGTTTTTGGATACAAATATTTACTAAATATAGGAGTACTTTTCATTGGCTAGCGACAGAATGATTTCATTATATCGAATTTAGTCACAGTGTGATATGTTGTTGAATTATTCATGTTAAAATTTGTTTGAAAAAAAGTTCTCGTTCCTCAAGGGAAATAAAATAATGTAACCTCCTATGTTGTGTGAATTTTTTCGTCGCTGTTTTTAATGTTTTATTTGTTAGTGGGGGGGTTACCCTGCCATGTATAATCGACGTTTTACCATACTCTGGGTATTTTTCAATTTCTTTGAATCGGCGTCACGCGTTGTAGCCACAAGATGTCGCCAAAGTTCCAATTTGTCCCTTTTACTGAATAGAAACCGTAGAAACACCAAACTCCTGCACTGTACCAGACTTCGTGCGTGCTTGTACATGCCTCTGACAGCACCAAGCAACCGCAGGGAAGGTCATCTTGTCAGGACAATGTGCACGTCAAAGAAGCAAAAACGCACGCGTAAACACAAATACAAACCTTCAAGAATATTAAAAACAGCTGGCGGGGGTGTAGTGGTACACTTGATTGGATTGTGTGTGCCCTGTGACTGTCTGGCGACCAGTTCAGAGTGTAGTCGGCCTTTCGCCCGAAGTCTGCTGGGATAGGCTACCTCGAACCTCGACAGAGGATAAGCGGTGTTGATCACACACCTCCTGGAATGACGTGCTTTGCATTTATCGTGTACATAATGAAATAGACGTTTGATTTCGTAATTACGTTCATGTATTTTTATTTCAAGAAATATAGTAGATCTTTGAGGTTTTAAACAACCTGGTTAAATAAATTACACGAGAGGGGGCGCGGCTTTGTGACGCATTGCGGTTACCTCCCCGCCCGCCGGTGTGGTGCCAAAGTACTTGGTGCGCTGAAAACCACTTCGACGAAGACTACCACTTTTATGGAAAACCTAGTTTAAATTACAGCAAATCAAAAACACAAAATCATACATTCTTCGTGCCTTTCAATAAAAACAAACGTAGTAACATCGCGCCGACTTCAGTCAATGCGTGCGCGCTCCCGCGAGAGGGGATACAGATTTTTTTCGGGGGTAAGTACTTTGGCACGACACCGGCGCTCTTCCACACTGAGCGTGCGTGCGCGTGTTTGCGTGCACACCACACGTTTGTCTGCGTGCGCGCTCTCGCTGGCTGTGCTGGTGCTGGTAGCCTGGTACTGCTGCTGGCTGTGGCTTGCGCACGCGCGTGGATGCATCCGCTGCCTTGGTGCAGGTAGAAAAAAAACCGTCTTATTTTTGGCGTTCTTTCCGACATGGCGGCGTCCGACTGGCGGTGACTTTTCCCCCTTTCCAAATTCGAGAGGATTACGTGAGGAACCATGACGTCCGGCCAAGATGAAAGTTCGGTTCGTGTGGCGTTGAGGTGAGCCCGGTTCTATGTACATGTATGTGACACCTGTCAAGCTAGCTCGCCCTACATAGCAGCTGCGCGGTAACGCCGAGTCACCAACCGGCTTGGAACCCGGCCTAACGGCTCTCCCGTGTGGGCCTGTATAGTTACAGCTGCAGCCGGTCATCCTGTGATGTGGCCGGGGGTGCAGGTGCTCGGGGAACGAGAGGGTGGTGGTGTAACGGTCGCGGGTGAAGCTACCTGACTCTTTGTGTAGTGACGTCCCGGTGTCTTTGAACGCACCGAATTTGGGGGTTCGGGAGTTAGCTAGCCAGCTAGGTGCGTTCATAGGCTCGTCAAATCACCGATTGAAGACTGTGACGTAATAGTGTCGCGCACCTCTTGTGACATCGTCATCATGACGTTGTTCTTTCTATCTATCTATCTTATATCTATCTATCTAATTCTGTCTTTTTGTCACTATTTGTCTTCATTTTTATCGCTGCTTTTTATTGTTTTATCTTTTGTCACTATTTTATTGTCATTAATCTACAGAGGTGGGCATTACATACGACTGACGGGCCGTCCGTCAGTCCGTTATTGACGGACACCCGTTCGGCTAATGAGTAACGGGACACTTTTTAGAAATGGCTTACTAATCACTGACACAAGTGGATTTTCGTCCATCAGAGTAATCATCACTAACCACGGACGGCAGTTTTGCTGACTTTTTTTGGGGGGGTGCACGGGCTGACAGATTAATTGATGGATTTAATTGACGCACTGACCAATTGACGATGACAATTCCGTTCACCTTGAAAAATTATGGACTGACGAATGTCGGACCAGCAAAATTAAGTAAAATGCCCACGTCTGTTTATCATCCATCCATCCATCCATCCATCAATCCATCCTATTTTCACTGTTGTTATGTCTTTTTGGCACTTTGTATAATTCTATCATTTTGTCACTTTCTATCTATCTTTTTATCACACTACGTTTTGTTCGTTCTTTTTGTCACTACCGTGCTGTCCTTTTGTTGTCGTTCTATCGAGCTATCGTTCTATCTATTGTTCTGTCTTCTGCCTTTCTATCTGATATTCTATCATCACTTTGTTTTTCTATCATCCTATCTATTTTTTATTCTATTGCTCCATCATTCTTATCTGTCATTCTTTCGCTCTGACTCTTTCTCTACCTAGCTATACAATACAATGCATCTTTATGTAACGCTTTCACAACAGCTGCAGCTGTAACAAAGCGCTTTACTCAACATACAACAGAAAAGTATTAACAATAATACACTGTAATTCACACAGGTGGTCATTCCGTCTGTTTGACAAATCGGCGCGTCAGTCCGTCACTGACAAATGCCAATTTTGCTGACAGTTGACAAATGATGGGACAGCTTTTAAAAATAATGGCCTGATGAATGATGGAAATTGGTTTTCATCAGTGTAATTATCACTATATGCATCTGTCGCTGGCGGGCGCCTGCTTTTGTGATGTTTCTTTGAGGGACAGACTGTCAATGAACTTAACTGGCCCACTGACTGACAATTACACTTGAGTTCGTCACGAAAAATGTCAAATGACGAACCCGCAAAACTTTGTAGAATTCTCACTTCTAGTAATTCGTAGTCTATGCATTGTGTTCTATCTGTTGTTCCATATACAATCAGGTTCATAAATATTGGGATGTCAACACAAGTCTCATCTTTTTGGCTGTAAACGCAGTAAAATTGATTCGAAATGAAATGAACTTGCTTGCAACCATAGTTGAGTTATGAAATAATTTCTGATGATTAATTTGTCACATCACGCTTAGTCCCTTAGAGAGTCCGAGACACACAAACTGATGCAACTGATTTGGATGTACGGTAGGTAAATAACCTAAAAATAAAGATGAAAGTCTGCTGTGAAGACATGTCTTCATTACATTTCAAATGCATTCTGGTGTTCATTCTGTCTATTGTTCTGTCAATCTACCTGTTGTTCTATTTATCCATCCAACCATCACAGTCTCCACTTTGCCGCCTTGGCTTGTTTTCTTGCTGTCTTTTTGAGCTAAGTCTGCTTGGCAACAGTCACACGCTGAGATGGAAGTATATGGGGGCCCTCTTTGTTAGCCTTTGTTTTTTGTTACCATGTGTCTGCTTATCAACGGTGCATACAATGCTGCATGCTTTTCAAAATGTTTTCTGAAGACATGACATTATTATCAAGGTGTAAAAAGAGCAGTAAAGTAGCACTTTGTTCTTTTTTTCCCTGCCATTGGAGGAACACTTGAATTTTGCAGTTGTTTCACTTATGTTCTTTTTTTCCCCCAACAAGGATGCAATTAGGAGAGAACGTGTGGGCTGCTTCTCCTCCTCATTCATTGTCACATTTTCTTGCCCTTTTTTTTTAAATTCATGGAGCTTAAATATAGTCAAGCAGAGATGCTGAACCCTATTGTCAACTTGCAATTAGAAACAAAAGAGTGTCAAGTCAGGTCATGCGAAGGCTAACATTCGATAGTGCTTGAAGGGAATGTAAAGTGAGATGAAGGCTTATTTTAACATTTATTTGGGAATTAAGAAAGTTGTAATGTTAGGTGCACAAAAAGTTAAGATTGAGTTTTTAGTTTTAATAAATGAACTTTTTTTTAACACTCAGATAACTTAAATGTCAACGGCGTGGTTGTGGTGTATCCAGTATGCCAATCGACTTTGTATTCGTCATTAACATGAACACAGGCTAATGTTTTTACATTTTATATTAAACATGTTTAGAATAATAAACATGTGAAAAGAAAGTCTATCTGCCTTCCAGTATGTTGTGCCCCGCCCATCGGCGTAGGCCTTCAAAACATTATAACTGCGTCTTGGCGCTGTGGTAAAGAATACCGATTGCAGACACCGCAGCACTAGCCATACTAGCTAGCTACAGCTAAAAGAACAGACCGCCTCTGTTGAGATAAGCGGGGATTAAGAAAAAAGGATGGTTTCCGTGGTGACTGCAACACTCTTTCCATTGCTTGACGACACACATATATATTCATTCACGCATGCGCACACGAATGCACTCTGACACACACACACACGCGCACACCCCTTCATGCCTCAGAAATAAACACTGGACACAATCTGTCCACTTTGATGCACTGACACATTTTCTATTCTCTCTCACTCTCTCTCTCTCTCTCTTGCATTCCCTCTCGCTTTCTCTCTCGCTAGATATAGATATATGAAATATGAATTAAAACAATAAGTCTCTGTAGTCCAACCTCTGATGGATGGATGAATTCATTAAGAGAGCTGCGTCTAAATCTTTGTCCACAAAGTTCACATCAATGTCTTGCCAGGGCTTGTTGCTGTTCATGCTGCTGGGCAGGGCATCATAATGACATTAAATAGATCCTTAAAGACCTGGAGGCTTTAGTCAGCTCAGTGTAATGAGTGGAAGGCATGCTGCTACTCGTATAAGTGGATCCAACATTGTGAGCCGCAGGCTAATGGATAAGGAAGTTAAGCAAACCTGAAGTCAGCTGACGAGGAACAACAGCTGATAGATTTTGGCTACGGTAATAGTGATTGATTAGGCATTAAAAAGTACACACACACACACACACCAAAAATACTGTTTTGGGAGGGGGGTCCCAAGTAGCTAAAGTTTTGCCATTTCTACTGAAAAGATGATCCAATAAACTGACAATGGAGTATTACTGATTGTCAAAGTGTCTTATGCAGGCCATCTCCCGTGGCACACAAAAAAAAAATCACTGCCCAACTGTCTTTTTTTGTCCAATACATTTGCATCTAATCTTTAACCAGCGTTATGCTTCTCAATTAAAATCTTGCATCAGGATTCCTACACAATTTCTGAGCTAATGTTAGCCAGCTGTTAATAGTCACATTTATGTCAATTTAGTTTAATCCAAACAAAAAATACAAAGTATTCTGATGAGGTTGAAGACTTGGGCTCAAGAGGAGCAGTAGTGCAAATACAGCAGTCTTGGCGGTGCCCAAAGCCCCCGTGAAGCCTCCTCTTTGTTCATGTCCACTGAACCAAAGCATTCCCTCAGTAGCTCCGCCGCTAGCTCGCCATGTTTGTAATTGGCGCCGCCCCCTGCGAGGGTGACTGACTGGGAAAAAAAAACTAGTAGTTCTTATCCACTTGGGTCAGATGTTTCTTAAAATCAATTGGATTCATCCTAGACAGAACTACTCCAAAAATCTCTAATGGTTTGAACGCTCATCCCATCAACCTTTGGTCTCAAAGACCTTTATGAACTTTAATCAGACATTGCTTAAAATCAATTGAATTACTGTTAAAAAATTTTTTTTTTAAGTTTAAGTAAAATTAAATAGTTAATAATGAAGTGGTAATGAAACGAGAAAGCTGAATAAACCAGCTATTTTTAAATTAAAGTACTTAAGTTGAACATTTACTTTATCGCTGATAACGTAATGGTGAGATGTATACTTTTTTTTCTTTAAATTTATTTCAAAAATATTAGTTAAAATTTTAGCATATCATAACCCGATTAAATTACAAAAATAATAAAACAGAAAAACACAAAAAGTTGAATATTATGAGATATCACACACGCATACACAAATATATATTTTTTTCTGCTTTCACAAATATAATCTTTATATTTTATTTATATACGTATAAATGATTTTTTTTTTAATTGTATTTTATTTGTTATTTATTCAAAGAAAATAGTTGATTATTCCATCATATCCCACAATTGTTTTATTAAAAAACACAAAAGTTGATTATTGGGACAGATTTTTTTTTAAATATGTATTTTTTAAATATAGCAGTGTGAAAAATGAAGTTTAAAGTACTTTGACACTTCCTCTGCTAATAATGTATTGGACTCACAGACGGGGAATTTCCTCTGATCCCTGATCCCCTCCCGTCAGTTGTTTTTGGAAAAAGTGGCGTTCAAACAAACAAGGTGGGTCAAAAGTCCCCGCGTGGTGCGCTGATAATGGTTTTGTCTGCTTCCTGCAGGTCAAAGTTCAATCTGATGGCGTTGTAGATTGAGGGAGGAAAGACCACCGTGTTCACAGTCCTAGAGCAATTTCGCTTAAAAAAAGAAAAAAACTATTTCACCTATTTCAATTAGCATAAGGTGAATATCCTTCAAAATCAGAAAACGTCTTATTTTTCCCAGTTTAAATTGAGGCAGAGGTGATATGTGTGCATGTGCCGCACCCCCCACAGTTTTAATTAAAAACGCTTTCTAATTTACATGTATTCTCCTGTTCTTTAATTTTTTTCTTAAATCATACAGTATACTAAAATTCAAAATAAATAATAAATGTTCTCAAAATAAAATAAATAAAAAAAAAATATTTTTTAAATCAGAATCAATGCCTTGGGACTATATACCTCATTCATGATCTACTGTATACTGTTACTGTTAACTGATTCAGTTTATACTGTGATATGAATTTTTGGCCATATTGTCCAGCCCGAGTGCACATTAGTTTAGAGAGGAAATGCAGACCTCATTGATATAAATATGATGATGATGAGGCGTGTGAATCTATTTGAGAGCATCTGCGTCCTATTTGTGAGCCCCACTGGAGTTACATCCTAGTCCTATTTGTGGTGCGATGTCCACTTTTAGGTCGCGGTTGGAGCTTGGCTGGACGCTGAGCTTGGTTCCTTTTTTTAATTAGTTTATTTTTATTTTTATTTTTAAAATAGTCCCCCTTCCCCCCTTTCTCTTCTCTGTATTCCAGTGGACCAAACCACTTTGATATCCTCTCTGCACGGGATTAGGATTTTAATTCATCTGTTGACGGTCACCATGGCAACACCATCCTTTGTGTCACGCACCCACACTGTACTAGAATGCTTTGGGTGTGGCATGACCTGGAGAACTCCTTTAAACATTTCTAGTGCGTACTGATGTTCGGGTTTGCTTGTTTAGTCCACAGGAAAGAGTAAATTTGTTTGGTGCGCACTGAAGTTTAGTCTACTTAAGTTTTCTCATTTGGCATGCACCAGCGTTTTCTTGTTTGGTGTGCCCCACAGGTTGCCGGTTAGGTTTGTTCCATGGTTAATCTGTTAGGAATGCACAAAAGTTCACCTTTTTGGTATACACAGGTGTATGTACCCTGTGGTGTACCATGGGTGCATCAAACAAGTCACACCTGATGCTTACCACGCAAAGCAACCTGCGGTATTTACAGAGCTACACTTGTTGTTCAACTCTAGTGTGCACCAAACAAGTGAACCTGACCTGGTGTGCTGCGCATCAAAATAATTCGATCCTGATGCACACTAGGGATTCACTTTATTTGTTTCCACCAGAGTTCACCTCTTTGGTGCTTACAAAGAAGTGAAGAAATGAGCTTTGGTGTGCCCCAAACCAAATAGCTATGTGACATATGACGTACACTAGTGTGGCAAGTGAAAAGAAGAGAGAGGTTAGCGTGGGAAGGAGAGAATATAGAAATTAATAAAAGGGAATCCCACGACTAAGTAACCTGACGCCTCTTCATTTCTGTGACTAAAGTCTGACTCAAGCCTGATACAGAAAGGTAACACCGGGAACTAATGTGCACCTAACAAGCGAGCGCTGTTAATCACTTGCTGGATGTGCGGTGTGTTGTCACTTTAGAAAGTGTCCTCTTTGTGAATCTTCTGTCAAATCACTCAGTGGCTGATGAGAACCAGACATGTCTCAGTACAAGCACTCTGGTGAACTTCAACCCTCAACCTCTCCTGGCCTGCAACCTTAACTCACCCCCCTGACTCCGTATCCCCAAAAATAGACTGCAACTGTTTTTTTCTTCATGTGTGTCTATCGGTGACGCTTTTAGGTGTTGTTTAGCACCCCCTAGAGTGTTGAAACATATCACTATATACCACCAGTTACTCCAATTGACACAACATATTATTTTTTTCAGGGACAATGCCCATTTACAGGGGTCTTGCCTCACAAATGGTCTTGAACTAGCCAACAGACGTCACATAAATGTTCAGATTCTTGACTGGATTACATAGTTCAGTCTCTTGAAACAAAGAGCCTTCTGTTCTCACAGCAGCGGATTACAAATGTTACATACTGTCACTGCAAACAACTCCAAAACAGCTTGGAGGTGTCCCACGGTGTTGGTGCGCTCGGTGCCAGGGTCCAGTGTCACACTTATGGATGCACAATGGCCGCACTGTGCTGGACCCCCAGACATTGTTTTGGAGGCACAATGAGGCCGTTATCCACACTTGATGCGAAATGATGCCAGGTGCCTTTCAACCCTGTTGAGGACTTGCAGGTCAGGGCAGGTGCCTCTTTCAAATTGAACACTCCCATTGATGATTGGTGGGGGGCTATTAAAGTGAGTTTAAAACAGAGAAATTAAAACAGTTGATCCAAAATGCACCTTTGACATTTTCTTCAATGAACCTTGCAATGATGAAACAGTAGTTCCTCCCAACAAATTCAAGAGACGTAATAGTAGTTCGGTATTATAGGCCTGTACCTTTTACACAGAACCCAACAATGGCAAGCTATCGCAGCCACTGTGTATTTCATTCACAGACTTCAAGTCTTTCACACAAAAGTGGTCCTGACATGTAACAGTAAATTTGGCATTCATTGTCCCATGTCTTATACACAGAATCAAGCGCTTGTGTCATAAGCCACCATTGTGTCCTCTTTCACACAGAAGCTTCAAACCTTTCACACAGAGATCCAGCTAAATAGAGGACAAGAGAAATACAATTACAAATTGATGGATATGATTTTTTTATTTATGTATTTTTTTTTCCCACTCAGGATCCGTCCTCAACTGGCACGGGAGAAGATCGAAGGATGCCACATTTGCACCTACGTGATGACCGGCGAGCCTCAAGTCATCCTGGGCAAAGACAAATCCTTCACGTACGACTACATGTTCGACATGGACTCACAGCAGGACGACATCTACCAAACCTGCACAGAGAAGCTGATCGAGGGCTGCTTCGAGGGATACAACGCCACCGTCTTCGCCTACGGACAGGCCAGTCACAGATTGATGACTTCAATTAATGATGCCGTAACTTCTTTCGCGCAAAGATCCCGCACAAATCCTTCATTTCCTGTTCCTTTTTCACAGTATCCCGTAAATAGCAAATAGTTGTTGTACAGCTTTCAACACAACAGGTTGGGAGAATTGTGTGTTGGGTTTTAAACTTCCTCCCGCACCAGTCTCCTTATTGCAGAATACCCTCATGCACAGTTCTGCTCTACTACACCACGTTTACTACCTTTTTTAAAGTGTACAATATACAGTTTTTGGATAGGAACATTGCATTAAATACAACAGCGCAGGAGAAGTGAGTGTCAGCTGTTAAGCTTTATTCCCCTGTCGCCGAATTGCGGAATACCCTTTCACACTGATGAATGTGACAACAATTAAAGATGGGAAATTACACACGTTGTAGCAGCATATCACGCACTGTCTTGACTATTCCGGCTCTAACTTTGCGTCGTGTTGATTTGGTTTTGCCTCCCGGCATGCGCAGACTGGTTCCGGGAAGACGTACACAATGGGGACGGGCTTTGACGTCAACATCGCAGACGACGAACTGGGCATCATCCCCCGCGCCGTCCATCACCTCTTCCGTGGCATCGAGCAGCGCCGGCAGGCCGCGCAGGAACAGGGACGCCCCACGCCAGAGTTTAAGATCAACGCTCAGTTCCTGGAGGTAACCAGCCCGACGGCAGCTGTCATTCTCAGCAGGGGGGCGGAGGAGGGAGTTTAGGAGGTGGCGATGGAGGAGTTAACAAGGGGCCACATTGGGAGGCACTTGTGCGGTTCCGTCACACTTTGACAGCGCTCGCATACCGAAAAAGGCGAGCCGCAACCCGAGATGTGATAAAATATGGATGACCACAAATCAGACTGCGCAGCAGAATCAATAGTATTGTATCTTTACCAACACCAAGGCTTTGATGTTTGATTAGATAAAATACGGAAGTCATGTGACGTGAAAAGTAAGTCATGGTCCCATAAAAAGTAATTAAATGTTCTCTATATTTTATTTGTGTTTTTTTTCCAAACAACAAAAGAGAGTTTCATATGGGTTTGCAATGGTTCTATGAAATCATTTAATTATTTCTTTTTTAATTTAATGTTGTTTTTGCCTATCGATCCCTCAAGATGGCAACAAATAGCGAGTCTTATATTAGTAAGGGTATTTGCGTCATCTTGTTGCATTTTCTTTTACGGAACAACACAGAAACTAAAATAAAAATTTTTTTCGGGGGGTAGTACGGAAGCTAGGTTCACAAAAAACCTATAATGAATTATTAAATATTTTAAAGTAATTCATTATTAAAATGGAATAATATGACATTTTTTTCATGTTAATGTATTTACTTGAATGCTTTTCTATTTATTTTTAGTCACAAATATGTTAATTCTCACTAACATTTAATAGAAACCGACACACAAAGCAATACCAGTTAAAACCCAACATTTCTGTTGAATAATTTGCATTTATGTAAATAAGGGTTGTATTCATTCAATTTAATTGGGTGTCATCAATCGCCAACGATGAACATTTGTGATAAATTCATATGTATTATTTTCAGCATCGTTGAATGTTCTGAACTCCTAACTCTTGTTTCCATGATTATTTCTCTGGATTACCTGCTTGTAATTGGGGCTCATTTGATCAAATTTCTAGTTGGAATTCAAACCACTTAGTTCCATTTTATACTTGGGTCCTTGAGACGTTTTTGGAGGTCTGCCATGATGATTATGTCCACCTAATTTAGTGTCAGTAAAATTGGTGTTTTTTTTTTTCTTGTCCTCACCCAAATGATCAAACTTTGACGCTTTCCTCTAAATTACAAGTGCTACTCTACAAGATGGCATCTGCATAAAATTAGTACAATTTAGTGTCACCCATCTGCTCGTGATACGGGAAGTCATTTTAGGTGAAAACATTTCCGCAATTTGCCCAAAAATGGCTGCTTCAAACCCAAATGACGGATTTCCTGTTCAATATAGGGCATGGGTCCTTAATACTTTTCATGCGCCCAATTATGACAAACATGTCTATCGACCTATTGACATTTTTGCATTGTGTTATGTGTCTTGGCTCAGCTTTACAATGAAGAAGTTCTGGATCTGTTTGACTCTGTGCGGGACGGGAAGCAGAAATCTCACATTAAGATCCATGAGGATGCCAATGGGGGGATCTACACTGTGGGTGTGACCACACGCACTGTGTCCTCCGAGGCCGAGGTACGACATTTGAGTAGGACAATTTCCAGTTCAATGACGTCACTAATATTTGTCACCGGTAATTCAGATGATGCAGTGCCTGAAGCTGGGCGCTCTGTCTCGAACCACCGCCAGCACGCAGATGAACGTCCAGAGCTCTCGCTCACACGCCATATTCACCATCCACCTGTGCCAAGTCAGAGTCTGTGCCTCTCCCAACAATGTGAGCCACACACCACAATACGCAAAATGTATTCTTTTTCATGACATTATATAATTTTTTCAATTTTCAATTTAAAAATACAAATTAATTAACTTTTTTTAAAATTATGAATCCATTTGTGTAAAAAAATGCACATGGCTTTTGAGTACATTTCTAATAAATGTATGAATGTATTTAAACAAATGTATACAAACTGTAAAATAATTAGTTAAATGTAAATTGTTTCAATTGTAAAGACATTGCTTCATTTGATGGTAAGACTTGCTGTGTCTTCCTTCCTGGTCCATGTAGCAAGAAGACGGCGACGACAGTGACAATCGAGTCTCCAATGGCAACGGAGACATGGATGAGTACGAGACGCTGAGTGCTAAATTTCATTTTGTGGACCTGGCCGGCTCTGAGAGGCTCAAGAGGACAGGTGCCACGGGAGACCGAGCCAAAGAGGGCATATCCATCAACTGTGGACTGGTGAGTGAGAATAGTGTTGTACTGACATCTGATGGACACCATTTGAAATATGTGTGTATGTTTTACTCTTCCTTTCCCTTTTAGAACGTTTAGACTAATTAAAACACGCTTTTTAATCACATTGTGATAAATGCTTCTGAACACCACCAAAAAAAGTAACGAGAAGCATTAAATGTTGCAATGCATCTAACATGTACACAATCATGAACCCATCTTACATAAATTACTATATTCAGTAGATGAATTATTCAACAAAAAACAACTACCTTCACATGAGGCTTTTCAATAGTGTTGTCCAGCATAATAGACTATGTTAAGTATATTGATTGATTATTTCATTCATTCATTTTCTGTTCTTAAAAGCTGGCTCTGGGGAATGTTATCAGCGCTTTGGGCGACCGCAGCAAGCGGTCCTCGCATGTGCCTTACAGAGACTCCAAACTGACCCGACTTCTGCAGGACTCCTTGGGAGGAAACAGGTCAGTGGAGACACACTGCTCTTTGCTTTTCACCATAATCACACACTATAGCCCTATCCTTACGTGTCTCAGCCAAACAGTGATGATCGCGTGCATCAGCCCGTCCGACCGCGACTTCATGGAGACGCTCAACACACTCAAGTACGCCAACCGCGCACGCAACATCAAGAACAAGGTAGTGGTGAACCAGGACAAAGCCAGCCAGCAGATCAGCGCACTTAGGACGGAGATCGCCAGGCTGCAGATGGAACTAATGGAGTACAAGACGGTGTGTGTATAACTGGGATGTGGCTGTGTTCAGTATGAATCAGTCACATTTGATCTATTGTTAAATTGGAGTCTGTGAAAATTTGGTTGTTTAAGTTCACTCTTGATGGGTGGGCAGGAACTCCATAGTCCTTGCTCTTTGTGTACAAAGAATAAAAATGACATTTTACATAACTTGTCCCCTTTTAAAAGAATGAAAAAGTACTGACTGCCATCCTCCCATGCTCAGGGTAAACGCTTGGCCGGCGAGGATGGCGTGGAGAGCTTTAGCGACATGTTCCATGAAAACGTCATGCTGCAGACGGAGAATGGCAACCTTCGCGTGCGGGTGAAGGCCATGCAGGAGACCATCGACGCCCAGCGGGCAAGACTCATGCAGCTGCTCAGTGACCAGGCCAACCAAACCCTCGCCAGAGCAGGTAGGTACCTCCAAACACTGCAGCAAGATAGAAAAAGATCACATTCGGATTTTCTGGAAACAAACACAGCCGCTGATTAGCTAGTCATGGTGTAGTACAACCTCTTCTTTGCATTGAGTTTGGGCCGAGCCCCAATGCGGAGAGCAAAAAAGAGAAAATTATAAAAAATAAAAAAAATAAAAAATAAATAAAGATAATTTTGATCAAATTAATGGCCCTTATTACTAGTTTCAACCATAAACCCTAGCATACTCTTAAATAGGACTTCAAACTCATCTTACAACATTACTCTAAAAAATAAGTGGCTTACAGTAGCTGATGTTTTCAAACTACCCCGGAAGTGCAGACATCCTGGCACTTTACAACCCTTTAAACATACCAATAACTATTTTCTTATTAGTCATTTTATCACGACTCAGTGATCCATTCATGCTCAGATTTATTGCTTTTTTTTAATACAAACTGTATGTCACAAAAAAACCCTTATCTTTAGTTGGGCACTTGCTCTACCTTACGTTAACCTGCTAACCTTTCTCTGCATCATCGTGAGAAGTTAACGCCCTGCTGTCCACTGGCCTCTCTGTGGGTCCCCTACTGGCATCTTCCGTCACGTTTCCGTTGCCCGTCAATCCGGTTGGCTGTCAGCTGGTGGCCAATGCTACCTACTCCTCCGCTAACATGGCGTCTTTGAACAAGCAGAGCGGGTTTTCCAGAAGCTGCACTGAAATATGCAGATAGGTGCGAATAGGTTTGTTTTTCTGCAAAAAGGGGGCTAGGTTCTCCAAAAATAATCTTGAGAAAGGAAGTTGAAAAAATGGTGATTTGCGAATCAGCAAGAAGTTCATCGTATTCAGATTTTCGGGGGAAAAAAAGAAGAAGTGCATCTCAAGCTCTGACTCACGGATATTGTGGTTAACCGTCATGCTTTTTGGCAGTACATCAAACTCGCTGAACTTGTCAGTCAAGTCAACCAAAGGCACACTAAGTACTAAGTTGAGTTGTTAAATTAGATATCACTCTTTACCTCCATAATGCCAAATAAATGTTTTACAACTAGCACTATCTGTAAAAAAAAAAAAAAAAAGGTAAAGGAGTAAGTACACATTAATTTTCCTCAAAAATACATTAAAGCTGTTTTGTTAAAAAAAGGAAAACGTTTACATTTAGATGGACATCATTTTTAATATTAATAATAATAATATGTTTGACTCTGTAGCATTAATAATGAACCTCTTTTCTTTCTTGTTCAGGTGAAGCAGGCACAGAGGAAATTGGCAACATGATTCAGGGTTACATCAAAGAAATTGAAGACCTCAGGTAAACACAGCCTGATGCTATCCGTTAGTCTTTACCCCGGGGTGAAGCAACACAGCTGGAGTTTAAAACTTTAAATGGGTCACATTTTGTACTTAGTACCATTGGTAATGTATTTGTACTTGGTTCATGTTGCAGGTTCAATTCCTGATTTGTCTTGCTTACGTACTGTTCTGGTCCTCAGAGCCAAGCTTCTGGAGAGCGAGGCGGTGAACGAGAGCCTGCGCAAGAACCTCTCTCGCGCTTCCAACCGCCAGGCTTTCTACGGCGGGCCTGGCTCTTTTTCCTCTTCCTCCTCTGCCCCTGAGAAGGAGACGTCCGACATCATCGAGATGGCAAAGAAGGACTTGGAAAAGCTGAAGAAGCGAGAGAAAAAGAAGAAGAAAAGGTGAGCAAAGATTGAATGTTGGGATCTGAAAAGTCATTCAGTGGTCTTTGTGAAAGTTAGAAAAAAATTGCACCATTTGACCAATTGACACACAATTAGCTAGACATTTCCATCAATACAGTATGACATCCCAGGAAAAGCCCAATGGCTTGTGTCTGAATTTGAGAAACAAGTCAGCCATTTCGATTTGAAGCAACCATTTTGGGGAAAATTCTAGTGCTTGTACTTTGTCGAACTCCAACTACAGCATTTATCCGAATGCGCCCATTCACAAACAGGTATGCTAAAAATAAATAAATAAAATAAAAAAAACTGGCCACACTAAATGGCTTTACTTTTTAATTAATTGTCTCATTTTGTGGCAGCATAAAAATTTCGACCGCACAATGAACTAGTTTTTGGGGACAGTGCCGTACTTGTTCCTTTGTTATTTGGCAGCGTTTCTGCGGATCTTTAAGAGTCATTAAATGGATTTGGTGAAAATTAAAACCATAATTGGCATTAACTATGATATTCAGAAACATTAAGTAAATTAAAACTCCATTGGTAGGTTGCCAAGTAGCAGTTAGCACCCAGCTAGGTTCCTAGGTTGCTCCAGCTCTGGGACCCGTTCAAGAACCAAGAGCCGAATGTATGCCTGGATTGTCACTTGGAGTGTCTCCAAGTCACTTGCTCTATAGGTGTGAGGCTTATTTTATTCATTTGTGTTATTTCTGGCTTGTTTGCAGGAAATCCAATAAAGTTGCTTTTAATTTGAAAAGACGCATGTTGCGTTTCTGGTCACTAACATGAAACGCTACTGCCATCTAGTGGCAAAGAAATTACCTGTACACAAAACTGACTCAGTTTTTAACTTTTTAACTGTACTGTATAATATATCTTTTGAACTTCATATCGCTATAAATTACTAGAAAATTACTGTGTCAATGAACTAAAAGATACAGCCATAGTTTTATTAGGTAATCATATATTACACATGTAAACCTTTAAAAAATATTTTATTGTAAATTTAAGAATGATAGAAAACGAGTGACTAATGAATAATTAAATTTGGTTTAAGTTGTATTAAAAAGTATTGAATTAGATTTGCTAATATCTGCAGAATCCCTCTTAAATTAATACGGCCTACAAGTGTTTTTCGTTCAAAAATTTCTATAATTACAACTTTTTGTTTTCTACACTTTGTGTATATTAGCAACTGACTATGACGCGTTACAAAGACCATAATTTGGGGGGATTTATTGTTATTTTTTATGAATTTACAATGGCCGTCAATTATTCACGTACTTTTAACTAATCGCAGACTGGTCACGTCACTATACCCAATGAGCCAATCGAGAAAAAGTTCGTCAGGATCCATCCTCCCCCGTCACCCCTGAACCGATTGTTCCGATGAGGAACAATTTCCCCATACTTCCTACTGCAGTAATTCTGCAGCTTGCTCGAGTTGTAGCACCAGGAAAGCAAAACAGAAGGACAAAAGCAGTATGGATTGACTTTAGATACTTTTGAAATTAAGATTAAAGGTGTTCACTGACGGTGCTACTGTGCAATAAGAAATAGGAATGAATAGACCCCTGAGTTCTGGAAAAAGATGCACTTCTCGCACTCTTCCTTCCTCTCTTCATCTCTCTTCACTTGTCGTTTAACTTTTCACTCCCTCCCATGAAGACTACAGCAGCTGTTGGAGGAGCGAGAGAGGAGGGAGGAGGAGGTTGTCGTCAGGTTTGTTGGCTTCCACCCTCCTGCTTTCCCTTTTGCTCCTCACTTTTGAACTCATCCTCATCATAATCATGAAACACAAGCCTCAGTCTTGCCTATAGTTCGCCCATCAATGCTGCTTGTTTGTCATTTAAGAAGTTATTTTGATTCATATAAAGTTGGACTTTTGTGATGCTAAAGCTGTGAAACATCTGGCATAGATTTGAAATAACATTGGTTGCCAACTTTGGATGAAGCATTTATCCAAAATAGCTTTAATTCTTTTGCCATTTTTTCCAATTATTTACATTGCATTGTCCCTCTTTTCTTTTCATTATTTCACATTCTGTATTTTTACCAACAAGCTAGTGACAGCACACACTGCTCATCATCCAAAACATTAGGTACACCTGCCTGTTTTCATGACAACCATTACAGCTGTTTCAAAATTACTGCGTTTGTAATATTTTTGTCTAATATTATTTGTATATTCTGGATTTTTTTGGTCTATATTTTGTTGTATTTCTTTTAATATTTGATCATATTTTTGGGCCAGTTGTATTTTTGTGTAATATTCTTCGATTGTTCCTCTAATATGTTTATATTTCCCACCCATAATTTTCCAGAGTATTTGAATATATTTTTTGTCTGAATGTGTCTTAATTTATTTGTCTAATATCGTTGGTGTAATAATTATTTTCTATTTTTTGGAACATTTTAATTTATTTAACTGAATTTTGTAACATCTGAATTTTTTTCATTTCTTCATATTTTTCCACCTAATATTGTCTATCTTTTCCATAATATAGATTTTTAATTTCAAACAGCTCAGATAATGCATGGAATGTATTTAAATATATATTTGAATAGTTTTACAATATTTTGAGCATTATTTGTTTCACTGCTCTTTGTTGCACTGCTCAAGTGTACCTAATGCTCTGACTTGTACTGTTGTTAACAAATCTCTAACGTCGCTTTTCTTACTTATTTTGTGATATCATCATTTTGCTCACTATATTATTTTTTTAATGATTTGACTTCTTCATCACGCTGCCTTGACAGTGAAAACTAAAATGTCATCATGTGTACCTAATGTGCCCAACTGGGGCATGTACCGTATGTCGTGTGGCCAATGTTAACAGAAACATTGCTGAAACACTATGGAAACTAACGCTTGATAAATTGTTGTGCTGAAAAGACAGTGATTATCCTCATGTAATTTTGAGTAATAATACTAATGAGAGTGTTATTTAATAAAAGAAAAAATGATGTACTTCCATCTTTCAGTGTAGGCAAAGAGGACATTCCCGACAACGAACAGGAGAAGAGCAGTGACAAGGAGAACAACGTTGAGCGAGCCAGCGATGATGCCGACATGGTGAGTTGCCCCACATACACCAACTGTCTTGATAATAGAGAACCAATGCAAAGTGTAGTGTTCAAACATGCATGATCTAAAATAATAATTGATAAAGAAAATACTAATTATATCAACACCATCATAATCTATTAAACAAAAAAAGTTGAAAATATCTAAAAAAATATATATATGCAATGCCAGAATTTGAATTTAATGCTTATTTAAAAACACTCTTCTTTTTAAAGTAATTTTCTTATTGCCCTCGGTATCTTGCTCCCATTGTTTTCATGATGCAAAAATAACCAGAACTAATTTATCTTTAAACTTTTGACTGCTCATCACCTGTTAGGACGCGCAGGATGGGAGTGAGCATGATGAAGGAGAGGAGGAAGACGAAGAGGAGGACGAGGACATGGAAGTGGAGGACAGCTCAGAGGATTCTGACTCTGAGTCGGATGAGAAAGGTGTGAGCATTCTGGTAAAATCAACAAGTCACGTCAAGTATATATACTCTAGTCCTGGAGCAGCAAGTTGGGCTTTAACACTTAACTATAAAGCCCATTTTGCCGGTCTCAATCTTGTAAAGAATGTCAATGTGCAGACTTTATATATAAGCTGTATATTTTGAAATGTTTCAAAGGATGGCAGAACTGAGCCTCGATTTTGTCAATAAACGATAGTTTCAGTGTGTCTGTATTTTCCATCCAGTATTTTGGGGATTTTATTCTATTCGTAGGGGTTTTTACTTTTGATTTGATTTTTAGTTTCCTCCATCTATCATGCCTGTTCGGTTGATTGACATCTCTAAACTGTCAATAAGTGTAAATGTGAATATGCCCAGCAATGCACAGACCGTTGACTAGTCCGAAGTGTACCCCACATAACTGGGATAGGCTCCAGCTCACCCGCAACCACCTAAAGGGAATGTGCGGCACAGAAGACGGATGGACATTTTCACGATGTTTTATCTCTTGCTACATCCCTAAATTTGTATGGATGTTCCGCAGAGAACTTCCAGGCAGACCTGGCCAACATCACGTGCGAGATCGCTATCAAGCAGAAGCTGATTGACGAGCTGGAGAACAGCCAGCGCCGTCTGCACACGCTCAAGCAGCAGTATGAGCAGAAGCTGATGATGCTGCAGTGCAAGATCAGGGACACGCAGCTGGAGCGAGACCGCGTCCTCCAGAACATGAGTAAGTGTTTGGATCCATTCATCATCATGGATGGATGCACAGGTGGCAATAGAAGTGTCGCTACTTAATAAGTACAGATGTCATCAGAAAGTACTTGCTGATGTAAATCCTTCTCATTTTCTATTCTATACAATTAAGTTAAGTACTGATACTTGAAAAATCTACTTCAGTGCTGTCATGAAGTATTTGTACTTTGTTGCTTCCCACTTCTGACCGTGTGCATGTTCTTCAGACTCTGTGGAAAGTGGCTCAGACGACAAGGCTCGCAAAATCAAGACCGAGTATGAGAGGAAGCTGAGCGTGATGAACAAGGAGCTGCAGAAGTTGCAGTCGGCCCAGAAGGAACACGCCCGCCTGCTCAAAAACCAGTCGCAGTACGAGAAGCAGCTACGCAAGCTCCAGATGGATGTGGCCGAAATGAAAAAGACCAAGGTAACACTCATACGCAGGAAACGTCACAAAGTGGAACAAAATGGATGAGAATTTCCATGGAGCAAATAATGGCACTTAAGATTAAGTCAAATCCTGTTTTTTGTTATAGTGAGAACATCTTTTTTTTTTTAAACATCTCCCGCATGCTTCAAACACATTTAAACATATCATATCAAACATAACAGATCATTAAGCATGCTAAAAAAATAAAACAAAAAACAAATTCCAAGCATAAAATGTACAGAAAATACTGTTAGTATTGTAGTATCTGTTACATGTCACCGACCATTATTGTATTTTTATCATCAATATTTTATTCATATGAATATTTTTTCTATTGGTCTACACCCGAAATCCATCTGGGAACCAATAAAGGATATCTTATCTAATAAATACAAAGGAATACAATTTAAATTTTATAATGCTTTTTTTAATTTATCTTCCATATTTTTAGTCCGATAAGAACATTTTTCCTCAGCACTGGGAACTGGGATAGAATAAAATAAAACTATTAATTTTTGGACAATATTCTTTTAAGTCATTTTAACATTCTTAACTGCCCCAGTCAAGTGTAAAAACAAATTACCTGTGTTATCGTTAAACTAAAATAAAGTCTTTGAACAGACTTGGCATGATATGGAGCGATGAATAGTTTTTTTGGTCATTTCTATGCTAGTCATTACCTGTTCAGTGACATGATAATCACATATGTGTTTACTTTGTTTTAATCTGCTGTCTGTTGCCAGGTCAGCATTGCAAATCAGAATCAGAATCACTTGCTAATAAAAATTAAATAAATGAAATACATACTTAAAATATGCAATGTGATGCTAGGTCTAAGTAATTACTAGTTAAGGTAAGGATCATGTGAGACAAAGTAGCCAAATGCGACCTACAAGGTAAATTTCCTTTTCTATGGTGTTATCATCACACATTCTCTCCCTCAATGGTGACATCATCCCCCTAAAAAAGTGTCACAAAATAAGAACCAATGAAAAGGTTTTTGGATCTGACTTTCACATTGTTTGTTTTGTTCAGGTTCGCCTCATGAAGCAGATGAAGGAACAGCAGGAGAAGAACCGCATGAACGAGTCCCGCCGTAACCGGGAGATCGCTTCCTTGAAGAAGGACCAGCGCAAACAAGAGGTCAGTGGACCGCCCACGGTCCTCGTCCTCTCTCGGTTGAACCGATGATGTACAGTCGTCGTCTTTTCTATGTCTCCTCAGCACCAATTGAAGCTACTGGAGGCTCAGAGGAGGCAGCAGGAGCTCATCCTCAGGAGGAAGACGGAGGAGGTGGGCTTAATCCTCTTGGTGGCGCTTTTTCTTTTTTTCGCACGCTGCATTCCTATGTCCTCCATGTGTGTGGTCAGGTGACGGCACTGAGGAGGCAGGCCAGGCCCACCTCGGGGAAAGTCATTCGAAAAGTCAACCTGCCAGATCCCAACCAGGACTCGTCCCACCGGCCCCCCTCTGGACGTATGTACACTGGACATGGCGCTCCTAATGGCACCAGGTACGACGACTCTTATTAGTTATGTTTTTAACGCATTTTCAAATTGTCTTTTATACTATCCTTACTCACTGTATCGTTTAAAGATGAACTTGTCTGATTGTTATCAAATTTCAACGTCATATACAAAGACGGGTAGGCAACAATAAATTGTGAAACTTTCGAGTTTACATGATTGCTTCTGGGCGGAGCAAGGCAAATTTTCATCATGAAAATTTTATTGATTGATTGATTTGAATATTGTCATTGCACATACACAGTAGTACATAGCAACACCATTCTCTGAAACACTGATTATTTTCTGTCTTTCAATGACTTTGTTTGTCCTGAAGCCACATGAAACCAGATATATCCATTCCTCTTGTGTCCAGGTCCTCCCCCAGGCGCGCCGGTGGCATTTACTCCACTCGGATGGCCCGCAACAAGTGGCAGTCTCTTGAGCGCCGCATCTCTGACGTGATCATGCAGAGGATGACCATCTCCAATATGGAGAATGACATGAACCGCCTCCTCAAGGTAGGTTTGTATACGAGGCAAAAAGGAAGCGAGGTGGCGATCCTATAAAATGTCCACATATGGAAATGAGCAACACGAGGAGTTGACTAAGCGCTAGAGATGAGGGTCAGGACGATGAAGTGACATATTAATATAAGCTGCTTTTTTTTTGTTAAACTGTCACCTCCTCATTTTGTTTTTATCATTTGTCTTAAAAATATTTCTTGGAAAAATATTTTTTAAAATACTCTTACTGTTTTTCAAAAATAAAATTTCTGTTATTTTTTTAAGGCTGAAGTTAGATTTTTTTTTTAAGAAAAAACATTTAGATTTTTAAAGTAAACTTTTTGAGAATAGAGGAAAAATGTGTGTTAGTCATATTTTTTTCAAGAATAACGTTACTTTTTCAGTAATATTTTTTGAGGACGCAAAGTCTTTGAAAAAAATTGGAAATGGCCATAGATTTTTAGACTGAAGTAGGATATTTTACAACAACATATTTTTTTAAATAGGCATTTTTTTTCAGAAAACGTAACCTATTACAAACAAAAGTAATTTTATTTTATTTCTTAAATTAAAAAAAAGTCTTTATTACGAAATGCCATTTTTAATTAAACTAAAATTGGAGTCCTGGGGTGACTACTTTGGTTAATTCGTTTTGACACATCTGGTAATTCTCTTATCATTCATTAAAACATATCTGTATAATTTGATGACATAATAAAATTCTACATTTTAATTTCCCCCAAAATTAGCATACATCTTAATATTTTGGTCCATGCAGCACATCTTGATTGGAGTTTCTTAAACAAAACATGTCCGGGTGCATTTGGTCAGCGTTTATTCAGCGGGCCGCTATATGAACGGTCACCATAGTCAAGTGTCTTGTTTCCATAGCAACGCGAGGAGCTGACCAAGCGCAAGGAGAAGGTGGTGAAGAAGCGAGAGCGACTGGCCAAGGAAGGTTCCGAAACAGAGAAGGCGGTGGTCCCGCTCAACGAGGAAGTGGACGCGCTGGCTGCCAACATTGACTACATCAATGACAGCATTGCAGACTGTCAGGCCAACATCATGCAGATGGAGGAGACTAAGGTGAGGAAATTTAATAGATGGATGACAAGATGTCAGGATTTGTCGCTCATCAAGCTTTGTGTTGGTATCTAGGAGGAAGGTGACACCGTGGACATCTCTGCTGTGATTGGTTCCTGCACTCTTGCGGAGGCTCGTTTCCTGCTGGATCACTTTATGTCTATGGCTATAAACAAGGTATGTATATATGGTCCCTAATTTCCTTTGATTAATATGCAAATTTCTTTGCAAGAAAATTATCCTTAATTGTCAAAAATACCTTTTTGAAAAATTCACAATTAATAGATGTTTACCATTACCTAGATGTTGTCAAAAAATGTAGACATATTCTAACATGATAGTTATATTTAAACTGTGCATAGCAGCACACGACTTTCCTCTCTAAAAACATTACTGCAAATTTAGATAAATCTAATATTTTGGTCAATGAGACGAAGTGACGTCATAACCGAGATTTTGTCTGCTAATACACCACTCTTAAGCAATTGAGCATGGGGGGGAAGTGCATAGGTGGCATAGTCATCAGAAATTTAGGTGCTGTACTATATTTCACGTTCTCTATATTTTGTACCACAAGGTGCCGCTAGCGTGCCACATATGAAACTTATTGCACGTCTTTGCAATATGCATATTGAATGGGCCATTATCATGATCGCGATATTTTTTCCAGATATTGTGCATCCCTACCACTTCGTCTTATGCTCCCAGACTTTACAATAGATGTGAACCTCTGTGTGTGGTTGTGTCAGGGTCTGCAGGCGGCCCAGAAGGAGTCCCAGGTGAAAGTAATGGAGGGCCGCTTGAAACAGACGGAGATCACCAGCGCCACTCAGAACCAACTCCTCTTTCACATGCTCAAGGAGAAGGCAGAGTTCAACCCGGAGCTGGATGCGCTGCTCGGCAATGCCCTGCAAGGTAGAGGGCGATATTTTGACTTTGACACTTAACTTGTCAGGTAGCATTAGGTTGCTGCTTGTTGCATGACTTGTTCAATTTCCCATCACCTGCTGCTGATTATGAACTGTTTTCAAATAGGGCCTTTTCAAACTATTGAGAAACAAACGTTTGAGGAATCTATAGCTTGTGTCTCAATGCTTTTGTCCCTCTAGCAGTGCTGAATGCCGCCTAATCAGCAATTAAAACAGGGATTTATATAATGCAGTACTTTTTTACTGGCCTTAAAACCTTTGTCCACAGTGTATTGTGAATAGTGCTTAAAGACCTGTAGTACAGTTTGCCAGCGTGTGTTCAGCGGGATGCTTTCTAAAGTATCTTTACTTCCTTCCATTTTTCTTTTCCTTTTCCTCCCCCCCAACTGTGGTTTTGATTTGTCCATTTTGTCGTATTTTCTGTTTCCACACGATTTCCTTTTGTGTTGTGGTGTTCTTACAGAGCTAGGTAATGTGCCAGCTGGTAAGTGGATCGACATCATCAGAGTCTGCTTTTTGAGCGCATGCACTTTATTGAACTAACTTGAACAGGTGCATGAGGTGCAGCCAGTTTTCTCTTTCCTCCACTTCCCCGCCAGCTCATCACCTGCTGCAGCCTCCATGCTTTAGCACCCTGCTAACCCGCTGGCACACACACACACACACACACCCTCACACACAGGAAGCATTCATGGATCACGTGACCGTCTCTGTAGGTCATCCCCAGGAGCCCCAATCTAACGATTCCTTCAACCCCTTCTCTTTTTCTGACCAATCTCTGCGAAGAAGGCGTTCCCGTTGAAGCGGCATGGCGCTGCGTTGACATCGCCTGCCATCATCCACCTCCCTCATTCACCTTCCTGAAATCCATTCTCCTCGGCTTTTCACTACAGCGGTGCCTCCAATGTGCAACATTATTATCATAGAATTCAGCAATACAATAAATGTCAATGTCAATTGTATCCACAAATCAACGCAAATGCACAAATGATGTTACGGGTGCTAACAAAAATAATACACAAGACTTATTAAATCCATCTAGATGTTATTATTTTTTTGTATAAAGTTCAGTTCCTATTTTTTTGCAAGAAAAACAGTTGTGGTTTGTTTTCAAACAGTCAATGCATTTTTTAAGGAAATATTTTGTGTTCCTAAAATAAATTTTTTCAAGAAAAAGGGGGCTTCTTACCCCTAGATATTTTTCATTGTAGGTTTTTGAGGGTGTAATTTAAATTTATTATTCTAATTTTTTTTCAGGATAAAATTTTTATTTTTTAGAATGTCATTTTTGGGGACATTTTGTCAAAATAAGTTCAATTTATTATTTGTTTTTTTAAAAGAAAATTTCATTTTTTTATACTGTATTTTTAAGTATTATATATTCAATCCCAAGAAAAAAGATGGTATATTTATTTTCCTTACTTTTCCTTAACTTCAAAGAAGAAAAAAATGGTGGGTAAAACAAACCTTTAATATTCAGAGATTAAACTCTAAATTCAACAAGGAAAATATGATCTTTGATTCCATGAAAAGTTTTTAAGAATATCTATTTTTATTGATGTTATTTTTTGGGGGGATATTTATTTATTAATTTTACTAGGCTGAGGAAAAAAAGGTCATGGGGATGACATGGCTTGCTGGTAGTGGCCATTTCCCAAGCTAGAGGTTGTGGGTTCGATCCCCTACCGTTGTGACCATGTCGAAGTATCCTTGAGCTAGAAATTGAACCTGATGGTATGTCATCAGTAGATGTGAAGCGCTTTGAGGACCCTAATAGGCGGAAAGGCGCTCTACAAGTGAAAGACCATTTAGTCAGCCGCAAAATAGAAATAGAAAAATAATATACGTACGTACAAGATAAAAGCTTTAATTTCACTAGAAAAAAAGTCATGTTTGAACCAAATTGAGCGGTTTAGTATTTTAGTTCTCCTAACAGTTATACTTTACTTTTACACGGCCATTGAGTGGTCTTCACCCTTGCGTTACCTCCATTAAAATAACAGTCTTTGTGTACAGTGAATAAAGATTTTATTTATGGCAACAGTTAAACCTTGGAGCTGATAAATTTACTTTGCCTTACTTCCAACCACGAATGGCGTATGTTTCACTTTGGAGGTTCCACTGGAAGTGACTGTGTTGACTTTTTTTTTTTTTTTGTGAAAGTGTCTCTTGACACCTGTTTTCTTTTTCCTCAGAAAATGGCGACGACAGCAGCAGCGACGAGTCGGCCGCCAGCCCGTCAGCAGACGGAAAGTAAGTTTGCTGTGGCATCGCTTCCTGTTTCTATGACTATCGACAAGATGATACCACACGAAGAAAGCTGTTTGTATTGTCCTTTCAGCACGGTGCCGGATTTCATGAAGATCTGTGGTGAGACCAAGTCCAGGAATAAGGTATTTGTCAACGTAGCATTTTTCTATTTGTTATGATCTGATTTTTATCAAAGTTGTATGCACTTTTTATTTATTTTTTTGCCAACCGACCATGCATAGTTTTTTTTCTGATATTCAAATAGAGATTTTGATCTAATTATACATTGATATCAAAGTCATGTGAATTCCCAAATACAGCTGTTGGAGTCCATTCCATAAAAGTGACAACAGTGCAATCTGATTGGACGTTGAGGCTATATTGCAGCATGATTATTGTATGTGGATTCGCTTCGTGTCTTTGCAGGCCCGCCGGCGGACCACCACTCAGATGGAGCTCCTGTATGCGAACAGCGAGGCTGCGCCCGACACGGCCGATTTCTCCGGCCCTGTTTTGCCACTAGCAGAGACGCCAGACGGTGGCGGGGACTTTGCGGCGCTCTCACCCAGCTTCTCCTCCAAAATGTACAGTTTGTAAGTTGTTGAATTTCCTTGTGTTGACCTGCATGCGCCTCATCATCATTTCACCCCCATTTTTTGTTGTTTTCCAATTGATTTGTCCCCTTAAACTGTTGAATCCGATGATCAGTTCGGGCCCCAGAAAGCCATCGGCTGCTGAAAAGCGAGCTTCGCCGGCACCTTCGCCGCTCTCTCGCAGGAAGACGTATGACAAGGCCCAAGCGGCAGACAGCAGGGCAAAGCTCAAGGAGATTAAACAGTAAGAGCTAACAGTAACACCCAAAAGGCTACAGTAACTCCACTAATCCGGTCCAGCTTTGGAGAGCATGGCACGAAATTGATCAACTAAATTGAGCAGTTTTTCAAATTCTGACCTCTTTCTACTTGCTTCCCATCACTCCTTTACAGTACTCAGCAAAACTTGCCGTCATTCTCCACCCAAGAACAATGGCATAAACTCAAATGTTTTGCAATTTTGTGTTGGCTATGTGTCTGATTGTGCTTGAATTTTAGTACCCAACGGACAAAATCTCTAGGACGTCGCTAAAGGATCCTTTTGGAAGGACCCCTAGAAAACAGCCTGATTCGGCTCTTTCAAACCAACATGGAACCAATATTTTCAGCAATTGCTTCCTGAGACTCACAAAATCATTTTGTTACATGAAACTGGCTTTGGAGTCAAATGACAAGTCATCAGAGACTATCTTGCCAAACAGATGATTTAGTAAGTTCATGCCAACCAGCTGTCCAATAAAATTGACAAACATCTCTGGACTTTGTCCTTGGAGACCCCCTGACAAAATGAGCCAAGCATGGCTTTTCAATCCTTTTTTTTGTGGGTCTACTCCAAAATTCATGTTGCTAAGCAAAACTACTTTCAGGGGCCGAACCAATGGCATGTCATCAAACGTCCGACTCATAGTAGCCAATATACTATCTGATGACCACTATTTTAGCCAATAAATGAAACAAAAACATTAATGTAGCCAAAATTGACTGTACATGAACACCTAAGACAAAGTGCAAAACAACATGAGGGCCGTAAACTGTATTTCTTGTATTAGATAATGGCGGCTATGGGAATGAACAGTTTCATACACTGTATATCTCCCAAAAATAATTCACACAACTTTAAAACGCTGTGTAAAATAGTCTTAGATAATGGTGCACGTGAGAATTAACAATTGCATACACTGCATCTTTATTTCACAAAAGCGCCAACAATTATAAAATGCTGTAATATGCTCTACAAAAGTATTTTTCGTGCCTTAGCCGCTTGTGTATGCGAGCAACAAAATTCTCATGATATATTGTTTTCTAAAGTCACAGCTTACAATGGCGTTCGAAAAACATTTTTCGTCATCCAAGTGAGTGTGAGTGGGGGAGAAGTGTGTGGCACGTCGCTGGTTTATGTGTGAGGGGGAGGGGCCAGTCACACTCGCAAAAAATGGCACACAGCATTAGTGCAAAAGAAACTCAGCAAAAAGGTTAATACATAGGTTGCATATTTATTGACGTCGATTTTCCGTGCTTAATTGTATTTGGCCCTTGTTCATTATACGACTACCGTACCCTCCACATCATGAAATGATAACATAGCAGTCATCAATGTGACTTTGTGTCCCATTGGATTATTTTTGTGGTAAAGAATAAGTGAGTGTACAAAAACATCCTCATCTCAGTGGCACCACCTTTTTTGCTAAAATGTCACATGAACGCATGTCAACGGGAAGAGACCGTTTCTATTCATCCCTTCTTTTTTTGTGTTTTATCCCTTTTGTGTCCACCTTATTCTTAATGATCTGAACTTTCCACAGAGCTGCATGACTCGAGTGTGAGTGTCCCATTGAAGGTAGTCGCCCAGGCGATAGTTAGACGGCACGCAAACGGCGATGTTTGTTTCATTCCGCAGGGGCGTCATCCACCCGGTGGCGTCCACCAAGAGTCGCTCGGCCTCCTTGCTGCAGTGCGTCCACGTGGCCGAAGGACACAGCAAAGCCGTGTTGTGCGTCGACTGCACCGACGACCTGCTCTTCACCGGATCCAAAGGTATAGTTAAGCGACAATTTTTTTCCTGGCTTTTCAGGGGGTGCAACTGATTGGTTGCCTCTTTCAAAAGTTACCTCTGTAACTACGATTCTATGAATCCTGAATGTCCTGCGCTTAAAGCACTGAACGTCCTGGCAGTCTGCAGGAATTAAATATATCTTACATTTTTATCCGGATACACACGCTTGTCAATATTTGTGTTTTCACGTGTGTAGAGACTTCCAAATATGCAAGTCCCAATCAGAGGAAGACTGCAGTTTGCAAAAGGGCTTTTGCGCTGCCTGGTGCTTGGGCCTTAATTTCCCACAATGCCTTGCTCAAACTCCCGCCATGCCAGATGCTGACTCTCTGTCCTCATCTTCCGTCAGACCGCAGTTGCAAGGTGTGGAACCTAGTGACGGGCCAAGAAATTATGTCGCTGGCTGGACACCCCAACAACGTGGTGTCGGTGCGCTATAGCTCCAGCCTGGTCTTCTCCGTCTCTACCTCTTACATCAAAGTGTGGGATATCCGCGACTCGGCCAAGTGCATCAGGACTCTCTGGTGAGTGAGCGGGAAGGGTGGGGAGAGGTGCTCCACAATGTTTTGTACGTCCGTGTTTATGTTCTGGCGACCTGCACACCTTATCATCTCGAGGCCTCGGATTTTAAGTTGAGGCTTATCCTGCAATTAAACTAAACTTGGGCTCATAGAGGTTTGCCCCAGAGTTGACATCACGTGGAGTCATTTCTAGCGATTTCCATTCTAGTTGATTAACATGGACACGCAACATGGTGGACTAACCTGGTTATTAGTTTTGCCCATTTGTCTCAGGTTGTACGTTCTTTGGAGACTTTGCCACCAATTAGCCTTCCAGTCAACTAACAGAGTTATGCGTGTGTCCACATTTATTTTCCAGGGAGCTACGCGATGTGAGGAAAGTTCATTTTCCCATTTGCACTATTGTAGACTGCTGAGGTTACTCCATAATGTTGTGTGCGTCCATGTTTTGGTTCTCCAAAGCTTTATGACTTCTGAACTATTACCACTCTTTCCGACAATTAGCATTTCAACCCACTAAACATGGAGGCACACAACATTGTGGAGTGCTAGTACTACATTCTGGAAAGCTAAACACATCATTCCCACGCAGTGAATCTCAGAACCTCCGATATGTGGAGCAGTTTCTTTTGCTCTTATTCGTCCAGTAAACTGACATGGTCACTCCACAGTGTTGTGTGTGTTCTGTAACACTATATACTGGTACCCCTTTTTGTCTACAGCTCCTCCGGTCAGATTAATGTCGGCGACGTGTGTGCATCCAACACCAGCCGTACAGTCACCATCCCGGCGGGTGAAAACCTGATCAACCAGATTGCACTGAACCCCAACGGGACGGTCCTGTACGCCGCGGCCGGAAACTCGGTCAGGGTGTGGGATCTACGAAGGTTTGGGACCCGACTCCCGTTCCTTTCTTTGCATCTCTATACCGTTTAAGAATATACAATGTATTGACCATGATCAATTATTTCTGTAGGTTTGCATCCACTGGGAAACTCATTGGCCACCAGGGTCCTGTTATGTGTTTGACTGTGGGCCATTCGGGGAACAACCAGGACGTGGTGATCACTGGCTCCAAAGACCACTATGTCAAGGTTTGTTATTCCAGTAAACCAGGGATGGTCAACTTAAATCTTGGACAGGTGGTACAATTTTTCATCAGTGCTACTGGGGGGCACTGATAGGACCACACACTTCCTAACTAGATGTATGAAAAAATATATATTTTTAATATAAACAAAATACGTGCTGTATTGCAAAATATGCATTCTTAAAATATAAACATTTTCATCTTACTTTTTCCATTGCATGTATAAAAGATCCCCTAACCTATAATCCAACAACAAAGGCTTTGAAGCAAACGACAAAATACGTTTTTTTTTTCAGTGCAAAGGGTTCTCTTGCGTGACAATTACGTTCAAGGTTGGCACAAAATTGCTAAACAAGAAACCAACAGGAATCGCAGATTTGCAAGCTTTTTTTTTCCCCTCATATTTTTTCAGATTTTGGTTTTTCCCATTTCCCTCTTCCCTCTGTTTTGTGTGGAAAACTATATTCAATGTTTTTAAGATGTTGCCTATTCAGCGTTTTTCAAGTTTGTTTAAAAAAAAAAAGAAGCAATTTTTCATTTTATTTGTTTTCCCTCTAAAATTAATCAAGAGGCAAATCAGTGTGGTTCTGGGACGCCAGTTGTCTATCCCTGCTGTCGACTGACATGTCAAATAAGAAGGTTTAATCACTCAAATCACTTCTATCCCTCACTATGAAAGCTTCAATATTGGTTCTGCATTTGTGTTAATGTTTGTGTGTAGCTCTTTGACGTGACTGAAGGCTCCCTTGGAAGCATCAGCCCAACGCACAACTTTGAGCCCCCCCACTATGACGGGATTGAGTCTCTGGTAATCCAGGGCGACTTCTTCTTTAGCGGCTCACGCGACAACGGCATCAAGAAGTGGGACCTGGACCGCAAGGACTTGCTGCAGGTGCTGCTTGCGTAATGGCACATGATTAGTGGTACATTAGAAACTGACACGATTGCTCTACAATTTTGTGGGCACTCACGTTTGTGTTCCTGTGAGGTACCGCGCAGATATTTTTTTCTTCCCGCCTAGCTTGCATCAAACCTTGCATTATATGGAGACACAAATTTAAATGCAAGCTAGAGTCAAAGTTGATGAAAGGTGTGGTTGCTCCACAGTGTTGTGTGTCCATGTTTATGTTCCACCCAGTTTACCTCCAAATTTATTTTGAAACATTGCCTTTAACAATGATTAGCAATCCAATATTGTGTCTGGGTTGCTCCACAGTGTTGTGTTATGCTACATATTTTCATTGTTTTTCTACATTTCATCATAATTATTTTTGTTTTTAACTCTCCTTGATCCAATTCTTTAATCAATCCCTTCAACCTTTGTCCCATCAGCAAGTCCCGAATGCCCACCGCGACTGGGTATGTGCCCTGGGGGTGGTCCCCGGCTCGCCAGCCCTCCTGAGTGGCTGTCGTGGAGGCGTGCTCAAACTCTGGCACACAGACAGTCTGGCTGGCCTGGGCGAGCTCAAGGGTCACGACAGCCCCATCAACGGCATCTCCACAAACTCCAGCCACTTGTTCACCGCCTCTGAGTGAGTTTGCATATTCATTTGCGAACAACTGATGAGGATTTTTTTTTTTTAATGCTGATTCCGATATTGGGGAGAATTCCAATAACAAATTAAGTGGCCAATTACTTTGAAAATATATATTGCTTTGTATAGTGAATTTAACATTACAGCAGAAAGAAAAATTTCACAAAACCAACATTTTTTTAATTTTTTTTTTTGGGTCGGGATTAGATTTCATTATCATTGTTTTATATGGAAATGCATAAAAAAAAGGTGGGGCTGTTCTAGGTTTGTCCAGATTAGATTAAGTCACTAAGCAGAGCGACGTCAGTTATTATTCAATGCCAGCAGTTTTCAGAACCTCCGTTACCCTAACACTTGAGAAAAAAAAAATATCTGGGGTTGAAGACCGAAATACGTCTTTAGGAATGATAATAGTCCGTGCTCGACTTGTATGGTGGTTACAGTATGCCATGTCTACCTTTTAAGGGACTTGTCGCACGAGGAAATTTATCAACACATCATCGCTAACGTCTCTTTTGGGGGGGTGAGGAGTGTTCTTTCGAGAAGGAGGGTGCATTTGATATTTCAAATGAGAACAAATGCTTGATTTTGTTGTGGTTGTTTTTGTCCCTCAGTGATCATACAGTGAAGATCTGGCGTGCACGCAGCGGCGGACTGGACGGCACTTTGGAGGCGGTTGACAATGCAGCAGACGAGGTGGCGAGAACTGAAGGCATTTAGGCACCTTCTGATGGACACGGTTATGATGTGCACTTTGATTCCCCTGATGCTTAATCTCTATGCCCGTACTAAGCCCCAACACACACACACGGCCACTAAGTGATAACTACTTATCAAGGTTGCTTTAAGTGCATTTTCCAAACATTAGCGATTTCTTTAAGAATTATAGTGGTCCAACATGGCTGCCGCTCGTGCTCTGAATTCTTGGATGGAAGGTGTCGGGTTGCTAGCCGGTCTAAACAACCCAGCCCTGCCGCTTCCTGTTGCTGGATGTCCTCAAGTCAAGTCACTTGTAAAAGTGTCTTCATGTGACCCAAAAAAGCCACAAGTCTCCTTAACTCTTCTTTTTAAATCCATGGTTTTGTTAATTAAGTGTCCAAATGTGAAAAACGATGCTGGATGTGTCATATTTATGTAAACGTAGACCACGCTTGATTGTTTGTTGTGCGGGCTTCAAATTACCATGCAATGCAATTGGTTTTCTTGGCACGTAAGTCTTAAAAGTGAGGTTTTTTTTCTTTTTTTTTTTTAAGGATGAAGCCTTTAACACTATGTATTCTCAATATAGGCTACATACGGTGACATGCTCTGCACTTCATACACACATTGGCCCGCTCAGTCCTTTGTGTCTGAGTCCACGCTCACAACACTTAATGTACCGTATGTTGACATGGGCCATGCCCGCATCGCGTGTTGATGCGATTATGTTCTCATTGCAAAGATGATCACATGGTCTGTAGTCCCTCCACGAATGTTGTTACACCGTCACTACATGTAGATTGACATGGTTAGTGCTCACGACGTATATGTGACATGGTCCATGCACATTTCATGTGCAATTGTTATTGACTCACTCCATGTTGATATGGTCTGTTCTCACTTTGTGTATGTTGATATAGTCCACTCTCACTACATGTTGTCATGGTCTGCGCTCTCTTCGTGTCTGTGATCACGCTTATATGGAAAGGCTTCATGCTCATTATGAGTACACCACATGGTCCGTGCTCATTCCACCTACGGGAGACACGGCTATGGATGTGGTCTGCACTCACTTATTGTGCATTGACCGCATGCTCACCCTTGTTTTCGCCTTGCTCACTTTTATCAGAGGGCTTCTTATCGTGAGCTATGAGTGAGGCTCACTCTTTAGCATAGCAAATCGCTATTTATGTCATTTTATGTCACAGACCTTTTTGTAGAGGCGAGGCCTTCAGATTTCATGAATGTTTTGGTGATGACGACGCAAATGTGATAATGTTTTCTTTTGGGACCACCACTAGGAACGCTTTCTGATTTTATTTAATTAATTCCCGCTTAGATTATTTTTGTTGTTAACAGTTTGGTTCAGCGTAATTCCGGACGTTCCCTCTCCTTTTGGAATTGTAGAAGCCATCTTCCTAATGGCCGTCCGTCTCTGTAGCTATTCTAATGTCAGATGATGCCCCGTGAGAATAAACGCCATCTGTCAAAAAACAAAACTGATCCCACGTGCTTTCATTTTTGCACAAAACACTGTTGTTGTTTTTTCCCCCCTCATCAAATTTAGTTTTTATACTCTCAAACTACTCGGGTGAAAATCTGTATGAGAACAAATAAATATTCCTGCTTTCCACAGGACACATTCTTCAAAACTAGGGGCCTCTTTGAATTCTTATATCGTTTTCATCTAAGTCCCACCCAGTCACCTCAGATGTGCCCCAAGGCTCTGTCCCAGGCCCCCTATTGTTTATCTACCTCCTTCCCCTTGTCACTATTTTCCAAAAATGGTAACAATGGAAACCTATCCAACACTGCCTGCAAACATGTCAGACGCATGTCCTACTACACTCACAATGACTTAGTTAGGAAAAGTGTAGTCGGATTCAATTGAAACAAGGAAAGGAAGCACGTTTTCATAGCTCCTTGACCTGATGGCCTAATCCAACAATGGTGCCATGAAGGTTCGGAGATTTAACGTTCCGAAGAGGCACCCATGACATTGCGCGATGTACTATACCTGTGAAAAAATTACCAAACATAGCCACCAGGTGGCAGCAGCAGCTAAGGCAGACAAAATGAACCCAGTGGCAGTGCTGCGTCTCAATAGCTAAACACGTCACACAAGTTCATCCCAGTTGATTGTGGTCTACACTTTCTGCGTGCATGTTGAGTTGGTCTGTGTTTACCACGTAAGTATGGTCACAAGCTTGCCAAGTCTGTTGACATGACTCATAGAACACGTCAACAGGCATGATGTAACTATGTGATAGTGTGTCTGTACATTGATTATGGCCCATGCTCTGTTGACATCTTCTACACATGCTATTTGTATGCTGACATAGTCCCTGCTCACTACATCTAGAGTGGATAGAAAGTCTACACACCCCTGTTAAAATGTAAGGTTTTGTGATTTAAAAAAAGAGGTAAAGACAAATCAGCCGCCATTAATATACATTGTTTAACCTGTGCAAGTCCACTGGGAAAAAAACTCAATCAAATCTTAAAGAGAAAGTAAGTAAAAATAAACGAGTGCGCTCATTTGGAAGCACAGGTGTGCACATGCACCTTCTAATAACGGGAGGTATGACTGTGTTAGCGTTAGGAATTAACCAGTCCCATTCAAAATTGTGTGATTTAGCACACAAGTGCCTCCATTTAAAATGCCTCTGATTTACCTCTAATAACATGAAACGGTTCTCGTGGGTTTTTACGAACATTTTAGTGGTCACGTCTTTTGTCACAAGCAATGATTCGCAGCGAGCTTCCATAGCATCACAAGGATCTCATTGTTTCTTTTATTTAACCAGGAAAGGTCCCGTTGAGTTACAGTTACTCTTCTCACGGGGACTCTTAGCCAAGACAGACGGCAGAAAACTGCAGATTAAACAAAAAGACAACAAGGACACACACTACACAATTGACACTCCGAAAAGTGAAGAAGAGCAGTAGACATTACACGGGCAAGCTAATACAAACAGACATCGGGGAGAGACATTGGGTTAAAAACAGTTGCATTGTTCCCTCAGGGTTGATTTTCAAATGTTTTTAAATGAACCAAATATATTACTGTTCAGGAACTACAAGTATCATTGCAAACTTTCAGTCCAACTTGCCTTGTTGTTTCCTCAAAGCCTCCCGGGCGGCAACACGTTGATGCTTATTAAAGCGCGGGCGTTCATTCATCCTAATTTAAAAACAGCAGCAGCAGCACGCGGACCTTTTTGCAGCATTGCACATGTGGGAGGAGATGCCAACTCAGCGCAACTTTTCATTGGGAACACCCTTTGAATTCAGGGCACGGGGATTCTCATTTAAGACCTTACTTTCTTTTGTTTAGTGTGCTATGCTAAGTTAAGGCAGTTTTAATGTTATTGTAGTTAACTTATTTTATCTATCTTTAATGAGGAAAATTATGGGGGGGTTTCCCCCATACCTGTCCAGCTGATGCAAAAATGTCACTGATGTTTTTCTTACATTGTGTTTAATAATAAAGTGGATTCACTGTCTTGTCTTCAAGGCCTGATGCAATTAAATGTGAGACTTTTCACCTGCCTGCTGCATTCCTGTCAACTCAGCAGATATTTTCACTGTATGTATTTGGAATATTTGGAATTGGTGTCTTTTGGCTTTTTTTTTAAATGTCATGATAAGCTTCAGGTTATGGTGTCGAAAAAAAAAAGCCACTTGTTACGCAGCATCTTTCATGGGTGGGACTTTTGCTGAAATATGACCTCCATGTTGACTAGCACTAACAGATGTCCAGTGTTTGCCTCTCAGCTTCATGCTGGGCTTGCTAATTACCGTTGTCTTGCTCAAGCAGCCATCTAGATCATGTAGAGAGCTTCACCGCCATCTTTGTTTTGGTCACACTGGGAACCGTGCCCCAAAGTGAGTCGCTATTGCTGATTGTGATGAAGAGTGAAACCCCCAGTCGGCTAGACAAGGCTTCTCTGTGAGAGGTTAGCATGGATGCTAACAGTGGTTAGCGTTGCACCGCTGCCATTTTGCTCCGGGCGTGTCCGAGGTGGTCAAGATGGTACCCGATGGCGAACCATCTGCCGAATCACAGCTGGGCTGGACCACCCTAGTGTGACTTTGACGACTTTCTTTTCCAAGGTGCGGCTTTTTCTTGGGCTTTTTTGGAAGTGATGTCACATGTAAATCATCACTCTTTGTCAAATTTTGTTTTGAGTGCTTCACTTATTTTTACACTTGCAATCAATTACATATATTGATCCAGACACTTGAAATGGAAACCTCTTTCACCTTCAAGCCCCTTCTCTCTCCTTCTTTTATCTCTCTCTCTCTCTCTCTTTTTATTTTTCTTTCTCCCTCATTAGCGAATTGTGAATTTCCTCTGTCTTTCTGTCATTCTCTGTTTGGCCACTTCGCCTCTTCCCCTTTTCCTCGCTTAACTCTCTCCTGTGCTTTCCCTGCCTCTGCCTCTCACCTGTTCTCTCTTTCTCTTCCTCTCCCCTCTGCCTCTTCTCTCTCTGTCTCTTTCCCTCTCTCACTCAATCCCTCTCTCTCCAATATTCTTTCTGTTTCTCTCCCTCCCCCCTGTCCTCTCCCTTTCTTTTCCGTATTTCGTTACTTTGTCTCTGAACTTCTCTCCCTCTCTGTTCGTGTCCACTCTTTCTTTTTCTGTCTCTCTTGCTCTATCACTCACGTTGCCTCATTCACTCTCTCTGTTTCTTTCTTTCCATCTCTGACTCTCCTTGTTTTCTCCCTCTCTCAGCATCTCTATCTCCCCTCCCTCCCTGAGTTGCACTAACCTTCCCTCTCGACTTCCCTTATTCCCCCTCTCTCATTCTCACCGTGAGTGCTATATTACAGGTATGAATGTAATTATTACACACAGTTGCTTTAATCCTCAGCCAATTGAAAGCCTTCCTTCCCTCACTCTCTGCCCCCCCCTTCCCTGCCCCACTCTTTCTTTCTCTGCCTCAGTGTTGTCACACACTCCCATCCTTTTCCCGCGCTTGGAAGCTTCCACACGTCGGCGCTCGGGCGGGAGCATCGGACGGAGGAGCCTCCTCCTTCCTCGTCCTCAGTCCCACCACTTCCACCACCACCACCAACTCCCATTCGTCTTCTCCCCCGCGACACGACCACCATCATCATCATCCAGCTCCTTTCTGTCCCTCTCATGCCCGCCACTGAGGCTTTTCTGCAGCTTGGAGCATGGCGTGCATCGGGGACGCGGACCCCTTCACCGCGGCCATCCCCGCCACCAAAGTTGAACTCACAGTGTCATGCAGGTACAGAACATGCCTCGTTTACTCTCATGTGTATGTGTGCATGTGATGCTTAATTTGGGCGAAGCTGTCGTGTGTGTGTGTGTGAGCTGACACGTGTGGAGATGTTTCACATTGGTGGCAAGACTGTGCTTTATTTATTATTGTTAATTTTATACGGCGCTGCCTTGACTTATTAGGTTGATTTATTCCGTGACCATGCTTACAACTCAGTTTAAAAGAATTGAAATGCCATAACTCTGTCCAGACCACAAAAAAATTAGGTTAGACCTTTTTAATAAGGGGAAAATAACACTGTATCGTATAAGACATAAGAGAATAATATTATGGCGCATAATCCGTGTGTTGGGTGTGTACCTTCAAGGGGTGTGGCAAATTGAGTCGGATTGGCCGGTTGGCATGCGTGTGAGTGTCTGGGTGTGAGTCGTGGCTCATGGCAGCTTTTAGTGGCTGATGTTTTAGTTTGTTCAGTAAACAATTGGAAGTGAAGGCTCTTAAAAACCGGTACATTGGGGGGACTGATACGCTAACTAGGGTACCACTGTAGCTGTATTGTATTAAAGGTTGATTTTTTTTTTTTAATTCGATCTGATGAGGTGTTGTACCTGTCATATTATATTTCAATATTATTGTGTTAGCTATTAGTTGTGTACAGCAATGTGTCACACTGAGAGCTGTTCCTAATATTTTGACCCTCTGGTGCAGCTCAACAGGCTCACAAAAATATGAGAAACTGCTCTCAGTATGATTGAATTGAAAGTCAGCATACCGTATTAAAGGCAGACGTTTTTTTATTTTTTTATTAATTGGATCTGACGAGATGGTGTTCCTAATGAAGTGTCCAGGTTGTGTAGATGGTGCTAGACAACTACTACATATTCCCGATTGTTTATCATGATGCACATGGATTTATTCCCCTCCTCCCACAATGAATAGAGTGGGCGTCCCTCTGTGACGGCGTCTGCGTCCCAGTTTAGTCACCGGGTTCACTTAAGAAAAACAAATGAAAAATAAAATTCCTCTTTTGGGGGGAAAAAAGGGAGTAATGGTAATAATCTCTGTCGCTCACCAATACAGCAGCACCTCAACGGTTGCAGCTGAGGAAACTGGGCACGAGGGGGACCAAATAAAAATTACTGTATCCTCACAACATTAAAAAATGATTAATATTATCATCGAGCATAGTAGAAATCGTAGTACCGGCCAGCCGTGTGTAAATTTCATTCATATTTCAAAGATTGGCCAACGGAATTGAAATTTATCAGCGACTGTTTCACATGAGCTAAACATGACCAAACGATTAGTGACAGCTTGGTTGGCTTGCTTGATTAACGCCAGTAGACAAGAGTCACCTTCAGCTTTTATCTCACTCAGCATCAGGGAATTTGGTAGGAATGCATATCATGTGTAGATCCCCCAAAAAAGTCTCAAGAAGGCATGCCTGAAGACACATGAAGTCCCCGTCATTTTGCAGATGTTCCTCAAAGACAAACTCACCCTATGGATTTTGTCAGATTGCTACCAAATTTGAATCCCAAATACCAGACAGATGGGCGGACGATAAATCGTGAAGCCTTCCAGTTTTTGTCATCGCCTGCGGATGGAGCAGGGTGTTGAAATTTTATCATTTGCCATTGGTTCAAGAGGGAACCTCTCATTTTTGTAAATTTCAACTCCTAAAACCAGTTTCATCGGGAAAAAGACTTTGGTTTGCACGTCTGTATAGATAAGCACAAAAAAACTGACCATGACCACAAAGACACAGGATGCAGCAATTTTTGGTTCAACAAGGCACCCAATAACGTTAGTAAAAAATCAGAACCCGGAAACTTATTTCACTTGGCAACACGATTTGTCAGGCATGTCTACCATAAGTAGACCCACAAAAAAGTACCAACAGTCCGTGCCCAAAAAGACGCAGGAAGTATAAGCGGCTGTCGTAGTGCACCCTAGAAAGTTTCACTTAATATGAAATTTGGTCCATCACAAATCGGTTCACAACATAGTATCAGGAAGCCATGCCCGAAAAGACACCTGTAGTCTGCCATATTTGAAGCGGCCAAATTTTCCATTTCCAGAGAACCGTTCAAGTCAAAGTGCTCTTTGAAATGAAATGTACGAATGTCACGTGTCTGACGATGAGGCCTATCTGGCAAGAGTCACAGGCTTCCCACCCTTCTGCATGTGCTGGATAGGCGGTGTGATATTCTCACTTTGCTGTGGTGCGTAATGTCTGGAAGATGGTTCACATTTACATCGGAGCAGAAGGACTGACATGCACACGCACAAACACACGTTTGAGTGACAGCGTGTTGCGAGCAGACGCCATTGAGCAACCACGCAGATGTTGGGAAAGTCAGAGCGTCAAAGATCTCACGACCGCCGCCTGTCTCAGGGTCCGAGCGCATTGTGGAGTTGGAGCCGTGTGACATTTAGGGCCCACAAAAGGCGAGGCGGAGGAATTGACGCGTTGAGATGTAGTTCCATTGAAGACTCCCTGCCGACCCCGCTGCGAGGTGGGTCGATGTGTCAGTGCCAATGTTGCGCTTTTCTCGCATCTGTGAAAAAAGAGACACCATACGTGCAACAACAGCACTGAGGAAGAACCTTTAAGGGATGGAATCAATATGCTCTACTGTATTGGCGTTTTTTTTTTTTTTCACCAAAAGTACGAGGAACATGTATTGGAAAAATGTTGTCGATTTTGTCTTTCATACAGCGCATTGCAGCCCACACAGAACATTACTGAAAATACAACAAACAAAAAAATACTGCATAAATAGCATATATGTCTTTCACGCCCAAAATTTTCAGTTGCACAGGCATTGTAAAATTGAGTTTCTGACTGAAAAAAGTCATAGGTGTATATTTTGTCTTTCTTTCCAACAAAAAATGACACTTTTGAAGGGGGGTTAAGTCTTAGACTTTCACGCTGAGATCCTGTAAAATTTTAACTTCCAAGCCACAACAGATGATTAATTTCCTAGAGATGCCACTGAAGCCCATGTGGCTTTATTTATTTTTTTAGCATAGTCAGTGGTTTAAGACTTTGTGTTTCACACATTCTCCCCCCAAAACTGCTTCAATCGAAACAGTTGATACCTCATTTTGGGTTTCATATGAACTCAGTAAAACTACTTAAAAAAAAAAAAAAAAAACAGCAAAAAAAAAACATGATTTTCCAGGCCGTTTAAAATGGGTTTACAACATAGACTTTCACACAGATATTTCACAAAATTGCTGCATCCGATCCATAAATGGAGATCACGTATTTTTGTGAATTTCACACAGAATGCAGTGAAACAACATGGAAAAAATGCGGCACAAAACTGATGCTTTCACAGACTGGTAAATGGGGTCTAAGACTTTGTGACGTTAACACAGGCAAATTTGCCTCTTCAGAGCACATCATATTTGGTCCCTTTCATACAGAACTCAGCTAAGCCACACGAAAGAAGGGGTACTCTCAGGGAAGAAAAAATTTGAGTTTAAGACTTCACATAGAGATGCCAAAGATGGCTGAATCTTTTGTCATTTCACACGGAACCGAGCGAAGACAGATAGCAATGTCAAAGTGTCCTTATATTGAAGCCTTTTGCACAAATCACCTCAAAGTCTTTTCACAGAGAACCCAGCAAAGGCAGGATATTTCCATATCTTTGTGCGTGTTCTCATTCCAAGACAGTAAATGACATCAGCGCCTATGTCTGAATCAGAATCAGAATGCCCTTTAACGTGATTGGATGCCATGTATAAAATACATCAGGCGAGTGTCAAGTGTCATTACGGTTTTCTTAGCACCTCCAAAAGGTGAAATATTGACGTCATGATTCAGTGTTGTGTGTAGTTCATCCAGAGCAAGTACTTGGAAAACGCAGAAAAACGCTCAGTGTAACAGCTTGGCTGATAGGGTCTTTAAAACCTTAGGACCGAATGGCACCCTTGTGGTCATTCAAGTCAAAATGAGTTAGTTGTTTTCCAGTCTGACCCACTTTCCCGCCGCACTTCTATCCCGCACGGTGCCGTGTTCTCCGTCATAAATGATGGAACTCCAAATTAGCTTGAGCAACTTTTGGACTGCCTCCAAGTCTTCTTCTACTTCTTCTTAAGTCTTTCTGTCTTTAAGACAATTAAGATGTGTTTAGACTGACATCCTTTTGTATTTAGGTCGAGTTCGATTGTCATTTTAAGCAATTAATGTTCCAGTAGAGTGACAGGTGGTTGCTCCTCAATGTTGTCTGCCTCCATGTTTATGTTCTGGGGATCTAGGCTCCTTATTAGTTCCATCCGGTCTGCCTCGGAGCCTATGTCATGGAGACGGCATCTTTCCAGGCAGTAAGCATCTCACTAGAGTCCAGCGTGTAGTTGCTCCACAGTGTTGTGTTCCTCCACGTTTTATGTTAAGTGTCCCTTGAGTCTTACGTTACAAGGAGGCGGCAGCTCATCATTTTTGAATGACTCAAAATTTTGCCAAGTCTACCTTGGATCTTGTGCGGAAGACGGCGTCTTCAGCAACAATTAGCATTTCGGTAGAATCTGACGGGTGGTTTGCCCCACAATGTTGTGTCCATCCATGTTGCATCCAGTTAATGCCTCCCTCTGACTGTAGTTGAGTCTTTTAATACATCGCCGTTGTTATGTGTGTATTTGTAGACTTTCACCTAGAAAAGTAGTATGTCAATTTGCACTTTATTTTGCAATAATGGAAATGAAAGTCTGGTCTCATCTGGCTTTGCGTCTAAAGCAGCTTTTAAGCAGCGGGCGGCCATGTTGCGGCGAGCACGTGACAGGTCGCTGGTGGGAGTTCAAATGTAATTCAAGTGTAATTTCGGTGTCTGGAGGGAACACTGCCGTAAATGTTTGATGAGCGCGGAGCCACTCAGCCGGGGCCTCCCACCAGGGGACACTAGTTCTTTTTTTTTTTTTTTTTTTTCATTTTTTAATTTAGCTACATTTCAAAAGCGAGCGGGTTGGCATGAACAAATACACATGACACATGCTGCACGTGCACTTATACACATATTCACGCACATTTTCACACACACACACACACCCCAATACACTTGTACAAAAAACTAGGTACACTTGTCTACACACACATGTACTGTATGATATACACATTTACACGTGTAGACACACACACACACACCCCCCCACCCCCGCGCACGCATGCACGCACACACACACTTTTACCAAGACTTGGTTGACACCTTCGGATACGTGTGTATTCACAAACACGCACGTCTCAACCAATACACGGTGGACACCTGCACACTCACAAAGGCACGCACACACACACACACACGCACACACACACTTTGATTGTAGTTGTTTTCTGCCTTATTTCTTGGCTTTTTATCCGCCATTTATCTGGTTTGGCAGGTGAAGTCTCCCACTTCTCACTCCCACACACTCGCGAAGCTCTTGGATGCCATCCTGTCGGCTTATTATCATTTATTTAAGGGAGGGTTAGTTTTGGGGATTGGGTTGGGGTGGGAGTGGAGGGGTGGTATGGTACCATCTGGGCCACGCTGGGATCAGCAGAAGCCGTGAGCCTGATCCAGAAACATCACTTGACATCAACGGCTGCACGGCGCTCGCCGCCTGTCAAGTGGGACGGGACAGGACGGGACACGAGCGACACCGCGCTCGCCCCCCAGCTAGCATGATAGCTTCATCATCCAAACAACCCCGACGCCCCCACCAAACAGCCCTTCACAGCCCCTGCAGCAATTTAGAGCAACTGCTGGCATTGGCACATCACATCCGCGCACACTCTGTCAATGGAAAATGACACCCTATGTAAGTTTTTATTTGAGATATGTTAATGCTTTGTGTTACATTGGACGTTGTACAAATTCCTTTTGGACACAAATACTGTCAGATGTAATGCAACTTCCCGTTCGCCATAATTCTACCTTCTGATCGACTTGCTGTGCTGCTTTCGTCTGATCGTAATTGTACACCCCCTACGACTTCCAATCAGCCTTAATCCGCCTTCCTGTGCTCCCGTGCGTTACTTCCTATCGACTGCAATACTACTTCCTGTACTACTTCCTGTCACGCCTAATTGCGTTTCTCTACCACTTCCTCCTGAATGTAATTCCACTTCCCACGCTACTTCATCCACAATACCACTTTCAATACTCCTGTTCCGCGTAAATAATACCGCTCTCCTTCCTGTTGGCTATAATACAACTTGCTGTGATAATTCCTGATTTAGTTTTTTTGTACATTCTATGCTACTCCCTGTGCTAATTCCTGTCAGATGTATTTCTCCATGGTGTGCTACATCCTGTGCTGCCTTTTGCTGGCCATAATTCCTCTTTCTGTGTTATCTCCTGTTAGCCAGAACACAACTTCTTGTGTTTGGCTCCTGTTCAGTAGACTGACATATAGGTTGGCAAAATATATCTTCCTCTGCCAATTCTTGCATTGCTTCCTGATGTCCATAATTATTTTGTGCTACTTTCTGTGAGACATAATGCTGCTTCCAGATCATTTTCAATTATGTTCCACAAGAACCCGGTAATTTTTCATTGTGTTGTATCATGAGCTTATTGGTTTTTTTTATTGTCATATGGCTATTATTTTCATTGCATTATATCAGCACCCAATTGCTTTAAATTGTGTTACAACAGAAACCTTTTGGTTTTCATTTGCACGTATCAGTTCCCATCCATTATCTGAATCGCTTCTCCTCACGAGGGTTGCGGGCATGCTGGAGCCTATCCCAGTTGACTTCGAGGCAGCCTCAACTGGTTTCCATCTAATTGCAGGACACACATACTGTGGACGAAAAAAAACATTCACACTCACAGTCGCACTTAGGGTCTTCAACCAACCTACCGAGCATCTTTTTGAAATTTGGGAGGAAACCCACACAGGCACATGGAGAGTAAGTTCCACACAGAAAAGTATCTGAAATCGAACTCATGACCTCCACACTTTGAGGTGGACGTGCTAACCAGTCGACCGCCGTATCAGTACCCTATTTTTTTCAAATTGTGTGATGGCAGAACCCTTTTGGTTTTCTATGTGACACAACACTTTGGGTTTCCCTCCAAGCTCGTCTTTAATTGATTTCCTCAGTTCAGAGCAGCTGCTCGGCGTCGGGTGTTCCTCATCCTCCTTGTCTTCATCCTCCTCCTCCTCATCGTCCTAACCCATCGGTCCCGCAGAGCCAAGATGGCGGCGTCATGTAAATTTGATGGCGCTGAGGGAAAGCAAAAAGAGAGAGAAAACAGGCTGCCTACGCCTGAAATATTTAATAAGCTCCACTTTATGTTGCATTCTGGAGTCTCTTTAATTCTTCTTGCCTCAGTGGCGACCAATCAAAGGCCGGCGGTCAGAAAGGAGTCTTTGTTTGTTTGTTGGCGTTTGCTGAGGATGCTTAATTAAGATGCTTTTCAATTAGCGCTAATGTTTGTCTCTTGTTTTCTTGCTCTTTAGAAATCTGCTGGACCGAGACACCTTCTCCAAATCGGATCCTAGTAAGATGCAAGCGCATGCACGTGCACACACACGCACACACACACACGCACGCACACGCACACGCGCATACACCCCCCCATTTAAATGTCTCCACATAAGATCCTTGGCCGACTGGCATACCTAATTCATGTAGTTCCCTTAAAATAAATATGGACACAACATTGTGGAGTGACCGCTTGACAGGCTACTGGAACTTTAACCATCAAGATGCAGTCTTTGCATAATCTAAGAAAATTTACATAAGGTAGTTCCCTGGAACACAAACATGGATGCACGCGACATAGTGAAATGACCTTTTCAATCGACCGGAATGTTAATTATCAGCAAACATGCATAATCTACACTTTGTGTAAGATTTGAGGCAGACTGGGTGGAAAAAGGAATATGTGAGTCAACCCCAATCTAAAGATATAAGTAAAAACAACTCGCTTTGCTTGCTTTGTTGTGCTCACTAGCATTATCGCCAAAAATGTCAATAATTTACATTTGACAGTTTTCCATTTTAAATGACTGTTTTAGCCTCCACCAAAACACAAAGTGTGTTTTTTACAGAGTGGATGCGCACGACATTGTGGAGTGACTTCTCGTCAGATTGTACTTAAATGCCATTTAGGATGTTGTCTCCTCATAATGTGAGAGCTGACACTGACTGGGCTGGACAAATAAGTCACGGAACATAAAATGAATGCGCACAAAATTGTGGCGCGATTGTCGGAGTCTGCATGAACACTAACACTTATTGAAGCCATTTCCACATGATCTAAAAATACTTCCTGAACTCGTAAATCGTGTAGTTCCCTAAAACATAAACACACAACATCGTGGAGCAACCACATGTCAAAGTCTACTGGAACCCAAATTGTAGTTAACACCATGAATCCATAACATTACCTCTGATGCAAATGCTCGAACTCACATTATTGACACAATTGACAATTTAAGGCCAACTGAGTCGAATTCATCAATTGCATACTATAGCTCTCTGGGACTCAAACAGACGCGCACAGCATAGTGGAGAGACCAAGTCAACTCTTGTAGCGTTTTCTTTTTATGTACAGTGTTGCATGTTCCTATTTGATGTTGCATTGTGGATGTTGGGGTCTCATCTGGTTGCATATGCGCCGTCGTCCTTTAATCCAACATGAAACATCAGAATACACGTGCTATCTGTATTGCTATGTGTTTACATGTGTGCGCGTGCGTGAAATCACCACGCTTCAAACTTAATTATGGCACTCAAATATAATTTGTCCAAACGGTCCAAAAGGTCTGTCCGAAAAGTTCCAGGTGTGGCACCAAGCTGTTTTTCAATCCCAAACTATGAATTGTCCCCTTTAACAAGGGCCAGACAACTGAAACGTAATGTTAGTCCATTTTTATTATTAGAAGAAATAATTCCAAGCATCAATCCTCACGAGGGTTTCGGTTGTACTGGAGCCCGGGCCATCCCATTGAACAAAATAAAAAGCGACCGTGACATCATTCCTATTGGACTTTGGGGATATTTCCTTTCCCATAGCCCCCATTTCATCCCGCCCAGTTTACTCAACACACCACGCACACGTGTGCGTATATAAGAGGGGCAATATGCACAAACAGTGGAATTTCATCCGGCTTTATAAGCTAATATGAATATGGTACGCCAGTGTGCGCCCAAGGCCCTGAATATGTGGCCGTGCATGTATGCGTGTGTGTGTGTGTGTGTGTGCTGAGGCGCTCTAATGCTGTGTGACTGTGGCCAGTGACTGTCAGCATAGCAGAGACATGGACGCAGCACAAGTGCCTCCTTGTATAAACGTTGGCCCCGGCAAGGATGCTCATCCTTCCTCCTCCTCTCTCGCTTCCCCAAAAAGAGGAACCTTGACTTACAAATTGAATTTGTTCTGAGACCAAAGTCGTAAAAGGAAACACTCTGATCTTTCCATCCAAAAATCAATTAGCACAATGTCTTAAACAGCATTTAACATTCCAGTAAACTGCAGAGGTCACTCCACAATGTTGTGTGCCCCTCATGTTTATGTTCTAGCAATTTATTTGTTCCACCCAGTCTGCGTCAGATCTTTCATTATGTCATCAAGACGCCGTGAATGATGATTAGTCTTCCGTTTGACTGGCAGTTAGACCACATGTCTTATTTGTTCTGCTTAGGCTCAGATCTTATTAGTGACAATTAGCATTACAAGTGACTGACTAGTTCACTCCACAATGTTGTGTGCGTTCATGTTTCTTTCCTGGAGAGCCATGCTTTTTAATTCATACGCAAAGTCTTCCTCTGATATGATTAGTGAGGTTTGATACCACTTTTTTTCAAGACTGATACTAGTTTGAGTATTCATTTTTGAGTACTCACTGACACAAATACCAAGTATAGATACCACTCGTACTTTTGTTAAATTAATAAGAGTTGGTACTTATATTAATAACAGTTGGTACTTTTGAGTAAAGCCCTTTCTGTATTTGTGGCACACTTGATGAATGAATTCATCATATTTCTTTATTTTGAACGTGTAAAAATGACGATAAATGTTCGACAAAACTGATAAAAATTAAAGTAGCATTAAGTAAAATTAAAGCAAAATTGTTTTGTACTTGTTCAAAATGGAGTTTGTAGAAGGAGGAGTAGGAAGAAATAAAGCAAATGATTTGCAAATGAGTCAGAAAGTTCAAAGAACTGCAACTTTACGACACATGGAGCATCAACACATTCAGAGTATCGAAGTCAAGCGTGGGCAAACTACGGCCCGGGGGCCACATGCGGCCCGTTAAACGTTTTAATCCGGCCCGTCTAACTTGAAAAAAATTAAATGAATAAACCGTGTTAATATTTTGTTTTCTAAATACTGTGTTTTTTCAAAGACATATATTGTTGTAACGCTTTTGTTCACTTTCATTTAAAATTAGATGTTTTTTTTATCTCCGATGAGGTGAGGTTACCAAAACACTCCTTCCATCCTCTCCTGGTCCGCCCCTTTTGTCAAATTTTAGAACCCATTTTGGCCCGCCAATCAAAAAGTTTGCCCACCCCTGAATTCTAAGTAATGATCGCAATCTGTTCTCAAACCTTCTTCTCTATGACATCATTTCCTCGCACTTGGTGAGACGAGCACATCTCCAGTACGTTAGTGGTAGCGGCGGTGGCGCGAATGCTAATGAAATGTCACTTTAGTGCCGGATGATCGCCTCGCTCTGCCTTTCCACCAGCACTCTGTCTTAACGGGGAGGTTAAAAAAAAAAAAAAACACGGAGACTCCCCCCTAGGGACGGGAAACGCTCACATGTCAATAATATCGACCGTCCTCACTCGATAAGGAGGACATTCCGCTGCACTCTAACCTCGTTTTTCCTCTCCCACCTACGCAAACAACAACCTTGCCCCCCCTTTCATCGTTTCTCCCTCCATCCTCCCCCCACTGACATATCATCACGCTGCAAGGCAAACTTCTAGTGACATTTAATTAGGGAGTTTTCCCGCCACAACGGCGTCCGGGGGAAAACAAGCTCTCAGCTCGTCAGCATGAAGTTGTCACTGTTGAAATGTTCTGTTGCAAGTCTTCTCTCCATTTCGTCCTTCTCTCCGCAGTCTGTGTGCTGTACACGCAGGGGATAGCAAACAGGGAATGGAGAGAGGTGAGTCACAAATGGCATTTTTTTGCTCTAAAATGGTGGCGGCTGACGGTTTTGAGACGCTGACAATAGGAACAAGACTGTTGTTTTCACAGTTTTTATGCCACAAGAGGATGAAATGTTTCTTGTGGTGTTTTCTTGTCAACAAATGTTTTATGCATCACATACGGGAAGGCTCCCAAATGCCAGCGAGCAGGTTAACGCGCTGCTTTGATGCCGTCTAATGGGCAAAGTCCGTATTAGTGTAATTGCATCCCAGTGGGATGCGTTGGCGTTACAGTCGCTGGCTACTGGATTGACTTTCACTCAAAACACGTGTTTAGTACAATGCTGGAGATAAAATTGTTTTAGATTTTTATAAATCTTTTTTTTTTTTTTAAACATGTTTGTATTATGTGTTTGGAATATTTTTTGTTTTCTTTTTTATTTGTTAAATTTTAAAATTAAAACAGAAATTAAGGGGTTTTTTTTCATTAAAAATTGTTACGTTCCCTGTTACAGGTTTTTTAACCCCCCAAATCTAAACAGGATTTTTTTTTTGCCTTATTTCTTTCTAATTTTAATTGAAAGGGGAAGTTAAGTAAAAAATGTTCCTTTGTTCTTTATACGTTTTATGCACCCTCACTAGGACATCATGATTAGTGTTGTATTTGTGGAATATCAATTAAGCAGCAAAATTCACCTGTTTTTATTCATTTTAATGCGCGGCCATTTTGCCTCGTTTTATGGGTTCGACATGAGTCGTTCATAAGATGACCCCTTAGGCACTGTGACGTCATTTTCAGTCCACAGCAAATGGCAATACAACGCAAAATGGCCGGGCCCTGAGATGGATGAAAATGGCTGGCTTTTGCTGCTTAATTCATATTCCTCAAATGCAACATTATTCAGAATTCCCTAGTGGGACAACCTAGAACATATTATTGAAATGAACATTTTTGTCTTGATTTCCCCTTTAATTTTGTGATTATAATTTTATGATTTATTTGTTAAATTCATCATAAATCTATTGAAAAATAGTGCAATTTCTTAACATTTTTATTTTGTTTTTCTAAACCCCCCCAAATATAAATTACTTTTTTTTTTTTAAATTCTCACTTTTTTATTTTTAGTTTATATATTTATTTGTATATTTTATTTTGTTATTCATTTTGTAGTTCTTTTTTTTTAATTGTGTTATTTTCATTCCATTAATCATGTTGATGGTTTCTTAAAAACATAAAAAGTAAAAAATCGCAAATATTTTCCTGCGGTTTTGGTGTCCAGACAAGGGATGTGTATTTACAAAATTCACATTTTGTATAGCTATTTTTTTATTTGTTTAATATTTAACAGTTTGATGATGTAATCTTCATTAAAATATCAAATTTTTTGAAACATGATAAGAAGTGCCTTGAATAATGGATGTTTTTTAAATTGACTGTTGTTTTAAGACTTCAATTTTGAATTGTTTATTTGTAATCATTATTATTTCAGACACACAAAGTGCTCTTAGTTGGAACCACTTTCTGTCACAATTAGCATCTGAGCATCCAATTTGCAGTGTGCCACTGTATTTAGCAGTTTTGTCTATTTGCATATGTGATACAATATGCAATATATTTGTCTTTTTTGTCCAACAGTTTGGCAGGACCGAAGTAATCGACAATACGCTCAACCCTGACTTTGTGCGCAAATTCGTCTTGGATTATTTCTTTGAGGAGAGGCAGAATCTACGTTTTGACCTGTGAGTTAACCATTGATTCGTGTGTGTGTGTGTGTGTGTCTGCGAGTGGGGGTGTGAGTGCGTGTGTGTGCACTGCTCTCCATGCATTGGAGCAAAGCTAAGCGTGAAATATTCATGCAGTGTGCGGGAGGGAGATGTACGTTATTCCGCCTTTTAAATAAAAGACACATTTTCTTGTCACATTTTTTTTTTCCGAGGAGCATTCTCATTCTGCTTGGTTGCTCTCGGAAGAGGAAAAATAAGTCAATTTGTCTTGAAGGCGTTTTGTGTAGACGGTGATGGGAATGCCGAGGTGTCCATCACGAGGAACACATCTTGTGGAGGAGATGGCACACTTCAAGCTCCACTCATCATTGTCGTTAGTTTCATCATGACAAAACTCAATGAACCAAATATATGGTAGGCGGAAATGAATTCTCAATAGTTTTTTTTTTTCATGTGGCGTAAACCTTTTTAAATATATATTTTTTGATTGTAACCATGCCGCGACCCTTGTGAGGAGAAGCGGTACCGATAATGGATGGAATTGTAACCATCCTCTGTCTATGCATAAAAGCCACCAGAAAAACATTGAAAGTTTAACAAAGTAAACACAAAACAAAATTGAATTGAACTCATATTTTACAAATTTAAACATTAAAATGCTAGAAATCAAACAAATAAAAAACATGGCAAATACAATTTTCAAAATTAATCACTTAATGAGTATTCATTTGTATTTTTGTTGTTGTTTTATGTTATTTTCCCGAATATTTAGAGTATGAATGAGCAGTGGGACTCATCAAAGATATTGAATAAACGTGTATTCCGCACACCAGTATACTGGTCCTATAGGACAGTTTTAGTGTACTAACAGGACAGCTACCGTATTTTCCGCACCGTAAAACCGTTACTTTTTTCCTAGATTTTGAACCATGCGGCTAAGACAAAGGTGCACCTTTTCTGTGGATTTTTCTTTCGCCGGTGGGGACACTCTATAGTTCAGAAAATGCGCTAAATAAATCTCGAACAACTATTTTTTTTAACATAGAAAACTGCGGTTTACAGTCTGGTGCGGCCTGTATATCGTTTTAATTTTTTTTTTTTTTTCAGAAAGAATTACTGCGGTTTAAATATGGGTGCGCCATTAACAGCAAGAAATTAGGGATTACTGTCCTGGTACATGGATTTGAATGACCATCGCAAGGATATGAAATAAATGCTTAAACAGCTTTGTGTATGCCATTGCGTTGTTTTGCTACCGCTTTTGTGTGTCGGTAAACGCCACCGCCCCCTGATAAGAAAACAGACAGCATAGGAAGCGGAATCCTTTCTGGCGCGGTGCCGAGTGATGTCATCCACAAATTTGTGCTCACGAGGTGCCGCGGGATATCTGCGTATGTGTGAGAGCATGGTCGAATCAACATACATCCATCATGTTGTTGTTTTTAATGCCTCCCTTCCCTTCACTCTTCTCTCTCTCTCTCTCTCTCTCGCTCTCGCTCTCGCTCTCTCTCTCTCTCTCGTGCACACGCACAAGCGCACACACACACACGTGCGCGCATACTTGTCGGTGTGTCTCATTATGAAACGGGATCACATGAATGATTCATGAGGCGTCCAAAGTGACAGAGGCGAATAGAACGCATAAAGCGCACCTGTGCCTTGTGCCGCCAGCACACGCTCAGTCACACGCACGCGCGCACACACACGCACAAGCGCACTAGTATGTTTGTTTTCATGTCTCGCGTATGGAAATAAAATTTAAGTTAAACACTGTAGTTATTTTCCCCCAAAAGAGAAATTCAGCCCCAAAGGGTAATTTCACTTAAACGTGAAATTTGGTAGGCATGTCTTTTACGAATAGACCCACAAAAAAGTCTGCAGAAACCGTGCCCGAAAAGACACAAGAAGGCAGCCATTTTGGTTTCAAATGGTCATTTGAGGCTCATTTGGGCCATTTCCAGGTGACATTTTGCGACCAAAATTGGCTCACATATACGAGACCGATGGGCCATGTCAAATTGTGAAACATTTGAGTTTTAAACTTTGTGTGTGGGGGGGGGGCATTATCAAAATCCAATTGGAATGGTTGTATATAAACTTTGTTGTTGCACTCTTCTCTGCTCAGATACGACTTGGACTGCAAGAGTGACAATCTCTCCAAACATGTGAGTTTGTCTGTTTATTTCATTCACGTCTAATCTCATGTCTGTTCTATTAAAATAATAATTACAAATATATGCTTTAGATTGGATGGTGACAATCAAATGAAAAAAATGATGATTGAATTGTGTTATTCATTGGACAGTAACCATAAAACAAAATGATGCAAATCTTGGACACGCATGCTTTCTATTGGATGGTCACGATATCCCAAATTTGGAGACACAGCACATGCGTTTTATCGGATAGTTACGATAAAATGGGAAAAAGAAAAAACTGTTGACAGATGCATTTTATTTACAAGAATAAACTGCAAGTTTAGGAGATACTGTACATGCTTTTATCACCCTCACCTATTCATTCCTGTCCAAATAGAATCCCCGCTTCCACACCCTCACGCCTCCTCCTCATCATCTTTGTGGCCGAGAGTGCTAACCTCTCAGCCCCTTCCACATATTTTACCACCCATAATGCCCCGGGGCTCCATTTGAGCGCTGCATGAAGGCCGAGGATGCTTGGATGCGTCCTGTCATCGCTGTGGATGTGTGGGATTGCAGATCGGGCTCGTGGCCCCATTGTCCACAAACGTGCCCCTATCCAGTTGCCTGGCTATAAATAACACTATCGTCAAAAAAACAAACAAACAAAAAAAATCATGTTTTTCATCAGAGATGACAAGTACAGTATCTCAGTTATTCCAGCCCATATGCTTTAATCACGTACCTTGTGCAGATATGGCTGCAGGGTACGCGTGTGCTGACAGAACATACACTAATTTGCAATTAAGAGCTCTTATTTTCTCTTTTGTCCTACCATATAGCAACACTACTTCAATCTCATTTATTTTGCAAAGTAATGCTGAAATGCTCATGAGATGTCCAGCATTAGGTCATGTCATTGCTTTTTGAACAAAAGCCAGTTTTGCCGCTTTTTTTACTTGTTTCTGGGAGTGGACTAGCATTTCGCGATTGTTGGCCGGAGTCCTCGTACTTCCAAATTCAGCACTTTTCAGGCCCTAGAACCTAAAAATGTCATTTTTGTCCAACCATTAACATTGCATCATTAAAGAGCGCGAACTGTTTTCAATACTTGAGATTGTTTTGTAATATGTCATTAACAACCACACGTGTGGACTAACCAATTGTAATTTTTCGTGGAAAAAAAATACAATTCGCTTGTGCAAAATTATGACATAACACAATTCAGCCTGATGCCAGCAATTTGGACACACATTTTTTTTTACATTTGCACTATGGCTGTAAAAAAAATAATTCATGAACTCATGCATTTTCTCCAGGCATTGAAATAAAAGGGAAAAAAATACTCAATTCGGCCATACAGTCGACCCCTGCTATTCACGAGGGATGGAGACCCGGCAGGCTCGTGCATTGCGAAAATCCATGCATAATTGACACCCGTTGAATTATTTTATTTCATGAATAAATTTTTTTTTAAATCATAGATTTTAAGATTTGATTTTTGTCAGCCAGCAAAAACCCACAAGGTGCGTAGTGGATACATTGTGGTCATTTTCGGCCGTGCATTTGTCGTTGAATCTGATTTCCAGCGAGCCCCTCTTGGAAAGGTCGCAGCTTTTTGTCATGTTTCTTAGTCGTCAAGAGGAGGAGGACCTTGCTGTGTTGTGGCTCCGTTCTAGCCAGCGTCTTTGGAGCAGAGTTGTGCCTGCGGGACGTGAACACGCGTTGTGTGTGTGCGTGTGTATATATCATTGCACACACTTGTTGTTGTTGTTGTCGCTACTGAAGCCAATCCTCTTGTGGAGGCCCCCCAGAAATGAACAAGGACACTACGAATGGTCCACCTCATGTCAAAACTAGCACGCCGCATTCAAAAGAGCTGGGAATTTCAAGGCTTTAGACAAGAGAAAATACATTAAAGCACCAAACTAAATTCCATCCATCCATTTTTTTCTTTAGCAGCCGGAGCTGGACTGCCAGTCAATGTCAGGGCATGTTGTTTTTTGGAAACACATCTTGATACATGGTAATGAATCAATTAACGTGAGCATGCTTCGATTGAAAAGTAGTCAAACAATACCACAAATGAAAAAAAACACATGAACAGTGTGAAGGTCTTGACTGGACTAATTTTTAACATGATATATTTGTATGTAAATTATAAGATTTTGGTGGCGTAACATGTTTTTTTTTTTGTTGGTTTTATTTGCCCAGGACTTCTTAGGCCAAGCCTTTTGCACGCTGGGCGAGATCGTGGGCTCGCTGGGAAGCCGTCTGGAGAAAGCTTTGATGTGAGTTGGAAAACAACATGGACTGTACAATACTGGAACCTTTTACTTGTATTAATGGTCTTTCACATGTATAGCGCTTTGCTAACTATTACGGCCTTCACTTATAACTTTAATTTGTGAATAAGCTCACGAATCAATTGGCACATATTCCAAATAAATTTCATCACAATTGTTTCTATTTTCATTAAAGAAGAATAGAAGTGTATTGTATAAAACAAAATAAAAGGGATAGTGATGATTTAAACTCTTTTTATTAAGCGTAACGACCACTGCAGGTTGTCAGTGTGCCAGCTATTGCCTCTAGCACAGTAACGTGAAATTACTTTTCTCAGACAGCTTGTTGCAGTCTGCTAAGATTCCAATGTCAAATTGCTCTTTACCATTTCGCCAGCCATTTGATATATTCTATGCTATTGTCAACAAATGACAAAAAAACATCTGACAGCCATGTAAGCTAGCTAGCCAGCTAAGATCTGCTAGCATGCTAAACTAATGCCAACTCAGCTGTCTAATATCTACTCCCATGAGATGATATTGATCCACTTTTCAGAAAAACAAAGGAACAAAAAAGTGTCTTGTGACGCTAAGCTAAGCTACGGTGTGTTGCGTTGCAGGGGTATTCCTGGGAAGAAATGCGGAACGTTGATTGTGAGAGCCGAGGAATTGAGCAACTGTCGGGTGAGACAAACGAACGTCTTACACTGTAAATTTCATACAGTACATTTTACTCTAAAAAGACTACATTTGGTCCCAGTATTAAAAATACATTTTTCGAGTAACATTGACAGTAAATCTCTCCAACCATTATCCAATCGGCTTCTCCTCGCGAGTGTTTCCTCTCCTAGCTGTGTAACATCCTGGACTGGTTGCCAGCTAATCGCAGTCTCAGAGTAAATTTTACGCTGAATATTTCACTCTCAAAGTTTACTATGACCTAATATAGTTTTTTTTAAGAGTTAAATGTACTTTATGAAATTTAATGTAGATGTCTCCTAAATGCACCACACAGTTTTTGTTTGTAGACACTTGAAACGCAATCAACCTGCTTGTCTTAAACGCTCCAGAGAGAAAGTGTTTGTCACTTGACCCCGTGACGTACAAATGTCTGACATGTTGTAAACACACCTCAATAGGAGATGATTTATTATTCAATATGTTATAATCAATATGTTTATTAATCCAGATGTGCCTTTACTTAAATGTCCTTTGTGTCCTAAATGCACCAAACTGTTTAGGTTTGTTAGTCAGGAGACGCTATGACACACAAACATCCTACCTCATACGTGACCTCAATGCACGACACGGAGTCTTTGTCAGAAGATGCCACAGCACAGAAATGTCCTGTGTCCCAAACACGCCACACAGAAAGGGTATCTCAATAGACACAATGACACAAAAACATTCTATTTGCCCTGAATGCATGGCACCGCTAGGTTTTGACACGCAAACGTCCTTCATGTTCTAAATGCAGCACAGAGATAGTTTGTTTGTCAGTAGGCCCTCCCAACGGGACTAAAATTAGAAGGCGAGTGTCCAAAAGTGGACTTTCTAAAAATAGCCCCTCACTGCTGCTTCTGCCACATACAGCACAAGAAGAAATGATGAAGTCAGCATGTATAGTGTTTCTTTATTGGGAATATTCAGCTTCTCTTCGACATTCTGTTACAGTATGTTATAGATGCATTCAACAATGACGCTGTAATGGCATCCACAGCAGCTACAGTAATTCCCTATGTTCTAGTTGGTTGCTAGTTGCCTTGGTAACAAGAGTCTGTGAATTTTGGCCTCAGGTGCGATTTTTTTAATAATTTATATTGTGAATATTTATGGGTTTAAAAAAGTACGTTGTTGAACAATCATGTTTAGTGGTGTTATATATCAATAGTTAAGATCAGAACTAATAAAATCATGAGGAAAAAAAAAATGTTCATTGAATACTCAGGAATGTGATCTATATAATCAAATTATTGAAAAGCAATTCTAATTTGTTCTTGTAAAATGTTAACAAATCCCTGTTATTTAAATGTATCCAAAAAAGCAATATTTACAATTTTTATCATTCAAAATAATTTTACAACATTATCCTTTAAAATAAATGGCTTTCAGATGATTGGGGAAAATACACTGAAAAAAAATACCCATGTGCATGCGGCAAAAACTCTTCCTGGCCTTCACTGCCAACCCAGGCTTGACCTAAACCCTTCCTGGCAAACAAAGTTTGTCTCTCAGTCGAGAGAGCGAGAGAGAGTCAGGTCTCTTCCTTGTCTCCTCACAACATCCCATCATACAAGTACTTTGTTACCATGGCAGCCATCACACTGTTTGTGTGTGCGTGCGCATGTGTGTGATGTTGGCAGGAGTCGGTCATGCTGCAGTTCTGCGGTAACAAATTGGACAAGAAGGATTTCTTTGGCAAGTCGGACCCTTTCCTCGTCTTCTACCGCAGTAATGAAGACGGATCGTGAGTTGACAAGATGCTGTTCGCCTCCACTGTTGTTCATCTAACAACACAAACGCACGCTCGCACACAAACACACACATACACGCAAGCACACGTACAAATGTAGACGCTGATTGTTCACGCTCCAGAAAGCTGCCATGTAGACTCTTTAAACACTAAATGCGTTGTTCTTATATAATCTTCTATACTGGATGTATATATATTCATGTGTGGTGTGCATTAGTGCTTTAAAAGTTAATAATAATAACGAATGACAATGACTACACAATATTAAATCATGACTATCGTAAGCAATCTCATAATATATGACTCTTTTAAATATGAAAATATAACATACAAAAGCAATACAACAATATAAAAACAAAAAGAATGATAAATCATGTCTTCAATAATAAATAATGAACATTAATTTGAAAATGTAATGTAAAATCATCAAAATTGAAATCTGTCTATTACAATTTGAATATTTAAATACTATAAGTAATCCTTTGAATTCTAATCGAATAATGATTATAAAATATTGTGTATAGTTTTAATCCTATAATAATCTAAGATATTGTGGTGACAAAAATGTCCCAGTAGGGAATAATGACAATAGAACTCTTTGGTTTCCTGGGTCAAACTGTGGCCATTGTAAAGATTCCCTAAACTTAAAAAGGAAAATGGTGACACGCAAGTCGTCGGCCCCGCGGCAAAAGCAGGCCTGCCACTTAACAAACGCTGCTTTTGTCCGCATTTTGGCGTCCACTGAGGCGGCCTAAATGCTATGCGGAGTGGCTCTGACAATGAACATAGACTTTAACGTGTGTGTGTGTGTGTGTGTGTTTGTGTGTGCGCCTGGCAGGTTCACTATTTGCCACAAGACTGAAGTGGTGAAGAACACGCTGGATCCCGTCTGGCAGGCCTTCAAGATTCCTGTCAGGGCGCTCTGCAATGGCGACTACGATAGGTAGACCACCACGTTTTATCAATCAGAACAATAATAATAATGATAAATCCTAAATAATAAAGGAATACGTGTTTTTAATATTTCATCATATAATTATTAGTCATACAAAAAAAACCAATGATTATTATAAAATGGTAATTGGGCTTTTCCACTGTGACGTTAATAGTCATGTTAATGTAGTTCAGTAGATTACAGAATATCATTTTGTATATTCACTTATGACTTTCTAGCAAATAAATCTTGAATGAGGAATTGTTAAAGCTTTTACATGCACTCTAATTTGTATTAATGGTCACTATTTAGCTCGTTAATGAGTCACGGAGAAGGCAGAGTTACTTAGCTTCTTTACTCTGATGAATATTTTTAGGTCTGCAGGCTGGTGGAATCCATCATATTAAGAATGTACATGTCATATATTTCATTTACATACATCCGGCACTTGATAGAGATTAAAGCGTAGCCTTTGCCCGTGAGATTAAAAAGAAGAAGAACAGCAGGTTTGAATGGTGTCACATTCACACTGCACTTTGTGGTGGATTACTTGGACTCCCCCACTTGTTAGAAAAAAGAAAAAGAAAAAGGGGATTTGCATTTGTAATGACTTGACCTTAAACCTGCAGCAGCACATTTTTTATTCATGTATGATTTTAAGGTTAAATATCAGATCATATGATGGCAGTTCTTGTATAACCTGTCAGGAAAGAATTGTGCGAGTCTTGATCTCCACTTCCGATTATATGAAAAGATATTTTAAATTTATTGTGTAAAATTTGTTTTAATGTGAAAATTTGCCATTTAACTGTCGTGTCTTTTGATCTTGTAGGAGCATCAAGGTGGAAGTGTATGACTGGGACAGAGACGGAGGGTGAGATCACGCAACATCTGGCCAATATGGCTGTCACACTTTGTCTTGGTTCATTGTCCGTACAAACACACGCGACATGTTGCAAAGAGAACAGAGCGGTGATCAATATGAACTCAGTGTGCTGTTAGCTTTATGAGCCCAATTAGCTACTAACATGGCTAAAGTTTGATGATTTTTTTACGCAATTTTCCAATGTCTGATTTGCAAATGCAGCGATTAACATCTATGCTCTCAATTATGCAACCCACCAATCGGCTCGTTAGCGCGGATGCTTCGTATCTGCTGGCATGATGTGGTGCATGACACGCTTTTAATGCGATAATGTTGACTCGTGTTCGTGTGCGTGCTTGGGTGTGGGCGTGTGTGTGCGTTGGCGTGTGTGTGTGTGTGCCCCTGTCCGTGTCCTTCCTCACAAACAGACATGACTTTATTGGTGACTTCACCACCAGCTACAGAGAAATGTCCAGAAGCCAGTCACAGTTCCATATCTATGAGGTAATGTCTTACGCATACACACACACTCTTGCACACACACGCACACAAGCACACACCCCTACCTACATGCAGACACACAGCCAAAATGTCCTCACATGAGGGTGGTGGCACACAACGATAGAAAGCCAAGAACACACACACACACTCTCTCGGTCTCACGGTAGAAAGACAAGAATACACACACACATATCATGAGAAATAAGAAATGAGAAAACACACCAACCAATATAGAAGGACAAGGACAAACACACACTTATTCACATGAATATAGAAAGAGAAGAACACACCCGCACAAAGATAGAAAGACAAGGACACACCTGTATTATGTACACACACACACCCACACGCAAAGAAAAAAGAACACACACAGTAGAAAACGAACCAGAAATACTTTTTGTTTCAAGTGCCATTTTTGCCATTCTTAAATGTCACCCAAGTGTGAAACCAAAACAACCTAATTGCGTGTTGGTCGTCATTTGGTTGGTGCAGGTGCACCTGATGAAGTGATGAACTGATGATGTCGGCACATACACGTGTTATCTTCAGTGCAAATATCAGCATTAGGGTGGTGTACGTACGGCTAGCATCACTTGCTTAATTACTCAGTGGAGTTCGATGACCTCGTCTTTCTGATTATACCATCAGCGAAGGTCGAGAGCAAGACAAAACGCTGACGAGGAGGAGAAGATGAAGAAGAGCGGCGCTTCCTTTGCATGCCCTCAAACATGCCATCTGCATTTTGTCGACACTGCCTTCTATACAACATGTTTCCTTGGCTTGTTAGGCTCCGCACGCTTTACATTTACAGCACATGAACGGAAGCACAGCAAAAGAATTCCAGTGATGTTTGACATTGAAGTCATCTGGTGGATTAAAACAAAATAACGGCAGCCCGTTGGTGTTACCAGGATGTTGACAGTCTTCGCTCATTAGGCGTCACCATGGCAACATAAGATAATCAATTGAACAAATGTTGTTTTCCTCCACAGGTGCTAAATCCAAAGAAGAAAGGGAAGAAGAAGAAAAAGTACCAAAATTCCGGGACGGTGAGTTTTATAATAATAATAATTATTATTATTATTATTATTATTATTATTATTATTATTATTATTATTATGTTTGTTTATTTGAACAATTATACTTTATTGGTTTATTTTGTCCATATTCATAAAGTGCATACATAAAAGAATGAATTTCTAAATAAAAAGGGTATAAATAAACTAATGATAATACAGTTCTGATTTCATTCCTTAGTGGCGTAAGACTGGTACAAGTTAGAACTATTCATGAATTGGTTGCTAAAAATGATTAAACTGTGCTGCTCAATTGATTTCTATTACACCTCCCTTGGAAGACAAAAATATTTTGCACCTCCACAGCTATGAATAGAATATTTTTTCTATACAATTGTTCTAAGTGCACCTTTGCATAACATTATGTCCTTAAAAACATTACAGAAAGCAAAAAAGAAAAAAGAATCTACTGATGAACTGACTTAACATTGATTATACTCCCGCACACACTGGATGCATGTGCAATTACACTTTATTCTTGTGTGTGGGAAAAAAGCCAAAGAGAGCATGCATATTCAACACTTTAGATTACTCAAGAATTTGTGAAAATAATGCCTGCAAGTTTGCGAAAAAAATATGGAATCTGCCAAATTATGACATAAGAGTTTCTTGCATGATGCCAGTGATATGCTTTCACCTTCCATTTCTATATGAGTCATTTGCCACCAACTGTGAGTGTTCATCAAATATGCAGCAAGAAATTATCCAAATTCACTTAATTGATCCAAGAATTATTATATTTTTATGACAAATATTGTATCTGTGTTCGTCTAGCTATATATCTGGCATAATAAAGTGACAGGCAGAACAATGCAATGCTCTTCCATTAATAGTAGCTGGTCCATAATTAACTTTTGACGGCATTGTAATTTCAATATACTGTACATACCATACAATCAAAGACATTTCTATTTGATGGTGTGCAATGATATTTTTTGACGTAAAATATGTGCCTTGGCTCAATACAGGTAACCTTGTTGTCGTGCCTGGTGGACACTGAGCTGTCCTTCCTGGACTACATCCGAGGCGGGTAAGCCAAAAATGAAGACAGACAGGCGAGCCGTTGCGGGCCTCTTAATTGCGGGCGATTGCAACGGCATGACATGCTACCAATCACAAATTGATGGTGCTGACTTAATAACCAGTCTTTTTTGTCTTTGCAGGACGCAGATTAATTTCACGGTGGCGATCGATTTCACGGCATCAAATGGTGAGTGCGTTTTCTCTCTTGAAGTGTTGGAAGGCAACACGCTGGGTTTCCCTTATCACTCACATGTCGTTGTTGAGATTGACACCGCCCTATTTTGTTTGAAAATTGAACTTAAATTGAGCAAAGTTTTGATTAAATGCCACTGGGACGTGCATGCCTACAGGATTTAATATCGCGAAGAAAAGATGATTTAAGGGACTTGAAGTTTCAAATTTCTGGCATGCACAACTGCAGCAAAAATGTTTGCTTGATTAGAATTTTATTGTATTGTACATTTGATACTTTAAAAAATATATTTTAGAATTTTAATGTCTTATTTAAACAACATTGATTTTTTTTTTCTTTAAACTTGCATTTTTATTTGTAGTCATCACTCACTAAAAATATAAATTTAACAATTAATTCTGTTTTTAATTGCAATTAAAATTTAGATTTTTTTTCTTTAAAAAAATAAAAAAGAACAAAAAGAAAATTATGTTTGTTGTGTATCAATCTGGTTGTTTGCTGAGTGGAAAATAGTTTAGCTCTTTTTTTAACCCTCCCCTCCTCTTTATGTTTTTCTTTTTCATCTGAGAAATCAGGGCACTATTTTGGTGACCCGTCAGGCTTCCTGTTTTATCTCCCTCCGTTGGTCATTTATGTCTCTTGGATGGGTTGCAACTATTCAGTGAATTTTGCTTCCCTGTACTTGTGACAATAAATTAAATCCCATTCCATTCCATAATAGGCAAATCCAAACAAAACATAAAAAAAAAAAAAAGATCATTTACATTACATTTCCTCTTTTGCAATTGGTACCAAGTTATGTGGCGCTATCACAAAAACGTGCACAAAAAAAGAAAAAGTAAAAGGCCCTAGTTTTGCCTAACTTTGCACTCTGAGGCACTGATAATGTTTCTCTAGTGAAGCTTTATGAGGCGCCTGGAGACAAACATGCGTAACAGCAGCAGAGTTATTAAACGTAATTAACTTTTGGGGGCCGCACGCCCGTGCGTCTCCCCGCCATCCCGTCGCTGGTTGGTGTGATTGCACATAGAAATGGTGATATTAGCAGTATAATTGTTTTATTCCTGGCAGTTTGGCCAGAGGCCACGGTGAGTTTTTATTACAAAACTACTCAGAGGCGCTCAAGTGTGAGGCGGGGTGTGATTATTTATATGATACTTTTGGGGCTGTCATTTCTCATACTGTAGAAAAATGCAACATTTTTCTTTGTTATCACTGCAGGGGATAATAAGATTTTTTAGATACAGTTTTTCCACAAAAGAATGGGGGGAAGTGAATGAAATTTACTGTCGTCACAACTTTCCCCACGGAAACTTGGAACATGCTTGAAACGATTAACACGTAAGACTGACTTGCGATTTGCATGTATGTGACTGTGGTATGAGACGTGTACAATTCTAATTGCAGCACAATGCTGACACGTGTCCGTTCTATGCACATGCAGGCAACCCATCGCAGCCCACCTCCTTGCACTACATGAGTCCGTACCAGCTAAACGACTACGCCATGGCGCTTCGGGCGGTGGGCGAAATCATCCAGGACTATGACAGCGACAAGATGTTCCCGGCGCTCGGCTTTGGAGCCAAGCTACCCCCCGATGGACGTGTCTCGCACGAATTTGCCCTGGTGAGGACCGCAGAACATTTAAGTAAAATAAATTAACTACTTTGATAATGTGGGACAGATAAAAATGCTTAAGCCGGAGATCAAATTGGATGCAACCTCATGAATTTTCACCCAAATTCTCTGAAAATCATCCAAATTATCCTAAAATGTCTTATTATCCTGTGACATTTCAGGCACTGCATTTAGAGACTTTTTTGAGGGGGAACTCATGACACACGCCTCGCAAATTTCTTGTAGGTAAATGAGACTGGCTTTGGGATCTGAATTTTCCCCAAATTCTGCAGTGCACAACTGAACCAAAAATCGCCACTTCAAACCAAAATGGTAGACTTCCGGTGTCTTTTCCGGCATTTTTTCCGGACACTTTTTGTGGGTCTACTCATTGAAAGGATAAGTCCACAAAATTTCTTATTGGTTAGTCAAACTGCCTTTGTGGGCTGAATTTTCCAAACATTTTGCGGTACACTACAGAACTTCATGTGCCCTCCTCAAAGGGACAGTGTGTAGAATATCGTGCTTTAAAAAAATCATGCCAGCCAATTGCAGGGCACACAAAGATAAACAAACATCTGCGCTCACAAACACACCTAGGGGCAATTTAGAGTGTCCAATCAACTTGCCATGCATGTTTTTTGGAATGTGGGAGGAAACCGGAGTACCCGGAGAAAACCCACACAGGCAAATTCCACACAGGAACGCCAGAGCCGGAATCGAACCCACGACCTCTACACTGTGAGGCCATCATGCTAACCAGTCTTCCACCGTGCCACCCTTAATTAATATCAATAATATGCTAAACCAAATTTTTCTATCACATCAACGTTTTTTTAATATAATATAGGTCTAGTAATCACTAATTATATTACACGGGTGGCGGCTCACCATACAGGAGGCTGCCATGTTTCACTGCCGTCTTTCTGCTACGAAGACCCAAAGGAAACAATCACCCGAAGACAAATTTGCTGGATCAGTGACTACAGCATGTGTAACAAATGCAATGCACTTACTTTGTCACTTGAGAGGATACTAGAAGTCATTTGTGATTACATTTTGCTTGCACCTCAGCAGAAGACGTTGGTGCTGAACTTGTGAAGTGGTCTCGCTGAGGCACCAAATGTCATTATGCTAAGTCAAACTGCCTTTGGGGATGAATTTGACCCAAAAAATCTGGAGTATAATACTGAACCGCAAGAGTCCTCCTCAAACCAAAATGCAGACTGACTTGTGGTTTATTGGTCAGGGCTTCTTTGATACTTTTTTGTGGATCAACTCATGATAGAAAAGTCTACCAAATGATATATTGCGAAGTGAATCTGCCTTTGGGGCTGGAATTTTCCAAACATTCTGGGGTAAAGTACTGAACCTCAAGTGTCCATGTTAAACCAAAATGGCAGGCTGAGCTCTGTCTTTTTGGGCAGGGCTTCTTGAGACTTTTTTGTGGGTCTACTCAAAATAGAAATGCCTACCGAAATTTCATGTTGCTCAATCTAATTGCCTTTGGAGGATGAATTTTCCCAAAATTCTGTGGTACACTAAACCTCCTGTGTTTACCTAAAACTAACATGCTTTCATGAGCCTTTTTTTGCGGGCCGACTCATGAGGCAAATTGAAAAGATGAAGAAGCAGTTTAAGTATGATGTCATTTGTTAATGCCAATCATAAGCCTGGATCTCCACCCATAACACAGCACCAGATATTCAGACAGTGTCTGCTCGTCAGTTCTTCCTTCCAGATGTTTCTCATTAGCTCTAACAGGCGCACATGCATCCATCTTGCCACTAAGAACGAACACGTGGTCATCTTTCTATAGTCACTGCTGCACGTGTGACATCATTACACCAGATCTTAGAAAGCCTCCCACTTATGGAGCTCTTAAATAATGCAGCGCTGGCTCCTTTAAGAAATTCCTGCTTAGTTTGTTTCATCATCGTTTTTGTGTGTGTGTGTGTGCGTGTGTGTGTGTGCAGAATGGCAACCCACAAAATCCATACTGTAGCGGCATTGAGGGCGTGATGGAGGCTTATTACCAGAGTCTCAAGTCAGTGCGCCTCTACGGACCCACCCACTTCTCCCCGGTCATCAACCATGTGGCCAGGTACTGATAATAAGTCTTTCAGGGTTTATAGCCAATCATCAATCTTCATTGCCATGCTCCACCCACACGCAATGAAGAAGAAAGAACAAATGTTTGCAATTCCGTTTTGCTCGTCTCTTTAATATCCAGCGAGTGACGTCATTTAAAGCCATTGCAGTACATCGTTAAGTATCTCATTAACTTCTCTTTGCCGTTGTTATCGCATTTTCCCGTGAAACGCCTCGGTGCCGTGTGGCGGTGCATTGTTCACATTCAGGCCAAGTTTGAGTGACCAAAAGAGATGAAGTGTTCTTTGTTACAAGCACTTCCAAGATGTCTGTTTTCTCAACCGTTTTGCTTATGATAAAGGGTTTGCCAAAAGGAAGTTGTAATGAAAATCAATTTTGAAAACAGTGTCGTGTCTTAGAATGTTTGTTTGATGAATGACCACGCCACGTCCTCCTTGGAAAACTGCCAATCACGAGTCAATCTCTCTGTAAAGTCACTTCATCAATCTCTAGTCGTGCCTAATTTACAGCACGGCACATCATCCAATTTCAAACAGTAACTCCGGGCTAATAACCACAGGCTATATATCTTACCTTTCTTGCAATCTGGATGGGTCTCATCTCCACCCCATGACCGGTTGTTCCGGCACAACATTTTTGGCATCCGGAGCATTTGGTTCGTACATGTATGGTCCATCATACGTCATGCTAACAAGTTACAACCTCCTCCTCCAACTATTGAAACATCTGAATCCCCTCAGATAAATTTGAAATATCGCTTCCTGGGTCAATTTCTGATTGGCTTTGTACACTTTTCATGTTGAGCTCCACTAATGATGTTTTTTGAATGACATCACACTGGCGGGTTTGTCGCTAGCCAGGATCTCACCTTGGGAAAACGATTGCTTTGTCGAAAATACAAAAGAGAAATGATCTTTTCCGTGCGTTATTTGGCATTTTCTGAAATTACTTCACACTTATCTTTAACCTAAAATGTCCACTTCAAACCAAAATTAGACTTTCTAAATGGCTTCATTAGACTTTTTTCGTGGGTCTAGTCATGAGAAATACGTTCACCAATGTTTTTGCTGCTAAGACTGGATTCAGGGGCTGATTGTTTTTACGTAATTTTGGTGTGCACTTCTGAACCTTCAGTGTCGACTTGAAAACGAAATGGTAGACTTCCTGCATTTTTGGGAATATTTTTTTTAGACTACTCATGATAAACATAGCAACCACATTTAATGGTGCTAACTGTTCTTAGGGGCTGAATTTTCCTTTTTCTTCTTTTCTCCTCTCGCCCCTGCAGGTATGCGTCTGCAGTGACGGATGGCTCTCAGTACTTCATCCTGCTCATCATCTCGGACGGCGTCATCACGGACATGGCTCAGACCAAAGAGTCCATTGTCAATGTAAGTGCTTTTGTTTTTATACTGTCAGTTCTTGTGCAAAGATTAATAAGCCATATTGCTGTTTGTGTGTGTGTGTGTGTGTGTGTGTGTGTGTGTGTTATGCTTGTTTGTTTGAGCAAATTATGTTTTAACTGATGCTGTTTTAATTTTTTTTCTGCACGTGAATTCACAAAATTGATTTTTGTGAAAAAAAAAATAAATCTTAGATTGAATTTAAAGTCCATATCGCCCTGCCCAACGAGTACCTTTTTCGGAAGTTTCCAATCTCTGCTTAACGACCAACACCGAAATGAGAAAAGTGAGCAGACAAGAAAAAGGCAGATTGATTTTAGTCTTTTTTCCCCACAATGGTGCTTCCTTTTTCTCATGGGCTCAGCCAGTAATTAGCGGCACTATTTCACTGACAGCCTGCAGCCCGAAAGATAGCAAACAGCGCTAAATCCCCCTCGTTGTCTCTGATGCCTTCTTTTCTCCTCTCACCCTCACAGGCCGCCGCTCTGCCCATGTCAATTATAATTGTCGGGGTCGGACCAGCAGAATTTGATGGTAAGCGACATGCATATTGCGCACATGTGTGTGTGTGTGTACGGCGTTAATCCTCCATTCCATACTCGCTATCTCCACTCCCACATGGCACAAGACTTCTCTCCATGCCCTCTTCTCGATAATTGTTGCTCTTCCCAGCTACGCCGCCGCTGAGGGGAAAATTCCCCCTTGTCATGCCAGAGGATGACTGCTTATTTCCCATGTAACATTGCTGCAAAAACACTCACCCAGTAGAGTTTTTATTTATAGAATTGGGCAGGAGTAATGATACTGGACTAAACGCAAACGTGCAAACATTTGGTATGTTGGCTAAAACATAGCAACATAGCAACTTGAATACGGAATCTGCTTAGACAGATCGATAAAGACTTCATGACGTGTTCTGTTGTGGGAGACTATTCCTGATGTGAATCGATCAAGGAGTGATACACAAACAGCTGTTATACTAAAACTAAACTAAACTAAAAGATCCCTCAGGGGGGGATTGTGCCTTTTCTGTTACCGGTCCTTCCATATGGAATGAGCTCACATTGAAGCCACTGTCCATTTTTTAAAACCCGTTTAAGACCCATTTTTATTCGTTAGCTTTCGACTCAACATGAGACTGTCATTGCGTTTATGTGTTTTAATTTGTGTTCTAATTATATGACGGCATATGGAAAGCGCTTTCTTACAGTTCCGGCTGTTGTGAAATGTGCTAACTGCTAGTGTGCCTTAATACAGCAATCTAGCAACCTGCAAAGTTTTAACAGAATGTGCTAAGGCACATTAATTAGATTTAGTCCTTTAATTAGGCACTATTCTGGAATGAGAATGAAAGATTAGTATGCTAAACTACAACACAATGGTTACCTGAAAATGCAGCTTGGTAAGAATTTTACATCTCCCACTTTAATTGGGTGTTATTTTCGAATGTGAATGAATAAAACACGAACCTCCTTGCAATTGGTATGCTAAAATACCGGTAGATAAGATGCCTGGGTACATAAAGTGCTAAGGCAGATTGATGAGGAATACACATCATGCTTATAGTCAAGCATTATTTCGGATGAGAATCGATTAAATGCAAGCAGTTGGTCTGCTGCAGCAAAAAAGCAACCTAAGTAAAAAAAAGTGATAAGGCAGATTGCTAACTATTTTACCCCTTGCCCTTTAATTCAGTACTATTTCTAATGCGAGCATTTTTGATCATGCTCATGTTATTAGTTAGCATGCTAACATAAAGCAACAATTTACATTGTGCACTATTTTGGTACTATTAAATTAAAATTGAGAATGTACTAACAGTCGGTTTCTATTTGTAATGCGAATGGATCAAACGCTAATATGCTAACAATACGCTAATATGCTAAAATATAGCAACCTGGGCAGAGAAAGCACTAACATAGATTGATAAGGATTTCATAGCTCATTCTGAAATTTGGCAGTATTTCAAATGAGGATAAAGCATAGGTTAAAAGGCTAACATTTGTGTGTGATGTGTTCTCTGATGTAATTGCCCCCCAAGAAATGATCGAACTGGATGGTGACGAAGAGAGGATCTCCTCCCAAGGACGTTTCGCTGAACGGGACATCGTTCAGGTATGAAACATTCCCAGGCTCTTGGTTTTGTATGACTCAGCAGAAAATCTTCACAGGAACTTTGAAATAAAGGGGAATTTTATTAGCATTCTTGTTAAGAACTTGTCCGTGTTTTCCTTTGTGTATACTCAAGTCTGCTAGCTAGCAGATCTTGCTCAAACCTGGCAAGATCCAACGACAACAGCCGTACAAGCAGCGCTTTACCTGAAGTCAAAAACATTTTGCAACATTTAGCAAAATAAATTCAATAAAATAAGTAAGGATATACAGTACAACATGCCTAATGGCCGGATGCTAAAAAGGATAGTTGATCAAATGTGAACATGCTATCAGTTTATTCTGGCATTTCTTCTCTTAAAGTTTGTTCCGTTCCGGGACTACATCGACCGCAGGGGCAATCACATCCTCAGCATGGCCCGGCTGGCCAAGGAAGTGCTGGCGGAAATCCCTGACCAGTTCCTGTCTTACATGCGGACGCGGGGGATCAAACCCGGACCCCTGCCGCCCCCTTATACACTGTGCCCTCCGCCAGCTCTTCACCCTCTCCTCACCAGACGGGTAAGCCGGATCTAAGCTTTCGAAGACTCGTCGTCTTCTTCTTCTTCTTCTTCCAAATCTTCACTGGAAGCATTTGAGACGGTGGCTGGTCACTGTTGTCGGAACGCCATGCAGATGGACGCTGCGCAAATGGACAGTGGGGACGATAGCCGTTTTAGGGGTGTGAGCAAAGCCGCATGAAAGGAACAGACTGTATTTGGATCCCACCTCTGTCACCAAATTGTGTCTCTCCATATATAAATGTTTACAAGTTGAGGCCTGGAAAAGGATGAAACTACCAATCAATGTGAGGATGCAGTATCAGAGCGTGTGACTTTTTCATATTTACTATGTTATTAAATGGAGCATGTGCTAGTTAAAGAGAAGCATGCACTGTCGTCCTGCACTCAGGGCTTTGTCCTGCCCCACCGACTTGAACCAGCCTTACTTTTTGGCAGCGTTCTTCCGCACGGCTTTTTGGAACCGTAGCTACGCAGTAATCCACGCCCTTCACTTGTAAACAGGACTACAGCGTGTCATCATTTTTTTGGGTTTGCATATTTTTTTTATCGTCCTACCTCTCAGTGTGTTGCCAAAGCATGCTAGCTGGTCTGTTTTATTTTGTTGTTGTGGAATTCTTACGATTTTTCTTCATCTGATCCAAAGGCCATTGGTTACAAAAAAACACAATGAGGAAGTGAAGCCAGTAGTAAGTTACTGCTGTAGTTCTGGTCGGATTTAGACATTTTCCCTTCTTGAGAAATATACAGGACTGGCGTATCAGATGGTGCTGAAAGGTTTGCAGCTAATCCAGCTGACGATAACTCACAATACCTATCGTAACTGGTGATACCTGTCGTAGCAGAAGATGCCTCTGATAAATTATATACTACTACCGATAACCATCTTAAAGGATACACGTCGAAAGTTCGTACCCCTTATAACTGGCAAATCCATTGATAAATGGGACTGATCATAACTAAAAATGTATTTGATGATACTCATAGTAGATAACGATGAACATTGTAACTGACGATAGCCATCTTAATTGACGATACCCACCGTCATGACGATAACGGAGGGAACTCACGATACCTGCCATAAATGGTGAGAAATGCCCGTTACAATTGATGGTAAACGTCAAAATTGAGAAAAAAAATTTGTCACTATTAATAATTGTCATAACGTTGATATCATCTTAACTGACGACTCCCATTTTCGTAACTGACTATAACCACTTTAATTAGCGATACCCATTCTAACTGGTGATGTTTATTATTGATAATATCTATTATAACCATTATAACGGGCCATAATGGCAGAACCGATCATCATTGACAGTACCAGAATTGTTGATATCTGTCATAACTGAGGACACCCTTGTAATAGACAAAACCGGTTGTATTTGATGACAGCTATCATAAATGTAGGTACGCGTCTTACCTGGCGATTCTTAGTTGATTCTTAGTTAATGATAACTGTCAAGACTGTTGATAAATGTGTTACAAGACAGAAGTGGCAGTACTCACAAACGTTCACAATACTGGAAACTGTAACCGCTATTTAAAGAAACACACTCAGCTTTTGAGTGTGTTTGCATTTTACCATGACAAATATAAATGCTTCAAAAAGTTCAGATACATTTCCTCACCAAGGTCTTTATAATAATAATATTAATATTAATATTGTGATGCATAAACTATTTCAATGATTTGTTAATTTGTCTTTCTGGCTATCAGCTGCCTACTTTTCAGGGAAACTTCCAAGCTCAAATAGTAGAGAGTGATTATTTGTGCTGCACCCCATTAAAGTTCAGGAAAAAAAAATCCCCCTCACGTTGACCCACAACCCTCATGTTTTATTTGTTTATTTATTTTTTCCATTTATTTTTTTCTTTATTTGTTTTAATGTGAAGTCAAGCGCAAACAAGCAACAACTCTCTTCCTTTTCACTGTATGGAAAAAAAAATCTAGGACCTGTTATTAAGGTTTACAACATTTTCTAAAGTCAGGCCTCAAAATACACATCCATAACACGCTTGTAAAATGTTTTCTTATACATATAAATACAGTATATATTTATACACGGTTCAAATATCTGCCTTTTTTTGGTGTATGGGCTCATGATATTTATCTTATTATTACATGCTGCTTCTTTATGTATCATATTTTGTACTGAGGCCTGTAATCATATTTAAATTATGACTAACAGGCCTTATCCGTGTTTCTATGTTGAGTTATTCATATTTAAATGATGAACGACAGGCCTGTATTTTTTATAACTGTATATTGTGAACACTGACACTCTGTAGCATTGTTCCCTCCAACACTTTGTTTAGTGTAATGCCGGCATGAAAGGGTGGTCTGACAGACTTTTTGTATTCTTCACTGTTATTCTTTGTACATGTATTACGTCTTGTTTTTTTTTGTTCTTTTCACACCTGAGAGTCAAATGTAGCATCGATTGCTGAAAGAAGGCAGGAAATGTCTTGTTAATGCAAAGTCAATGGACTGCACTGGACACTTAATTAAGTATACTGTCCAATAAGTTCCAAAGCAAAAATAAATTATGTTTAATTTAATTTTACTCTTATTTTTAGTTCAATTGTTGTGAATAGTTTATCAAGGAAAATGCTGTTAGTTTTTTTTTCTTTTTTCACAATAAGTCATAGTAGATTACTTTATTTGAATTTAAGATTTAATATTTTAAACCTTGCAACATTAGGTAACCAAAATAAATGATATTAATTGGCCTGGTGTTCATCTGGTAACCCATTTCAGTCAATTTGGGGATGTTGGGGCAAGTCAAGATCAAAATATTTGTAATAAATACATATGAAGGGCCAATAAATAAATTGATGAATACATTTCCTATAGCTAAATCTGGTATGGTTACCTTATTATTTTCGATCCCATTTCTGTCACTAAAAATGTGTCTCATTGAATTAATGAATTAATTAATGAATCAATTAATTAAGTATTCTTTATCTAAATGTGGTGTTTTTGTGAGATTTTTTTGCATTGGATTTCAACAGATTGGACAGTGTCCCTAATGCTGTGTCCAGTGCGTGTATCGTACATCCGGTATATAATGAGTATACTGTATATAGTGTGCAGCTCGTAGAGCGTATATCACGAGGCATGAAGGCCTTTCATTTCATTTATTCATGACGGCAACTTTGACGTCGCCCACGCGCTCTCCGTCTCGTGTATGTGCATCCAGCGCATGTATGAAACATGCATGACGCTTGTGTAACCAGGCCGACTTTTGATTGTGCTCTCAGAGGTACAGTGCTTTCATGTCACTAGCTATTAATTGCCCCGTCAGCGACCCCATTTCCAAAAAAACACGACAACATTTAACATTTTTAAAGGCAGTGATCAGAAAATAGCAAGACTTCACAAAGATGTCTGCTAACGATGCGGCACTGGGATGCATCAGTGATGACCTGTTGCGCTTCGCGGCAGGCTAATTAGCCGATACGAACAAGTGCAGCTAAAGCAGACTTAGAGAGACATAGCTCGGTCCGCTGCCTTTCCTGATATATATATATATATTTATATTTATATATATATATATATTTTTTTTTTTTCTATTCAATAAAAGTTTAGCAAAGTTGGATAATGCTGTGGATAATGGCTTGTTATTCTGCTGTTGGTCAAGCTCCCCTTTGGATAATTGCATTCTTGCTAAAAGGCTTTTGTTATTCTTTCATGACCAGGTACCGTTGGACAGTGCTGTTTATTATTTTGTTGTGTTGGTTTCGCTAATTTATTTTTTAGTTTAGTTGCTCTAAGACATCTCAGTTCCTTCTCAATGTGTTTTGATTTTTTTTTCATACTTTCGTTTTCAGTAAAGTATTTTTGCAATGGCTTAGATCATTTATATTTCTTTTGGTTTGGCTGAGATCTTTTATTTGGCTGTTTGATGAATTCTGCGTATTTTTCTGTTGGTTTGGTGTAGACTGCTTACTTTTTTGTTAAGTTGGTTTGCAACCTCCTAGTTCGTTGTCTACATGTCAAGTATTTTCAGTTTCCATCATGACCAAATGTAGTTAGGTTGGTTTAGACCAGTGGTTCTCAAGTAGATGTTCATGAATGCACGTCAGGGGGTATGTGAGATTTCAAAATATATTTAAAAAGTAACCTCCGTGTGCTTGATCACAGCTGTCACCAAGAATGACAATAGATCATCAGTGAAGCACAAGCTCAAGTGCGTCACTATAATATCTCGCTAAGGAAAATCACACAATTCAGCGCAAAAATTGATATTCAGCATTGACAATAGGTAATGTCAATTATTTACTAGATTTTTAAGATGATATTTATAAGTCTTGCTCATTTTATTTAGCTATATCTTCCAAATAGTGTAAGAGATTTAACTACAAATAGAGACTCAAAGTTTAATGAAACAGACACTGATGGCACAGCACTACGTTTTAAAGGTCCCCTGACATGCGCGTTGCAGCGACGACAACAACAACCCTCTGGACACCCTAATTATGTGCTCCACTGGGAAGTTCTGCTGTTAGCCGAGCATTAAACCAGTGGATTTTGTTTACAAAATGAGTTGTTCTTTGCAAGGCTCGCCTGTTCCACTTGCATGTTTACACACTTACACGCGTCATTTTTTTTTCCATTAAAAAAATGCTCTGCACAGGTTAGGGAGCACTTGCCTGAGTAAATATTTCACAGGGGTTACATCATTGAAAAAAGGCTTGAGAATCACTTGTTTGGACCAATTGTTTTTATGTTGGGTTTGTCTAGAACACCTTAGTTGCATGTCTATGTTTTCAGTATTTTTTCTGTAGGGTTGGTCAAAAGTTTTTTGTCAATATTTACAGTATTTTCAACTTCTGTCATGACCCAGTACAGTTGGGATGGTTTGGATTATTTCTTTTTCTATTTGGTTGGTTTAGAATGCTTGATTTTTTTTTTTTTATTAAAAAAATGATTAATTTCATCATTTACAGTATTTTAGAACCTCTTAGTTCCTTATCCGTGTTTTGAGTCTTCTCGGTTTGTATCATGACTCAAAACAGTTTGATTGGTTTTAAGCAATTATTTTACTAGTTAGATTGGTTTAGACTGCTTGTTTTTCTGTTGAGCAGGACTAGCTCTGGGGTCACCAACATGTGGCCGGTGTGCATCAGGAAACCCCCAAGGACCATAGCTCACTAGTGATGATACATTGTGATTTCCTAGGAAGTGTTTCATATGGATATTTATTTGTTTTCCATCTGGTTAAATCAGTGTTGATAATTGTGAGGAATCATAAACATGATCAGTGTGTTCATGTTGAACAATACCATTAATTATTCATAACATGAGGATAAGTTGTGTCTAAAATGGATGGATGGAAATAATGATTGGCAATTTCAGCAAATTGGTTATTTTTAGAAGTGTGCTTTAAATTGGTAGCCATTGCATTAATTAGTGGCCGAGAAGTATCGCGCCGTTTCAAAAAGGTTGGTGGGCCCTGGTTGAGAACCTCCTTGTCTGTTTTTAGTCATTTTGGTTTCCATCAACAACACATTTCTCCAAATCATGCATGTGCATTAAGGAAAACACTTAAAGGTCTATTTTTATTGGACTAGCCGTAGTTTGGCATGCTTTCATGTACCCTCAGGAAGAGTGAATGAATAATGTTCGCATCACGACGGGGAAGTTGGAGGGTGGGCTTTGGATGTCTTCCGCCACTTTGATCGCACGATGCCGCCAAGTGTGAAATCACTGTTCCTCTGAGGCCGTGTAGGAGTAACAATGGAGAGCATTGACGGAGGACGAGGCAAGAAAAGCGGTGGTCGCCGCCTCCGTCCATCGCTTCATTCACATTGCAGCCTGTCAGACCCTGAGACCTCCTCGCTGTTCCGTTTAAATGTCTCTTATCATAAGCACACGGTTATTCCACGGAATGCTTCTGCTGAATATCCTCTCTTATCCGAGCATGCATTGAGTTTGCATGTAAACGTTCTTTTCTAACAAGTGGATTTTCAAAATAAGAGTATAATTGAAATATGTTTGTACTGTTTTGCCTTAACAATCTTACAGGTCGATCTTGGAATTGTGCAACTTTTCCTAAAGATAAAGTAGACTTTTGTTCGGTGTTTCTTTTACTATACAAAGTTGTTCCTCTGTCAGACTCATCCTAAATGTTTGCCACATTTCCACCAAACATTACAGTTCAGTTTGAAACAAATAATCCCTGAACGTTAAAACATTCACAGCAAAAACAAAAACGTGTTATTTTCCAATCATAGAAGGGCAATTTCTTTTGTGTTTGACTTTCTATTCTAAAGTTACATCAAATGCAATGATGCACACATCCCAGTTTTGGTGCATTTCTATGTCAGACGGACGAATTGGTAACATTGAGAACGTCAACCAAAAATTGTTTGGGAAGAACTTGGTTTCAACCTTGTATGACATTCTACTCCAAAGGGTTGATGAGAAAAAAATAAACAGGGTTATGTCTGGAAATAACGTTGTTTCATCGTTGTTACTTTTCAAAGTCATTAAACAAAACAACTAAGCAAAGCAAGTCAAGCCCAGTTGTCCTGTAGTAGAAGGAAGGGGTTGTTGCCATTTGACAGCTCAACCATAAAATTGTCGGGGGAAAAAAAAATAGTTTCAACCGTGTAATATAAGGAGCCATTGAGCCTTAAAACACGGGAAAGCTGATGGCTGGGGTCGCGTATTTGGGGACATTTTGTAATAAAAATCCCGACAAAACTGAACTGTACTGCTTGATGGAAAGCAGACGTTTATGGAACCAAGCTGGTTGCTTGAGACCATGAAAAACAAAGCACAGATCAGACCACCGATCCCGCTGCAGAATGAAGCAGTCAGTCTTCCTTAACTCCAAGTAAACAAGCTTTGACTTCTTTTCTGGCTGTTGATGGCATTTGCATGACGCTTGTGTAAACAAAAAAAACACAGACGATGAGAAAATGTGTCATCTGTTTGCCACGTCACAAACCAGCACTGGTTTTACTCCTCTTGTATATGGAAGCCATGATGAAATTGGATTCAAAGGATTATTTATGTAAGAATCTTTCAATAAATCTTACTATTAAAAATAAAAGAGTGCAGAAACTCTCTTTGTCACCTTAATAACTATTTTTTCCATTAAATTGTTACTGAACTGTAGGTAACTAAACCTTCTGATCATCATTTTATTTTAGTTTAGTTTGAACTATTCCATCTTAATTTCATATGTTTAAAGAAAATTGGGATCCTGTCGCTCAAAAACTTGACGTATTACAGAAAAAACAAGATCAGTTTTGGATTTTGAACCCAAAAGTTTGTGTGTATGTGTGTACATATCTATTTTTACAAAGAAATTTTCCATATCTGCAGTTACATAAACAAATGGCTTTGCATCATAAAACCGCTGAACCAGGAAGTCATCTGTAGGTGGTCAAACATATACGAAAGACAAATCTTGGGACCTGGGTTGATATCTGTGTTCTACCCAGAAGCGTTCCCATTGTACTTTTTTTTTTTGCATTGTTTAAAAAAAAAAAAAAAAAAGGTAAACAATGGCTGGATGCTTAAAGTACATTCCATCCCACACACCAAGTGTGTGGGCCACATTGCTAACAAGTGACAGGGTTCTAATTTTTAGAATAAAAAAATAATAATAATAAAGTCCTGACGAAGATTTAATGACTTTTAACTCTCTGTTCAGCCCTTATTATTATTTTCTTATTATACTCGCCTCCTACTGGTAGCTAAGTATAGATGCTTTAATTGGCATTCACACACCACATAGGAAACATGTGGCAAGTTAATGCTTTCAAGGAAATGCACTTTGTATCACAGTTTCGTTGGCAAGAGTAGAGGAACAAAATAGATCTCCCACATAAAGTCAGGACAGAGAACACTTACTGTTCCTGGTTGTTAGGAACCAATAACCAGGAAGAATGAAAAGTATTTGTTCTCTGATCCCCAACAATATTCATAAGGTTTAAGGAGCAGCGTAAACGGATGCCTGAGCCACCTCAGGTTCCCCTCAACGTGGAGGAGCATTGGCTCTACTCTGCGTACCTCTTGGATTAGGGCGAGTCGGGACACCCTGCAGCGGAAACCCATTTCAGCCCTTTGTACCGAGAGCTTCGCCTTTCGGCGCAGCTCCTTCTTTATCACGACAGACCAATGCAGATTCCACATCACAGCAGATGCTGCAACAATCTGCCCAATGACTTCCCCCAGCAGAACGAAGTAGTCCCCAGAGGAAGCGCTCTCCAGCGCACCCTCCAAAGACTTAGAAAAGGGTGACTGCCGTACTCTGAGGTGATGTTTTGTGCATAGGCATAAAAAACAGTCAGGACCAATCCCCCCCATCCGAAGGCGGTGGCAAGCTATCATCTCGTCCACCGAGGTAAACCCCGGAGGTGACGTTTCATGTCCCTGGAGCAAACTTCTGAAACCGGATGGCTGGTATTGGACCGCCAAGGTCCCCGCCTTAAGCAGTTGCCCAGCTCACAAAACACCCCTTGGCCCCTCCCGCAGGTGGTGATCCTATGGAAACCCACGTTGCCCCTTTGGGCTGAGCCCGACCACAAGGCACTTGCCAACGAGCCCCTTTTCCAGGCCTGGCTTTTTTTTTTCAATACATCTAATTTGGAAGTGTCCTAGGCGCCAATCCACCACCACCCCCAGTCGCACCGATGAAAACTCGTGACCCCCTCCATCATTTAGTTGCCCACTTCTACGTTAGATAAAGCATTAGGTTTGAGGTACGGTATGGTCTTAGGGTTATGTCTGTGTGAGTGTGTCTTGTGTAGTTTAAAAAACAATTGATTGATCTACTTTTAATAACGATCTGAAATTATTTGAGGAAGCTAACATCTCACAACAACCTAAATTGCCCTTTTTCCACACTAACCTTTGAAGTTGTGCCATTGAGGGAATCACACATTACATCTTCCTCTTCAGTTGCTGCCTGCCGGACCGCCTCTTTAGCGCTCCAAAGCAATAAAGCCCACTTGAACAAGCTCAGCATGAATCTCACATCGTTCCATCACTCGTACACAGTCCGCTTTTTATTTCCCATGAGCTCGTAATATGCATGCATGCAGAATTGGTTGCGAATAAGCAATAATGTGTGCAGATTTGATGAGATCCCAAAGAGCCAGACCTCAGAGGACGGCATGTGTCTCTTTGACTCATGGAGCGCACGTACATGGAGATGTCCTGGCAAGTACAAGGCGCACTCAGGACCGAAAGCAACATCTCCTGCTATTAATAGAAGCAGAGAGGGTGTCTCTTTGGCTAAATATAACACCATCCTTTCCTTTTCGTGCCCAGCGGTCTATTTTTAGCCTCTCCAAGGCCTTCCTAAGACGTGGATGTCTTTTTTTGGAGCGTTACGTAACAATGCGCTGATTCTTAAGGCGAGTGATGCAGACTTTGAGAATGAAATATTACATCACTCTCTGACACAAAAGGCAAGCTGTGTTAGTATTAAGAGATAGAGCACGTAATCGCACTCAAAACATGCTCTGTACCTCAAAGTTAGGTCGCATTTTAACCTTCTCAACTGTCATATAAAAAGTAGTTAATCTCTGCTAATATTAAAACTTTGGTTGTGATTAAAGCCTGAAAACATGTCTGAGGATGTGAGGGTTGAGATAATGGATGCCGATGGGCATCATATGCATAAGCACAAGTCCATCTGTTCAATCACGTTAGCACTGTGCCGTGCGTATGTGAATAACGAGCTGTTTTGCACGTTTTGGTCCAAGAGATGGAGAAGTGAATTTGTTTTTGGTGGAAAAATATGACTTTCATCAAACATTTATTGAGTGCCAGCAGTATACGTATGACGGTGACTGCCTGTTTTGAGAAAAATCAATACTGGTCCCTAACATATGATTGAATTGCTATACAGGCGTGATTCTTGTGTCACAATTTTGAATCATTTTTAACAAGTTTTAAAATCTGATTCGCTGTTTACTATCCAATCGCATTTTAAAGGATCGGAGGGTCGGTCTTCTTCTGAATTCGAACACAGACTTTGCTGTTCTTATTGTTGTAGTAATAAATAAAAAATATTTTTTTCCAAATATCTTCTTTGGTTTACTTTATTTAATGTCCTTGTTTTGAAACAATATGCTACTCTTAATTGTATGAGTAGTCGTTTTGTTTGCTATAGCGCCGCGTAATTCCATTCTACAGTTTTCTCCCCTCCTCTTAGTTACAACTGGACAGGTGCCTGTCCTCATGTGCTCACATGTACGCCCCCATCAGGTCTGTTCCGTGTTGCCCAGGCTGTGGAGGCGAGCGAGCGTCTTATGTAATCCTCATGTGCAGACGTCTAAAGGCATATTAATAATAATAATAATAAACTCCATGTGAGTGGAGAGCGCTGTCAACAAATCTCTATGATTATTGAATATTATTACTACTTATTTTAGCTCTGGGTCCCCGATTTAACCCAAGTTTACACTTTGAAACAAAGTAGTAGTACAAAAAGTCATGTGCAATGAATATGTTCATTTACTGTTCCCTCAAAATAACTAAAAAAACACCCATTAATGTCTAAGCCACAACATAACCGCCGACATGTATAAGCAAACCGCAAGGGTTGACGATGACAATTTCTTATGTCACACAAATCCATTTTCTGTTCTGTGGTTATCATTACAATTTCCCAAGTGTCTTCGCATCTGTACAAACTTAAATGAACATATGAGGAATGAATGACAAATGGTCAGTGAGTGTCGAGTCTTGTGAAATATTGAAGTCAACATGTAACATGATGTATTTATAGTGACGCAGTGGAACAATGCGGCAGAGCTCGCCGTCTTGTTCCTATAGACGGGAGATGGAAAAAAGAGGAGAAAGAAAGCCCATTACGCTCACATTTTCATGTTAAGACACTTTTCATGCTGCCATTAAACTTTTACGCAGCAGCAGAATCCATAAATTATTTCCACACCGAGGAGCCTCCCACACACTTGGAGCATGGGACATATTCATTAAAAGTGACACGTTGACAAAAGTTCTGAATTCCAGCTTTTATTTCATTGCAATTTACATCGAGACGTGTTGAACAACTCGGGTCAGGACAGAGCCACCCACTTTTCACGTGAGCAAAAGTAAAGGGAACATTTGATTAATGGGTATTCCTAGTTGCTCAGCTGCTAGCTTTTATAATAATAATAATAATGCCTTTATTAGTCCCACAATGGGGAAATTCGAGATTCGAACCCAGGCCTCCTGGGGAGACTGGGTCCTGAACGCGGCGCCTTAGACCACTCGGCCATCCTAGATTGATTGCTTAGTTGATGCTTGCTTTTGGCTTTGGTTTTGACCTGTGAACACCACATTTGATGTTAAACATTAATGCTAAGGAGCTTACGGGAGAAAAGCAAACCATTTTGAAGCTGAGAAAAGAAAGAACGTCGATCAGAGCTATTGTACAAACATTGGGCATAGACAATACAATTTGTCCTGAAAAAGAAAGAAACGACTGGCGTAATGAGCAACAACATCAAGCAGGTCGTCCGAGGGTGTCAACAGCATATGATGACAGAAACATTGTCAGAGTTGTGAGGAAACCCCAAGGACAACAGTCAGTGACATCACTGCCAACCTCCCCAAGGCAGGAGTGAAGGCATCGCGATCCACTTTTCGAAGATGACTTGAAAGAAGAAATATACTGTACATGCCATACCACAAGATGAAAACCACTCACCGGCATACATTTTGGTGGAAATTTGCTGACATGAAGCAATGTTAAGTATCTAACGAGACTATTTGTTGAATTTACAAATTTCTTAAAAGAAACCATTTTTGAGTGAAGAAACATTTTTGCACTCTGATTTTTTTATTTATTTATTCTTTTGAAGCCAAATTTCAGATATATGTAACAAAACAGACTCTCTTAGAAATATAATGCCAGGATGGCCGAGTGGTCTAAGGCGCCGCGTTCCGGACACAGTCTCCCCAGGAGGCCTGGGTTCGAAACTCGTGGCTGCCAGGATGGCCGAGTGGTCTAAGGCGCCGCGTTCAGGACCCAGTCTCCCCAGGAGGCCTGGGTTCGAATCTCAAATTTCCCCATTGTGGGACTAATAAAGGCATTATTATTATTATTATAATGGCCGACCATTCAATAGAAATAAATGAACTGGAGATGTGGGACCGTAGCTCCTTTTTTGTTTCTGGTTCATGCAAATTACAGCATAGGAAAATACCCGTATTGAATGAAATGTCTGACTTTTCTATTAGTGTAAAAGCCTGAAATTGGAAAACAAGAAATCATCCGGTTTGTTTTTTTGTTTTGTTTTGTTTGGGGGAATAATTTATTACTAGTTTTTGTTAGTTTGTTTCAGTTTTACTTTGAAAATGAAAATGAAGGGTTTACCACTGGGAGCTGTTATTAAATCTAATAGCAGTGCACTGCCATCTTCTGATTTAAAGGCAAAAGTGCAGTTACAAGAAAGCAGTTATGTTACGTTATGGTGCTCAAATCAATTGAAAATAAAAACCCATAAATACACACACGCACACACATTACGACCAACTAATGAGATCAAGTTGAACAACTTAGACCTAACAAAGACACTAATGCTTGGAGTTGAAAAATGATCTCAAAAGGACCAAATTGAATTGCAAAAAAAATAAATAATAAATAAAACCACTACTTAAAAAGTCTACAGCAGAAGACAGTTCCATTTAAAAACATTCAATTTGTCAGGAATATTTATCATCAGTAGACACACTCAAAAATGCATGCCTGAAAATAATCAGGCCGTCTGCCGCTTTGGTTCAAAGTGCCCATTTTAGGTCATGTCCAGTGATTCTTTGAATGAAAACTCATGGGCTGAGTATGGCAATGAATTTTAATGAAGTGTTGAATTTTTACTCAATTTCTTCAAACATCTTTATTACTCTATCTATGCTAAAGATGTATAGTGACAGTCCGAACAATTAAACTTTCTTCCATTAGATGCCTGACGGCACTGTACAATAAATCCACCTCATTCTAAATCATTCTAAATCAAACAGTGTGAGTGTTTTCCTGCCTATCACCGTGACTTCCTAAAAGCGTGGAAAACTCCAAGTATTCTGCATCTGGGTAACTCCAGAGATAAACAAAAAGTCCAATCAGCATGTTTTGAACCACCCTTTTTCTGGCAGGATCAGCATCTGTGCGTGGGAACATTCCACCTGTTTCACTTGCTTGTATTTCGGTGGCCAACAGTGCAGTGCCGTGCAATGTAGTGAGAAGATGAAGATGAGAGGCATTTGGATGCTGCTGGAGCGTTTTCGCTGGGTATGGCTTCCCCATATGTGCACGAGAACATTTTCGTTTTGTATCTTGCTTTTGTTTTTACTGTGATTTAATTCCTCCCTGACCTTTAAGAAACTCGGCTGGATGCCTGATGATGCAAGCTGCTCATTTCAATGATTTGTTAATCATAACTATCAACTTTGCAATCAGCATTTGTGACTCAGAAAGGGTTTACATATATCATCTAAATTTATTTTAAGAGGCAAGCGACAGGCGGCATAATAAAGGTATAAAAGGCTCAAACACAAGAGATGAAAACAAGGACCGGCGACAGATAAGGCGCAATCCCCCCTGAGGCTATGCTTAGTCCTCGGTACCTCCAGCCGCATTTGGTCCACAGACCTGAGGCAGCGGGTAGGTGCGTCGGGGTGGAGGAGCTCAGAGAGGTACGTTGGGCCGAGGCTATTTAAAGATTGAAAGACGAACAGAGGTGGCTTATAATTATTCCTAAGGTGCACTGGGAGCCAGTGAAGAGTGGCCAAGATTGGGTTTGGGTGCTCCTCTTCCAAGCTCCAGTTGAACAGCGAGCAGCCGCATTTTGCAGCAGTTGGAGGCAATTGAGGGAGGACTGGCTGACTCCAAAGTAAAGTGCATTAAGTAATCTAGCCTCGATGTAACGAAGGCATGGATTACTGTTTCTAAGTGCTGTTGGGAAAGAAATGGCTTCACTTTAGCCACCTGCCTAAGATGAAAGAAGCTGGATCGAAAACAGCACTGATTTGTCGATCTAATTTGAAATCACTGTCCAGTTTAAAACCCAATTTTGAGATTGTTGGGTTTCGATAAGATGTCAGGGGGCCGAGGTCTACAGGGTTGAAAGTAGAAGGGTCACAGGGACTGAACATCATAACCTCTGTCTTGTTTTCATTTTAATTCAGGAAGTTAAGTGACATCCAGATTTTGATATCCTCTAGGCAGGACAAAAGTGGTCTCAAGGAGAAAGCGTCTCTATTGCTCTGCAGGACATAGATCTGACAATGGAAGGAAATTCCACGTTTCCATTGGATGGAACCCAAGGGCAGCAATTATAACGAAAACAGCAAGGGCCCCAAAATGGAGCCTTGTGGGACACTGTGCGACAAAGGGGCAGAGCGGGACTCAGTGCAACCTAGGCGAACACAGAAGGTCCTGCCAGTGAAATACGATCTAAACCGTTCTAGAGCACTACCACTAATGCCCATCTGGTGTTATAAATGAGGCAGAAGAATATTTTGGTCCACCGTGTCAAACTCAGTTAGATCTAACAAGACAAGACATACATGGTCTCCAGTGTCGTTTGCCAGGAGAATATCGTTCAAAACTCGTAACAGTTCGTAATGTAACGTTCTGAGCCCACTTTTATTTATTTATTTTTTTTACATTTTCCTTAATTTCTCAGTGAATAATTGATGTGATCGAATTACAAAATACATGCATAATGTAGGGGATGGCTATTTATGATAAATATCCAATCATTTTGGATGCAGCTCTTGTATTGGATGTCATTCCATGGGGCAAGTCTGCCTAATAAAATGTCCAACGCATCTATTTGCAGGAGAAAATACCTTCACAGTTGAATGCCTTTAGAATGATATACAGGCTTTATGAAGTGCCTCACTCAGTTGCCATCTGTTCAGAATAAAATAATTACATAAAGACTCATTATAGAGAGACTGGGCTGTAATTAGTGATAAACAACAATTGTAAAAGTCAACATGCTTCATTTCATCATATGACTTTTGATGCACATTGCAAAAGTATGAAGAAGAAGATGCATCTCCTGCAGCGATCAAGTCATCCGGGTCAATGTGCAGTCACAGGAACAGATCCAAATCCTGCAGGCGCTCGAGGAGGAACAGGAGGTGTGCCAACTCACACACACGCGCACACACAAACAAAAACAGAGTGCTATAAAATTGTAATTGACTCCACTCTCGGCCACGCCAGCTGGACTTCTGGCCTCCTTCGGTCTCAGTCGATCGTCCCGTGGAGTGCTCCGGTCAGAGTGCCGTCCGGGAATACCTGGACACCCACAGCATCCTTTTCATTTTCATGATTGACAACCTCCAAGTTGGTCACGAAAAAAAAAAAAAAACACCTACTGTACATATCGGAGGAGTGTTTGAAATATAATACAGAGCCATGATTCAAATGAATGTGTGTACAAGGACTTTTCACATCGCCTAATTAGTTTATCTTTTCTTTCTTTCTAATCTTTTCAGGTTATGTCCTTAGTATGTCCTTGTCATTGGCTGGGGAAGTTATGCTTGAGCCCCATGAACTCTGCCTGGCAACAAGTGGTCATGGTGAAATAATCGTTGTTTTCGAACTGTCCCTGAAGGCAACGTCTTACATAGCTAAGTAGACTTGCGGGCCAATGAAGTTGTTATAACGTGAGAAATGGGGAAACGATGAACTATGATAGGAAAGGCATTCTGCAGTTGTAGTTTAAAACCTCACTCCACTCGACTCGCACGCGCACGCGCACATACGCAGACGTATTCACACGAACACACGTACACGCCTTAGTTATGATTCGATCAGTGACGTCACCACGAAATACCAGTTCGATTCCCCTTGGCAAATTTAGTTGTTTTAATGTTAAATAGTAAATATGTGGTTGATTTGTGACGCGATATGAAACTTATTTGGTGCAGCGCATGCTGGCAATTTAGCTCCGTCGTAGTAGGACCCTGACAGCTCAAACTCTTCCGTGAAATGTTATGGAAGATTTTTTTTTTTTTAAAAAGACCTTCTCACTTCCTCCGACTGTACATTTTGAGGGCTCGGCAAAATAACCCCTGCATAAATAAAAAAAAAGAAATAAAATCAAACTTTGTCCTGTATTCATTTGGGTATATTTTTTAAAACCCTTCCAGGACCTTTCCCGCCAGCTCAACAAACTATTACTGTCCTGTAGTAGATTTAGAGAAGTTCATTTGCTGAATGTCTACTTTCTGACGATTTCACGTTAACAATGGGTTATCTCTCCAAACTTGTGGTTGAAAACTTTAAGACATGGCGAGGAAAACAAGTTATTGGGCCATTCATGGAGTTTAACTGCATTATTGGCCCCAATGGCTCCGGTAAGTCCCCCTTTTGTTTTTTTTAAATTAGCCACCTTTTTCTTTTTTGAAAGGCTTGCTAACTCGTTGGCGAAGCTAACTGCTAATACTGCTCATGAGACTGTCCTGATAGAGTTCTTTGCACTCCTAAACTAGAATTACATCTCTTTAAAATGTATAAACTATCATACCAATTGGTTTAGGTCCTCGGAAGATGTTAAAAGCTTTTCAACTTCATTATTTTTTTCAAATCCGTCCTTATACCATTTATTTCTTTGTATGGGTTTTTATTGCGCATAGCCAAAAAGTACTGCAGCACAATACTTGTGAATAAAGACATTCTATTGCATTTGAAAAACTTGTGTTTGTTGACTGGTTAATTATGGTAAATATATCGTCCTTAAAGCTATGCAACTTAACACAGTCATGTACTCAGATAAATACAATTACATCTCAGTAAACTGTATAAACCTGTTGAATGAATGTGACAATTTCTCTTTGGGAGTTTTTAACTTTTGGTTTTAAATAGTTAGTTCATGTTAGTACGTTTAGATAGTTGTGTATACCCCATAGAATCGTCATCATTATTAAAGGCATTTTAATGAATTGGAGGAGAAGTCAAGGTTTCTATTTTATGTTAGTAACAACTATGTTACTCACAAAACCAGGTAAGTCCAACGTGATGGACGCCATAAGCTTCGCCACGGGGGAGCGGGCGAGCTCTCTGCGGGTGAAGCACCTCAGTGACCTGATCCATGGTGCCCACATCGGTCAGCCAGTGTCAGACAGAACCTGCGTCACCATGTTCTATCACCACGACCAGGAACAGGAGATCGTCTTTTCTCGGGCTGTCTCTGGTCAGCACGTTTTTGTTTTTCAATTGGCTAAAGTAGTTGGACTGATAAAATCAGAATCACCTTTAATGGCCAAGTATGTAAAGCATACAAGGAATTTGTCTCAGGAACTATGAGCTACACTAGTATTTCAGGAACATGCAGCTATGATAAACAAAGACATGACATATAAGTATAGAAAGTCTTTCCTTAATGCAAGCCTACTGTTGTGAAATTGTACCATCCAATGACAGCTGTGCAACAAATTGTAGCAAGATAGGAAGGAGGCCATTTGGCTCAATGAATGGATGACCATACCTAAAATGATAAATAATTAATATATTTTTGGGTGGAGGGGTGGGGGTCTTGTGGTTATGTGTTGCAACTCTGTGTACTTAAACAAAAAAAATCCAATGTTGATGTGAACATGTCTCAACTTGGGAACTTTTATATCATTTTGTTTTAAAATATAATTATTTTTATTTATCGCTGTATTTTCTCAGGCGACTCCTCTGAGTATCTCATCAATGGCAACCGAGTTAGTCTCAACCAGTACACAGAAGAGCTTGCCAAGATTGGCATCATCACCAAAGCTCAAAACTGCCTAGTGTTCCAGGTAGTTTTGGGATTTTCAGTATTGGATGGTTAATGCTGCATTTTCAGATAATGTTATTCGTGCGTTGGTCACCAGGGAGCAGTGGAGTCCATCGCTCTGAAGAACCCGAAGGAGCGTGCCAAGCTTCTCGAACTTATCAGTCATTCTAAGGAATTTGCAGCTGAGTACAACCAGAAGAAGGAGGCCATGCTGAAGGCCAAGGAGGACACCAATTTTCAGTTCAACAAGAAGAAATCAGCAGCTGTCGAGACGAAGCAGATGTCTAATGAAAAATTGGAGGTAATAGTAGTATACTTTATGTACATAGCGTAGTCATGACATTCTATGCGTCGCTGTGCTGCCTACAGATCAGTCGTGCTGCCGTAAGGATTGACACGTGAGACAGTCCAATGCATTCATATAGCACGTCTCATACGGAGGACTCACAAAGTGCTTGAAATGCTTAAAATCCAGAATCATCAAACATTGTATAGTTAATATAAAAAGACGGACCGCAATGACCCAACAGGACAAACCTTACATTTCCCAGGCCAAGAAATACCAGGACCTGGTGGATGAGCTTCAAGAAAAGCGCATGCAGCTGAGCCTTACTGTGCTCTATCATAATGAGAAGGCCATCGAAAGCACCAGCAACACTCTGAGTGTCAAGCAGGGGGCCGCTGCCGCTCAGAACGCTTCAATGCAGGACTGCGAGAAAATGGTGAAAAACCTCAAGAAGGAGCATGGACGCCTTGTCAGGGAGCAGCAGCTCATGGAGAAAGAGATACGGTAAACGTACATGTATTTTGTTTTCAGATGTATCCATTTTAGTTGCTTTTGTCACATTTATGAAATTATGTAAGCAAACCATCACCTAAAGAACTGATGGTTTTATCATTTGAATAGATAGGCTGAAAAATAGTCACCAATTTTCACTTTTTTTTTTATCTGTCATCTGTTTTCTTTTTTAACTGCTCAGGCCAATGAAATGAAATTATCACTTTGATGCCATCTTGTGGAATCTTGTTGTTAGGTTTTTTTCAGTGGTGGTACGTTTTTGCCTTCTTTTGAGATGGCCCATTTTGTTGGCACTCCATGAATGCTCAAACAAAAGCTACTAATAGCCGTGCAGTCTATTTTGCCATGAAAATGATGTCCAAAATTTTTCGTGTACTCCCACAATAGTCATTATTTTGGATTAATGGCAAAGTGTGAATTTAATGACTCGTAACATTTGCGTAAAGTGTCATATCACTTTGATTAGGCTTGTACGCTGGCCAGTAGTATTGATGACGCTCATGTGTAGGGAATTTGTTGGTGAACACATCCTGAGTTATCAATATGAACCTAGAATGACTAGATCTCTATTGAACCTCATGCCCAGCGCCCAGGAGCATGTCCTGTCCCAGGCTCGCGCTCACTTCATTAAAGCCAAAGTGAACACCTCACATCATCTCAAAAAGATGGACGAGCTTCAAGCATCTGTGAAAAAGAGCCAGAAAGTCTTCGCCCGGACGAAGCAAGAGCTTGTTGAAGCTCAGCGGGAAAAAGAGGAGCTGGAGAAGACCTGGAGGGTCTGCGACGACCAATTTCGGGAGCAGAGAATGTCCCAAGGCATGGAGGTTGAATTGGACGAAAGCCAGGTGAGCGGTTGAAAAGAACTTTACGCACTATAAACCCATAATTAATTTGTTGTGTGTTTCCTTGACGGACGTGCTCGATAGCGAGGGCGCTACAACGAACTCAAGGAGCTGGCTAGGAAGCAGAGTGCAGTGCTGTGTCAGGATGCGGAGAAGATGCAGAGGGATGTCAAGGCAGACTATGATCAAATGGCATTTGACCAGCGTAAACGGAAGGAGGTGGAGGTAATCACAATGGAAACTATATCTATTTAAATAGCTACTGGAAGGTGGGTACACCACATCTAAATACATAATTACTAAAGAAGAAGAACGCCCAATACAAATGTCTTTCTCTCAAGCAGTGTTTGCTCTCCAATCTCAAGTTGTGCTTGACACTCAATTGTTCATCTGATTAAGACAGTTTGGACAATTGAATGCCACAGTTCTTTAGAGTTAGGACATATTGTATTTTAAACTTAGTTCTATATTTTTTCATAGAATTTATTAAGCACTAGATTTGATTATATGCATATTGAACTACTCATTGCATAGCAATTCATCTTTTTTTACACACAATTAGCCAATACAGGCACTATAGCTGTGACATTTGAACTAATACAACTTTTAAACTAATACAAATCAATGTGCAGGACGCTTTATGAGAAAGTATTTTTATGTTTATTGCCCGGGGATGCAAATGACACAAATTTGGTTGAATGGCCCTTATAAGCATGCCATAGAATGACGGAATCCTCTGTTTGACACATTTGATTTGATAGCAAACAATACATTTACAGTGCATCGTTATTTATAGGCTCGTGCAGGATAAAATGAAGAGCCCACACAGCTGCGTAGTTGGGTATGCGCGTGACCTCTCTCTTCAAGAAATGACACTATTGATTTATGACCTCGTAAAATGCGACTAGTTGGGAACAAGCTTGTTTGTCACCAAATAATCAACACTCGTTAATCTTCTATTTATTTTATGACGTTTGGATGTGTCACAATTGCTTTCGACTCTCAAACTCACTCAACTCTTTGACGATGGCAACGAGGCTTCTTTATATTAGGCAAGGCAGACTTATTTAAGGTGCATCTTTTGGCTTAACTCTCCCTCCAAACAAGCTATGAGGACAAACCCACCACTCTATCGTTGCCTGCAGGGAAGCTGTGCGCAGTGGAGGAGACGTTTCTGTGGGTGTTTGCACGTCACACTAATTACATGGATGATCTCTAGTTAGGAGCCGTTGCTCAGTTGACTGAGCTTCAGATATGCTCTCACTAGAATTTATACTTGGAATATCTTAAACTTCTGCATAAATTGGGTATGAAATGTAATCAGATCTTCATATAAATCATTAGAATAAACAGAATCTGTTTAATTTTTTTCATTGCAGAAGTGAGGGAACACTGTTCCCTAGAATTTTATGTTGTCAAGTTTAACATATCCACGCTGTCATAGTGAAATATCTATTGATATGAAAACTTTTAAAAACCATATGGTAATACTAACTCCTTTGCTGTAGGTTGGAATCCGGAACAACAAAACACAGTTGGATGATTTAACCCAGAGAGCAGAAAAGCTTGAGGAATACACCAAGGCCTGCAAGTATGTCCTTATGCACTTTCCTTCTACCCCATAACAACATTCTAAACCCCTGCAAATTAACGTAATTTGTCGTAAGGGGCAACCCCCCCACACACACAAACACTCACGCACTTGAAAAGTGTATACCTGCCTATATAATAGGAGTAGATCAGCCAATCAGCAGTAAGCTGCCTGTTTGCTTTACTTTTTCACATTGAGTCACAGGCACTACAACAGACTTTGCCAAAATTTTAATAAACGTTGGTCCACTGCTACCCACAACTATTTTTCGTAGTAAACGTTAAAGAGATGTTTGTTTTCAGTGAACGATAATATACTATAACTGAGCCTGGGAGCTCTGTGCACTTTTTGTTAGACATTTGAAATTAGGTTTTCTATTTCTAAGATCTAAAAATGCTTAAACATGTAAATCACTTAAGTGATAATAATAAACATTTGCTTAAAGGCATTTAAACTAAGTCAAGTGTTAGAGTTTTTATTTTTCAAAATTGGGACACTGTTTTTCAACCAATGAATATCAGCTTGACATATCGGTTATTGGCTTCCATGACTACTAATACTCGATATGTGTATCGAAAAAAGCGTCTCAGTCTATCACTAGTCATTGGACAGCGATGCATATTTAAATTTGCGTGTGATTGGTCAAATTCAGATCAAAGCTTACAATTAAATTTGAAAATTAATGCATGTCATTGTCTTATGCATACTGTATCAGCCAATATTGCGATATTGATATTTTTTCAATATATTGTGCACCCTTAGTTTAAACCCTTAATAAATCCCATAACCCTGTTACATCATTTCAAACTCACCTTCCAACATTGTCCGTAAAAACAAATGGCTTGCATTTCAAAAAATATACCAGGAAGTACAAGGATGCCTGGCTGTATGTCACCACCTTTCATCACGCAAAAATACCAATCACTTCCTTATTAGCCATTTTATTACTTTTTCACCTATATTGACACTCTCACGGTCCTCTATAAACTGGAGTTCCTGTGTGTTTTTAGGTCATCTCTTGATGACTTACATCAGAAGGAGGAGAGTTTGCAGGCAGAGTTACAGCGTGGCAGAGAGCGCACTTCCCAGGTGAAAGAGGAGCTGGGCCAGGTGTTAGAGCAGCTGGGGGATGCCCGCCTGGACAGTCAGGATAGCAAACGTCAGCGACAGCGCAAAGAGGTGCTGGAAAAGATGCTTAGGCTCTTCCCTCACACAGTGGTAAGAGATACATGATGATGCGATGAACGGAAAACAAAACATCACTAATCTGTCACATGTTTCTTGTCCCAGTATGGCCGTCTGTGTGACTTGTGCAGCCCCATCCACAAGAGGTACCAGCTAGCCGTCACCAAGGTGTTTGGCCACTTCTTGAAGGCCATTGTGGTGTCAACAGAGAAGGTGGCCCAGGCCTGCATCAGCTTCCTCAAGGAGGAGCGGGCTGAGCCTGAGACCTTCCTGCCCGTCCACTACTTGGATGTAAGTGTTTGAATAGTATTTCTGAGCCAGGTGAATTTGTCCATCTACTGGCCATTTAGTTTTTTTTTTTTTTTTTTTTTTTTTTTGTTTTTTGCTTCTTTTTGGCTTCTTCAAGCATGACTTGTTTGGTTGATTGCATGTGGCATTATTTATCATCAACTCCCATGTTCAGGTGAGACCCCTGAATGAACGATTGAGGGAGATACCGGGTGCCAGGATGGTGGTGGATGTTGTGCTCATCAACGCGTCCACAAACTTGCCACATCTGAAGAGAGTGGTGCAATTTGTGTGCGGCAATACGCTGGTGTGTGAAACCATGAAAGAGGCCAAGAGCATTGCCTTTGATGGGGAGCACCGCCTTAAGGTAAAAAACTTTGTTGAGATGGGTGCTGGAAATGCATATGATATTATATATACTATATTATTTATATCTTAAATTGGGTGCTGTAGACCATATCTCTGGATGGGACCCTGTTTTCAAAGTCCGGTGTCATCTCTGGAGGCTCCAGTGACTTGCGCACCAAAGCTCGCTGCTGGGATGACAAGGATGTCACTAGGCTGAAGAATAAAAAAGACCAGCTCACTGGTGAGCTTCATGTAAGTCAAGATACAATTTGTGTAGTTTGTGCTCTTATTTCATTCGGTAGCAAATACAGCCATGTAAAGTTGCGGTTCTCACACTTTGTGTCCAGGGACCCCTCACAGGGGAGACATTTTTCCAAGGACCCTGTCATAATCCTAATGCCAGTGAATCATGTGTATTTTATTGGTGTGCCAGTCCGCTTAAGTGCGTGTGCACTTTTATATAATAAAAAATATTAATTTATCGATAACCGCTTCAAACAACAAGGTATATATTGGAACAGTTGTTGCGATTGCATTATTGTCGATGTTTTGTGTTCTGTGGGATTATTGTTATTTTATGTTAAATGTTCTGTAAAGCGCTTTGTTACAGCTACAGCTGTTGTGAAAGCGTTATATGAATGAAACTGTATTGTATTTTACTGCTAACTATTTTGAGGAGCCCCCAAGCTACAGCTTGCAGATAATCATGAGTCCGGGGACCTCAGTTTGTGAACCTCTGACATAAAGGATAACATTTTAAGTTGTCTGTTGTGTTGCAGGAACTTATGAGGCTCAGGCGGAAGGAGTCAGAACTGAATCAGATCATTGCACAGGGTCAGGGGGCACAGACCCGCCTGAAATATTCCAAAAATGATTTGGTTAACCTTGGAAAGCAAAGCATCCCTAAATGCCTCGGGGTAAGAATATATCTTTTTCAGATTCCTGGTTATTGAAAATGTTAAAGCCAGGTGTTGTAATGACACCTGTTGCTTTTTTTATATGCTTGACAGTCTTGCAAATTATTTTAATTGTACTAGATGCACATTATTGCCACTAATTATTTCCTTTCAATGATTCCAGGACATTTCCCGTATGGAGAGTGAACGGGCAAACTTGGACGTCCAGATCCAAATGCAGCTGAAAAGTGTGGAGGCAAAGGAAGCTGCCTTGAAGAACCTTAAAGACCAGATTGAGCAGGTATCATAACTTCAATTCAACTAAGTATCAAGGGAAAGTTAATTGTCATTCACAGTTTCAAGAAATCTTTGTTTAATATTTTATAGTAATGAAAATGTTTATGTAGACAGAGGACACTGTGTTTTCTGACTTCTGTGCTGAGCTCGGTGTGGACAACATCAGAGTGTATGAGCAGGAGCAACTGAAACATCAGGAAGAGCACGACAGGAAGTGGTATAAATAAGTTTTTACATTCTCACTTCTACTCTACTTTTTTGTCATGTTAAATCTGAGGGAATTTATAATGTACTGCAAAAACTTTCAGTTTAGAGTTTGAGAACCAGTGTAATCGCTTGAATGCCAAATTGGAATATGAACAAAGTCAACTGGAGAAGCACAAGAAGAAACTCAGTGAAATGCAGTCCTCCATCAACCAGGAGGAAAGCAACATGGCCGTGAAGAGAAAGGTTAGCATGGATGTACCATCATTAATATTTTTCAACTGTGGGCATGTGAAGCCCTTTGAGACTTTTCTCTGATTAAGGGCAATCAATATAAATACATTTGACTTGTCTTGACTAATACAACAATCCCAGAATCATGTCACGAACACCGAAAAACCAAGTGTAATTGGTGTCCCCCAAAAGGTTATTAATTGCCCATTATATTAGTTTCAACCGTAAATATAGCACAAACAATGATCCCCAAAAAGTTTAATCTCATTTCAAACTCATCTCACATCACTCGACACTTGACAACGAATTGCTTGCAGGTGATTTATATATATATATATATATATATATATATATATATATATATATGTATATATATATATATATATATATATATATATACATACATACGCATGCACGCACGTGCACACACACATAAATAAATAAATTGTTCTGGAAATGAATTTCTATATGTTAGCAGCTCTGTAAACATAAATGTGTTAGTTTGTTTTTGTATTATCAATGGAGATGCATTCTGGCTCAACTTTCAGGAGGAGGAGAAGCTGCTGGTAGCTGTTGAAAAAAATGATAACAAACTGCAAGATATGAATAACCAGCTGCTGGCAAATAATAGAGAGGTAGCATCTGTCAAAAATGAACTGGATAAGAAAACCTTGCAACTCAAAGAAATTAACAGGTAAGACAAATCACTGATGAAGAAAAACAAAAATTGCTGCTGTTGTTCTGATTTATGAAGTGTATTGTGTGCAAAATCAAACACAAATAAACTTTCTTTTTCCTCAGGGAGTTAGTGAAACTTCAGCGGGAGGTGATGAGTGCCGAGAGCATCCTGGAGCAGAAACGTTTAGCCCGACACAATTTGCTGCTGGCCTGCAAGATCGAGGGTCTGCCTATCACTTTGCTGTCAGGTGACCTGAATGAAATCAGCCAAGTGGAGGTAAAAGGAGATTTGCATTAATATCAACAATGTCATGTATGTCAAAAATGGGCGTCCGCCTGGGACTGTTCCATCCCAGAGACGAAATGCCCATCTCTGCTAAAAAGGCACTAGTGTTTTACAAGGCCTACAAAATGTAAGCCAATGTACTTATGCATCTAACAATCTAATGGAATTATTGGCCTCTGAATCGGAATTGATTGATTATACACTACTGTATCTGATTGGACTTATTGGTGTTTACGTTACATATGACGTAATGGCCGTTGGCCAACCAGATATTAATAGTGCGTGTGTGTATGTGTTAAAGGCCAGACTTTTCGTCAGATGCGCCTGCTGCATGTCAAAGGACAATTTGGCGCTAAGCCGTCTGCCAAATTTCCAAACAGAAGTGTAAATTAAATAAATGTGTTTGTGTCTCTCCAGCTGGTTGATGGGTCTCAAAGTACTTCAACCTCGATGCACATCTTTGAGAGGGAGGCCCAGCTGGTTATCGATTACTCTTGCCTGGAAGCCGAGAACAGGGTGGCACATCATTTCTCTTTCAACAATGACATTTTGCATTGAGTCTGACATGCTGTGTTAACATTGTGCTTGTGTGTGCGTGTTTGTTTGTGCGGATGTGTTTGCAGGACGTCCCTCCAGAGGAGGGCAACAACTATCTTGAGGGGCTGAAGGAGTCCCTTCACGCCATAGAGGAACAGCTAAAATGTACAGCCACGCCCAACTTGAAAGCTGAGGAAAAGCTGAGGGAGATGAAGGACAACCTACAAGACGTGACAGACGGTGCTTTGTGGCTTTTTTCTTTTCTTTTCTCTTTTTTTTTTATAATTATGTTTACGTTTTGTTGTAAAACATGTGCACCGTACATACGGGGTTCAGTAGCTTGACAGCGCACGGCTGTGTCTCCCTGGCACGGAAGCCGAAGTCTCACATGTCTGCTCTACAGCAGCGGCTGCGTTTGTGTCTTTCTCTCGCTCCCTTCCTCTTCTTCACTTTCAATCTAGTAATGACCTGTCAAGCTGCAGCAAATGGCAGCATTTGCGATTTGAAACTGTGAGGCAATGTGCTAACAATGCATCACTGTGCTGTCCTGCTTTAAACTCAATTATACTTACTAGAACATACTTATGAAACACCAGAGGTGAACATTCTGTCGATGACGGACCCCCATTTTGCTGATGTGGGACGGGAAATCTAAAAGTGTAATTATCACTTCCCAACAGTCAAGTCCTAACAGACATCTCGATTTGTCACATACGTTTTGCTGATGACGAGCAGAAACACACCCCACTTTTCTTCACAGGGGTTACTGAGAGAGGACTGCATTGACTATATATGTGTGAGAGTGAGTACTCCTGCTTTCAATAGGATCTCTGTGAGGAGTGTGATAGCTGGCCATGATTAGCTAAGGAAACAGAACCAGAATACGTCACTTCACTTTGCTATGACAACACAAATCCACACTATTTCTTTGACTCGAATAGTTGATGCATATGAATTTATTTTTATTTTAACCTTTACGGTTGTGATTTTTTTGTTTATTTTCATTCAAGACTCGTGTGTTTGACCGCCAGGCTGGTTTCTTCCAATGACTATATAGTATATATATGGAAACACTTTGCGCTTCGTATGTCTCTGACGGTGTAGTGGTACACTCGCCTGAGTTGTGTGCGGCAGCGTGGGTTCAGTTCCCACTCAGTGACGGTGTCTATGTCTGCCCTGTGACTGGCTGGCGACCAGTTCAGGGTGTAGTGCGCCTTTCGCCCGTAGTCAGTTGGGATAGGCTCCAGCACCCTTCCGCGACCCTGTACAGGATAAGCGGTGTGGATAATGACATGACGTGACACTTTGCGCTTCGTGTATGCTCCAAAGACATGAAATCTGTCCATCAAGAAGAAGAAGCAGCAGCAGTATTTATAAACAGTAGTGAGTGGCAACTTGGATTTTATTAAATCTGGGCCACAATGAGGAGCTGGATTTTGGTTAAAGTGAACCATTTTAATCCTAAAATTAAAGCTTTTGGGGGTTTTGGGAGTAGAAACATGTACTGCAGCCCCCCAGTTCAATAGGTGTATGTGAAACGGACTGATTGACGAACCAACGGACTTCTAACGGACTATAATAATAATAATAATACCTGACGGACAGACTGACCAATCAGCGATTACAGTTTGGTTTGGCTTTAAAATGACGGACTGACAAATGATAGACAGGTACAGAGATCTGACAGATGACGAATAATAGACCGTCAAAAATTTGTAAATTGCCTACTTCTGTTTAATGCATTGTAAACATTTGGAAGAAGAATTGTAAAAATGTACAAGAAATATTTTTTAAGGGCTGCAGTCGGTGGGGTGAAAACTTTGTTTGAACAACAATGAGTAGCATCAATGCTAAAGCAATTTTCTGTCTCTGACTTAGCCTTCAGAGCCAGCACCATCGCCACCAGGAAGTGCCAACAAGAGTTTGAAGAAGTCAAAGCTAAACGCTTCCGTCTCTTCAGCCAGTGCTTCGATCACATTTCTGCTGTTATTGACAACATCTACAAGAGAATATGCCGCAACAAGAGCGCCCAGGTGAAAACTCTGCTTTGCAACTCCAAAGGGAAACGCTGTCAAATGATGACCTCATAAGATATGGTATGTACTTCAGGCCTTTCTGTCTGCTGACAATCCGGAGGAGCCGTATCTCGGCGGCATCAACTACAGCTGTGTGGCTCCTGGGAAGCGCTTCATGTCCATGGAAAATCTGTCAGGCGGGGAGAAAGCCATTGCGTCCCTGGCTTTAGTGTTTGCCATCCACAGGTAGTATAATTGACAAAAATTGAAATGTGCACTCAATGCGAGATTAAGGCTCTATGAAGTTAGAAAAACGGATTGAGGCAAAGTTCCACATACAGTCGGCTACATTTTTTTAATCTGGCACGTAGAGCATTTACATTCTCAAACTGTTGCATTTCTTTTGTGTTTTTTTTTTACCTGGTGAATTATGTATATGTATTTTTTCATTTTAATGTTTTTTTTTATTTTTATCATTAAAATTGATTAATTGTAAATAAAATACCCAAAAATTGCTAAAATAGATTATTTTATGTATACTTTTAAAGCAACACTTGGTAAGTTTCTTGCCTTCATAAAACATTTTCATAACTCTTGTGATAAAACATCAACTAACAACTAGTCAAATGTTACCTTTGTCATTGACTGAGGGACACTATATCGGCACTAAGTAACTTTGAGGAGGGTGGTAGAAACCCTGCCACACAATAAAAAAAAAGAAACGTGCCGACTGCGTTACGGCATACGTCACTTCCTCCTTTCCCCATTCGTTACAAAAACCGTAGTTGATTCTAAATTCTATATGCGATCAATGGTGTCGAGTTTTGTCTGAAGGGGAAAAAAAGGGAAAAGGGGTAGGCTACCCGGATAAATGGATATTCAAGGTCCCCATTAACTGCTAAAAATGAGGTATGCTGTATTCTGTTGTTCAGACACAATTAGATTCATGACCTCATCTGCATCATCCTCTACACAGCCACTGGAAACAGAAATATAATTCAGTCCTATGGCAGGCAAGCAAGAGCTCAGGATTTCACCACACTGTGGGCTCCTGCTCATGGGAAATGTGGTCGACTTCAAGCGAAACACTACCACTTTCGTCGACATGGTGCCGCCATAATCAACAAAGGCTGAAAGTTGCGTAGTGCTGCTTTAACGAATTTATTTTATTCAATTATCCATCTATCAATTATCCAAGCCACTTATCCACAGTCACAAGGGTTCGCGGGAGTGCTAGAACCAATCCCAGGTGTCTTCGGGGAGTTAGCGGGGTACACCCTGAACCGGTTGCCAGCTAATCGCAGAGCACACAGACAGACAACCATCCGCACTCACACTCATACCTAGGGGCAATTCAGAGTGTCCAATCAACCTGCCATGCATGTTTTTGGAACGTGGGAGGAAACCGGAGTAACTGGAGAAAACCCACGCAGACACAAAAGAGAGAGAACATGCAAACGCCACACAGGAAGACCCGAGCCGGAATCAAAATCTGGTCCTCTGAATTGTAAGGCAGATGTGTTAACCAGTGCCACTTTTATTGAATTATTATTAGTATTAAATTATAATAATAAATTATTAGGGCCGTGCCACCTAATTTTAAAAAATTACAAAAAAAGCAATGTTTTAAAATGTGAAATATGATTTCACACACATTTCTGTTTTTTATTTGTATTTTTTTTAAACGTAATTTATGAATGACCAAGCCCATCTGTCTTTTAAAATCATATGCGCCCTTGAGCTCAATATTTTTGCCCATCACTGTTTTAAAATAAGACTTAAACTATACTTCTTCCTCCTCAGTTTCCGTCCTGCTCCGTTTCTGATTTTGGACGAGGTAGACGCCGCCCTGGACAACTCCAACGTCGGGAAGGTAAGATTCCTGACAATAAGACGGCTATTTGTATGAAAAGTGATGTAATTGCACTGAACATTAATATTTTAGCTTCTTGCGCACACTAGGGATGTTTCCACCCTTACATTACTATTGCACGGGTCCTCAATAGTCAGTAGTGAGCAGTAGCCTATCTTTTTGCGAGGGGCGAGACACGCCCTGGACTAGGTGCCAGAGTTGCAAGCCACACAGACAAACAACAATTCACACTTAGATGCAGACCTTAAATTTAGACAATTCCACAGCTTGAGTGAAGTGAAAAAATTGAGCAATTAAGGTAGTGCTGCTAGTGGAACCTCAGTTCTTTGACCAATAGCTTTGCAAACAAACCTTTTGGATAAATCTTACCTGGGTTCACAAAGAATGCGCCCTGACATCCACGTGGAATGCTCACTTTTGCTTCATCCTGCAGGTCAAGTGAAATGTTCTATACAAATAAAGTTTAAAATTATTATTTCAGGGAACAAATTATACTCCCAAATCAAGGTCTCAGTCTACATGATTTGTCACAGCTGCCGAAAAGCCACCTACTGTAATGTTGAACTTGCATCCAATAACCAGTCGTGAAAGCATGTGGCTTCCAATTTGTACTTCCAGGTGACAAGCTTCCTGAGGGAGGAATCCAGAGAGAAAATGCAGGTCATCGTCATCTCTCATAAGGATGACTTTTTCTCCAAGGCCGACACCCTGATGGGAGTTTACCCGAATGTAAGAACAAGACGTTATATCAGAGGTTGACAATCTTGTGCTCAAGAGCCACATTTGATTTTTAGCTTGGACAGGTGGTCCTGATTATTCACAGATGAGATGAAAAAAAAAAAATTTTTAAACATGTCTTTATCTATGATTAATTGGATTCTAATAGCTGCGATTGGCTAGTGATCAGTTCAGGGTGAAACCAGCCTCCTGCCCAAAGACAGCTGGGATAGGTTCCAACTCACCCATAATTCTCACGAGGAAAAGCGGATCAGAAAATGAGAGGATGATTATAATTGGTAACTAAGTATTTAATAATGTTAATTACACAGGTTAGATGTATTTATTGAAATAATTGCACCAGATTTTTTTAATTATTTAAAGAAAAACATAAATTGACCAATTATTTAATCAAATAAATGCAAAACATTAAATGTACTGTATATGTGAAATATTTTACTTATATTTAATCAGTTATCAAATTATGACATAAAATAAATTAATAATGATATTTGAATTACCATAATCAATTTTAGGAAAAAAGGCCAAATAAATGCAACAATTACAGGACTTGAAAATGTTGATATTCGTTGGGCCGAATTAAAGAATTGAGCGGGTCATACTTTGGCGACCTTACGTGCCATGTGTTTTTTCCCCCCCCCCAGTTTGACGGTTTTATGTTCAGTCGCATGCTGACATTGGACCTGCGTCCCTTTCCTATACTGGAGGACAACGGTGGAACACCTGTGAGGGTCAAAGCCAGAGATAACGGATCACAAATTAGCTCTGGATCACTTCCATTGGTTTCATTGTTTGATTGAAGTTCTTTTTGCTTTAAAAGAAACATTTCGACCTCCGTTGGATTTCCTTGCTAGTTTTGTGTTTAACTGTACCTCCTTATCCTTAGAAAGAGAAGCGTTTGAGCTGTAAAATGTGTGTTAGTGTCTTCTAAGCAGTGTTAACTGACTACACGACTTGAACTATTACCATTGAATGAAATTGCATGTAAAAAAAAAAACTAGTTCCACAGTGTGTTTTGGCTTCAGTTGGCCTCACGGAGGCACGAGAGGCCTCCTGACCTGGTTTACCACTGAACAGAAAAAAGGTCTTAAATCTTTGTAACGTTGAGCTGTTTGCACCAAGCTAAGTTGTGTTTTAATGACTTTAGGCTAATTGAACTATTAGCACCGAATGCCTCGCCTGTAAAAAAAAAATGGAACTCTGCTGTTTCACACAAGGGTTTAAATCTTTGTAATGTTGTGCAGTTTGCACCCAATGCTTATTATTAGATGTAGGTTCTTTTACAATAAATAAATCGTTCTATATTGTAACGTAGTACGTGTTGTCAATTGGCTGCTGCTTGCGTCATCAACCACGTGATCTATATTTACGGAAGCGGCGTCTTTCAGTTCCAAATAGCTTCCTCTGTCAAATGATACGCTAAAGAGAGAACAAGCTAAATTGGAACCTAAGCAAGCAATTACACAATCCGGACGTACGTAAGGTTGTATATTGACACCGAATGCGGTTAAGATAATGGCTGGGTGGATGTTTGGTAGATTAGAAAATAGCCACTTAGCTTTGTAATTGTTGGCGAAAAATTTTGGTTTCACTGCACGCGGAATTTGTCAGTCAAGCAACGATATTAAAGTGGTAGTTGCGGTGTTCCGCAGCCCCGGTAAGTCGCATTCGATTGTGTTTCACGTTTCTAGAACATTTGAGCAATTAATTAGCTTGAGTGAGCTAACAGCTAACTTTAGCTGGTGTAGTTTGCATCATGGGCGCCGAACAGAGCGGTGATGCGGAGCACAAACACTCCGACTACAGCTCGACAGGTGAGCATGTTTTTAATTTTCCCTTTCACACTCCTAATTTGTGTTATAACGATGTTTGTATCTTCACGGTTTTCACCTGCTCACGTGATCTATTCCACCATTGCCCCAGTCCGAATCACGAAGTTCGCTTGTCGAAAGGAGACGGTTCTTCTCATTTATTCACAACCTCTTTAATTCTCTTCACATTTTGCGCCTGACGTCAGCCTGAATTGCTTTCTATTTACATTCTAGTTAAATGAGTTAGCACATCCACGTTGTTTTAACAAAGAGAAGCTTACAATTGGCTTAAGTCCTTAATGTTTGTTGTGAAATGTTGACATGGCCTTTCCAAGACATGAAAACTGTTTAAATGACTGAACATTGGCTAAAAGCGAGATCATTGATGTGGAAGTGATTCACACGTCTGCCTTCTACATAGGCAGAGTGGATTCAATTTACATGGTTGCGTTTTATTGCGTACCCTGTGATTGACTGCGGTCGAAGATGTAATCAAACTAATGCCTGAAATACCTGAATAAATACTTGAAAGAATCGACAATTTTATAAAGTATAATTAGTATCATAAATTAGCTTTTGCGGTTTCTTTTTATTTTGGTATTGCTATACATCTGTTGCTACGGAAGAAGGGATTAGAATTAGGGTTTACTTTATTTCCATTCCCAACGACTTAAATTGTGTATTGATGGGTAAAAAATGACACTTGTCTTTGCAGTGGTTCCGTCTCCCGCCAAGCAGAAGGCGAAGATGGATGACATTGTGGTGGTGACTCAGGGCACTCAGTCCTTGAGGAACATCCACAGTGACCCTGATGTCATTAAACTCCAAGAGATCCCCACCTTTCAGCCTCTCTTGAAAGGTGTGTCTTTTGACCATTCTGGCTTTCGCCTAAAATTAGTTGTCTAATCAGTATTACCAGCAACTACCAGAGAAGCTCTATGTGGCAGCTCTATACTGGAATAGAAGCGCGGACCTTATGTCAGGCTAATTACACTGGTTAACTCTTAATTTGTTGTTCCGACACATTCCTTGTGCCCGCGGCAGGAGTGCTGAGCGGCCAAACGTCCCCTAGCAGCGTGTGTCTGGAGAGACTGGATCCCGCGCAGGTGCTCCAGCTGTGCACCCGCTACCAGGACCATCTGCACCAGTGTGCCGAGGCAGTCTCCTTCGACCAGAACGCCTTAGTCAAGCGCATCAAAGAGGTGAGCTGCACCAATTTGGTCAAACTGGGAAATCCAAAACAGGAAGTTCACATAACAAAGATGTAATGTCTGAATTGTTCACAATAGCATAAACTGATGTACTTGTTTCGTAACATTTCTCAGTCAATAAATTTATTTATGCAGTTGTAAGATAAGCTGAAGACCACATTAACCTCAAGTAACTTTATGTAATCAGTTTGTGTATTTCTAATCATGGGCATTTAAACCTGACAGCAGTACCTTTTATACATATAATGCAACTGAAAGAGCTTTACAGTGGCCCCCTGCTATTTGCAGGAAATATCAACTGGGCCGGCAGTAAATAATTGACACCAACTGACATGCATTGGCAACGGAAGTACGCATGTACATACACATGGGGTGAAGATACTTTGTAACTTCGACTAACAACCCAGGCAATATATCAATGTCTCCTTCGTCTGATTTCCAAGAGAATTACAGAAACAGCACAAAGTAACTCTGGTTAGTGAACTGAAGAGAAATGTGTATTTGTGAACTGCGGTTAAGAGGGCTTCATTGGAGCATACAGGTGAACAATATTTCACTTTTTTTTTTTTTTTTTTTTTTTTTTTGGACAAAACTGTAATTAACCAATTTCCCCACTAGGTGGAACAATTGTGCTTTCATCCACTTGAATATTAGTTTTAGAACCTTTATTGAGCCAAGGCCCATTTCATCGGAAAACATTTCACAACACACCACAAAGTTATTCTTTTGTCAAATTTACTCCCAAATGTACTCCGTGTGAAGTCTGGGCCTGTTTTGTGAAACTCAAAGCTTTTTTTCTGTTATATGAATGCAAACAGTTGGACACACTGCATAATTGTGCCTCATGCCGTCTCCCGGAAGAGTACTTGATCCTTTGTTTCTTGCTCTGTATCACTGGCATAGATGAAAAAAGGTGAACTTTTCTTCCCAGTTTAGTGAATTTGTATAAAAAATAAATAAATACAAAACATCTCACATGATACACGAATATGCCACAGCGCAATGGTTAGGAATCATGACAGCCACCCATCGTATCACTCCATCTGTAGAGTATGATGTAGTGTTTTTGACATGCTCACATAGCTCACCATGCTCTAAATAGGCCTGCTTTGTGGTTGTACTCCAGATGGACCTCTCAGTGGAGACCCTGTTCAGCATCATGCAGGAGCGCCAGAAGCGCTACGCCAAGTACGCAGAGCAGATCCAGAAGGTCAACGAAATGTCCATGATTCTGCGCCGCATCCAGATGGGCATCGATCAGACGGCGCCACTGATGGAGCGCCTCAACAACATGCTGCCAGAGAGCGAGCGCCTGGAGCCCTTCAGCATGAGGCCTGACGCAGACTCTGGCGCAAAGTAAGCCACTCGCTAGGGAGCCCTGAAATCTGAGGTGAGGACCGCTTCTGTTTGTTCCTTTTTGCTTTGTATTTGGAGATTCTACTTGGGACTATTTGAGTCTCCTGAAACTGCATCTTGGACGTACGAGACGTGAATGTGAATGAGCTTTAGTGGATGCCCCTCAATCCTGGGAAACTGGACCTCAGTGGAAATAAAAGCTGTATAAACATGGAGAACTCAAGCAAATGAGTGGACCTGATAGATTTTCTCTCCACGGACTGACTACTTTTCCATTTTGGGACTTTGACTCAAGAATAACAAAAGGAGCTTGGACAAACGTCACTTTAATTTATTTGTTGTTCATCAATGTTTTGATTGGACCACTGCGAACCTGCAAATAATCTTTTATGAAGCCCATTTCACACAAATCTAATACTACTCAGATTTAGTCATCCTGTGCTTAAGCCATTAAACATACGTTACTGATATTTAGCGGCACAGCCATCACATTACAAATAACAGAGGAATAGAATGAATATATGTTGAAAAGTTACATTTAAAAATAAAGTTATTAAAGGAAATGTCAATAAGTACTGTGTAATTTGCTTGTCTGTCATACTGTCACTGTTACGTTTTCTAGCACGCTTCCATTGGCCCAGTGATTCCTTACCTAACATTAGTGCGCCATGAGAAATAATCTCATATGCCCCAGGAAATTCTCCAATTTCACGGAATTAATTTGTCAACTATGGTTATTATTGATTTACCAAAATAATGTTGAATCATTCATCTTATCGAGAATAGTGACTGATATAAAAAACTGAAATTGTGGCAGAAGTGACCAGTCTATCAATTATATTATATATTACCATTGGTGTGATAATGATTTAAGTGTCGGATGTTGGAACTCAAACATACTGTTATCCTCTGCGAAAGTACTAATACTACTGCTTACTGAGGAGTAGTGACTGTCTCCTTTTATGTCAACATGTGCGTTATACTGCCCCCTGATGGTAGAGGCACACACGCCAGAAGACGCTACGCAATGAGTTACGGTTGTCACGATGCATAAATTGTTGAATTGTTTACATTCTATAAAATTACATAATATTTATGTGGTTATAAAGTACAAGATTCAAAACGAAAACTTTTTTCATGCTGGAAGGAAGTATTGGCATTTGCATTAATTTAAATGGGGAAAAGATGATTTGACACATGGAATTACATGTAATCACAGAGCGAATTTGAACTTGTTTCTCAAGGCACCCCTGTATGTGCTGTAGTTTGTGTAGCATTTGTTTTCTTTTTTTTTTTTTTTAAGTGACATGCTCTTAGAGTTTTCCAATGTAGAGTATGCACCTTGGCCTAATAAAATAGCTTTTGTAATCCAGAGCTAGACATAGTGCGACGTATTGATTGGTGGACAGAGAACGTTCACTTTTAGAAAGGAAGAAGAAAAAAAAACATTCATTACTTGGGGTGACCCTAAAACGGATCATAGTTGTTTGGTCCAATTTTCAACAAGCTCAATTTATGTTTTTTTTTTTATCAAAAAAATTATAATAGCGTGCATTTTCAATTGTATTGATTTCTTTTGGAGAAATCAATACATAACTAAGTGTCCATTCAGATTAATTGTAAATACGTCACTTGTTTACTGAACTGACAAACAAGCAATATTACAATACTTTCCTCCCTGGTGTGACGTAGACAGCTGAAATAGGGAAAATAAAGGGCCCAGCTCCAAAAGGGTGTGTGCCAATATGTCGTAAATGTCATCCCAAAAAAGCCCTTAAATCACTTCAGAGTCTTTTAGGAGGGTGCATTTTAGTATTTTAGTCATTTTACATGCATACCTATCATATAAGTGCCAATATTCAGCCAGATAGAATGTCCCTTTAAGTGTGCACAAAGCATAAAAAAATAAAATGACATTTTCAAGAAATGGGTTGTTTATTGTCCGTTTGCTCTCCTCTTTGGCAAGTATTTTAATGCCTTGTGTTTCGTTATGATATCACACTGTTCAATAATCGGTATTGTCATACAAAATGAACGGCTTATTTTTGCAGCGTTTTTAAAAGCTCTGTGAGGTGTTGCAGCAATGCAGTTTACTCTTATCAGCCCCAAAGCTGGTGTGAATGAGGATTTAAAGGATTTAGCTGGGCTCTGATGGTGAGTGACGGATGCTGTTTTGAAGCTGGTGTGCTTCTAGTTGAGAGGATTTTGTGTGGCGTCAGTCTAAGCTGTCAGTTTCCCTGTGTCTTTTATAAGGTCTGTCTTTAAAGGTCATAAAGGGAGGCTTGTTTTCAGGTTGTGCAAAAAAAATAATTGCAGTCATGTGTTGGATATTAACAGAAGGGTGTGACGCAATTCTGTGTTCAATGAAATAAATCCAATTTGCTCTTTTTAAATGTCTCATATGAATGGTACCCAAATAGTGGCTGTCTCCATGCCTGGAAATACCATTCGACTTTCACATGCTCCTTCACCAAGCAACAATTGACTTGTCTAAAGGTTAAAAGTTTAAAAACTTTTGGAAATTAGCAACTCATAGCAAGGCAAATAACCTCTCATGAATTACAGTATGGAGACTTGCAATATGTTATAAACGAGTTAAAGGTCATCTTGTGTTTTGAAGCCACCGCGTCTTTTACGAAGATCAGCCTTCCTGTCAACGGTTCGGTCACTCTACAAATGTTATGTTTCGAGGTACAACAATTTAGCAATTAATTATTTTTACAATCGATTAATCATTTAGTGACTTTTTTTTTTTAATTAAAATTTCCCTCGAAATTCCAGCCTCATCATGAAATATTTTCAACTTTGTGTTTAATCAAATTAAGACATTTGATTTTAGTTTGTAACCAATCATCAATTTTTTTTAGTTGATTTTCTGATGTTTGGTACGCGTCAATCATAATTTATGTTGGTGGTTTTATGCGCTGTCAATTGGAAATTATGTTTTGGGTTTTTTTTTTTTAACAAAAGGGGTGGACTTTTCAACATTTGTTTTAACATACCATTCAATCATTATCGCAAAGATAATTGACAGATTAAAAGATGAAAATAATCTGGAATTGCTGCCCTAATTGTGTTGGCCTTCCATGATTAGGTTCCGGCGTCCTCGCTTCTTTTTCATAATACAGTGGTGCCTTGAGATATGAGTGCGCCCAGCTTATGGGGTTTTTGAGATACGAGCAGAGGTTCAGACATTCTTGGGCTTTGACCAAATTTCAGATATGAGCACTGTACGGTTGCATAAAACTCAACACATATCACAAGAAGCTATTTTAGAAGCTTCAAGCAGTTAATTGCTACTCCGAGATCACTTTCAGTGTCAAAGTAAACATAAAACAAAGCGAATCCCATTAGTATTTAATTTGGAATGTCCCTTCTAGCTAGCTAACACATCGTGGAAAGTGCCATAGACAAACGTACAGTTTGCATCAATCTTTGCAGTGTTGTAACCTTTGAAGCAACGGGTATTTGAATACGACTAGTTAAGTAACACAATCACACACAGAATAAAATAGTCAAATGCAAGTACACTGTTCAACAAATATTTATTGAATGTTTTAATCATAGATGCGAGTAAACATTTGGAAAAAAAATCTTTTGCACTGATTTCAATCCTGCCCTTGTTTTTCTTTGTCTAGCATGTTAGACGTGCATAATATATATGAATGAAGGATTTGGTTCAGCAACAGGTGATCATCGCTAGAAATTACAATACATTGTAAAATTCATATTGCGCAACCCTTTATTGGTCAAACCTAAAAATCTCCAAAAGGCTTTTGTGCTAGGGAAATTGTAAGGACTTTTTTTTTTTTTTTTTAAATCTGTGTGAAAAATATGTTTCGGGAAGTCAAGATTTTATTATTTAACATTGTTTCGTAAGATAACCTTTATTAGTCCCACAATGTCGAAATTTGTGTTTCATTATTTCTGTTCAATTTTGTTTGTGCAACTTGCAAGCTTTCATGACGACATGATTAGCTTTAAATAGCAAGCAGAAGAATGAATCAGCATCATTCATATGCAAATGAGCACTCATGCACGCCCTCCTCTTAACATGCTGCAATTTTATGCCACTACTTGAGTCTGCTGACAATAATGATAAGTGGTCTCTCTCTCGTTGATTAGCAGGCAAGAGGCAGTCAAGATGCTTTATCACGCTCGCGTGTAGAATCAGACGAAAATTCAACCAAATGGCTATTTGAGTATCCAGATTGACTATTAAGACAACAATGCGGCTCTTTTATTGAGTTTTCTCATCTTCCTATTCTGGAAGTAAACATGCTAACCACCAATCAGTACATTGGGATACTGTGAGTTGAAAGTTGGCATTGGGAGAAGTTTGGGAGTGGAAACCCGTCATTTGGAAATTTGTGAAGGTGTTGAGGCAATATAACAGGAAAAGTGCAGGTGCTGATACCTGCTATTAGGCAAGCTAAGTGAAAGTTTGTCATGACTTGAATTTTAGATGGTATGACCTCACGCTCGTCCTCCCGCCAAGCCTCACCTGGTTAGCATGCAGTGAGCAGCGGCTACACGGCGCGTCCGCATGCAAACTTCCAAATTAACACCTATGAAATATTAACTGCTCGCCTTGGAGGAAGAAATAGCCGCTTGTAAAGGGCGCCACGGTTGCCGTTTGTCCGTCCTGATATATACGCATGGGATTAACTTTCAAGATTCCACAAGTTGATTGCCAAATGAATACGCCCCAGACAAAAAATGTCAATCACAATAAACGGACAGAATCCAAATCCGATCAAACATCATGTGTATGTAAGTTTTGTTTTTTTTATAATAGTTACTTCTACTCATTTTGATTTTTTTTATTCAATTCACATTAATGAGTTCTTAGAATAGGTTTGTTAGTTTTTATTTTCTCAAATGCTTCATTTAATTGAATATTAGTTTTAGTGTTAGTTTCTTTGCAAGCATGGTGTATTTTGCAGGCGTGGGTGAATTTAATATTTTTTCAAAAATCTATTCTATTGGTCTGTCCAAACCCGGCGAGAATTGAAATGGACTCAGCTTTGCGCTTTTTTTTTTTTTTTTTTTTTTGTCTTTCTCTTTCTAATGTATTTCCATGAGGTCAATTATATGGTGATTTTTGCCATTTGTGGGCGGGACCTGTCCCTACCCTCTTGCACATAATTTCAAGCTTGTCTCAAAGTACAACATCACCCTTAAAAATAAATGTCTTGCATATCATTTGACTTTGAAAAAGATGCTGCAGCAACCAAACTTAGCTCCTTCCCGATATACAAAGCTTATCTTTCAGTTGAGATAACATCAATTACTATTCTGCTTTCCTATGCACACAAATAGGTGGATTTTTGAATAGTGCCTTGTGCATTTTTTCCTGAAGGAGGAATTAATGTGTTTTTATGAGAGGCAGTTATTTATCCATTCATTTTATATGCAATTGATGAGTATATTTTACCGTTTGGTTTCTGATGTTCAAAGCTACTTTGACTCTTAGTTCACCTCCATGTTTTTGGTGTTAAAATGCTGCAGCTTGTGCGTTTTAATGATTGATGACTAAAGGTTGTTATTTGCCTCACGGGATGCACTTAACAGACGTTGAATGTTTACGCTACGCTTTATTTAACTGCCTAAAATATTCCCCATCCACATGAGTTGCCTTTTGATTCAAACAACAAAAACATTTTAACAAAGTAGCATCCTTTTAAAGTGTTCTTGACATTTTAACGGCCACTAAGCTTTCCACTTGACTCTGGCGTGTGGTTGCGCCACCAACTTGCTTGCGGCCATGTTTGTTTCTGCGACCTACTAGTTCCATTTAGTCTTCCACAAGCCTTGATCTTATTTTGTTTTAAAGGTAACATGACAAAACATTTATTCTTTATTTGATGGTTTACAAATGGTGTATTTTGTTGACCATAAACTGGCATCATTCCTGAGGAGCTGCACAGCAACGGGATTGACTCTGACCATGACAAAAGGGTATATTTCAATGAAGTACAACAGAACACAGTTTTGCTCATGCTGCCTCTTTAAAAACATGCATATGTAATTTATTTGAGCGTGAATGCGTGCTACCAAATGTTTTAGGAGCGTATGCTTTACCATGCCTGCGCCCCAAAATACACTGAGACTTACGTATGTGTCGAACACAAAAATAGCACCTGTCCACTGAGACTGCGCCTTTTAATATTAGTGCATCTAATGGTCATGAAAATACAATAGTTGGTCTCTGGAGGGCCTAGCCAGCCATTAAGTGTGAAATTAAACTGCTAAGAACAGTTACTCCCTTGTTAGGTGGCTATATTTGAAAATGCTTCAGCCCGTCTGTATTTTGTGGCTAATTTAGTCACGTGAGCAATGGTGTTGTCCGTTGACAAAGATTTGGTGCCCATTTATATGTTGCAAAAACAGTGATTTATCCACAAAATGAGAAAAAAGTGGGAGAGTAGGAAGGCTGTTTTTTTATTATCTATGAAGAAAATTATTTATTTCAGTGGAAATCACTGTTGGGAAAAAAACATTCTGGCTTGTTTTGTCTTATGTGAAGTAAAGCAGCTTGAATTCTAATTTAATGAATGCATGGCAACATACCTCACACGTTTCCTGATAAATCAGCCTTTCTTATGGCTTTTGTGCATGTTGTTGTCAAAGCACAAGGTAGCTCAATAACATTCTGTTTACTTTCGCTCCTTTCACATTCTGCACTACTGATGCTTGTTCTTTTTGTTCATGGCGACACAAGTCGTCACGATCCGAGCATGAAGCAGCTTGTGTTTGGCTACGCGTGGACATGTCTTAATCAGCGCTATGTTCTTGCTGCTGTCTATCACCAGGCATGACATGAATCCACCAGGAAAGCCTTCCTTTTTTTTTTTTTTTATTTAACTAAGCAATTTTTTGCTGGTTCAGAATAGCGACAATGAAGTATCAAGGACGACAGTTTTGCTCTGCAGACACCTTATACATAGTTCCTTCTCCTTTACATGTATTCTTCTTTAGTCTTATTGTACAATTTGAAACCTCATTTTTATACTTAAAATAGGGTTGTGCAATTAATTAAAATTCAATTACGATTATACATACTTAAAAAAATTGGAATGATCGAAAAAAACGATTCTAAGCAGTATGTTTTATTTAACATTTTATTGTATGACATTGTTAAAACAGTACTCATTTTACAATGTCTAATCCTATAGTGTGTATACTTGAGTTTAAAATTTGAGCGTTCCATTGAAATTATTTAAATGTTGCTGGAAACCATACTTGAATTCATACATTTGTCCCTTTTTTAAAAAATATTTTAAGATAAAATACATTTTGTTTGTTTGAATGTTGTTTCCATTGATCCATTTTTTTTGTTTTCTACCCCCCAAAAAATAACATTTTAATAATCGTGAATTAAATTATTATTAAAATACTCGTGATAAATATTTGTTTCATAATCGAGCAGCCTTAACTTAAAATGTTACAATGTGTCTAAAAACTTCCCAGTCCAGCCAATTTACATTCTAACCAATGGGAAGAAAAAATGCTTTTGAAACGAGAGCAACAACGGAATTCGACAGGTTGGGATGCACTTTGGCGTTTCTCCTGTATTAATAAATCTGCAAACACAGATGAACGGTCCCATCCCCACACACCCTTTTTCATTGATAGTCCAAAAATTTGATGTCATGTTCTTCTCATTAGATGACACACAATTTAGCTCTGTCTTGGATACCTACTTCCCGTTTAGATGAATTTGTGCCAAGTCTCCATGGGGTTTGCTCTAAAATTCATTCAGAATCACCATTTCAAAACAATCTGGCCTGGCTCCTATTCAATTTAAAGGACAGGTCCTTGGAGACTTTTTTTGTGTGTGCTGTATATAACGACTTCAAGAGTGCTTTTGTACCACTAATAATGTCAAGGAGGTAATGTAAAATGTATTTTGGCAGCCGACGAAACAAATGAACTTATCTGTTCTGAATTGAAGGAATGTTGAGGTGCAAGATGGAGGGAGGTGTCATGCTAAGTCATTGTGGATGCACAGCTGCTGCGTGATGCAACACACACATACATAAACACACACACACACGTAGACAGCAGGAGACAAGCCAATGAGGCATTTGGTGCAGACACACTGTGTTTGTGACACCTTGTGGTGGAGGAGAGGGGGGTGGAGAGAGAGGGAGAGAGCGAGCGTGAGGGAGAGAGAGGATGAAGCGAGGGAGGAGGATGATTAGGACGAGCAGATGTAGCGGCGTCGCAGCCAGAGAGGAGAGCTTCACTTTCCTCTTCACCCACCCTCCTCCTCGTCTTCCTTCACCCCCATCGTGAGTCACGAACATCATTTCAGGTGAGACCACCTCTTTTATCTACACACCTCCTTCTTCCTCCAACTTCTGTCAGACTTGATCTCACTTCTTCAGGCCCACGTCGGTGGAGAGGAAGAGAAAAATCACCGGCGAGAGCTGACATGCCGCCGCAGCATCAGGACCGCCCGAGAGCATCCTCCTCCGCATCTTGATTGACAGCTGAGCATCATCACTCGGCTTTTACAGACGCTGAAAGGCACGTCGCGGGAATTACCGTGAGTTACCTCAGATTCTCAATATGTGTGTTTGAGCCATATTCGCGCCTGACGCCTTCACGTGTTTCATCATCAGCCATGTTTGTACCATGTGTTGCTACCATCGGTGGGAGTGAGTCAGTAAGTTTTGAGTCTTAACCTTCAAGTTTCAAGTAAGTCCCGAGTTACTGTGGAAAGAATCAATTACGTCAAGTATCTTCTAAATTTCAACGAAGTCGAGTAAGGTCGTTACTTGGGTGAAACACGTGATAAGTGAAGTCATGCAATCTCGCTCAGTCACCCACTAACCACTTCGATATCCGAATAGAATAGAATAGAATGCATTTATTCTGATGTTAGGGAAGCCCCCTCTCTGTCCGCTTTTAAAACTCGTTTGAAGACATTTTTTTTATTCTTTAGTTTTCAACAACATGAGACTGTCGCTGTTCTTCTGGTTTCTATTGTTTATGTGTTTTAATTTGTGTTCTAATTCCCCGCTAATTTATGTCACACCATATGGAAAGTGCTTTTTTACAGCTCCAGCTGTTGTAAAATGTGCTGTATAGATAAAGTTTTATTGTATTGTGTATTGTCATGGTATGCAATGAAATTGTGTGTTGGTTACAAGAATAGGAATAAAAATAAAATCTAAAAGCTATACTGCACAATAAAAAATGATACGATGCTAATGGCAGTAAATCACTCGTGTTTTGTGTAAAGTTGCAACAGAGTCAGATGTTGAATCTGCAAAGTAAGCAATTTGCATTTACAACCACATTGTTTTTTAATGGTCCCGAACTTGTATCCATTTTGTTAATTGCAATGGTACCTTGACGAACGTGTTCGCTCCATTTGTGGGTGTGACGCACAGGCTGAGCGTATGTTGTAGCGTACACTGCTACCATCTATTGGTAGCGTGTCTGATGCTTGCGCCTGGTAAACAAGCTCTTATCTGCTGGTTGAGTAGAAGCCAAATTGTGGCAGAGTTTTTACATCCTGAAACTGGATTTGCCACCTCTGGGGTTCTCACGCTCGTTTCATCAATATAAAGCTTGGTTTATGTTTCAGTTGGCTCAATTGTGAAGTTTGTTTTATCGTAGGTTGCTTGGCGTCTTTTCCTGAAATTTAAAGATCTTGTAAAGCAACAATAAATGTCTTGTGTTTAAAAATATCACATTTATTGGAATATCTATAAAATGCTCCAATTTTGTGTTTCTCGTTCATGGACGTTATAGATGACTGTGGTGTCCGTTGCGTTTCATGAGTGACCACATTAAGCTACGTAAAAATACACCGTGAAGTTGCTTTTATTGTTGTAGTGTTTTATTAGTCAGGCAAGACGAACGTTCACCCCACCATCCTCCACGCTCTGCGGTTGCCAGACCACTGCTGTAGTTCTTAGTCTTTGCACATTTTTTTTTTAGCCGTTATCTTCAAACATGTGTAATACGGTCTCTGCACTTTGAATCAGAGCGTACTGTTGGGTTGTCCGGTTTGTGTGTGTGACACGCAAACAACTTTTCATTAAAAACAAAACAAAAAGAATGGTACGCTCCCTTGAAAATGCAGATCTTTAAACAGGTGAGACAAGTTGGCTCTTTCGTACGTTTTAGCCACGCAAGTCCTAAAGCCTAAAATTGACAGCTTAAATTGGACTTCAGTCCTCTAGTTGTTTCCCCAAAACGCAGCTCATTTCGTTATGTTACTCTGCTGCATGAAATATCAGACCCTCTTCCAACCTTGTTGTAAAACGCAAACTGAGCAGGGCCGTGATGTCACTGTAACCTGATTGGCCGACAGATTTGAGCGTTTCTCAAGTGATGCTCCAAGGAACTCCCCTGCACATGCCCATTTCTTGGTTTTAGGTGAGAGAGACAGTGGCGAGATGCACGCTACATGTGAAACACAATATTTGTGTACTGTATATATTTTTTTTTTTTGTCTAGCCGCTGTCTCGAAAATGGATTTTTCGTCTGTGCAGAAGATTTTGTTCATTTGGTGGGCTGTAATTTGGGACGTCGCTACATTATGCAATACACTGCAAAACCAGTGGATAGACTCTCCACTCGTGAAATCTTATGGTAGAACCTCTTATATTGCGAGTGTGCAGTGGAGGCTGCACGGTTCAATTGATCAGTTCATTGTGGGGCCGGACCATTCTGGAACCTGTAATGGAAAGCTGCTTTCGTTCCACTCATGACCTGCTTGCTGCAGTCCGCCTGCATTGGGGATCCGCCCGATCCAGATTTACTTAGCGGCAGAATAACTAAACAGATTTCAATTGTGTCTTCATGTGTCCAATCTTTTTGGTTATTTTCACCCACATTACTGTACATTTGCAGTGGGTCCAGGTGCAGTGGTGGCCAATTTCATCCAGCAGATGGACTAAGAACAGAGTGGCTTTTGTGTTGCACGTCGAAATAGACTGAATTATATAGACTGTTTTTTTTGTTTGTTTGTTTTTTCAGGTATTTGGTCCTCATTTATGACTGATGGACCCATGGTGACCAGCAGAAGCAACACGACCCACAACACCTGCCAACAGGTAAGACATAAAACGCTTATGCTATAAGGACCAAAGTATTTGTGCTCACTTCTTGGAGCCAACATTTTAGACTTTGACCAACTTTTGACAGAATTTTCTTGCATTAGGCTAGTTGCAGACTTTGAATAGGATTTTTCAAAAATGTAAATAAAATTTAAAAAAAGATTCAAATTGCACATATGTAGTCAGACACAGATTCATAATTAACCCCTTAGCAACGCGCTTAACAACGGAAATGCGTCCGTTCGGCCATCTCCGGTAGTCTTCGGCAGTGACGTCATTCAAGTGCATTGGCGATTGTCCCGTTTACTGCTCTTTGCCATCGTTCTCGCCTTTTTCGGCGAACTGACTCGGTGCTGTGTGGTGTTACATTGTTCTCATTCAGGCCAACCGTTGTTGCAGTCGTCAAAAGATAAGAATAAGGCACGTAAATGTCCTAGTTTTATTCTCACAAATCGAATAAATTTCACGCCACTGTAGATGAGTGTTAGTGTAATCCTTAGTTGTTCTACCGTGTCCTCAGGGGCTGTAGTATGGCGGGTTACATTATAGGTTTAAATTAGATGTACTTGTTCCCGCGGCTTCCTTGCAAAAGAGAACGGTCACGGCAGGACAGTATTTCGTTGTTTCTCTATTCCGACATGAACAGCTTTTCTCCAATTCACCTCTCTCTCTTTTCTTCTGCGCGCATGAAATGCGACTACCAAACCAACTATAAACAAGGAACAAATATTTGAGCAGCATAAAGAACAATATTGCAGCATGTTCAAAACAAATAATAAATACAAAAACAATGTATGTAATCCTCAAATTGCTATACAAAAATGAAAATACCAATTGATAACTAAATCTTGTGTTACACATCCTCTTGGAAGATCTCGGTGTTCTCAAACATTTTGATTAAGATTAGAAAAAAAAAAAGGTATGGTGCGATTACTATAAAATTTTTAAAAATGTGTGGTGTCTTATAGCATCAGCATTGTTTTTCTTGAAATAACATCAGACTTCCGGGTTTGTCGCTTGCCGGGATATCACTTCGGAAAAAACAATACTTTGTCAAATATATGAAATCTAAATGTTTTTTTTCATGCTTTCTCTGTTATATTACGTTTAATTACTTTGATTCCATTTGGCATTTCTTGAAATTACTTCACACTATATCTTTAACATATTTAACCACCTTTGCTCATTGGGAAGTCAGTAGGATTATTCTTGACATAAAACATCCCTGAACCTTGACAGTGACTGATCTGTAGGAATCTTATTCAGCAATATTTATTTTTAAAGAATCAATAAATAAACAACTTTGTCTACCTGAAAGATGATCCAGGCCTATCTGTGTTAGCCTGGAAATCCAGACTCAAAGCTGCACCGGCGATTGAGTCTGGTGTTATTGTGGGCTTCAGCTCCCTTTCAATGACAAGTGTGTGATGTGTGTGACGGTGTAATGGGGAGGTTGAATGCTTGTCGTCTCCGTACCATGTCTGCCCTGCCTAGCAACTAGTCCCTGCTGTAGTCCGCCTTTCGCCCCAAGTCCGTTCCGATAGGCCCCAGCTCACCCGTGACCTTGAACAGAATAAGCGTATAGAAAATGGATGGCTGGATAGATCATTTCCCACGGCACACACACTAATGCGCGTGGGTCAGTGGGAATGACTGACATAAGCAACTTCTCCGAGCAATCAAGTAAGTGCTGCTTAGCAGAAGCTAACGTTGTTAGCTAACTCAAATCTTCTCTTCCAACAAAACTTAATGTAGCTCTGCTTATTGCTTACAGTGGTACCTTGACTTTTGAGTTTAATTTGTTCATAAATTGTAAGACTATCCATATCATCTTTCCCCAATAGCACAGTTTTAGAAAATATAAATATTAATATTACAATTTTATAGAATATAAATATATTTTTTTTAAAAAACATAGTAAGGGTTTGGTCTCATGAGTGACAACAGGTCCTCTGACTTCAACTCAGATTTTCTATTTAACATGCGATCAGGTCCTGGTTAATGTGATTGTTTTCATTTTGTGACTATTTGTCATGTTCGTTCATAAACGGCTTCTAGTCTAGTGAAAAGTGTATCAGCGACTGTCATTTTCCTGTCTTTTTTTTCATTTTCCTTACTTGAGCAGCAGTATGTGACGCTTGTTTGAAACTGAAATATTATTGGCAAAAAAAAAAAGTATCTCATCTTGAAAAACTTGTTGCACGAGTAAGTCAAGGTACAACAAGCAATCCCTATTCGTATGTCCCCTTTAATTGTTACAATAAAATATAATATAAAGATGACTTGTGACACGTTTCTTATTTTCCATTGAAAACAATTTCTTCTTTTTATCTCCAATATCTGAGCCTGTGAAATAGGTTTCTATTTTGACACGTTTTATGGCTGCAAAAATCCAAACTATTTCCCAGCAGATGATACTTAGCTTTGTTTAATTGCGCAGCTAAAGGCACGGGGGTGGTGCGGAAGGCCAGCGGGCGTCCCGGCAGGCTTCATTATCCTGGCCGTGGCAGTGGAAGGCGGGAATGCACAGCGGAGGCGGGAGGATGAAAGAGCAGTGAAGGGATATTACCTGATCAAAAGAAGAAGGTGCTGGCAGGCGGAGCTGATAAGCTTTTGCTCATCGTTACCTCGTAGGCCAGGAGAAGACCTCGCAATTCTTCCGTGCATAAACTCAATATAGTCGCGCTCTATTTTTATACATTCAGTGAAGCCAGGTGTTTCAGTGCATTGAAATGTGGCTGTTTGAGGCCATGACATAATTCCGGAGGTATTACGGTCCATCTCGCCCTTGGTCTCCTTCCTGAAACATGAGCCATTTTCTTCATTATGTCAGCTTCACTTCATAGAGAAAAGAAACAGAGACATGAAAAAAAAGCGGACAGAAAACAGAAACTTTACCTGTTACACCGAACCCAGTTAAAATTCTTTGCAATAGGTTTTATATGGCCAGCACGTTTATTGGACATTGAAACATGTTCATGCAAGCTTGAGCACTGCTACCTTGTTTGTGTGTTGTCACTGTCGTCCTCAACTCCCGAAGTAGTCGGGGGGGCCGACTGACAGCTGTTGTCTTTGTTCAACCAGTAAACGTAACGCACCTCTCGGTCCAGTGACTGACAGCGGTGAAACACACACGCATGAACGAGATGTCGTACTGCTTGCTTGCTTCTGCACTCTAAGGCACTCATGCTTGCAACTGAGCGCATCTGCTCCACACACTTGTCCTAGTAACTGCTGCTACAAGTTTTCTTTTTCGGGTGCCCCCCAGGCCACCTCCACCGTGTGTCCACAACACACGTCACTCCACCTCCCATGATACCCGTCACACAAAACGTCAGTCAATTTAAACACATGATCCCTTGAAATAGTATAAGTTTAAATAGGTGGACACGTCCCGGCAAAAGAGGACGTTTGGTCTCCCTACTCTAAGCATACGTTTCTTGAGCAATCTTTTTGTAGTATAATTTAACAAAAAGTTCCAGGATCTTCAGCATGTCTTAAAAACTAATACCTTCCTTTAGTTTTCTACATTAGATAAAGTTTTCCAAAATTTCTAAATAACTAAAACATTCAACTTTCACTTTTATTTACTTAGAATTCATTTCAACAAAAACTAAATTTGTAGAGAGTTTCCATCATCAGCAGCATCTCTTATGAAGTCAACTATAAAATAAAATGAACCGTTTGCTGTAATTAAGTTTTAAATAGATCTCTTATTGGCTGTCAGATTTATTTAAAAAAAAAATAAATTCAGATGCCAAGAATGCCGAATACCAGCGCCGATAATCGGTCTAATGGCTAATATATTGCATCAAATGCGTGAGTCTGTGTGCATGTGCACTCCACTGTCTCCCCATTGCTGCAGCGTGCCATTTATCTTGCTGCCCTCAGACTCCGCTTGGGAAAAAAAATGAGTATATACAGTACATTCCATCGCTGCGAATGATACATTCAGTACACTGTGAGTTGACAGGTTTCAATTTAAAAGACGGTGTACGCATGTGTGTGGCACAGGCAGTTGGCGTGTGTGGTGTAGTGTTACACTCCTCAGTTGCTTGTTGCAGCTCCCCTTTTTTCTTGCTGCCCTCAGTCTCACCTTGGATAAAATTGCCATCGTTCAATATACAGTGAGCTTTTGGCAGTTTTCAGAAAAGGTGGTCGTTTTTAAAAGTGAAATGTGTATGTGCGTGTGAGCGAGAGGAGCATTTATCCCATCAGTCGCATGTCACGTTGTAATCTTCTTATAACGCGCAGCAGGGAAAAAAGAAGCAGCAAAAAGCCGCTTTTGATTCGCATTTGGCAGCTCTAATCTTGTTCCCCCCCCCAAATCCCCTCAGAAATGATTTTTTTTTTGTCAAGAATATTCAACTGAAAACGAGCATTCCATGCACGTAAACATGCTGGTATTCACCGTATGTTCATAAGAAATTTCTTTTAAGAGCAAAGATAAGTCATTATTTTAAATGTGAAATAGTGTTTGGCCTTGTACAGTTGTAATCCCTTCCTCGTTTTTGCTGTCATTCCTGTTTTAATCTGTGAGGATCAGCGAGATCAAAGGCTTTGGAATTATTATTTTTAATAATCGTCTTGAATAATCCAATTCCATCTCATGTGCAAACTCGCCAGTCAGTCTTTTTTTAAAAATGTTTTTTTCAGTTGAGTCTTTTTTCTTTCCTATTACTGAGTGGATGCATAAAGCAATCCCTATTGATTTTGAAAGCTATCTCAAGACTTGAGAATTCTGTGTTCCACACTAGAGCAAGAAGCCGACTGCCTTTGACCCAAAACTTCCGGTGAATGTAAATGCACATTTGTAGACGTGCTGTAAAATTACATTTTTCTATTGCGTGGACTTTCACGTATCGCGGGGGAAGACAGTCACAGATGACAAAAAATATATGCCTCTGAGTATTGTGAATTTTTCTCTCTGCATATGTTGCTCCACAATTTGTGTTCAATTATCAGTTTTCTAAAGGATCTTAACGCCCAATGTTATCGCATTATGTGGGAGCGTAAAGATAGCGGGCACATTTGTTTGGTTGTTTTAAATACGTACACAACAAGTAATTCTCTTTCTTTGGTGTTTAGTTTGACAGTAAGCTTCAACCGGACGTGGCATTAAATAAGCTTGACTTGTTCACTATCTGCCAAACTGCTTTTCATTGTGAAACGAATTGTGTTCAATGCTCATATTTCATACTTGCACTTTCGGGAAAGGCGTTAATCGGATCACTCATATCTCGAGGCTCCAGTAAGAGAAACAATTAACATTAGTTTCATTAATACTCTGGAATATTATTCAATAAAAAGTGTGCCGTGGCTATTGATTTGTACTATTTTTGCCATCTGACCGAAGTTGAGTGTAGTTCATTTCACCTGGCATAATTTCCTTTTAACTATATTGGCGGGAGACTGCTTTATTTATTGAGCGCATTTCATACATAATGTTGAGGATTCGACCTCTGAACTGGTTATTTGGATTATTGACCACTACAGGGGCTCCGGTAAGAGAGCACAGAGTCTTCAGTAAACTCAGCACTTTATTCAGCTTCACTGTGCAGATGTGCATACATGTATACGCATAATTATATAAGTATCTGAAACAATGAGAGAAAGAAACCCCATCAAAATACAATTGGAATAAGCAACTAAGTGTTTCTACTATCTAACAGTCAGCAACACTCTCAACACAAGTAAACTGACATATATAGACATTTAAATGTTGTCTTTTCCATTCTATATTACCTGTACTAGCAAGTTGCCAACGGCTACCTATAGCACAAGTTAGCTAAACACTGTTGACTAACAAATGCAAACATAAGAATAAAACGAGTGTATAAACAATATAAACACACGCATTTTTTACTGAAGAAAGCAAGAAGAGTATGCTAGTAATAATCAGAATGAATTGGAACAAGTATTCACATCGTCATTGACTACTGCACCGCTCTGAGCTGAATGACGAACGAAAACGCTAAACAGGAAACGAAAATTCGAAGCAACCCTTCAAAATAAAAGACTCGCCTTTCAGAATAAGACAATGAAACGTCACATATTAAACGACTCACATAAGGTAACTCAATGTGAGTCACATAGTTACAAAACGTTTTTAAAGGCAAAAGAATTCAAAAGGCAAGTCAACCCATAAATTTTCTTGACAGTAATATGTTCTTTGTAACTCCTCTCGCCTAAACAAGGCGTTCCGATTAATATTGCGTTTGTGTAATAGGGGTTAGGCTCCAAAATTCACCCATTTTGGCCATCTTAGGGGGGGCGGCCATTTTGTCGTCTTCTGTCAACTGAAAATGACATTACAGTCAGCTAACAACCAATCGTGGTCACCTGTTTTTTTTTTTTAAACTGACCCATAATTGTCGTTACCTGAGCAAGAATTGAAGATATTTAAAAGCAAAGTAGAAAAATATAATATAATTTAATTCTGAGCTAGAACCTGATTTTGGAAGGATTGATTATAGAAATACTACTTTTTTTTTAAAAAAAAAAATTAACTTTCTTTCTTTTATGACTGTCTGAACGTCTCATTTCAGATTTTTTTATTTTTTTTTTCCCCTCAAATCCAACCTGTGTCGCTTTCACTTTTTGGACTGGCAGGTTGCATATATCAGACAAAGACGCCGTCATGCGCTCTGCACAGGCGGGAAGACAGACTGATTGGGAGGGAGATTGATTGTTTCATTGTCCGTGAAACTGTAAAGTTGTTTTGAGTAATGTTCAGTACTGACTTCACATTTGACTATAATTGAATCCTACTTGAAACATGAAGCATAAAATGGACATTTGTGATGATAGGAGTAATTCAGCCACATAGCCGTTTCATTTATTACACCCGGCAATGAAGTGACGTCATCTTATGTGACATCTCCATGAAATGAGATTGAACAGCCTTGCCTCATTTGCCCAAATGACTGTATTTCTATCTCCTCCCAAATCACCCCACTGCAGATATGAGATAAGATTAGCCCCTCCACGCTGGACCACATTACATAAATACCACGTTGTGAGTGATGTCTCTTCTACAGCGGCTGGGTTCTCTACAGAGAGGCATTTTGTTCACACACCAGACAGACTGAGGCCATATTTAATATGTAAAGTGAACATTTGTACAAAAAAAAATGGGATTTAAAAAAAATAAATAAATATATATATATATATATATATATATATATATATATCCAAATTGAACATTAACTCATTTTCTGCCATTGACGGCTAAAGACGTCAAAGATCCATTTTTCTTTTTTTTTTATTCGGCTGGTAGTGAATGAGTTAAGACAAGCGGTGTGTACCTCGCCATAAAGACCTTATTCATAGGTAGGTGCGAATAAAAGCATAATTTTTAACCAAAGCAATTACACTTGGAGCTAACTTCAGTTCTTTTGTCATCTTATTCCATTTGCGTGCAGCATAACAGCTCAATGCTGATGCACTCTGTTTGCGTTGAACTCTAGGCTCCACTAATTGACCCAAGTCTGCTGACCTCAGGATCCTACTGGGTTTATATTCCATGAGCATTTCTTTCATGTATTCAATGGATATTTATGTGTTTCTCTTTTTTAAAGGAAGCCCCAATGAAGTCATCTCAGTCTTTTTGGCACATTCCTCCATTGCTAAGAACCCTATTGCTATTCAAAACATATCTAAGATGCTTAAGGTCGTTAAGTTGTTGTCAAGCCGGCGGTGTCATCGTCAAATATGAGCGAGATGGAAAGCTATTCCACTACCGGGCTTGTCGCCATGGAGACTACCATTTTCCCTCGCATCAGATTCTCACTTTTCCCAGTGCAAAGCTCCCAAAGTAGCAATCACACTTTTTAATTTTTTTTAGTGCTGTCTGCTTCTCCCCTACTTATGATGTCTCATGTATTTCCTTGTTTCATTATCAGTCCCCCCCCTTTTCTTCCATTAATGTTCATTGTCAGGTGTCCTCAGAGGCATCAGCCGAATGTCACTTTGACATCAAACCACCTCGCCCACACTCACGGATGATTGGCACATCCCGGGTGATGTCATATACTGCAGCCGTGATGGACCATAAAGCAGCTCTCATAAAATAAAATCTTTATTGAAGTCTCCCTGATAGACAAAGAAGCTCCTCCTCCATCTCCTCATGAATTATTCATGAAACGCAGTCGGCTTCCCTGAGTGTATGCGGACAACATGTTTTAATTTTTCCACGCAGCACACTGAATTGGACAAAAAAATACTGTTAGCAAACTGGAAAACTTTAAGTTTTTTAGTTTGATTGATTGATTCTGCCAAAACTAGGCCAAAAAGGTTTTACATTTTGGACAAATGTATCTTTTTTTGTTGCCTCGGAATAGTGAGCAATCAATGTTTCATTTGCAGTGTGTTGATTGGTTGATTTGTTGTTAGGTAGATTGGCTGGTTGGTGGATTCGTAATTTCACCAAAATTAGGTCAGAAAAAAACGAAGCTGTTAGTTAGTCATTTGTTTGTTAGTGAAGTAGTTAGTTAATAACAGAATGATATCAAAATTAGGCCTGGCCAAAAAGAAGCTACTATTACCGAGTTAGTTAGCTAGCTTGCTAAATAGCTAGCTTGAATTACGCAAAAGAATTGGTAGTGATCAGGTGCCGATTTGGATAGTTATTTTTGGTCCTCACCTCAGAGAAGTGAGCAACGACTTTTCAATCACTGCTACTCACTCAACATGAAAGAATTTCACCCAAAAATTAAAGCAACTAGATTTCAGGTTACATTTTGATACAGATTCAATAATTAAACTGTTTGGCCATCGCAGCCGAATATAGTGTAGGGGAGCATGCATTTTTAAAGCGACATACTCCCCCCTGCATCAGTGGGACGAGAGTAATTGCTGGAAGGGGAGAAACTAACTGCATGCTCCCCTCTCCTCCCACTTCCCCTCCGCCACCTTTTGATGAATAAGTAAACACCTACAAGCCGGAAGTTGCTTTAAAAGTCTCAGAGTGGGAGGACCGACGACCGGCTGTTTACTTGTTGATGATTGCACTCACATGTGCACGCACACAAACACAAACTCACGGGCATGCAAATGCGCACGCGCACAGACACTCTCACGCCACACACAGACACACTCCTACACACAAACATGCAGATACGTACACTCGTGTTGCTTGGCGATGCTGTGTCAGCGCTCATACATTATTTGCATTTCAAAAGCAGCACTTATTGATGCAGAATGTGACCAAAAAGTGATTTAATGTTGTAGATTACTTTCTAAATATTGCATATTAGACCAGAGGTCGAAAAAGTATGGCCTGCTCAATTATTTATTCCGACCCACTGAGCGTTTATATTATAAAGAGTCCTGTGATTTATTGCATTTATTTAGTCTTTTTTCTTTGGCATAAATTGGTAAATTAAAGTGCATTTATTCATATTTTTGGTCGTTTTTTTTTTATTCATATATTTAAAAAATGTAAGTGATAAAAAATATTGATGACATCAACAATTGTCTATAGTCAATTATTTTTTTATCAAATAATTAATTATGAATAGAATAAAATTTGTATTTTTCATTAAATTAATACAATCTATTGTACTTATTATTTTTTATTAATTTATTCAATACATGATTGGATGGTTGATTTATTTAAAAATACATATATTTAAATCGCCAGAAAATGTTACAAATGTATATATTCATCGAATGAACAATTAGCTAAATAAGTATGAATAATATTCAATTTAAAGAGTTAATCATTTGAGTAGTTTACATAATTTGCATGCACTTTTGAAAATATTTCAATTGTGTTAATTAACTTGCTAATTATAGTTACACAATTTTTTATTAATTCACTTAGTATTTTTAATTGTGTATCAATTTAAATAATACACAATATATCGCACAAGAATTAATTCCTTATTACTGCAATAAACTGTTTTACTTAAACATTTGAACTTTACTAACTAAAACGTGAAATGTATTCCCTGAGCACCGCTGTTGCAGGTGCTCCCTGGTCACTTTGTTAGGTACACCTGCAAAAACAATCTGCTATTCTAAATATAATAATGCTCACATTTTGCTCACCTTGTGTGGTTACTACAAACATCTCTCTGTATGATGCAAACAGCAGACACAATTTATGTTCATTGTCGATCAAAACTACTGTTTTATTTTTGTCGAGATATTTTCATTTCATTTAGATTGTGCCAGTGTACCTAATGAAGCGGCCAGTGTTAGTCGTATACGATGTGAGTGATGACGGTGTGAGTCGCAAAGTAGCATTCATCATCCGGAGATGCAAAGTCAGGCAGAATTTTGATGCATTCCTGTGAATCAAAATATCCGTATACTGTGCAGTGCCCCCCAAAAATCCATTTGTGCCAAAGGAACAGGAAGGTTAAAGAGGGTAAAGCAAAGTTAAAATTCTGCCATAAAGTAGATAAAGCAATCCATGTTTTGAGATGATTATATCATCACGTGAGGATATAAACTATGGACAACATAGATGTGTATCTGGAAAGCCCTCATTGTAACCTTTGATTAAACGTACTGTAGCTTTTCCTGTTCCCTTGTTAATAAGTTCCTGGAGGGAGTCAATAGCCGGGCCCTGTCAGTTTTGTATAAAGATTTACAATTAATTCACCAGAGATTTACAGTTCACTGGTGTGCATTCTGCAGGAGTCACGTCAGATGATCTCGTCATCTTCTGGGATCTGTCGCTCACTGTGCTCACAAAGTCCTTTATCCAGAGAGTAGCCATGGCCAAAAAGACACAGGGAGTCTGCCATTTTTGTATGAAGCAGACTTTTAGTCCAGTTGCTACCATATGATGATAGGATAGGATAGGATGACTGTAAACTGAGAACAATTTAAGAAAAACTCAAAATGTAGATTTTTTTTTTTCCTCATTGCCTGTGGTCAGCATTTGATGAATTGCCAAGAAGCTAATCATCCAGCAGCACAAGGCCAAACTTCTTGTCTGCGATGGTCACGCCCTGAGGACTCCACTTTTTTGTCGTAGCACACAATGTTATTACACCAGTGAGTCATGTGGCACAAATGAAAACAGACTCATTGTTTTCAAACCACATCTTTAGTGAAATGCATCCTCAATGCATTTGTGGCAGTAACAGCATTCTACATTGTATTCAATATGAACAATTGTAGGTATTCACTGTAGCGGATGTACAACATACAAAAGCTGTGACGAGATGCTCGCTAAAGCAGCCAAAGGCCATCAGAGTAAGGACGCTGCATTTTAAACAGAAGCCGCACCGCACTCAACGGGAAAATGGGTCATGTTTGTTTCCTGACACGTCAGTGAAACCGACTGGCATGGAAGCGTGAATGTGCTCTTCTGACACCATTTTTGGCTCACGTTCACCTCATGCATCTCCTCTTTTAACATTGTTACCTGTCATCCAAACCATCCAACCATTTTATAGAACGTAGATCCTCATTGGAGTCGCTCGTGAGCTGAAGATTATTCCAGTTGACTTTGGGGGAGGGTGTAGTACAACTTCGAGTAGTCAATCGCAGAGCATATCTAGACAAGATTTCACACTTGGGTTTACGCATTTGTGTACGCGTTCCGTCCACATCAGAAGTTGCATTTGTTTTTCTATTGAGAACAAGTACATTAAAAGATGGGATTTAACAAAAAGTTAGTGACCTTTTTTCTTTAATTGGCACTCTTAAAATACCTCATGCGTTTAAAATAAAAAAATAAAACTTACACTAGAACTAATAACTCAACCAAAACAAAGAATTTAGAAAAAAAAAAAATAGAAACTAATAAACTTGCTCGAAAAATGAATTCACACTTACAAATTAAAAAAAGAATCCCAACCTACACTTGTATTCTAACCCTGCTGGTGACCAGTCTACATGCGCCCTGACACTGACTGGTGTGTTCAGCCCATGGTGCCTCCTTTTAAATGTTCTGAACTCCCAATTACCATCCCCGCGCGACATTGATGCTCCTGGGGGGAGTCACTTCGGTGCAGAGTGTTTAACGTAAAGCAGTAGCGGCTTCTGTGGCTGACGCTAATGAGGATCGACTCTCCTCGGCAATGGTGGCTCTGACCCACATTATTTAGTGCGCTGCCCCGAGGCCCGTTGAGTCGCGATGGAGAATAACAGCCAACCAGGACGTTCCATTTGAATAACAAGAGTCTCTGAGGATTTCAGGAGTTTCTGACATGTTATTGAGCCACAATGTTGTGTTATGTTCTGGCAAATTACTGTATTAGTCTGCATCATATTTTACATCATATGGTGATGATATCTCCACAATTTTATGCATGTCCATGTTTATGTACCACGGAGCGATGTGACTTATTTGTTCTGCCCGGCCTGCCTCCGATCTTACATTATGTCAGCATCTTTAGCAACGCTTAGCATTCCAATAGATTGACGGGTCCTGTCCACAATGTTGTGTGCGTCCATGTTGGAGTAGAAGCTAAACGCGTTATTGATGCGTTCCTGCAGTGAGGCGACAGCCCGCAAAGTCAAAGCAAAGCCGAAGCATCAATCACCTCGCATGAGTCGCGTTTACAACAAGTGCGTCATCCATCTTGATGAGGCTGCGCCGTGAGTGCAGGGGTCCTCCACGCGGGGCACCGCCGCCGCTCTCAACGCAAACCGGGATGAAACGTCGCTCTGAAAGGCACCTTGATGGAAGCTCTCTTTTCCTCCATTAAACACGAAAAAGATGATTGGCATTCAGAGTCACCCGCTGTTGTTGTCGTCAACAACGGAGAAGAAGAAGATGATCGAATGGGGGAAGAAGCAACGATGTAAAACAAACAAGATGGCAGAGATATGTCATAAAGTCGAGTCAACACGCTGAGCTTTATTTATTCACGGACGTGACTTAATTTCCATATAAATGTATTGGGAGCGACCACAAGTTTCTCCTCAGTCAGAGAAGATAAACAACAAAGAATAACATGATTTCTCAGCTGCGCATGAATGTGTTTATTTAAATGTTTCTCTATCTGTTAGTTTTCTTTCTTTTCAAAACAAAAAGATTCGTCCTTATTTCCTTTTGCGTTGTAAGTGTGTGCCGGCTGCTGAAATTAGCATAAGTAACCATGTGGATCTGATGTTCGCCACTCCTGACAAATTATCTGGTGGCGGGATGCTATGTCAACCTGTCAGTCTTTCAAGAAAGAGGTGTCAGCTGTGTAAAGCTGAATACACCGCTAACTATATTTCACATTTTAACCCATTTTTTTTTCCCTTGCAAGAAGCTTTGAAGGAATTGATGCATGTTCTTACTGCTCTCACATGTGGTATCTGACAGTGTAGTTAAAAAAAAATAAAAGTGGCTGGTTTGTCCATATGTATATTTCCCGCTTTTATTTCTGATCTTTGTAGATTTAGGAGGGAAACCTTTCACTCTTATACGCGATATAGCACAGGATAATGGCCTTTGCTGATTTTCAAATTCCACCTGCTTTTATCCATGTCAGTGGGCGGCTATTTTGCCATTTGCCTTCGACTGAAAATGTCAATGAAGAGCCTAAGGGCTCAGGTAACGACCAGTCACAGTTCACCTATTTTCTCGGTTTGATCTTGAAGGTGAGCGCTTTGCACTGTGTCATTTTCGGTCGATTGTTAACACAGGGGGCCAATCAACGGACAGCTGAGTGCTTTTCTCCACCCTACATGAGAAAACCCATAATGAGCATGAATGACTAACGCATGGATTTTTTTTTTTGTCATTAATTCGTGCCAGTGAGAGACGGCATGCTGAGGTTGATGTGGAAGTCTGCGGACAGGATGCGCTGTCTGAGGAAGAGATCCACGCTGCCTCTGCTGGGCTTCTTGGTCGCCTTCCTGCTGCTCTTCAACCTCTACACGGACATGGATGGCTACGTGTTGGTGAGTGGTTTTATTTTGTTTTTTTGTTTTTTTTTTTGCCTTTTCACACTTTTACAATTAATGTTAAAACAGGTTAACCTTTTAATATTTAAAAAAAAATTTGCAATTATACAATGCAACTTTGTCATAAACATTAACTCATTCACTATCAACTGAGTAAAAAAAAAAAAGACGTATTTAGCCGTCAATGGTATTGAATGAGTTAAGACTTATTGTTTATGGATTTTTATATACAAGAATTTCTTTCTACGCACTTAAGAATGTGACAAAGAAGGTTTTTTTTTTAAGGCTACTGTTTGACCCAGCAACTGTTTCTGTTCTGACTAAATATAAACCAACACAGCATCACATGCTGAATGAAAGGTTTTTATTATTAATGTTGGATTTGTTTTTTTTCCAACAGGAAGCAGAAAAGCGACAGCTTGGCGAGGCGTTGATGCATCCCGCTAGCTCGGAGCGATACATCCACACCTTCAGAGACCTGTCCAACTTCTCTGGGACCATCAATGTGACGTACCGCTACCTGGCTGGATTCCCTCTCTCGCGCAAAAGTGTGTATTTCACACTATAATGTTGTATGTCACTTGGATATTTGATCTCTTGTGTGATACGTAAGTTGTCATCATCCGACTTCCTGACCATCGGCCAGACTTAATTTGTTCGTTGTGCTGCGGAGTGTGAAGCATCATGTTTGCACCAAACGTAAACCTAACATTGTAGGTCCAGAATGACCTTACTGTCCTCAGAAGTCTTCACTGTCAAAACATGATTTGCATAATTTGTTCCTTGTCATCATCAGAGTACTTGACCATCGGGCTGTCGTCGGTGAAGAGGAGGCGAGGGAACTACCTCTTGGAGACCATCAAGTCCATCTTTGACCAGTCCAGCTATGAGGAGCTGAAAGAGATCGTGGTGGTGGTGCACCTGGCAGACTTCGACTCGTTGTGGTGCGAGAACCTGTTGCAGGAAATCAGCCGCAAGTTCTCGCACCACATCATTGCCGGCCGCCTGCTGGTGATCCAGGCTCCAGAGGAGTACTACCCGTCTCTGGACGGCCTGAAGAGGAACTACGACGACCCCGAGGACCGAGTGCGCTTCCGTTCCAAGCAGAATGTGGACTACGCCTTCCTGCTCAACTTCTGCACCAACCTCTCAGAATTCTACATGATGCTTGAGGATGACGTGCTGTGCTCTCGTAACTTCCTGACGGCTCTGAAGAAGGTGATCTCCTCCCGGGAGGGATCCTACTGGGTGATGCTGGAGTTCTCCAAGCTGGGCTACATCGGGAAGCTGTACCACGCGCGGGACCTGCCGCGTCTGGCGCATTTCCTGCTCATGTTCTACCAGGAGATGCCGTGCGACTGGCTGCTCACCCATTTCCGGGGCCTGCTGGCCCAGAAAGACGTGATCCGTTTCAAACCGTCGCTCTTCCAGCACATGGGCTACTACTCATCCTACAAGGGCGCAGAGAACAAACTGAAGGATGATGACTTTGAGGAGGACGCGGTGGACATTCCCGACAACCCGCCGGCACGCCTCTACACCAACATTGCCGTATTTGAGAGCTATGATGCCGCCAAAGCCTACAGCGCTGTGGATGAGTACTTCTGGGGAAAGCCCCCGTCCACCGGGGACTTCTTTGTGGTGGTCTTCAACAAGTCGGCCAAGATCAGCCGGATCAAGATCACCACCGGTTCAGAGGACAGACGGAGCGACATCCTCCATCATGGTGCCGTGGAAGTGGGTCAGAGGCGGGTGGAGGGCAAGCAGGACGGCCAGTGCGCCTCCTACATCACTTTGGGGGAGTTCAGAGGTGGCAGGGTTGAGGTTCAAGATGTGGACCGCAAGATTGGATTTGACGTGGACTGCGTGCGCATCGTGGTGACTGCCAGCCAGAAAGAGTGGCTCATTATCACAACCATCAGCCTATGGACCACACATCCCAGCAGTCCGTTGGCCAAGTAACCAATTAAATCGTCAGTGCATTCATGTTGGATGAGAATCGTAAAGAAGTATATTTTCTTGTGTATTTTTTTTCAACTATTTTTTCCCCCGATAAGTGTCAATGAGAATCTCTCCTTTATACTTAATTTTCCAAATATAAAACAGAAATTTGTTTCTACTGTATGTGTCTGCTTCTCTTGTTTTGATAGTTTGGAAATCAAACTGCTTCTAAAACAGGTTACACACATTCCATTAATGGGTTAATGGCTTTTTTTTTTTTTTACAAAGTCAAAGTCTGCAACGACCCAATTATTGGAAGAAACTTAAGATTATCCAGAGTGACTGTCCTGTGGTCTGAGGTGTGGTAAGAGTTTATTCATATTAACGACAAGTTGGGTCAAGGAAAGAGTGTTGTGATTGTGAAAAAAGTGAATAATTGCCATTAATGAGGCTGCCGCTGTTTCCAAACACAAATAGAGGAGGAACTGGTTGTATTGTTTTGTATAAAGCAGACTTATTGATAACTGGGACAAATTTTAGCTTTTTCACCCTTTCTTATCAAAGTCAGCAAACGCTAACTGTCATCTGTGTCTAAAGATTTTGCTATGATGCGGGGTGTGTTAAGAGATATTTTTCTTCCCTGCTCTGCCAGGGAAGCAGTCAGGGACGACGCCCATAATGTTTAATCTGTTCAATATTTACGACGGTTCAACAGTGTTTGTATGTGTCTCACAAGTCATTCACTACAATAGAAATGACAACAAGACTAGATAAGATACCAGGTTAGCCTTGCATCTTGTATTTATTTTTCTATCCTATCTTCTTTGCCTTTTTGAGCTGTCAGGAACACTATATCGTCAATCTTGGTACTATGACAGATGTGGTTATGTGTGTGTGCTGTGTTGTGTGTTGAGACATTACACAACACACAAAAAGAGCAGTAAAAACACTTGTGACCTTTTTTCCCCCCTTTTGTGTGTAGGGTCTTTCGTCCTTCAGTTCTTCTCATTAGAGCTCCAAAACACCCGTCTTTCTTCTTTGACATTCTTGTAAAGTTAGGTCACCGTTTCCAACCCCCTTATGTAGGCCTGTGCAATTAATTGAAATTCATATATATATATATATATATATATATATATATATATATGATAAAATAATTTTTATTTTTTTTTAATATTGTTTCCTTCTCTATAAATGTCTCAAAAGAGGTGGAGGGTTTATAACAATGGATAGACTGCTTTATTAACACCTATCCTTTTAATTATTTTATTTCTTTATTAAGCCACATCTGCTGAGTTCACGTGGCAGATAAGTTTTGTTTTGCTTACTTTACTGCTATCTGGTGACCATAATAAGTCATTACATCACTCGTCTTTGGATTCAAAGTTTTGGGAAATGAACTGGTTTATTTATAAGAGCGGTTTAGCTGAGTTTAGATTCATTTGAATTTCATTTTTGTCATGACAACGTCAATGCATGTACGTTTCCTTTTTGAAGACAAATGATGAGGCTAATGATGATTAGCGGTCCACTTTTTAAAACAAAAGCGTGCTTATCATCTTAATTTGTGCCTAAATGTCGAAGTAACATTTTAACTATCAAACACAAGTATATTGGGTGGTGGATATTTTATAAAATATATTCTTTTCCTTCATAAAATGGATGTGAAAACATCCCACGTGAGATCGTGTCCTGATTGGATGAAGCCACAGATTGACAAGGTAATCGTCCAATTGCGTCGATATTCACCAACTGGCATGTGCACAAACGTGAAAACTAAATGATTTTAAATACACAGGTGAGTTTAAGACCAATTGAACATTACAAGAGCTTTCTTAAACTCACTCATCGTTGAAAATGATGCTAACGTGTATATTTTTCATGTTTTCATTCAGTAGAAATGAATGTTTATCTTCACACATAATGTAGTATTATGAAGTTATGCATCGTTGTCTTCCTGTTAGCTCGATTATGTGTTGAAAATGTGATGTCTTCAAATAATTAAGGCAAGTATTGACTTAATCATTACTAATATGTATAGTGTCATGATTGTGCGTGACTGAGCTGCAGTTTTAGCAACCATTAACAACAAGAGCCTTTGTTTCATCCTCAAAATGGTGCATTTTGTCATACCACCAGCTTGACTATTGGCAATACAAACATTAAATAGTCCCTCGATATTTTAGTTGTTTAGTCTAACAAAAAATGAATGATGACAAATAATGAAACAAAAAAAATAAAAACTAAATTTTAACTTTAACTTTGTGCTCAGTTCAAAAATCAAAATGGAAAACCGGTGAAATTAACCTTTCTTTTCAAATATTTTACTGCAAGGGTTCACGTGACCTGGAAGTTTGATAATCAGTATTGGTTACATTAAGATGCATTTGTTTTGTTTGGTAATTTGCTCAATTGGAGTATGTATACTGTCACACTGAATGATTGCTTATGAAAAAAAAAACTGTACACTGCACAGATTCAGAAATTCTCTTCATTCTCAGGACTTGGATTTGCGAACATTGATGTTATGTTTTAATTTGATCAAGAAAAAGGAGCAGGCGTCACTGCCAGAAGATGACTCTTCAGACCACCCCGATTTCACCAAAAGAGTACAATCCCGAAACTGTAAGAACCTCTTGTTTAATCTTGTACACCATTAGGGCTTGACTGGAATGGATTTAATCAAGTAATTCAAATTTATTTGTCACGCCGATTGAGGTTTTTAGGTTCATTTGCTTTTTCTTTGTGCAAAGGGGCGTAAACCATTTAAAAAAGGACCAACATTGATCAACATTAAATTCTGACGGTAACCGTGAACAAAAAGATTGCGGAATCACGGTTTTAAAAATACAGCCCTAAAATGCTTTTTTTAATTTTTTTTTTTTATTCGGGCAAATAAAAAACTGCATTTTTTCCTCTGACCACAATCTATTTTTAACCAAGTCATATATCTAATACAAATGTAAACAATTTAAAATTTAAATAAATAAACAGAAAAATACATTAACAATCTTCTGTTTCAATTGTTCTTAGCGAGTCCCACCGTCATTGGTTTGAAGCAGACCCGCCTAAAGCGTTGAGGCTTACTAGTACACATACAATACAATACGCACTACATGCTGGCACCATGTTATTTTGTATGGTTTTGGTTTGTTTTAGGACAATGCACATTCATCAAAGACATTCGTAACTGTAACGATGTCTCTTTTGGCCAACCTCCTTCCGTCCCACTTTCTCCTCTGTGCTCAACCCTTTCCTTTCTTCTCTCAGAAGAGAAAAAAAGTTAATTGGAGGCAATTAACTTTTAAGAGGTGGGCTCATTTACTGAACTCTGAAAGCAGCCTATTAAATTGTGCCCTGCTTAAAAACAATAAAAGAAAAGCCAATTATCGCTGACGGATAGTATTAACAGTTATTGAAAGCTTCACTTTTTAAGACAACGGTAAACCATCACAATGGTCATGAACATTTAATTTAATGTAAATGTGTTGTCTTCTTCAACAGCCTTTTTCGTCCATCAAAAAGCTGACGGCCTACATCAACAGCTTGGATCAGATGCTGAAATATGTTTGGTCACATCAAAGGAATAATTTAGAGGATCATTTCATTTAATCTAACACAGTGTTTCTCAATTATTTTCTGTTATGTCCCCCTCGCAAGAAGAAAACAATTCACGCCCCCCACGACCACCCACTCTCCGCCGCAACTATAAATAATAACAATTTTGTTGCAAAACAAACCTACATCGTTGAGTTAATACTTGCTGCGCAATATTGGAGCACCACTGTCAACTACTGGAGTAGATGTGGAATTACACTTTATTGAAGTATGGCGGGGAAAAGCATGGTCTAAAGATGTAATGCTCTCATTTTCAAATCTGTACCGCCACTACTTCCTGGTTTGCTTTTATTCTTAATTATATCCCACCAGTTCCTGTCTTTGTACATTGTACCTGGTCTGGCAGCGCACCTCCTACAGCTCCTCTTGTGGTGAAATTTATGCCTGATTGGATAAGACCGGGAGCGACGCAGGGAAGGACCAATCGGTTGCACGCTGCTACCAAATTGCACGTTTTCTGACGTCATCACTGTGCGATCGATTCATATAAACAAACAGGAGCTTGCTGTGGCTAACTTTGCACAATAGTTCCTAGAGGTGTTGATATTCAGGTAAGCTGTTATTATTTTCCAAATCGTGTCAAAGGTGCACAATTAATATTTGTTTTCGTGAAGACCATTTTACTTTCGTGACAATGTGAAAAGTAACGCTTTCGTTTTCTGTGCGAGCCGTGTTTTTGTATGTGACGCCTCCCAACCAAAAATGACTGTTTTTGAAATGTTAGCAATTTGTATATGCAGACGAGCGTTTATGCTGTTGCGAGTGGAGATGCAACAATTTAATGACGTATTTGATGTATTTGATGTCGACACGTGATTTGATCGAATTGATTCCTTCGTTTCGTTGTCAAACGTCCGCTAAGAGGGCCAGTCTAAATCCAGAATAAATTTAGCACCTCACTGACATACAAATCTTGTCTCATTTAAGCTGTAACAATTCAATTTACTCCCTTAACGCCAATTTCTGTATTGCATAATTACTTAGACAGGGCTTAGGTGGAATTTTAGGAAGCTATATTCCACAAGAAACAAAAAAAATGTGAATGGGTGAATTCATGAAGAGCCATCACAATGTAGGAATTACAGTATCTCATTTGCATTTTTCATCCATTCTCCACAGGAGTGAATGCCTGTGGTGCTGTTGCATTAGCGTCACCTGCTGCCTCTGGTATGGGCCAGAAGATCTCAGGCCAGGCGGCGCGTTTCCCTGAGAAGTTGCTCAGACATGGTGGCTTGGTGCGAGACAGCTGCTACCTCACCTATGAGGAGTTTTTGGCCAGAGTGGCTGAGCTCAATGACTTGTAAGCACACACACATGCATGTATACCTTTTACTACATATTCGAAATGCAGTCATCCATTTTCTATATCACCTCCTCATTAGCGTTGCAGATAAAAGGAGCTTATTTGAGTTAACTTTGGGCCAGAGTGGGAAGATTCACACAGGACTAGTCACCAACTAATTGCAGGGCACACCACTCGCATTCACAGCAATGAACAATTTAGAGTTTTAAATAATACTAACATGCATGTTTTTCACTGTGGGAAATATTCTGATAATTAATTTTTTTGAATAACCTAAGGTATACTTGGTGACTTTATTTCACAGTTGATTGGTGGGCAGACACTCCAGACAAACAAGCATTTATAATACTATCAATTAAAAAGTCACATTTCCAAAGAGCCTTCTTTTAAGCAGCCTTGCATGCAAATGTCGTTGGATTGTTCAATTTTCTGCTCTCTGTAGGACTGCTAAACTAGCAGCAGGACAACACAAGCACCTGCTGTTTGAGGTCCAACCGGGATCGGATGCCAGCGCCTTGTGGAAGGTGGCTGTCAGGATTGTTTGCACGAAGGTGAGACCATGAAAGAGCAACATTTCATTACCTCCAGTGATCCAGGACACAGAAATTACCCATGGGAAATAATAGTAGCTAGTTGATGAATTAATTTATTGATGAATTAGCATTTAACATGGCAAAAAGCTCACAAAAGCTAGTTCAGCATAAATGCGGCCCCTTTAAATCTTGACAGTAATCTTATTTGTCTCACTTCTCACATATCATGTTCTTGCGTTGCAGTCATTTGCGTTAGCTGTTCTTTCGTGATCTGTGGTTGACTTCCCGCCAGATCAACAAGATCAACAGCATGGTGGAGGCGTCGCGTATCATGAACCTATACCAGTTCATCCAGCTTTACCGCGACATGACCAGTCAGGCCGCTGACGTGCTCGCCACAGAAGGTGGTGCCGCCGCCGCCACCACCACCACTGAGGCCTCTTATGCGCCGACTCTGGATCCTGACACCTGCCAGGCCAGCATGTGGATGGGCAGGTCTGTATGAAAAGGACCAAGAATCTGTTGGATTGAAAAATTGAGGCGAGTGACTTGCATGTCAAAGGCTATCAGTTTCAAAAGATGAGATGATGTTGGCTAAGTCTAAAAATAATCGCTTTCCTATTGATTTGGTGTTGAGTTTTATTTTTCTTGTCAAATCGTGTGATAACTGTTAAAAAATGTATTATATATTATATAATTATATCATTTACATTTAGTTTGATTTTAGTCTGTGTTAAATATTTAGACATCTTAGATTTCGCAGTGTATTAATTTTTTTTAATATAAAATAGTTATATTTAAAATATGTATTTTCTAAATATAGTTAAAATGTATTTTACATTTTTCTTTGTTTTTTTAAATCCCACAATGTATTTGTATTACTTGTAATAAGAAAAAAGTTGAATAATGTTCCAGTTTTGTAAATACATTCTATGGTGACATGTTTTTGGTGGGATTCGTGGCATATTGAACCTATATCTCCGTCATTTTACGTTGAGGATATGAAAATTTACCAGACGACATTCATCTTAATTTTTTTAACAAATATTTGAACATGAAAAGGTTTCTTTTATTTTTTTTCCCAAATTATCAATATGTTAGCCCTTGGTTACTCGACACGCATTGAAAAGTCATTTGAAAATGCTATTCAAAATCTGTCATCTGCCTTGAACACGTACCCACTACTCAATATTATCAACCTCCGCACAAAACGACTTCATCCTTTCCAGTCAATTACAATTACAATCAGTAAATTTAAGTAAAAACACTGTGACAAAACAACGTTCTGACAAGACCACATTGCCTCTGACTCCCGCCCCTGCAGAGTGAAGGAGTTGACAGACGACGAGGAGTGCTGCATCTGTATGGACGGGAAGGCCGACCTCATCCTGCCGTGCACTCACAGCTTCTGCCAGAAGTGCATCGACAAATGGTAGATTAACTAACACTAACAACTAAGCAAAAAGCCTAACGAGTGGCATGTGCTTAATGTGTTCCCAAAGGAGCCGCAACTGCCCCATTTGCCGCCTGCAGGTGACTGCCGCCAGCGAGTCGTGGGTGATGTCCGACATCCCCACGGAGAACGACATGGTGGGGTACATCCTCAACCTAGCTGACGAGGCGGGACATCCGCATCGGCCTTGACACAACAAGTAAAAGAAACAAAAAAAAAAACATGTCACCTTCACTTGGACATTCTCTCATGGCTGCAAGTAGATGCGGTGCATTGTGGGGGGAAATGTTTGCAGGAGGTCATGTGACACCAGAATCTCCAAAGTGGAACACATCCCATGACAAACTCCTTTTTCCCATCGGAATTAATGGAAGTAAAAGTAATCTGTTCCCCAGGTCAAACTGGTGCCATCATAAAATCTTCATTAACGGTGAAGGCAATGCAAAAAGTCACATTGGAGCATTCTTACTTGTTATACAAGTGTAAAAAGTAGTTAACCAGTGTCAGTTGTTAATTAATTAATTAATTTCTTTACCCTAAATACTCATAGAAGTAAAAGACATTTGTTCCTGTGTCAGAAGATGGCCATTATGAACTGGAAAAATGCAAAGGAAATGTTTTAAGTCACAGTTTAACATTCTTCGCTGATATAGTCTAAATGTAAAAAATAAGTTAACCGCTGTACTGTTTAAACAAAAATAAAGAAACCGCTGACTTCCTGATACTATCAACTAGTAAAGTTATACAGCTGGTTCTGGAAGCCTATTAGGTAATATCTGCTTGCTAAAATCAATGTGTGTGTGTGTGTGTGTGTTTGGCATTGATGAATTGATTTGCTTATGGGCTGCATGGTGGATTAGTGTTGAGCACATCTGCTCGGCGTTCTGAGATTTGGGCATTCCCAGAGCAAACGCACACAACCATGGGGAGAACACACTGGAATCAGGAAATTAAAGAGAGTGTGGCAGATCTGCTAACCACTAGTGCTCTGTGCTGTTCAATTGTTGAAATGTGGATTTAAAATAGTTGCTTTTAAAGGTAAAGTAGTAGAGTTCTTTATTTTTTTTTATGGTGATTTGATCATGGTTAGCCAATTTATTTAAAGAAATTAATTAAACCAATACATTTATAAGGAATATTTCATTTACAAGAAATCAATTATTTAATGGGAGTGATGCTCAAAGAAAGTAGCAAAATCAATGCAATAACGATGGGATGACCTTTGGTAGTGTTTGTGTAAATAACTGCATCATTTGTAATTAATTCTAATTAACCAATTATTTAATGAAGTAAAAGTTGTGAAATTTACATATCAGCCGGTTTTATTATACTTTTCATTTACAACAAATCAATTAGACAATTAAAAATAATTGTTCAAATAAATTTTAAGAAATGAATGCGAGAAATATTACAGGACTCTCGATATTTCTTAGTGATCCGCGTGTGGCCACCCTTGCTTTAAATACTTGCTGAGCTCAAATCATTGAATTTTTGGTGCATATTTTTTTTGGGGGGGGGATTCTGATTGAAGTCTAGATTTTGTACAAGTCGGCGTGTGTTCCACTTTGAAGGTTCTTCTGTGTTTACTAAGTAAAATAACGCAACATTCTTGTGTTATGACAACATGGCGTCATAGACATTCATTTGAACTGACCTTATGAGTTGAACTACTTTACTGACAATATTTTGTATATACATCCATTGGCACCGTGAGTTACAAATGCCTCCACTTAAGTTTTTTTTTTCCAGTTGCTTTCTGTTGCGAGCTGTAATTTGAGTTACGAGTGAGTGTCAAATACAGCTCTCAAGTGAAGTGAGAAAAAAAATGGAGCAGCCAATTTAAAGTGTAATGCCCTCGCATATGGGCGAGAAGAGCCACAGTCACTGATGCACTTTCAGTCGTGTATTGAACGGGAAAAATATTTAAACATGAATATTTAAAATGAAAACACTCGCAGGGAGCAGCTGTGGTCCGCAATTTACGAGGCCACTCACCTTAAAGGCACGCAGGTCACAATTACACATTATTTCTGTACATTCTCTTCTATTCTGTTCTATTCTTGTTTTTATCAATACCTTCTTTTTTTTAATTAAAAACAAAAATAAATAAAATTTAGGGGGTGTGATGGTTTTTATGAGTAAATTGAGTTAATGAACTTGATCATAAAATGAATTTAACACATTTTATCTCATATTTTCACATTTACTCTGCACCTGAAATACTGTACGTTGTTCCAGACTTAGCTGAGCCTTTATTGATTGATAAATGCCTATTTGAGTCATTTATCTGAAACAATTGCAATTGTTCTCATCAGTTGATTGTTGTATATTAGATGCATTAATTACAACCATCCACAGCTCATTTAATCTATTTTGTGTGGATTTATTGGATATAAATATAATAAAAACAACTGTATATTTAATTTTATCCAATTTTATGCTGATTTGTTTCTGTCCTTCCCATTTGCACTACAACCTTGGGTATTTACAGTTGTTTACCCACTTACAATAATTGAGCATTGAATTATGTAAGTGTAATGCTTTGTTTGGCCGTTAGGTGGCATCTTAAGACTCTTAAGGAAGAGACTGAAAACCTCGCAGGGCGTTTTCCTAATCTTAGGCAAATACAAAATTCCATGGATTTATATTAACAGGAGTATTTTCCCCAGTGTTACAGTAAAATATCTTTTAATTCTGTCAGTGTAATGCCATTGTTCAGCCATCGCTTTTATTCACTTTATACGTTATTTATGAAAAGGAAATGAATGATTGTGTATTGGCCTTGCATTATGATATGATATGTTGGATTTTCTTAAATTATCCAAACCTGCTTTAATTTGTCTTAATGTGGGTGGATATATGACAATAAAATGCACTGCTTTTAATAAAGACTCCTATTGCACTTTTTTGTCTGTATTTAAAAAAAAAAAAAAAATTAAATACAGCAATATGGCTCCGCTTCAGTCATTATGTAAAATAACTAATATTTTTAACTTGATGTAAAATTAAATATTTTGTATGATTTAATAGAATAAATAACCATTGTCTAATAAAATGTAAAATAATTATTTATTTTTTTAAATCATGGGTTATAACAGTCATTTTTAACAGTATGATTCAACTGGGTTCTTTAAGCATGCATGCTTTGATCTTATTCAGACTACTGTGCAAGTGAGAGTGTGAGAAAAGGTGTGTTTTCGGAAGTTTAAATGTGTTTAAAGCTTGTGGGTAGGTTAATCTTTTAAAAAATATTCTTATTTGTGTGGTTGCTATGTATTGGTAACGCTGGTAGTCCTAATCATCGTAATAATTTACGTTTACTGTTCTTCCCCCTGTCACTTGGTGACCAAGAAACACAATTTAACCTAATTTATTTTCATGTATATTTTTATTGAAAAAAATAAACAAATAAAAAACAGAAACACATTTCACACTCGAAGCAGTAAAAAAAAGAAATTCCTACACTAGTCTTTTAAGGGGAAGTCAACCCAAATTTCCAATAAAATGGTCTATGCATCTTCACTAGTCTGAACACAGTATTCTGATTATTATTGTGTTTGTGCAATATGAGTTAAGCAGCAAAATCCACCCGTTTTTAGCCATCTCAGGGGGCGGCCATTTTTTCACATTTGTCGACTGACTATGACATCACAGTTGCTTAGGGCTCAGCGAGCAACGACAATCATGGCTTACCTGAGATGGTTAAAAACGGGTGGATTTTGCTGCTCCATCATAGAGGCTCCATAGAACATACTCTTGACAATAATTTTAGGAAGTTGACATCCATTTTAAATCGTGCATTTGTCAACTGCATGTGGAAACAGTAAAGTCTTTGAATAACTGACATTTATGTCATACACAATGTGCTCAAGTTTTCTGTTGAAAAAAAAAAAGTAAAAACTCAATACATGTCAATAAATGCAACCCACATCAATTCAAAGATGAATTATAACAAAAATGTGAAAGTATTTACAAACTCAATTCACTCCACCCCTGGAATGGTGGCGTCCGCTTTGACGGCGTCCACTAAAAAGCTGAGTTCGTTACACAGTGTCTCGTGGCGATACGCCATGCGAATTTGCGCCACATTTGTGCGTCCGATGTCATTCCCCTCAGGGCCGTCCTGCAGGTAGTTGGAGCCCAGGAAGTGTTTCTTCTCCTGGAGAAAAGACAACAAAACTTGTGTTGTGCTTTTTCGTGCAGGTTTTTTTCTTGAGAAGAATTTCATGTGACAACAGATTTGTTTTTTTTCTCAGTAAACATTAGCAGTTGGTAACTTCCAAGATTTTAGTGATCAAACCCCAACGGTCGGCACTGGTATTCTGGACTGCGGACGGCGAGTCAGCGAAGATTAAACTCGTACGTACAGCAAATTTGGTGGTCATCGCATAATATCTCACAGTTATGGTAATCTTCCCAAGACATGAGGAAATTGACCGTACAATAGCAGCTTTTGACTAAAAGGGTTGGGACATGGCTCCTTGAGATTTTCTTTTTCTGCATACTCATGATTTACATGTCTAACAAATGTAATGTTCGTAACAAGCTAAAGGAACAGAAGTAGAATTTTCTTTAAGTTTTGGAATTGACCATTGAACCGATGGCAATTCGTAAAAGTTCCCCCGCACTTTGCCGACTTGCAATGATAAAAATGCTTTGCAATTTAATGTGCCTGAAATTTGGTAGCCATTGACAATTTCATGTTGCCAAATTAAATTTATTACAGGGGCTGAAATTACAATAAATCTGGGGGCGTTAGAAAACCGATGATAAATCATCTTAATTTGCCAGTTTAGCATCACTCATTTGTTGAGTTTATGTGCTTCAGATTTGTTAGTGATCAAGTTTGTCTTGAAATTACTCCCAGCAGACCCCAAATTTCAGACTTGTCTTGAGACATTTTGTTTGGGTATCCTTTTGGTAGTCATGCTGCTAAGTGAAACCAAGATGCGGATCCGCATTCCAAATTCCGACCAATAGAAAACCATCTGAAGTTTTTTTTTTTGGGCTCACCTGGTGCGACAGGCCGCTTTGCAGCACACTATTTCTGGCGATCTCACACAAGTCGCAGGTGCTGAGTTTCCAGAGCTGAGCCGCGATGGCGTACTCTTCCATCAGTGCTTCCTGTAAATGTTTCAACTCCATTTCAACTTCGACTTGCTGTGCAAGCTTTCTTTGGATCTGAGGGGGGTTCTTACTCACCTTTGTGTAGTGGAACTGCATGGGGTCGTCAGTGGACAGCGACACGCACAGGCCCTTCTGAAGAAACTCCCGCAGCGGGTTTTTGGAGTACTGCAAGAACAGGCTGTTGTTGCTCAGCGGCGACATGGCGATGGGGACCTGGGCCAGGTAGTAGAGGTACTGCAATACCGGACTCTGGTGGAAAGGAAATGTCACAATAAAGAAGAGCACCTCTATCGTGGTCACGTGAGTCTTTTGTCGTGAATCCCTAAGTGCCAAGTGCACGGTCTCGAAATGAGAGGCTGCTGTTGTCGGAGAGTGGCGCATTTAGCATATTTATGTGAAGTGAGGTGCAAGGTCTCCAAATTCAGGTCTGGGACAGGTCGGAGCTGCACCTGTATCATGATCACATGAATCCCTTGTTTTGAGTCCTCGGTGTTAGGTGCAGTCTTGAAATGCATGTCTAGGTGCAATCTTTTGAAAAATGACGGAGCTTAAAACTGTCGTATTTTATCCTAGCTGTCACAAAGTTAAACACTAACTTTCTGTCTTGTGAATTTGAAGTTTCCTGTTTGTGAGGGGGAAAAAACAGCACAAGGTGGCATCACCTTCTTCAGGTTGAGGCCATGCGAGATGTTGTCCGCTGTCAGGAAGGCAGACACCAGGTGAGTTATGGAGCCGGCCTCGCCACAGTGGGGACGGAACTGGAAGGTGTTCAACCCACGCTCCCTTTGGAGAGACAAAATAAAATGTGCAGGCCAATCGTTATCACAAAAACAGTTGTGGCCCAACTCAAGTTGGGAGCCATCCCTTGAGTGTTTTTTTTTTTTTTTTTTGGTACATTTGTTTTGCTTTCTGTGTCAAAGCAAATCATAGATCTGTTTGCACGTGAAGTAAAAAAAAATTGAGTCAGGGGTCTCCAACCTGGGTCTTTACTATTTTCTATTCATTGTTGCTGTTGCCGAAAGCACTCACTTCCGCAGGTTGTTGAGCACCATGATGTTGGCGTACATGTAGAACAGGTAGTAGGTGTATGGTGGGTTATCGTCTGCGGTCCATGATTCAGGCTTTGGACTTTTGTAGGAGAACAAGTGGTCACTGTGCTTAGACTCGTCATCCACGCTGTCAAATCCTGTCACCTGCAGAGCGAGATGAAGATCAGAGATGAGGAACCAAAAAACTGAACATCATTGAATTTGTTGGACTGATGCTCGTAGGTTCTTTACGTATTTTAGAAAAACATGTAGCGCTGGGTTCTTTTGCGGGTTGACTGTGGCCTCAAAGATGGGGGTGAAGATGTTCTCCAGCATCTTGGCAAAATTTGGTATCAACTTTTTCGACCTGAAAATGTCACTGTAGGACAGAGGCATGTCAAAGCCATCATATTGATGCGCATCCCGAAAGGCCGTTCGGACCTGGATGGTCCTTCCTGAGCACTCACTAGATCCGAGGGACCTGGATCATCCATCTCAGGTTGGGAGAATGGACTTTGTGCTGAATAAACCAAGTGGCAAGGCCCTCCCATTCACTGGCGGATCGTCCGTAAATTGACAGACGAGGCTCGGCGTGTTGGTACTTGCTCTCCTCCAGCTCCTTTGCCACTTCCTGGAAGAGATAGTGGTAAGTTCTCAATATACTTTAGCATCTGTTGGTTTATATTACTTTAACGTCCGCAACTCTTATTGATACATGGTGTTGACTGACCTTTGACATATCTTTCTATTACAGAAGGTCCTCGCTTTATGATGGTTGATTTCAATGTATGGCCCAAAAGGGTTTTTAAGACAAATATCTGCTGTAATTATTATTTAAGTTAACCCACCTTAATGAGGCGTGCAAAGTACTCTCCCTCGATATAGTTGTCAGTCTTGAGGTAAATCTCCCGCAGTTCGCTGGCTCCCACCGGGTTGTACTTGGAGTTGAATTTGTCAAAGCGATGGAATGTTTGTCTCCCCTGCAAGGATCAAATGAGTACTACTTACAACTGCAGCGTTTACCATTTCGACGCTTTTGTCCTTACAGCATGGACGTCCAGCGAATCCACTGTGAGGTCGTAAGGGTCCATATGGAGGCTTTTGAAGACCTGCTCCAGCGTATACCTCTGGCCAGCCTTCTCCTGGACCACACGGCCTTTCTCCGTCTGGTATGTTGTCTTGATGAACTTTAGCAGGTGCTTTTGGTTCATGCAGGCAGCAGCATGGATGTGTGTGTCCACCTTTTGTTTGATTGAACAGACTGCTTTAAGGACAGTGAAAGCTGGAATGTAGCAATGATTTAGTGACTCAGGTAGGGTTAGTCCCTTGAAACACCGACCAACCTTTCTAACGTTGTAAAAGTCTCTGTGTGGAACACTCTTCAGCTCCTTGAGCTCGGCCATTTCATTCAGCATTTCATGAAGGTAAAATTTGGATGACAAAAAGTTCAATCGTCGGTGGCAGTATGTCTTCCTGCAAGAGATTGGAGAGTCATTTTGGGGCTGTGGAAAAGAAGCTACAGTACCGAGAGACAACTCAGGCCTGTGCCCTGTAACGAACTTTTACCGTGAGCACCTGTCGCTGTCAACTATACACTATTGGTAGTTCTTACGTGGGGCCATCAGCAATCATGGCAAGGACGTGGCTCAGGTCAATGGCAAAGGTCTCCAGGTCCGGGTAAGGGAGAGTGCGAGGCTGCTGCTGTTTCAGGGCCTCTGCATTGTTGTAAACATGAACAATGCCATCCTTCATCTGCAGCTCGTAGTCCAAGTTCTCAGGGATGCCCCCCATGGAGTAAGGGTCCTCGTCTTCACGGGGGAACGGCCAGATGTCTACAGTCCACAGAATGAATGTTAAAAACTGCAAATAGGCAGACCTCGACAGAAGGGTAAAAAAAATAAATAAATAATGCTCCCCCACCTGGCAAGACCTCGTCCTCCTCTCGCCAATTCTCTCCCTCTGTGTTTCGGAGGAACCGCGCAATGGTCCTGGGAAAGCGATGGTAAGCCAACCGGGAATACTTTTCCCGGATGAACAGAGCTCTCAGGAGGCTCTTGGCTGCCTGTTCATAATCCTCGACGGTGATCTGGAATAAGTGCATGAATTCCGCATCACACCAGGGAACCTAAATAAAACACTCATTTGGCTTTGGCTTTTGCCAGCCAGTAACAGCTGCGAAGGGCGTCACCATGAAGGTCGGTGGTTACGACAGACATTAGCCATGTTTACCCCAGCACAGTAGTCTCCACTTATTGTCACTCTCTGGAAGTCGGGGAAGCTCTCTGAAAAAACTGGCTCAGGTGTGGTTGGGGAGAGCACGGGCGAATGCGCCAACAGGTTCCAGTCTCCGGTGGGAATCTGCAGGGACAGCGACTGGGAACGCTTCATCATGAAGTTCTTCTTCCTTGTGATGCACAGGAGCAAACTGGTATCACGCAGTCGAAATCTCACCAAACCAAATGTCAGATGTCACGCCATACCTCTTGACCGTCTCCTTGGACTGCTGCTCGGCCAGCTCTTTTTGTAGCGTGCGCTCCCGGTCCTCCCGCAGACCGATGGGACAGTCCTCGGGCACGGTGAACAGGGCCATTGCGTCCTTGGTGTCCTCCTCCTTCAAGGCCGAAGCGTAGACCTTTTCGGCCAGCAGGCGCACCTTCTCGTCCACTTCGCTCATGGACATTTTTGGGAAGAGCCGTGGCATCTCTGTTGAGGTTTTGGGGCGTATACTTTGATTTACTTTAATTGTGTATCGTGGAACAAGTGGCCAGCCAATACAGCAGCACAAAGCACAATTAAAGTTTCTCAGATGGATTAAAGTGTGGAGTTTAAGATCATTGTAAACAACTGCACTGTGCAGTTGTGAAGATGTGACGTGATGTGGAGATCAAGTCTCTCACGACGATTAGCCTTGGAGTAGACTCAACATGGTCACGGTCTATGTTCCAGTGACTTAAGTTGCCTGTTCTACTTAGAATGCCTCAGGTCTCAAGTTATATGTATGGAAACATAGACAGAGTCTTAGTGACCATAGTGTTCCAATACAGTAGATTAATGTGTGGTGGCTCCACAATGTTTTGTGCACTCACGTTTAAGGCACGAACGAAACAAAATATTAAAATTTGAATGTAAAACCCATCTATCCATGATCTGTACAGCTTCTCCTCACTAGGGTCGCGGGGGGTGCTGGAGCCTATACCAGCTATCTTCCGGCAGTAGGCGGGGGACACCCTGAACCGGTTGCCAGCCAATCGCAGGGCACTCAAAGACAAACAACCGTCCGCGCTCACACTCATACCTAGGGTTAATTTAGAGTGTCCAATCAACCTGCCATGCATGATTTTGGAATGTGGGAAGAAACCGGAGTACCCGGAGAAAGCCCACGCAGGCACGGGGGGAGCATGCAAACTCCACACAGGAAGGCCGGAGCCACAATCAAACCCATGGCCTCCGTATTTTCTTTCCATTAATTTACCCTCAATCACCTTTGAATTCCCAATATTTGTATTCCCTGTTTCCAATTTGGAATGTTTCCAAAATGCCACAGGTTAACTTCCCACTGAAATTTTCACAGTAAAATGTCCACACATACCTCCCGATCCATCTGCAGTTCAGCAAATGAACACCCCAAGCATTGTTTGCGCAACTCTATTATTGACAGCTGACTTAGTGACTTGTTTAGATGTCGCATTTCTTGAAATATGGTGGGCACCGAAGTAGAAATAATATTATGCTTGCAATGTCCGTCATGTGAAGTCGAGCCACCAGTGTAAGGCCTCAACCTGCTTGAGGCACCAGCATGTTTTGAAACCCCACACCAGTAAACATGTCCTGTCCAGACTAAGGTGTCTCTGGCTTTTGTGTGTTCCGCACGTGGTAAACAAAAACAGACCCAGTGAACTCTCCCTGAGACCGCACAGCTCGCTGTAAGATATGCAAACTACGATACTTCCTGTTTTAGTCTTTTGTTAGTACGGTGCAGTTTCCCCAAATTTGTCACTCCTACGTATTGCATTTCTTGAGTAAGATGTGACTTTGCAATTAATAGTGTTAGTGCCAAAAGCATTACGTATCATTTCCGCAGGTCCATGTGACCAGTGATATGCTTGTACATTTTGTAAAGGTGTTCCTTGATCGTTTTCACGCAAACATATTCTTAGGCTGAGGCTCCTGCCATTGGTCAAATGTAGCTTGTAAACATTTTCCGGAATCCACCAATCAAAACATTCCAAACACATAAGCATTTCATAATTTGGGTTCTCAACCCCAAGACCTTTTGTCCTGACCGGATTGACTTCTCTTTTGCAGTTCAGTTTTTAAACCAAACTCAAAATGATGACCAGAGGGACGGCCGATGTTTCATTGAGTTAGCTCAACTTGTTAAGGAACCGAGACGTCGTTTGTTGTGTGCCTGCTAACATGTAACTTTATCTTCTTTATCACGTGCTGCCACCCTGGCACACTGTCCGCCACGTTCTACATGCCTCCATAGGCGGCACACCACGTGTGCGCCTGCCATCAACGCGACAGCTGAGCAATTCCTCTCTCGACCTTGACCTACATCCCTTGAAACGGCCGAAACCTGACCTGCTGATATATTCTAACTTCAATTCATACAAAATGATGACGTTCTGCCTTTGGTTTTTAAGCGATTGGATGGTTTCTACATGGTAAGATTGTAAGAGTGACATAATAAATTTTTACATAAATTCATAATCTTTACAAAAATCAATTTTCCCAACTATGGTTAAGATTCCTATTATAAGCCAACCTTCAATTTTGTAAAGACCTGCTTCATTCCCATTGATTCCCATGGAAACTTTCCATCTTAAAAAAAAAAAACATCCTGCAAATTTGCAACTCTAGTACACAGTACCGACATTTTCTTGTTTCCTACCTTCTGTGGTTTGAGCCATGCTGCCTGCTTCTACTCGTTCACGCTTCTTGCTCAACACTTATATAGTTGGCTCTGGCCTCGTTCTGGAAATGTCTTGCTCACTTCTCAGAGCTGACCCCTTCTCAATTGGTATCTTTCGCCTATCCCTTTACGCGTTCAGGTGGCGGCAGTCATGCAGCCCTCGTCTGGAGTGTCCATCCTCACGTCTCTATTTTAGGCCGGTGGGAGTGTCATGGCAACAGGGGGTGGATAAATGAGGTGGCGATGTCACAACTCGGGGTGGGCCCGCAAAGGAGGGAAGCCGAGGCTCCTGGGTAGCAACGGAACCTTGAGAAAGAAGTTGTGCTCCTTCTTCTGGCCCATGTGCTTCGGCCACTAGGTGGCACTATCATACATGCGTATGTAATACATGTAGATTTGTATTTTGAAACATAAATACCATTGCAACCTAGTTGCAGTACTATTAGTACTTTTTCGAAGAGCATAAATAATAAGTGACAGTCGGTATTGTTAAATTGTCTATCTCCATGTGTTGCTGCACCATTTGTGTTTGAATATCACCTGCTGTCTTTGGCGTTTTACGTTGTGCTAGCGTTCACCTGGAGACTTTTAAAAAACGAAATGCTGTGGTTTTATTAAATCTGCGACATGTAATGCTCTCTGCTTTTGTTTAGTTTTTCAGTAATCTTCAACTAGAAAGGACATTAAACAGCTTCCATGTGTCATTTGGCTACACACTTTTAACAGTAAACACGCAACACGGTCAATGGGGCACCTATTATGTTTATCGTGTTGTATCGAATTGTTATGAGTGCGTATTTATTTGTACCTACTATCGCAATGAGGCGTTTACAACACTCATTTATAGTTTGAGCGTTAGCCACCTCTTATACTGTGCGTCGGAGGAAAACAATGTTAGGTGGACAGCGTGTCTGTAATATAAATAGACGCAGCAGACAGCCCGCTGACAGTCGCGGGGTGGAAGGATAAGAGCCACTGACCTCTCCCAAGGCAAGGTGTGGATTGTTGCTTGTAAAGCGCAGCTTCCCTTCTCCTCATTGTGACCTGTGAAGATTGAGGTCAATGATAAGGTCATTAGCAAAGGCCAACAAGAGTTCCCACTGGACAATGGGGGTGTACACCGGTCACTGAAAGCCGAGAGTCGCTTGGACGTCCGCAAAATAACCAGTAAACCGGAAAAAAAGGGGAGTATTTGACATACCCCAAACAAACTACAATCCCTAAACACTTTCAAATAATTTTCAAATTCATTTAAAACTAAATGCTTTGCATATTATTTAATGGCATTTTACAAAAATGAGGGCCTTCCCGAAAGAACACCAAGAAACGGGACTAGATGAGACTCAGCGAGAATCTGAGGTTAGGTTCCACAGAGAAAAATGCAAAGAGGTGAATTTGTGCCTGAATGGTAGCTATGTGCGGAAATATTGTACGTATTTCCCCAATGGTATTTTAGCAGAAGTGTGTACTGAGCCAAACTTGGGTTTTGTCAAAAGCAAAAACAGAGAAAGTCCCCGCAGTAAATATGCTGAGTCACATTAATGAAAGGCTATCTATAGAATTTTCAAGACACTTTCCTTTAAAAGGCAAAGTCTTGACTGATTGCAGTCTTAGAGGAAATGCCTGCTCTGGAGCTGCTCTTCCCATGCTGATAGTGGAATGTAAACTTTGATGCCCTTCGCTGGCAATTCACCCAGTCTTTTTCCGAACCCCGTTGACTCGTTGCATTTCTCATTGCAATGGACACATTTGTTAGACATTCATCAAAATTATATGGTACAATTAGAATTCCACCAGCAACAACGCAGCACTTGTTCTTGTCGGTGCTGTTTATTAAAACTTCCTGTCACATTGACCCAATTTAACATTTACAATTATAGAAATTAGATTTCAAAATGCACTATATATATATATATATATATATATATACAATTTTAAAATCACAGTGAAACTCCAAAGCACAACAATGTACTTACTTAAAGTGTGGATGCCTGTAGCCTCAGTGCACTTCAAGTCCAAAGAGAGGAAGCTGAGCAGGAAGCTTGTACTGTATGCATCATTCGATGAAGGATCACAAGGAAACGCCTCCTTGGTTTGTTTAGGATGGGGGTTCGCGTCAGTTTTGTTGTGTATTTATTACGTACTGTTTATATACTACAGTCCGCAATAGAAAAAAGCGGAACTTATTAAAGTTTCTTGCTACTCCTGTTCCTCATTCCGAAAGAGAACTAACATCATTACTTCCTTCCCTTAAATGATCCTGATGGTTTACAGTATTGCCTTGACAGAGAGAATGGGTTTAACTCGGTCAGTGACTATGCTCAGAGCTCAAACACTCAAATCTCAAATCAGTGGTTGGTCTAGTTTTTCAAGAATTGTTTTTTTTCTCTCAAACTGCTGCTTGCTATCAAGTTTGCTGGCACCATCAAGTGATCGTAACTGATTTTTGTTCACAACTCAGGGAGAACAACAGGTCATATCTCGAAAATCTTATATTGGGGGACTTGTAATTTGAATTAACACTTATGATTCATCCGCGACTAATTGTTCGCCCAAATTTTGCGTATTAGTTGGCTCAATAATTAAATATGGCAACAAGATAATACACAAGTCACATGCAAAAACTGTAAATGACCATCAACCTAAAATTGATTTGACATGTCATCACCTTCTGACATTAATGGCTAAAGTTAAATTTTGACACAAAAATTTTTACTTTAACATTATATTTAAGGAAGCTGACAATTTTCTGCTTTTAAATGTTGTATTTTGCCTTTAAATATGTGAAGCACATCGAGTTATTTTGTGAATGAAATGTGACGTGCTATATAAATAAAATAGCCTTGTCTAGAGCTAATTACTGGATATTGCCTGTCCTTAGATACGTTAAACACTGCTGTACCAAATATGCTGTCTCTTGAAAGAAAACGTGGACTTTTACACTTGCATCTAATCGTGGTATTGTGACAGTAAATCGATTTTAAAAAGGTACTTTATTTGAGGCCATTGTGACGTGTGTGTCTGCTCCTTGGGTCAGAAAACCCCTCCAGGATTTTTCTGGACTTGTCACGACCGCCTAACCGTGAATCCACCATTTGTTGCTTTTCTGTTGATGTTCCTTATTAATAATGAAAACAATGTTGAGGTTGTTGCATTATGTTTATTTCTGAGACATTGGTGGTACAACCTGACACCATTGTAGCTTTTCCTGCTGGTACTTAAGCAAGATTTGAGCGTTTTATTACATTCAAATAAGAAAAGAAACAGCTGACAAAAAGCAAACTGCACGCCTACGACGTTACCACCAGATGGCAGCACGCCGCTCCTCCTCAGAATGTTGACGTTTCCTCCTCGTTAGTGCATTTCAATACATTAGAACTTGAGAAAAAGTTTATTTCAATGACTCCAACTAATTACTGTATATGTAAATAATTCACTCCATTGTGTCATGACTGTATATTCAGTAATCAAACATTGAATTCCGCAAATAGCGAGGAATTGTGAATATTTTTTTTAAAAAAGGCTCAAATATATATCTTTAAAAAAGCCGCGCAACAGTTTAACATCATTGCAAAAATCAACTTATAACTCTATCCCTAAAACTAAATAACTTACAGATGATATGACTGCAAAAAATACACCCGAGGTATGCGAGATGCATTTGACATTTTCTCTCCTTAAAAACCTGTTTCTGAGTCGAGATATATTGCCTTATTATTTTTTTACGGGACGTTGGCGCCATCTTGTGTTGTAGGGTGAAAAAGATTGCAGTATAGGTGAGTTCTTCCGCTAATTGTTGAGGATAGGTTCCACACAAAAAAGAAAGAAAACGCACAAATAGGTGAATTTCCGGTGGATGACTGTGATGGATAAAATTCACTTTTTGAATTGAACTACTGAAATAAATTCAATTTTCCATCACATTCAAATTTATGGAGATGCACCTGTATATCGATATACGATTAAAAGATCATTTCTTATAAGACTAAGCTCATTAGATATTTAATAAATTCCACTCCACAAGTAGTTCCTTCACTTTCTGATGCTTCTGGCGATGCCATCTTGTCCAGCATCTTCCTCAGTTTCATCAGGCCTCGCCGTCTATGGCACGTTTTGTGTTGGGCGCGGCCAATCCTCTTCATTCTGCGTCCGTCCTGATGACTCGCCAAGAGAGGGCTTGTCTTGATTTTTGTCTGTGGTGAGCAAACACACCCAACAAGGGATCTTCTCCGGCGTGGTTTGAGGGGTGGGCGTGTCCGTAGGGCCGTTGGTGCCTCGGCGGCGGCGACGGCGGCCGATGGAGCTCATCTTGTTTTTTGGGGCCGTGGGCACCTTTTTGTCGTTGTCGTGCATTTGGCTCAGACGGTGGACAAGGTCGTGGTAGGAGCACGAGAACAGGAAGCAACCGGAGGTTTTGGACGACGAGCGTCGCCTTCTGATGTTCAACAACAAGCTGCAAGGAGAAGAAGTCTTTAGAGTTCTTGTTTGCAGTATTAAAGATGATCTTATGCGTGATGTGACGTCTTTATTCTCGATTAAAATGGTCCCCAGAAAGTTTTGATCAGAAATGGCTAAATTCATTTTTTAATGCTGATTAAAAATGTTATTTATTGTAGGACATCAGGTTTTCGGATTTTTTTAATGTTTGCCCTATAAAAGCAATACATCACGCAATACATATTTTACCATGCATTCTAATTTATAGCTTGGAGAAATTCCACTTGTTGCTGCACCTATCCCGTGATTCATATATAGTTCTAATTAATATTACTATATTGCATATTAAGTTTTATTATTATTAACCCTATACAGCCAAACGCATCAAATTTGATACAAGAATTTCTGAGCCTTATTGCATCGACAAGAGTTACTGCTAAAAGTTAGTTTTCCAAACTGAAATACTGATGTTTTTTGTTATATAATTTGAATGTCAGAATGGCACAAAATGCCCATGGTATCATTTGTGATACAAATATGAAATCATATTTACAAATATTTTTTAGGTTTTTGGGGGGGGATTTTGTTACAGAGCCAAATAAAGTTTTCAGATTCCAAAAATCTGAATTTTCTGGCCATTATTTCTTGGGTCAGGCATTATAGGGTTAAAAACCTGATGTGCTTCAGGAAAAATGAGTGCAGATTCTGAATCTGTGTAAAAATGTAATCTTTAAAAATGTTTACTTGCATCTCTGATTAAAAAGTGTTGTCAGCTTCTTTTCCCAGTGTTATCATTCTAGTAGGCTGAGATATGTTATTTACGTTCATGTTTATGTTTCGTAGAGTTGTGCTACTTCTCATTTTAGCCCATTTTTGGCAGTAATTAGCATTTCTGGGAGACTGACATCCGGTCACTCCACCATGTTGTGTGCCTCCATGTTTTCAGGACTTACCTCAGTTCTTGTCAATTCTCGCCATTGCTCCATAAAACTGTATTTTATTTGATTTATTTTTATTTTTGTCAGACAGTATGTTTAAATTGCTATTTTCACAGTCAAGTTTATTTGAATTATGCAGATGTCCATCTTGGTATAAAACTTGACTCTTTCAATTTGTGTACCTGGAGGCTGGTGATTCAGTTTTTGTGTCCTCGCCCTGTTGCGGTGGTACCATTTGGACTGTGGCCAAGTCTCTCTTCATCTGCAGACGCCCTTTGCACCTGACACATACAGGACGTAACATATTATCTCTGTTTAATCCTGATGGATTTTTGTCAAAAAAATAAAAATAATAAAAAGCCACAGGACAGCTGCCTTTTTGGTAGCAAGCAGCATTTTGAGCCCGTTTTGCCCATTTCCCAGTTGCTGGTTCCTTTAAAGTCATAAGCTCAGTAACATACCTGGTAATATTTGAAAGGCAAGCCCCGAAGCCATTTTCACTTGAAACATGACATTTTATTGGAATGGTCATCATGAATAGACCCACCATTTTTTTTAAGAACCCATACCTCATATGACAAAGGAAGTCTGCCATTTGGCGGTTCTTCGAAAGACAAATTGGCCTATGAGATTTAGTTTGAATGCGACCAAATTTAAAAGGTGTGGCTGGAGAATGGTGGCAAAGTTGGATGGCTCACCACTGGATCAATTGCGCAAACAAGAAATGTTTGAAAATTCTGCCCTCATACCCAGTTTCACTAAACAACATTAAATTTGGTGGGCATGGCCGTAATGAGCAGGTAGACCCACAAAAAATATAATATAAATAAATAAACAATCTTAAAAAGACATTCCTGAAAAGTCAAGCCCTCCATATTTTTTTGAAATAGCCATCTTGAGATCATTATGGCTGCTTTTCGGGGTCTTTTAAAGATGAACTTGTCCTCGAGGTTTTGGACATGGACTACACAAAATTCGCTTTAGGACGGAGCATAAGGCAGTGATGAGTTGGATCAGTGACCATTGGTTCCATAATGCACTGCAGACAATTTTGAAAATGAACGCCGCGAATCCGTTTGACTTAGCATTGAGAAATATGGTAGGCATGTTTATCATGAGTAGATCCACAAAAAAAGTCTAAGAAGTCAAATCCATTCAGTTTGTTGGAAGCAGCTATTTTGAAGTCATTTTGACATTTCCCGGGCCCTTTAAAGGACAACATCTCCAAGACGTTTTTTTTTTGTGTGGCCAAAATTTAAAGCAGCTATACTGGACAAATGGGTGAAACGGTGAAGAATTTGGTGGACAATTTTGATGACTCAGCATAAAACACTAAACTTGAATGCTGAACTATGTTTCGAGAGCTCCTCAACAACAAGCTGCCATCTTGATATTGATTCGGAACTTTCATAATTTCCGTATCAGCGAAGATGGCCGCAACACCTTGAAAATAGACCCCAAAAAATGAGACCTCTCACCTTTTCCTTATAACGGTGCTCCTCACCAGCGGCATCACCGCCGTCAACACGCAGCAGCAGATGAGCGTGCGCAGCGCGAGCCTCATCTTGGCAGGGGACAGGCGGCAAGAAGAAAAAGCTGCCAGGGTTGAAGAAGCACAAGTCAGATCGGTTCTGACACTTTTTGACTCCAGGGAGAAATATTCAGAAGATTGTCATTGTGACTTTTGGGATGAACGCCAATTAAGCATAAATTGCATGTAGGCATTTTTGAGAAAAAAAGTAAAACTCTTTCCTATTTTTAAATCATATTTTTAGAAAAAAATATAAAAGATATTGTGAAAATAAAGATGTTTTGTTTTGTTTTGTTGTAAACTTTACAGACACAAAGTTGGATGTTTTCAGGGTAAAATGTTGTAATCTTTCAAGAATGAATTTGCACTTTTCCAAGTTAAATTTCAAATAGTGCTTTATTTACCCCGAGAGGGAAATTATTCCTAATAGTCAAGGGCATTTCATACATCCACCTTTATTCTTGTGATATTATTCCTTTTAGATGCCTTCCCAAAAAATAGAGGAATATATTATCATCACACTCTTTCTTGAAAAAAAAACAGAACTTTATCACTGTAGTAATGTACTTTTTGGTCTTCACAAAAGAAGACCATATTCATGCCGAAATGTAAGATTTATCTAATGATACGTCACAATAATCCGAACTTTGAATTCACCCCAAGATAGGGAAGGCTAACTGGTTTATTTCAGACACGTTTGATTTATTTATTTATTTTTCTGCTTCTTGTCTTTTTAATTTGCTTCCACCTTGATTTTTCGTTTTGATTGTATGATGTCCTTAATTTATTTGCGCGCCAGTCCCCATACGTAGGTATGCACTTTTAAAAAATAATGCCACATCATTTAATCAAAATATTTTTTGGCGGATCCAAGCTGAGTAAAAACAAATCCCAAAAAAGTACAAAAAAAAAAAGAGTATGTGCACGACCGCGAATTAGAAATAAATTCTCTTACCTGAAACTTCCAAGTGAGTTGACAATGTGATGAAATGATGGTCGTGAAGTTATCTTTACTTTGTGTGGAGGTCTGACGTTTACACTGAGGACATGTGAGTTTTTATAGAGGCAGTAAGGAGGGGAGGGGGGGGGGGGGGTACCTGAATGCCAGAGTGGGAGTGGGAGGGACTGCAGGACACTTTGTCAAACCATCAACCCCACATGGAGAGCAGAAGCATCCGAAAAACATTAGCGTCAACAGTATAGTACACTTGCCACAAGCAACTCGAGCACCATTTGCATAAGTTGGCCTTAAAGAGTGGTGTGGCGCAACTTTATTTTCTGATAGCTTAGATCGCAGGTGTCAAACTCAAGGCCCGGGGGCCAATTCTGGCCCGCGATCTCATTTTATGAGGCCCGCAAAAGGGCAAATCATGTGCGTCAGCTGCCTGTTTCTAGCACATTTGATTCACTTTTAACAACATTGAGATGTGAGATATTGCCCTTTATTTCTTACCAATCCTCCCCTTTGAGAATAAATTGACAAATTGTTGAACAAACAATTACTTATTGGCTTCTGATTTCAAAACTGGCTTTCCATCGATTTGTTGTGTGTATGTGATAACGAAAGGAGATCCTACATTTATATGGGTTGGCAGTCATAATGGCCCTCTGAGGGAAAGCATAACTACGATGTTTCCCGTCCACAAAAACAGGCCCCCCTGTTTTAGATGATATATGCAGCTTCAAAAACCTCAACAGGACGCTAAATACTCACAATAAATACACATTACTGTAATTGTCTTTAAACCCTATCTTGAAACCCTAACTCCTGTTTGAAACAGTTTGCCGAGCTTGATACACCAATTTGAAACCTAAACCATGACTTTAAACCCTAATTTGAAATCCTTACAATTTCTTGAACCCTAACCCTGACTTGAAACCCTAACACACAACGCCAGACCCTCAACTTCCTTCCTTTCAGTCCCCAGAGTGACCACCTGACTAGCGTGGTTGCTGCTGCCTGTCTGGAGACATACGAGGCCTTCAACAGGAAGTCAGAATCCTTGCACAGGAAGTGGAAGTGAGCGCGAGTGTGGTCGAAAGGTGATAAGGATCATTAATGCCGATACGTGTTGTCGCATGGCTTTACTCAACTTAGGTGGCTGCCCGGCATTTAAGCACCTTTGAATGTCCTCTGTGTTGCTATGGCAACGACACGCACTGTGTCGTCCTGATGTTTTGTTGAAAATGTAAATGTGAAAGGTGCATGATACGGTATTAAGATAGGCTTACTAATGGACTCCATAAGTCTTGATGACATTTCTGATGTCTTTGCACGATGACGGTTCAGTGGCGCACACGTACGTGTTACTTACCTCGTTCCCTATTTTTTAGGACAAAGCCCTTCATCTCGTTTACTTTCAAATATGTTTACATGGTAGCATGGAGAGCCACAGGGTTACTGATGGACATTCAGCCATTTAATGAAAAAAAAAAAAAAACAGATAAGCAACCCAATAAAAATGTCCTTGATCACAGAATGGGAAAATGAAGGTTCACTCATCTCTTGATGCTAACATTTGACATCAAGTTACGAAGTCAGAAATGCTCCCAAAACGTAAAATTAAACTTAAAAATGGGAAATAATGTGTTCTTGTTTTCCTAACACTAAAATCTCTTTTCGAACTGAGCAGCGAACTTGCCCACTTCCTGTCAATTTCTTTTTTCTATTTCGATGACCGCCCTTCTGGTGGGAAATTAATTGGGCCTGCAGTTAGTGCGCCCTCTGCTGGTTATTAAATCGCAAAATCCAAAATGCTCCCATTGCATTGACTCAAAACATGGTAAGCCTGTTGATGTAAACATGAAATCGATCAAGTTTTTTTTTTTTTTTTTTTTTTATGAAATCGATCAAGTGCCACGTGATGAATGATCCTAATGACGTCAAGCAGCTTGTCGGGCGGCCGCCTCGCATAGTTATTTCAAAACATCGCATGTTCGATCCTCGTCCAAATCCAACTCAACAACATTTATTAATCATACTTAATTTAAAAAAAGAATAAAACAAAATAGCCCGATGTGGCCAAGAATGTCCTCGCCTCGTATCATTGCAGGAATTGCTTTTATTTATATTGCACCTTAATCGAGCCAATGTGTTTGTCTGGCCCTCGCTCAAATGTTTTGTTTTGTTTTTTACATAATAAAACTTTCTTTTGTGACACATAATCAGCTATTCAAAACATTTGACTCATCTTCTTACGTGAATCGTATTTATAATTAATTTCAAGTCCAAAATGCCTTTCGACCTTTAAAAAGATTCCACACAATCCCTTCACTAAAATAAAAGGAAAATAAAATTCCCGAGGCAATGACAATCATCTTATTGTCCTTTTTAAGGTTTTATTCACAGTGTGTTATCAGTTCCTGCTTCGACTCTCCTGACCGTGGTCGGGGGACAAGTGGTTTGCTCATTTTACACTCGTTTACTTTTTAGTAATGTTAAAAAGTAGATATGTGGCATTGTTTAAGATATACAACACGCGCAGTCATTATTTAACAAAATTATACATTCACATTACCGGATGAATTACAAAGTACATTAACATAATAGTATTATAGTATTGAAATATTCCCTAAAATCTTGGATGAACAAAATCAGGCATTCTTTTTTGAACAAAAAGGAAAAACATTTGGTCAAGCACTTCTTAATTTTATCAATATATATGATTGGGTGTAATTGGATATTATTTGATATGTATTTCAGTTTTTAATCATGATGTATATAAGAAAAAAATCCTGTCTATCATTTATATATGTATATTCGATTCAGTTGGATTATAATTTGATTTGATATAACTGTAAAAATTCATGGCTCCAAAATCTTGTACTGTAAGCCTTACCATTATGTTCGAGTAATAACTTTGAAACTGATGTGGTCATTGTTTTCCAAAAAAACATGCATAGAAACGTATTTATGGGCTGGAACCCCACTGTTTCCGATTGAGCAAGTGTACCTAATAAAGTGTCCCTTGCGTGTCCATTGAGTGATTGATGTTCCCAGTGTAATTTATTGCACCACTAGGCCTTCCTTTGGGAGGATTTGAGGCCTCTGGTGGAGTGCTGTTAAGCGTCACCTTCAATTAACGGCCTGGAATGGATTCTACCTGTGAATATACCTCCACAAGTTATAAATGGAGAAAAGTTGTTAATAAAAAAAAAAATCCTAATTTTCTCCAACGGAGCGAGCATCGTGATGCATTTCCACGCCGTGGGGTCAGTAGAACACGTGAGCTCAGAATCGCTGGCCACCTCCCACTTGACGAGATATTCTTAGACCCCGCGCTTCTATTTATAGGTGCCGTCTGTCTTTTATTACTCCCCCAGATGGAAAGGTTTGAATTAGCGTCCGCTATGCGAAAAGCGCATCAATCGCATTTTGTAAAGATGTCACACGTGTCACATAGTTTGCATTTATAAGCACACATGTAAGTTGTTCCAATGAAGGAGGAATGAGCAATGAGTCGGTGAATTCCAAGCAAGCGCACACCGAGTTCATTCGGGGAGGATGTCAACATTAGGTTTGTTGTCTAGTTTGATTTTCACATTTTTTATTAAGGCCCTCCTAAAATATTTTTTTTTATTAGCATACACTTATACGATGATACAATAATTGCACTTTTGAGGCCCTCAACATGCCCTCAAACAGCAATTTTTTAAAGCATCTGTATCTCGTTTAAAAATGTACAGTATGTCTTTCATGCATTCTCCAACTCGAAATCTTTGATCCCTGGAAAGGCAGATCAAATTTGCTTCCTACACCATTTTCACCAATCAATATATCTATCCTAACAGGATACACGAACCAATCCTAAGGAAATTCAACAGGGATTGAGCTATCTTGACGAGACGCCTCTATGGAACGTGGAACGATTTTGATTCACTGGGATTACGATTTGATTTGATTTGATATGGTGCGGCTCAGTTTGAATAAGGCAATGAGTTTCACGTTGTCATTTGACATACATACAAATAAACTTGTCAGTACTGTAAATGTGGCAATTCCAAGATATATCTCCGCTTTAAAAGACGATTCAATACGTATCTCGATATATGGTATTCTTGCATTGTTTTATTCGAAACAGATTTTATGATTCAAATCGTTAGAACCTATGTATTCCAGTAGAATCTGGTGTGTAACTGTAGTCTCTCCCCAATGTTGTGTGCGTCCAGGTTTATGTACAGAATGTTTACAGATATCAAGGCCTATGAATAGTCCTTATGTTTTGTCCACATGGGAAACAAGGAACTTTGTCGTAAAAGCGTCCCCAAAAACAGGACCTCACATAAAACACACACGTGTGTATTTTGGAAAAGGCCTCGTATCTCATGATGCCATGCGACAGGGACTGTTACATAACAACAAAGGAAGTGTTCGATGAGGAGACTGTTGGAGAATTTTTTTGATTGAATTTATGAGTTTTACAGCATTCATCTTTATATCTGCGACGATTATTTTCACCATCTAAATGTACATTTTGTTCCCAATGAGTAACTTGAAGCTAACGGTAGCGGCAATCCAGGGAAGAATGTGAACACCAATGAATCCAAATGTGACGAGGCCAGTTAGTCAATGTGAAGACTTTCATCGCATTGTTGAGATGTTATCACGTGTGATTTATTCAAGAACAGTCTGACACTGTTTGTGCCATTTGGCCTTCTCTTTTGTGGCGTAATAAAATGCAGAAGAGCAGCCGTGCTGTTGCCAAAAGTTAAAAGACAGTGCGTGTTTGTGACGCTCAAGTTTATCTTAAATACATACGTATTTCCTTTATGCCATCACCTCCTTGGCATCAAGGTGAGGACCGAAACCAGTTTCACTTCGGGATAGGACAGAGTAGAACCACAAAAAAAGTCGAGGAAGCCATGCTGAGCGCACACAGGAAGTCTTCCATTTTTGTTCAAAGAGGACATTTTGGCTATTTATTGATGCATTTTAAAGATAAGCTTCTCCTAGAGCAGGCGTGGGCAAACTATGGCCCGGGGGCCACATGCAGCAACATTTTAATCCGGCCCGCCGAACTTGAAAAAATTTTAATTAATAAACCTTGTTCATGATTTATTTTCTAAATACTGTGGTGTGTCAAAGACATATTTTGTTGTAATACTTTTGTTCATTTTCATTGAAAAATTAAATGTATTTTTTTTCTCCAATGAGGTGAGGTTACCAAAACAGTCCATCCATCTGCTCCTGGTCCAGCCCCCCTGTCAAATTTTAGAACCCATTGTGGCCCACCAATCGAAAGGTTTGCCCACTCCTTGTCTAGAGAATTTGTTGGACGTTAGCAAATTTGAAGAACATACGCCAGACAGATGGCCAACGTAAAATGGCAAAACATTTTTGTATTTGTCATTGTCTCTGGGCGAAGCATGGCAGTGAACTTTGATGACTCGCCATTCGTTTCTTCTGTGCCACTGTGTTTTGTGAAAATTCAGCCCCCGACGCCAAATGAAACTTGGTATGTACGTTGAACATGAGTAGACAAACAAAAATGTCTCAAGAAGTCATGTCTGAAAAGGCACGTGGCCTGCCACTTTGTTTTGAAGAGAGTTTCTTCAAACGTAGAAGAAAATTCCACTTCAATTGTTAACAAATTTAAAGCACATATACTAAACAAATAAAAAAGCAAAATTGTGAAATATTTTGCTTATTTGCCTCGCATGTGGTCAATGCATGGCGGCAAAATTTGGTGGCTCCTCATTGGTTCAATGATGACCTCCCACTCCCTGAAGCCTGTTTCACAAAACAACATATCATTCAGTAGTTGACCTACGAAATATGCTTTTGAAGTAATTCCCAGAAATTAGAAACTTCCAGGGGTCCTCTTTTGGGCTGCCACTAAATTGTGAAAAATATGTGTTTTCATCTTTTCCCGTAAGCGGTGCAGGATGGTAAAGTTTTAGCACTTACTGTTGGTTTAGTCACCCCCCCCTCAGAATTTGGGAAAAAAATGTAGCTTCCGTAACTAGTTTCACACAAAAACGTGAAATTTTGTAGGTTTGTCTTTCATGAATCGAGCCACAAAAAAAGTTTCAAGAAGACAGGCCCGAAAAGACACCAGAGGTCTGCCGTTTTAGTTTGAAGCAGAAATGTTCAGGACAATTCCATTCCAATTTTGGTTTAAAGTGGACTTTTTAGGATTCATTTATCTTGGGACTTTGACTCATAGTAAATGCAAACATGGGGGATTTGAACCCACAACCTCAACTTTTGTCCTATGTATTACACATGCAGGGATAATTAAAAAAAAAAAGAAGAATTCCCCTTCCTTCGCCAACAAAACACTGAAGTATGTTGACTGTCATTTCAGTGATATATTGGTCACAGTTGTTTTTTTGAGTGAACTTAGCTCACATTTCAAGATGTTTTATTGTCTTAGATTCCACATCTCTTGCAGCAGATGGACCCCCCCTCCCCAGATGGCCCCTTATGTGGTTCCAAAAATAGCATGTTTACTAAAGTTAGCGTTGCAAAGCTAAGAATCCACGCCGCGTTTGCTTGTCGTGCGTTTTCAGACTTTTGTTATTAAAAACAAGCCCCCAAGAAAGGTCCTTTTATTTTCCATTTTGATTTACACATTCTGACGTGTGACCCCAACATGAGACCCCTTGCTCCGCTGGATTTTATCTCCATGGCTCTGGAATCACATTGTCCTCGTTAGCACGCCTTTCTACACTTTTCGGAAAAAGTGTCGGCTGGGACAAGTGGGAATAATTCATTGTCCGCATTCAAATGTTGATCTCATTTGATAGTTTTGACCTGTAACGTCATCTGAATGTTCGAGAGTGGTCATCTTGTGGTTTACTATTCCGCCATGGACGCGTATGCCATGAGGCAGGCAAGCTCGCAATTTACCCTGTAACTTGTTGGCCATTTATATAAAACAATCAAATGAGAGACAGCAAATGGAAAAGATCCATTCTCTCGATTGCTTCTCATTTTGCATCTTCCTCACCACAATAACCAAAGTTATGGTTACGCAACAGCTCGACCAATTTGCACCTGCCGTTCATATTTAAAGGTGCAAAAATCAGCCACTGTAATTTGTCTGGTTTTAGAAATCACATTACACTTGCTAAATTTGTCATATTCCCCCCAGAACCAAATGAACTTCATAATTGCAATATTGCATTGGCAGAAGCAGTCTTGTGTGCGCACAATTAGTCAGTTTCAAGCCGGGTCCTTGAGAGCCCCAATCCAGAATGTAATAGAGGTCTCATTTCTCCAACAATTCGAGGATCAGGATCGTTATCAGGCTTCTGCAAAGCCTGCTGATCAGATGATCATTCGAAGCAGGTGCGTCGGTGGAGTGAAACATCTAAAAGACACTGGACAGGAGATCTCGAGGACCGGGCGTGGGCATCTGTGCTGGACAGGCTTCAGCTTTTGACATTTTGCAGACTTCAGCTGAGTACCAGAGAGAGAAGCCACACCAGGATCAAGTTTGAGCTCTGCACTTGCTCTGTGTTCTGTGGAGATGAGAACGACCTTCCCCCTCAAAAACGACTCCGTGTCGAGAGTAAACAATGGCCGCCACACTTTCCCCTGGATGATGGCACAGGAAGCGCGCTGGTGGACTGCTCTTCCGATCCTGCTGTGCTCAGCTATTATTGGAGAGGATAAACAATGCGGCACTGGTGGCAGGCCAAACTCTTGATGAGAAGGTCTGTGATGCGCTGGCGGGACTACAGCTCCGATCCACAGGGGGTTGGAAGACGCGCGCTGCTCCCCCCCCCCCCTCCGCCTCACACTTGTGTTTCATATTTGCGCCTTTCCACACATTCTTTTGTCTTCACGGGGGAGGAAAGAGCATTCCACGTGGAGAAAAGTAGCGCCACGGAGACAAGTTCACTGCTTATTTATCTGTCTGGGCACATCTTTGAGTTTGTGTGCTACTTTGCATTTGTCTGCTTGACTGTGTGGATGATTGAGTGCAGCCAATATAGACATGGTATGAGCCTAACCTTGAAGACAAATAGGTCAAATGCACTTTGTCATAATTTATTGATATGGGTCATGAGCAGTCGGGGAACGTCGCTATTGATTTCCAAGTGTCAGTCTCAGTCTGATTGGAACAAATGTCCTCATCCTGCATCATTAGACATGTGCACTCACATCCGTCACAAAATTCATATTGGTGAACAACCAACATCGGTTCATGTTAGGAACGCAAGGCATAAAAGTAATGTTCTAAACAGGAACAGATTTTATGACATTACAAGTTAACCATAAAATGTGCAAACTTCAACAATAAATACAATGAAAGATATTTTTACATACACGGGTGCCTTGAAATATAAGTGACCTGATTAACAATTTTGAACAAAGGCATAAATTATTCCAAATCTGTGAAAAACAATTTATTTTAATCGAGTTCATTCACAACTTGGTTCTGTACTCACTCCGCGGTAAAACACTGGCAAATTAACCCATGCATGGCACCACACCAAAAGAACGTACCCATCCAATTAAAAAAAAAAACATAAAAAAAAACAACAACAAAAAAACGATTTGATGAATTTATTTGTCAAAGGCAGGGGGTGTGACTATTTTGTTTAACAAATGTATTTATCATGGGCTAAATAATTTATTTGCTCATTGTCTCTTCCAGTTATATTCAAAGTTTTGTTTTGAAGGTTTTAAATAATTTTTCTTTCCTCAAAATTCAAGGATACAAAGATCCAAGGCAAAAAAAATGACAAAGAGATAAAGGTAATGCGTAGTCAAGGTTCACATTTATTCAACGATGCACGGCATCAAAGCTGTGGATGTAGCGGAATGAAAATGCAAGATGCTTGAATTTCACATATTTTCACGGTCATTTTGTGCTTGACGAAAGGAATATAGTGTTCAACGTGCAGGGATGACTCTGCATGAGGCTATAATGATAGTTTGGAGTCGTTGAATTTTAGTACTTGAATATAAACAACATTTGGAAATCAATCAATAACCGTTTTAAAATTTTCAATCTCAATCAAAATTGATTTTTTTTTTTCCTACGACAACATCTGTTTGAAATTCTGCAAGGTGATTTGATTCAGCCTCCAAAACGTATACGGTGAGGATGCAGTCATGAGCTATTTTTGCCTCCTCTTTACCAGATGCTTGCCTTCAACACGGCATCCCAGGGGTACATGAATTGTCCGACGCATTGTTCCGCACTGTTTCGCTGAACATACCCGAAATTCCAAACAGTCACGATGGAAATTCCTGCAAGGCTTTGCATCGAGGATGCTCAAGGGGGCAGTGAGACCCCTTAACCTCACTTTTCAACCCTATTTCCCAGTGTATACGCTCCGACGCGCACTCCCTTCGAGAGTTTAGCGCCTTTCTGCTTTGCATCACGTCCCTGGAATGCGGCACGCGAGCCGCAACGCTCGTAACCTCCGGTGCGAGGATGTTTGAAAAGCCAGAGGCATGATGGGATGCAGGCGCCGCTGGGGGTGATGGTGGGGGATGACACAGGGGGGCCTTTGACAGCGCACATGTGGCGCGGCATTCAGCATTAATGACGCTACGTCTTGTTGCATAAAAGCCAATGTGCCGAGCGCATCTGGTCGCCACATTGTTTTTTGTACTTTGTTTAGGCTGTGGCGGCGCGCTAGCACGATTACAAGAATGAAGCGGGGCTGAGGAAGGGGATTTTACGGGCAGATGTTTATAAATTGACGATTTATTTTCCTAATACTGAAAAGTGTCATTTAAGGTGCTAAATTTTTAGCTCTTTCTATTTCGTGTCAGGAATCATTCGGACAGATATGCTGCCAGGCCTGTCGCCAAACCTCTGTCTAAAGAGGGCCACATGGCACGCATAAACGAGCCTTATTATTATTATTTCCCCTACAGGCAGTACTTACTTTAATTTGCTCCATATTTTTGATGATCGTGTACCAGCGTTATAATCGTTTTGGACATGTCATTATGGTTTTTGCTTTTTAAAATTTTCCATCAATCCATAATCCGAACCGCTTCCCCTTTCGAGGGTCGCGGGCGTGCTGGAGCCAATTCCAGCCGTCTTTGGACAGTAGGTGGGGTACATCCTGAACTGGTTGCCAGCCACAAAGACAAACAACCAATCACACTCACAGTCACACTTGGGGAAATTTTTGAGTGTTCCATTATCCTACAAAGTGTGTAGGTATTTGAAATGTGGAAAGAAACCGGAACACGGGGCACGGGGAGAATAAAAAGAGAGAGTAATTTAAATTCTTAAAAGCGTAAAAAAATAATTTCTCCGTTTTATTTACTTTCTGTGGCGTCCAATAACTTCTGCTCATGTATGCAACCAAATTTAGGGGAGTCACTGGCAGGAACATATCAACAAACACCGACTATGGGTAGTTTTACTTTCATTTTTACTGGCTTAATGCTTGATGGAGAAATATAAAATAATTTTTGCACTTTTCAAAGCCTAATTCAAATACCATATTAGTTGTATGTGTTTGGCGTATCATCTCGGAGCAAAATAGCCTGCTCAAGTTTCCTCCTCTGGGCCTTGTAGGTCAACACTGCTGGATGATGATGCTCATGGGCAGAACTAAACATGTGAGAAGTTTTGAGAATTTTTTCAATGAAAAGAATTTAGGAAACATGCCTGTAAAGCAAGATTGTTTTCAAGAATCAAAAGAAAACTTTGTACAAACTTTGAATCTATGTATACTTTTAATTCAATTATTTTACATTAATTCCAAGGTTTATTATAAATATTTGTATAATAAACATCTAAGAAGTAGAACATGTGATTAATCGTGATTAAATAATGAAACTTGTGTGATTAATTAGTTAAAAATTGTTGATCTATATATTTATATACACAGCTTTTAAGCAATAAAAAAAATTAACTAATTTGTGGTTTGGCTATTGTGGGTTCACAGTGAAATCCCGGCCTGCAGTTTGTCCTTCTCGCAATCTCGCTGTTTTTTTTTTCTTCCAAACTTGATGACCAAACCTTCAAGGTTTTTTTTTTTGAACAACTGACTCCAGTTTCGGTCCAGATGCTTCGCAAACGCTGCCGTCACGCAACATGAAGCAAACCCTTTGGAATGTGGCGTTGTCATTTCTACAATCATGTTCCAAATAATTGATATCAGATATTGTGGTTTTCCCTTACTCAGGGCCATTTTACCTCGTTGACCATTCCGATTTCCCTCTGGTGTCCGTGCTGCCTCCTGCTGCCGATTCAAGGGTACAAGATGAATTTAAGACAATGTCTTTTCAAAATTATTCTGGCAAGAGTATTGTACAGTTTTTATTTTGGATTATGGTGTTATTTTTCTCCATGAAAATTATTGTAACGTATTCACATTCTGTTTCGAATCTTATGAAATACCCCCCCTCCAAAAAACTCGCTGAAATGCTATCAATACAATTCGTAAAAATGATTCCCAAATTCCTAATTATACCTAATTAACTTAAATAAAATGACTGTTATGTTGCAGGGTTGACAAAAATAAAGCATGTTATAAAAAGATTAAACTAAATAGATACAAGCCGAAAATACACAAGTATTACGACAAAAAAGAAAATGCATGTAATATTTGTATACAATTAGATGTGAATCGGGATTTCACAGCTGTTTCAGTGTATTAGCACCCCCTATTGGGGAAGCTTTAGAACTACACTCAGTAGACACTGGACCAGTTAGTTACATGTAAACGTGCGGAGTAAGCGGAATGAAAAGATTTGGTGTCCACAATGTCGTTTTAAAAAAACAAATACAAAAATATGACAATTACTGTACTTATAAAATATAAAAATATTAGACATAATAATGCACACAGATTAGACAATATTATATGGCAAACAGGGGAATACTATATTAACATAAGAAGGAGGTGAAAGTGAAAGGAAAAAATGGAACGTGTGCCCCCAAAGCAAGCCTAAAAAATAACATCATTGTAATATGGAAAGGTCAGAGAAATGTACTGAATATTTTCCACCCATTTGAAACTCCTCTGAGTCACACAAAAAAAGGTATTGTTGCTCAAAGTAGAATAAAGTAAATATGTGTGAAAAACAAGAACAACGCATTTGTGTGGTGGAGAAACATGTCCAGGAGGAAGTTCCATTTTGGCTTGTGAACATTGACGTGAAGAGCATGAAATCACTGTTTGACGATGGAATATGCTTTGATGGAGCTAGTGTGGCACGCCCAACTGAACACATACGAAACAGGCAGCCCCAAACTGTTAGTAAAAGTATAACCAGAAATAGTCGAAACAAATGCTCAAATTCAAATTCAGGAAGTTTTCAACACATTTTTATTCCACATTTCATATTTCTTGGCAAGTAAAAACGACAACACACTGATGTTATGCTAAATACAGCAGTTTTAAAATGTTCAGTAGCTATTAGCATTCGTGCTGAATGTATTCTGAGTAAAATATGACATATTTACATATTAATCTTAATTAGGTGTGACAAAAAGTATACTCACTGGACACTTGATTAGGTACAGTTGCAATTAATGAAGTTGAACTTCAACCCCAATTCCTATGAAGTTGGGACGTTGTGTTAAACATAAAAACATAATACAACGATTTGCAAATCATGTTCGACCAATGTTTGATTAAAAACACTACAAAGACCAGATACTTAATGCTCAAACTGATAAACAATTGTTTTTAGCAAATAATTATTAACTTAGAATTTTATGCTTGCAATACGTTCCAAAAGCAGGGTCAGGCGGCAAAAAAGAGTGAGAAAGTTCTCGTCCAAAACCTTTTGGGTACAGGCCACAGGTGAACAGGCTAATTGAGAGCAGGTGGGAGCCATGATTGGATATAAAACGAGCTTCCCTGAATTGCTCAGCCATTCACAAGCAAAGATGGGGCAACGTTCACCTCTTCGTGAACAATTGTGCGAGACAATGTTCATCAACATAAATGCAAGGAATTTAAGGGGTTTCTTCTACAGTCCATATTATCTGCAAAAGCTTCAGAGAATCTGGAGAAAAAACTGCTGGTAAGGCCGAAAAACAACATTAAATGCACGTGATCTTCGATCTGTCAGGTGGAACTACATCAAAAACTGACACCAATGTGTAAAGGATATCACCACAAGGGCCCAGGAACACACAAAACCAATGTCAGTAAATACAGTTTGGTGCTACCTCTGTAAGTGTTCCTTAAAATTCAACAATGCAAAAAAAAAAAAAAAGGCAGCCATTTTTCTACAACACCCAAAAACGCTGTTGGCTTCTCTGGGCCCAGAGATGGACCAAGATGGACTGATGCAAAGTGGAAAAGTGTTCTGTGGTCTGACGAGTCCACATTATAATTGTTTTTGGAAATTGTGGACGTTGTGTCCTTCGGACCAAAGAGGAAAAGAACCATCAGGACTGTTATGGACGCAAAGTTCAAAAGCCAGCATCTATGATGGTAAATGCTGTGTTAGTGCCAATGGGTGACTTAAGCATCCACCAAAATATCATTAATGCTAAAATTTACACACAGATTTGGGAGAAACATATGCCCCTATCCAAGCAATGTCTTTTTCATAGATGCCTATGCTTATTTCAGGAAAACAATGCCAAACCACATTCTGCGCACATGACAACAATGTAAAGAGTATGGGGACTAGACTGGACTGCCTGCAGTCCAGACCTGTCTAGGATTGCAAATGTGTGGCGCATAATAAAGCATAAAATACGACAACGCAGACCCCAAACTGTTGAATAGCCTAAGCTGTACATCAAACCAGAATGGGAAAGAATTCCACCAACAAAGCCTCAACAATTTGTATCCTGTGTTGTCAAATGATTATTGAATGCTGCTAAAAGAAAAGGTGATGAAACTGGTGAACATGACCCTGTCCCAGTTTTATGGGTTTTTTTTTGCGTGTTGCAGCCAGAAAATTCAAAGTTGATTAGTATTTGCTTAAAAACAATCACATGTATCAGTTTGAACATTAAATAGCTCGTCTTGTATAATGTTTTTATTTATGTTCAACACAACGTTCCAACTTCACTGGAATTGCGGTTGTACGTTAATATTTTGGTTGCCTATCATTTAGGTAACACGTATAAATTAAAACATCACATGAATGACATCATTTGCATTCCTGTCATGATTTAGGGGTTAGCATTGCTAACATAACGTTGTTGTTGTTGTCTTTTACTGCGCTGGTGTCACCTGGTTCTTCATTTCCTGCCATTTCTTCTCCCTCAGGCTCAACTCGGCTTCAGAGAAGGCGGCTGGCCCCCAGTTTGTGATCATCTGAGCCTTGGTGCCTGACAGGTGGAAAGTAACACGGTACGCTATAAACCCAGATTGAATACATCGCAACAGACCTGGTGCACATCAAGGTCTTATGCGTCGATGAGGTGATGATTTTATATCAGCATTATAATGAGCAAAGACAAATGAGAAGCGAAGCGATAATGCCTAAAATAGTACAAAAAATGTAAAAAATATATATATATAAACAAATACCATAAAGCACTAAATATTGAACATAAAGTACACTCATATTGCATTAAAATAAAAAAGGAAAGATATAAATTACATAAATAACAGTACATATTAGAAATATTTCAAAAAATGTAAAAAAAAAAAAGATGAAAAAAAACAAATACTCAAAGTTTTTGATGCAGAACTACTCGATGAAAAAAACACAAAGAAATATAGATAAAAGTACGAAAAAATGCACCAATATTAGACAATGTTTAAAAGATTTAAAAAAATCTTAAATGAAAAATACAAAAAAACTGAAAAACACAAAAATATTAGCAGAATAAAACTAAAATATTAGATGAATAATAGGACGTTATGCAAAATTCGTAAACTAAAAATACCACAATATTAGATGGGGAAAAAAGACAAGAGAAAATCTAGTGAAAGTTAAGAAAAAAAACCAACACATTTTCAACGTTACCTGGCTGAATGAGGCGCATGAAGCCCTCGTGCTCAGCCACTTTGTGCTTCCACGTCTTTGTGTTATTGGTGGCGTCCTCCAGCTTCTTCATCACTGTCTGACTCACATAAAAAAAATATCATGATGATGATAATCATCCACTCTTGAGCATATTGAGACTGGGGTGAGTGTATGTGACCTGGTACTGCTCGAGCGCCCCCTGCCTGTCCTGCTCCAGCTGATGCAGCTGTGTCATGGCGTCTCTCAGGGCGTTGTCCTTGGCTTGCCGCTCCTTGTGCAGCTCCTGCTTCTCCGCCTCCGTCGCTGAGATGGCTTGCTGCTGCCTCAGGTGGATCTCTTCCAGCTCGGCGCGCTTGACCGCCTCCTCCTCCAGCAACCTGCACCAACCGCCGCTACTGTTATTTATTTTATTTTTTTCCCCCCATCCATTATCCAAGCCGCTTGTCTTCACGGGTGTCGAGCGTGCTGAAGACTATCCCAGCTGTCTTCGGCAAGTAGGTGGGGTAGTCCCTGAACTGTTTGCCACCAATTGTAGTGCACGCAAACGCATTTTTCAAATTTCCATATGGATTATTTGTCATCCTTGCGTTTGACATTTTCATTTTTGTGTGGATTATTTGTTTTCCTGGCGTTTGGAGGTTTAACATCCGCGCCAGAGGGGGCGCTATAGAGGTGAATGTGCATGTCCGTGGGAAAAGAAGAGAAATGCGCGAGGGGGCGTGGTAGAAAAAGCATAACAAGACACAGCAAGACACGACGGTGGGTAGTCGGGTTCACGTGGGGACTTTTTTCTTTTTGGGGGGCATTCTGACAGAAATCATAGCGAATGAAGCTCACTGGTCACCTGTTTATACGTGATGTGATATTTTCCAATTTCTGCCGAATTCATGCTCCACTCCGTTAATTAGATCAGGCGTGTTATCGGCGCCTGACACGCGGAGATAAATGTAAAGATCGCGAATTAGAAAACATTCTATATTAAGAGATGCATAAATCCTCAGCCCAAGAGCGCGCTAGAGGATATTACTTGGAACTGAATCTGCTTATGTTTACGTATGGAAAATTCTAGACGAGAGGTACGGATATACATTAATTATTGCAAAATGTCTCAGCGAAAGGCTTAAAAAAACTCAACAGTTTTGAAGAGATTTTGTGGATTCATTACGCAGTGTTGAAGCTGCAATGATCGCCATTAAGTCATTGGAAATCTTAAATGACTGCAATGAGAAGAGAGAACCTCTCAAAATTACCAGACCGGCTGGCAGCTAGCTGGAATAGAAAGATGATCGAAATTGAAGAACAAACTATTAAATGTTGCCAATTTTATTCAGTTTGTTGCAATTTTAACGAGACAAGCTAAGTATGCTGGCAAACCCGTCACAGCTGACAAGCCAAATACAAACTGAAGATCACTGCCTACAACATTCATAAAAATGGACACCACAAAAAAAAAAAGAGAAGCGTTAGAATAATTTTATCACTAAACTTTTGTCATTCATCAGGGAAGTTGAGAGACTTTTTTTTTTTTAATAGATTTTACATTTGACGAGGACAAGCGGTGTTGATGATGATTACGATGACCATTAACTGTTATGAACATTTTAGTATAAAATGACGTGAGTTCGTGAATGACTTGTTTATGCTTATGGTACCTAATGTAACCTATGGAAAGAAGTAAACTTTGACCGGCAGGTGGTGCTGTCGTCTCACATCATGGGGATTCATCGCGACGCCACATCAGGGATTCTGAAACGTTTTGGGACCAGGGAGATTTTTTTTCCACCAAGGAATACAACATAATCATAACTAGGGTTGAACGATTTTAGGGAAGGAAAAAATTGTGATTTTAATGGCAGATGTTGCGATTTTGATTTGATTTGAAATTTCCTTAACGATGCACAGTAACATTTACAAAAATGACGGAAAATGCCTTTATACCATTAAAAATAATAAAAGCTATTAATCCATTAATGCCTTTGTCTTATGAGTTTTCTAACCTTAACGCTAACACACAATTCACAATGCCATAGGCAGGCTAATGAAACATCCATCAATGCTGTAGTGTTATTACACTATAAGCAATGGATATTTTACCACAGACAACAGAAACTATAACGAAACTAATACTGATACTATATCCTAGGTGGTATAAATACTAATATTACAGCAGTTTGATGAGCAGTTGTCAATTTTCTTTGTATGTATATTTGTATTACACTGCCCCCTGGTGGCCAAGTCACACACAGCAGAAGCAGGAATGAATGAAGTCAAGATGAACAAACTGTTTTGTTCTTCACAATCGTTTAACGTTGTCAAGTGTTAGGTTTTATTGTTTAAGACCAAAATGGTGGGGAACTGGATTAAATTGGCATCTCCATTGATTTTAATGGGGGGAATTAACAGATTAACAATGTTTCCTGGTCTTTTGACGTTTCCTGTCTCTGTATGTACTGTAAATCATTTATATCCTGCCATTTTATTGTGTTCAAATATTTATGAGTCAATATTCTTTCATCTACCACATCATCAATTTGAGAGCTCCATCAATATCAATGTAAATTTTTCTTGCCTCAGGGGCGCCGCTGCAGTGTTTCCATAACAACCACTATTGAGCAGCAGCTTTGATTTTCAAGAGAAGCGACTATTCACCATGGCCTATAAAAAAACCTATCCAGTAGTGGAGGCATTACATCTCCTTCAAAATATTGACGAGGCGGAGTCTGGATCCGATGGGGCATCTGAGGGTGAATGGTCGCTGGATAGCTTGGCTGATTCAGAGAGCGAGTCTGAGGAAGAGCATCCTCCCCCGGCAAAGAGGAGCCGTGTCACCTGCTCCACTGGAAGTGACGACATAATTCAAGGTATTATCTTATTGTAAAATATAGGCTGTTAGTTGTGATAGTCGTGACATTTTTGGCACGATAGGCCAGAGAAGCAAAATCAATAAGCTAATATGCTGTTTTTATGACAGCTGACCAGCCAGCAGCACAAGCTGCCAGTCAAAAGGCTATGTCGGAAGCTTCATCACCGAACCCACACCTGTCTGCCTCAGAGGCACAAGAGAAGGGAAAGGATGGTACTCTGTGGACTTTGGTAGTTCCGGGAGAGGAGAAAGGGAGAATCCAAAACGTCCTGACAGAGGCAGAGGGCCCCACCGAAAGAGCCAAGCGGAGAATCCGCAACACTTTGACAGCCTTCAAGTGCCTTGTAAATGAGGGCATGCTGGAGCACATACGGGACTGCACTGTAATCGAGGCCTGCAGAGTCCTGGACGATGATTCGTGGGACTTAACTTTAGCTGAGCTCCAGGCATTCATTGCACTTGTGTATGTACGTGGGGTAATAGGAAGGAGAAACCAGGAGCTGTCCAGCTTTTGGTCTTCAGAATGGGGACTTCCCTTTTTCAAAGAGACAATGCCAAAACACCGTTTCCAAACCATAATGCGGTTTCTGCGGTTTGACAGGAAGGACACAAGGAGCACACGTCTCCGGTCAGACAAGTTTGCGCTGGCAAGTGAGATGTGGGATGGTTTTATCAGCAACTGCATTCTCCACTACATACCCGGCTCTGACATCACTGTGGGCCAACAGCTGCTCCCGACCAAAGCTCGCTGTCCTTTTACACAGTACATGGCAAATAAGCCAGAGAAATTTGGCATTAAGTTTTGTATAGCAGCTGATGTGGCCAGCAAATATATGCTGAACAGCGCTCCTTACCTGGGCAAAAATGCAACACACACTCCAGTCCAGCAGCTCGGGAAGAGTGTGGTGCTGAAGCTGGTAAAACCATTCACAGGGAAGGGGAGAACCATCACCACGGATAACTTTTTCACGTCTGTCCAGCTTGCCCAGGCTTTGCAGTTGAAGGAAACCAGTCTTGTTGGTGCAATTAACAAAGCCGGAAAAGATCTGCCGACTTATGTCCATGCGAAAATGCCGCTGTTTTCTACCAAAGTGCTAAAAAACACCCACAGCATCCTGACCATTTACCAGTGCAAACGGCGAAAAAACGTGTGCATTCTGAGCACAGCGCACACATCAGCTGGCTCCCTGAGTGGCCACAAAGCCAAGCCTGAGCCCGTGGTTTATTACAACCGCACCAAGGTAGCCATTGATGTGCTCAATCAGATGTTGCGTAAATATTCCGTGAGGGCTGCTACACGAAGATGGCCAGTAGCAGTTTTTTATAACATGTTGGACATGGCAGCTGTCAATGCCTGGGTACTGTACAGAAACTGTCTCAGTCAAAAAATTTCCCGCCGAGACTTCATTCTCATGCTATCAAACGAACTGCGAGCAGACCACATGTGTGCACAGAAGGATCTCCCCCCATGGCCTGCATTTGCACCCGTGACCACGGACCCAGAGAGAAGAAGGCAGTGCCAAATTCGAAAGAACTGCTCCAAAAACCGCTCAAAAGATATCTGTGCGAGATGCCAAAAGGTTGTCTGCGGGCAATGCTCTGGTACAGTTACGATTGTGTGCATAAATTGTGCATTGGCATAGACCGGATTGGTCTACGGATTGCCCTGCATTTCTGAAAATACATTCATATTCTTGAGTCTATATTGATTCAATTCCTTTTTTGTGGCTTGTTTTATGTTATAGATTGAGTCGTCACTTTGTATATGAATTTCTTTCACTCATCAGCAGTTTTTGTCACAACTACGTTCCTAATTAACGCATTTTAATCAAATTACTCACTTTCGGTAACCAGCAAACTAACAGGCTCATTTTTCCAAATCAGTAATCTGATTAAAGTTAGTTTCCTAAATGGCTGGGCGTTACTATTTTGTTATTGCCTTGTAACTTGGGAGTGACGTTGCATGTCACTCTTTCTCAGAGGAAGACAGAAAGCCGGGTCACTTCTATTATCACGCTGTGAGAATGCTGAGCGTCTGAGGCCAAAACAACACAGCCTACCCACCTCATCACAACGTGCATTTGCTCACTGTACATATGAACATTACGTGACATTTTTGTCCAGTAAAGATGACAAAAACATCTCAGTGCATTGCAAACTTTGCGTTGACTCAAAAACACAACGAGACAGCCAACAGTTCTACAGTTATTGCCTTGACTTGATGAGCAGTGCAACCAATCGTGTTAGGGCCTGCCCACCAAATTTTCATGCTGCCAGATAAAATGAATTCATGCAACACGCGACCATACAATTATTAATTAAATACATTAATAATTTTATATTCATATATATATATATATATATATATATATTTTTTTTTTTTTTACATATAATCATTGGTAATTGAATTAAGTAATGACACATTGATTTTAATTCCATATTTAATGAATGAAGGAAATAATTAATTAATAACAAGTTTAATTAAATATTTCATGGTGTATTTATTTATTTAATTTTGGCTCTTTCAGTCCTCCACACTCAAACAGCGTGTGATAATCATTATAGGTGATGTCGTTGCCAGAGCGTGAGTCATCAAAATCAGAGATCGAGTGCTGTAGTTTTAGAATTCTGGTAGTCCTGGTTCATTGTGTTTGTTTTATTGCTGTGCCAGTCCTTAATATGTATACATAGGTATGCACTTTTTAAGAATAATAAACATAATCATTGCAAATTATTTTGTGGACCCCAAGTTGCATCTTGCTGACTGCTGGAGGTTTCCGCAAGCAATTTTGAAAAGCACTGGTTGGATGGATGCTTTACGGTCTCTGTTTTATCTGATTACAGCTTGTGGTTTCTGTTCTTTGTGTGTAAGCCACTCTGAACACTCAGCGTCTGCTGTTTTGTCAAACTGCGCCAACTCACTCACTCCCTGGTCAGGAAAGTTAACGTCAGCAAAGAGGAAGGAAGGTTAAAGAGGAACTTGAATATGTGACTGCTTGGGATCCCATGTAGCAGTGCTCCATTCTTTCCAGGACACTAAACTCTAATATATACATAAATTATATAACTTGATTTGACTTATCGTTGAGGATTGTATTCTTTTTTTTAAAATTCAGCCCCCGAAGCCAGATTAATTTACAGTAGTTACATTAAAGATAGGCATGTGCACGGTTAGTAGGCCCACCAAAAAGTCTCAAGAAGACGATCAAAAACACCGGTATATGTGATTTTTTTAAGGTTTGAAGCCGATATACTGTATTAGTTCAAGAGATTTTGTACGATTGATACTCGATGTAAGTACGAATATGAGAAATGATTAAACTACAGCAAATTTCTAATTACTTTTTGTAAGCATGTGGGCAGATCATGGCTCAAGTTGGATCGCTTGCCATTGTCACAGAAATGTTTTAAAATCCAAACCCCGAAGTTTTGCTAAGAAACATGAAATGTTGTATGTCATGGCTATCCTGGGTAGCCCCACAAAAAGTCGAGTAATTCATAAAAACAAATCTTCCATTTTTCTTTCTAATAATAATAATAATAATAATAATAAAAATAATAATATATTTACTAATAATTCTGAATTAAGTGTTAAGTTCAGCAACAGGTGGAATTTGTTTTGGAATACATCATACCTATAAATTATCACGCTTTGTAAAATCCGTATTGCACTGACCTGGCCTGCAGCTTGCGGACGGTCTCCTCATCCTGGCGAGCACGCCGCTCGTCCTCCAAGGCGTCCTCCAGCTTCCGGTACATGTCCTCCATCTCACGAACCCTTTGTAAGTACTGCTCCAACTCTGTGGACTTTTGAGCCACCTGCTCCTCCATCTGTTGCCTCACCTGAAAACGGGTAAAGCACACACAAGAGTGTACCTAATGTTGTGCCTGCTGAACGTGAACCCGGGCGAGGGTCTATGCACACACACCATCTTCTCTCTCTCCAGGTCCACCCTATAGCGGTCCTGGAGGTCGGCCTGAGTCTGAAGCCGCCGTCGCTCTTCCTCTGCCGCATTGGCTGCTGCTTCCTCCAGTGCCTGATGACGACAGGATGAATTAATAACATTTTTATTATTGTGTACCAAACAATCTAAATGACCCAGCACCAGGAACAAAGTACAACAAAAACCCATGTCAAAAAGACTCTTGTCTTTTCCAAGCTTTAGACATAAAATTTTAAAAAACATCAAAATAATTATAAAAAAACAATCTTTACCTCATCTGCCCAATAGAACATATTGGGTTATGTTCTTTAAACTGTCAAAAAGTGTACAATATACAATAAATGAAACACATTAGGTAAAGTGGCACTTTAAAGGCATTTTATTAAAAAAAAAAAACATTGTGAAAAAATATATGTAAAATCATAAAATGGTCTCATTTCTTATTTAGAATTTTAGAGTGTCATTAAAATTGGTTAACTAGTCATCTATTAAAATTGGAAAATGATATTTCCAATTATTTTGTGAGACAAATGAAAATAAAAAAATCATGACTAAATATATGTTAAGTGTGTATGTGCGTGAGAGAGCGTGCACAACAGTATACTGTACAATGAACAAACTTATAAAGCACTCTATTTACTTCTGTGCAGTATCTGACGTTGTCTGACAGTATGCGTGTGTGCCTGCACATTGTCTCATTGTTCATTCATGCAGTCACAAACTATGCTGGACAAAAGAGTGGCACCTCAATGCCAAATGTTTGTGCATTCAGCACCAAGACAAAGTGTGTCAGCCAGTGAGCACACCAGAGTGTCAGACGCACACTCACATGCACTGTGTACCCACTTGAACAAAAGTGAAACCCAATCTGTTTCAGTCAGACCCCCCGCCTCCATTCCCCACAAAAAATAACGGAAATAGACTCCGTTCCAAGGTTAGGGTTTGCTAACAGTAATGTGGTTTTACATAGTTCTCCTTGCGATAGTCTTACAGGCAATTTTGAGTGACGGATACTATTATCCATCATACGAGTGTTAAAAGACGACATAATGTGACAAACAAACATTTCTTGGGAGTGTTTGTAACAGTTGACTGTCAGAAAGACTTTAAGAAAACGTAATAAAATCAAACAGTTGGCCAGAGCGACGATTGATTTTACAATTGGGTGTCCTGTGACTATTTCCAAGCTAATGCTGCTAACTGCTAATAAGCATGCCCAAAGGTGGAAAAAATAGTTAATAGCTCTGTACTTAAGATGTGATAAATCCTGATTCAGCACTTGTAGGCTACTTAGGTAAAGGTTACGACTCTGCAATGCACTTATAGAAAATAATTTTTGATGTCAACTACAATAACATACAATATAACTTGACAATTATTATTAACTTAGAGCTCACACTGAGAAGAAAAAAAAATTAAGACGCATGTTGTTGTTTAAGAGCCAGCTACTGTAGCATTGATGCAACTTCAATGCTACCAAAACGTGTTCCTCTGCTTTGCTAACGTTGTGAACTGAGAATCAAACAATACATTTCTCAATGATAAAAACATGAGAACATTCTCTTTCTGTTCCTGATGTTTCTCCCTAACAAGACCCCAAGATCTTATGTAATCAAAATCTCTACCCCGGTTGACTTTACCTCGCATTACGGTAAATCTTTTATTTATTTATTTATTTCTACTTTTGTCTGCTGCAAAGTGTTGAAAAAAAAAAAAGCAACACGCTTATTTTGACAAAGTAGGGACTGTAGTACAGAAAAATATATTAAGTGCAGAAAAAAACAACAAATACATTAACAAAGTATTTGTACTGGGTTACTTCCCACTACTGTTTTTTGATGATTCATCAAGGTCATGTCATGTTGAAGATTTTAAAGTTGTTATTGCTAATGCTAATGCTAATATGAGCCCCAATTACTGAGCAGGTGCTTTAACACTACAAACCACATTAACAGTCTGCTGGACGCTCCGGTTTGGGGATGCAAACCAGAAAAGCATGTTCAATGGCGACTGACTGGGTGACCGACCCTGTTCATTCTGCATTCCTGCATGACAAGAAGCGGCACATTATTCATGAGCTGGGTGGGTGTGGAGACGTGGAAGGAGGGTAGAGGGGCCCGCAAATGCTATTTGTATTCATGACATGGCGTTAAACTGGCCAGAGAGTGCAAATGCAGCGTTGAAGCCTCAAAACAATGGTGCTGTTTAGAATAACAATGTGATGTTTTCATCCAGGTGGAAGGTTGCTCATCTCAATGAAATGCGTTGGAGCATTTATGCCTTATCAGTGACAATAAGACCCATGTACTACACTCTTTGTCGTTACTAGTAAAACAATTCAGTGCACGAGTAGAGTGGACCAGTTTACATATGTGCACGACTAGTGAAGTGCTACATCTTCACTACCAAAACGGCTTCACAGCAGATTATCTTTTACAACCGGATTGTAACATTTCTCACTGGAGCGGGGGCTAAAGTTGTCTTCCTTTCCAGACGACCACCAAAAATTATCAGCGTTTTTTCTCCCAAAACAGCTATTGCGATGGAAGGTTTTTTTTTGTGTCACGATGCTATCTTTCAAATCAAAACAAGAGCTCTCGCATCTGTGTTTGAAAGAAGTGATACAAGTAACGAGGACGCGTCCTCCATCTTGTGGTCCTTACCTTCCTCATGTCTTCCAGCTCATGCTGCTTGGCCTCGTTGGCCGTCTGGAGCGCCTTCATCCTGGTGTGCAGCTCCTCCTGGTCGGCCTGCTGCTTGAGGCGTAGCTCACGACGCTTGTGGCGCGACTCGCGGTGCGGCGCCTGACGGCCCGCTCGCAGCAGTTTCACGCACGTCTGGATTGCTACCACCAAACATAAGAATGCTCAATCATGCCTATAAACACTATTCACAACATGTTTGGTCAATCTGGCATTCAGGTGAAATTGCTGGATGAACTTCAAATGGACAATGACAATTACTGGTGAACTTAATTTGACCACCTCTAAACTTTGAATGCATATGATCAGAACCTTTTGCACAACTTTAACAAAATGATGAACCGCATATTTCACTTTACTCCAAAATGGAATAAATCTATTTCTCCTTTTAAATTTTACACACAACCCATAATGACATTTTTTTATAAAGATTTTTGCAAACAAATAATTTTTTTTAAAAAGAATGACATCCCATCTATATGAGAATCCTCAGCCTGCCACAACAGCGCATCTTGTTTCTACTTATAAACCTTAAGAGCTGTATTTACCGCTAAAGGTGACATATTGCAACATCTTTACTTTTTATTTCTAATACATTTGCACAAAGTAATGGATTTTTTTTCATCTTGTCATGTTTATTCCATTTTGAAATAAGACTGGAACGTGACAAACTGTGGAAAAAGTGAAGTGCTGTGAATACTTCAACCACTCACCCTGAATCCACTCCTGCTTCTTCTTCTTATCTGACGCGCTGATTTCAAAACTCTTGTGTGAGGATCTGATGAAGAAGAGGCACTTCTTGCCATCTTTGTCCGCCAGAGGCTAAAAAATATCCCACTTCAGTTCAGTACACAATACCATTTTTAAATTTTCCATTGTCAAAACTTGCCATTTTGGCTTTTTTTTTTTGGTCTGGGATGTCTCTACTCTTGTATGTGTTAAAAGCAGAGCTTATCCTTGCCTCCACGCTGCAGTGTTCATCCAATAAGATGTCCCCCTTCTTCTCAGCCTGATCTTCGCTCACATAGTAGGAGATGGAATTAGGCCTTAGTGTGAACCAACGCTCCGTCCAGTTTTTCCTCTTGTGGCCTTTCTTCATCATGTAGCCCTGCACGAAATATATCTTAACATAAACTAATGAAATACAAAACTTTTATTTTACGTTTTCTCCAAGAGAACATCACTACTTTAAATGATCACTGTGCATCACTTAAAGTAGGCAAAGTAAGTAAACATGGCAGAGAACAGTTAAAAGGTGAATAAATGCCTTGAATGGAGAAAAGTAGCGCTTATAGTAATGAGCCACACTTTCATTAAACAATCAAACGGTATAAAATTCTGCTGCATGCTTGGAATGTTCAAATGAGGACAGACCTGCTTGAGCACGTCCATGATGAGCTCCTGATGGAGCTCGTGGATGCCCATGGAAAGGGTCTGTCTGTCCATGCCCTTGCTGAAGTGTCCTGAGCCCACCAGAGTGATGAGCTGCCACACGCTGATGCTCTGTTGCTGCTGCTGCTGTGAGAGCATCTGCAGTTTGTAGTCCTCAAAGCGCTCCTCCACCCAGCTACCTCCCATCGCCTCCGTCAGTTTGCGCAGGAAGTACTCCATCTGGAAATATAAAGGTAAAATATTATGTGTGAATGCTGAGAGATGATGTCAGTGAGCCCAAATAAAAAAGACAGAATAGCTCAGGAATGGAGAGGCAATGCCATCGCATCATTTCTCACGGTAAATTTCTAATTCTTGTCACAGTTGAAGTGCTTGTCCCTCATCATTCATGCGTTACTTTTGAGCGACAATAGAGTTAGTTGGTGTGCTTGTCTCTCAGCATTTCGGAAATGTTTTCTATAGCCATTTGAACGGTTGTCTCAGCATTCACATCATTTTAATACACAGGCTTTCAACAGTCACTATTTTTTGATGCGCAACTCCATTCATTAGTAAAACACTTTCTCACATCATTCAATTCAATGAATAAAATGGCCCCAAAATAAGCTGCAAAAAGTTAAATCCATTAAGTGACGAGACTTTCCTGACCTATAGTACTATAAAAATGCCGTACGGCATCTTTGAAGGGGAAGTCAACCCCCAAAAATTGTTACCAACAATACGTTCTTTGTAGGCCCACTAGTCAGAACACGGCATTCTCCTTAATTAAGTGTTTGTGGAATAGTACTTAAGCAGTAAAATACACCTGGTTGTGTACATCTCAGGGGGCGGCCATTTTTCCTGAAAATGACATCACAGTTGCTCTGGGATCAGCTAATGACAAATCATGGCTCACCTGTTTTCTGAAGCTGAGCCCTGGACGTTACTTAAGCCCCAAGCAACGGTTATGTCATTTTCAGTTGAAAAAAAGTGACAAATTGGACACCACATGAGATGGCTAAAATGGCTGCTTAACTCATATTCCACAAACGCAATATTGATCAGCATGCCATGTTTAGACTGGTGAAGGGGCAAAGAACATATTGCAAAGAATTTTGGGGATTTGACATCCCTCATAAATATTCCCATAATTTAGATAGTGATCATAACTGTCAGGTTTGGTCTTCCCTGGAAAAAGAAAAAAAAAAGATTTACAGCCGTTTGGCTGACAATGCTTTCTTCACAGTTGTCACCTTTTCAAAACACCAAAACAAAAACATAGAGTGTATAGAATATGAGCGTGTGTGTACTTTGACAAACTTCCGGTGAGCAACGACATTTGTCAAAGACAAATTTTTCAGCATTTGTAACAGAAGTGGAAGTTCCCAACTTCCTGTTCTTGAAGGCTCATCAGCGACTCAACAAGCGCCAAAACAAACATGTGTTAATCATTCACGAGAGCAAGAGTGAAACATGGGAAGCGCTCACCTCCTCCGTGACGATGACCGGCGGGTAGCTGTCCTCGGACAGGAAGTTGAAGATGCACCAGATTTTGAAGGCGTCTTCATTGGAGATGAGCAGCTGATTCTGGTCCAGGTTTTTCCTGGAGCACAAAGTCCAACACATCCTGTCGAAGTCCTGCCGGTCAAAGTTGTCCGTCACCTATCGCACGCAATTTAAGTTGTCAATATACTGTACAACCTGTAGCGCATGATTCCATAAATCCCATAACAGTTATTTCCTAAGCAGGCACACAGGCTCCGCTTGTTTTTTTCTGGTTTCAGTGTCTATGTGACAGTAGGGATGCAAGCAAGGTAACATTGCTCGAATTGTCAGTTCTGTTGCCCAAAATGGGGACCGATCGCCACCAAAATGCAAACGCACATGACTACTCTTGTTCACTTCATCCTGTGAAAGTATAAGCGTTCTGCATAATAGTTTGGATTTATTAACATCAAACATGAGCTCATGAGATCACCTCCACAAAATAAAAAATACCATGCCGATTGATTCTCCACTTACACAGGCTGAAGCGGACAAGATCAAGAATGCGCACACGAACCCCGGCTGGCTGGACATTTAGCTACGCACAAGTTGATCAACTCTCATGAGGCAGACGGCGGTTGATAGTGGCCAGCAGGGGGCATTGCTAATTACAACAATTAGCTTTAGTCCATTAAAGCAAAAGTCGTTAACGCAACAAAATTAGCGCCTTACTATCCAGCTTGCCTCTTCATATCTCGGAGTTGTCTCACAAGCAGTCGTGTGCGGTGTCCGACACCGCTTGCAGCTGCCAGCTTTGGCGTGAGGGTGAGTGGGCATTGATATCAGATAAAGACCTCATTGAACACCGGGGCTGTCTTGAACAGTGTGCAATTTGTGATAGGTGATTTGTCTACTCCTGAATCTATGTGATCAAACACATTTTTTTTTGGCATATAATTGAAATTGATAGTGTTTTTTTTTTTTTAAATGTATGAACATTTAAAAACCAAAACACTATCCACTGTCCCTTTAAGTTTTTTTTTTTTTAAAGAATTACTGTTGTCAGCTTCTCATCAGTAGGTTTGTCCAACAAAAGCTGCTTTTTGTGATGCATTTTTTTTTAATTTTGTACCCAAAAAGCGGTTAAATGTTTTTTGAGGGCAATTTTTTTGGTTTGGATGAAAATAAAACAAATCCTAAAGACATCGCTGTCCATTTTATTTTGGTCTAAATATGAAAAACTGCTGAAATACTTACTGTTTTGAATAAGTTAAATCCATAAAGTGACAAGACTTTCCTGACCTATAGCACTATAAAAATGCCGTACATCTTTAAAGGGGAAGTCAACCCCCAAAAATTGTTAACAACAATAAGTTCTTTGCAGGCCCACTAGTCAGAACACGGCATTCTGATTAATGTAGTGTTTGTGGAATATGACTTGATCAGTAAAATACACGTGTTTGTGGATATCTCAGGGGGAGTCCATTTTGTCACTTGCTGTCTCCTGAAAATGAAGCAAATTAAGATGCTACAGTATTTGTGGGACAACGTGATTTTTTTCACCCCTAATTTCACAAAGAATACAGTAAAGCATTAACCTGAATGTCAAAATTCAGGAAGTGGGTCTACAATGAGCCACTGGCGAGTGGCGTTCAATGATAGCGTCTATCTTTCTATCGTGCCACAAAAGAGAAGTGGCTGTGTCAACAACAGCAAAAATAAATCATGCTGAACTTCCAGAGAAAATGTGAGGAACGCGGAGGGGAACACAAGCGTTGCCATGGAGACAACTGGGAGGCCCAGCGTTCACTCATGCAGCAGACAGAGAACATATCGACACAAAATGAGTGGGCCGGAAGTGAAGCGGCTACTCGACATCATTATGAGTTTCCTTGTCATCCCGGGTAATCTAAGTCTAGTATACACGCACAGAGAGTCAGGATGTGATTCAATCACTATTGTGTTTTGTGGAGCTTTGAGCCTTTGTGGAAACTTGTGCTACTCCACCCAAAAAGCTCAGAATGGCGCCTCCCTCAAAGATTAGCAAGCGTGCTAGGACTCTTTTTGTTTTTTTTTTTTTAATTTATTTAAACCCAAAATAAAAAGAGCTCGTTAAAGCGCAGATGAACCACTTGGAAACTTTTGTCAAAGCTGTCTTGGAAAGGTTTGCACTTTTCTGGGGCCAATGTTGTGATGGTAGGTGCCTTCATGGTGCCTGGAAAATGGGCCTGTTGCGGTTTGTGCTGAATAAATGCTATCCAACTGAACTGTACGAAAGGCACAGAGACAAAATGTATGCGTAAGTCGACACGACATTTTTCAAGACTCAAGATTTCATTCATTTGCACAATGGGAGGCCTTGTGGAGTCATGTAATCAATCTGCAGGTTGGATCACCCTGATACGCTCACACACCCACACACACACACACAACACACAAACAGATATATGTACTAAAAGTGATTGTTACCTTGTGTAGCAGGGTGGTGTTTCCTCACTACAATGATGCCATCACATTTATCTGCATGTATAGATGACAACACTTCCTGGACTTACATCACTGCTTTTGCATTTCCTGACAGCACCAAGTCACTCACAGCGAGGGCGATAGGAAAAGTCACGCAAAATCCGTAGGAATCCTGTGCATGAGTGTGTGTGTGTGTGTGTGTGTGCGTTGGCATGCAGACAATATACTAAAATTATAATGTAATGAAAAACGAGTAAAGCTCGCTCATCATCAAATAGGGATGGACAAGGAGTGCAATGAATGCACTGTTGTTTGATAGCAGCCTGACAGAAAATAGCTAGATAGTTAAATTGAAAGATAGGTACAGCGGATATGATGAAGCTATACAACCCTGTACAAATACCATTTTTGTGGAAAAAAAAAAAGAGAGATAAATTATTTCACTCCTATTTCAAACATTTTTTTCAACCATCGGCCGATACCCTGTGTAACTCAATTGAAAGAAATAAGGAAACCTTTTTGAGAGGGAAAGTTAAAAAAAACAAATAAATAAATACCGGTAAATAATGAGAATTGTTCATAAACACATTAACGCATTATCAATCAATCAAATTGTATTTATATGCACTTTTCATACAAAAAAATGCAATTCAAAGTGCTGTGACAAAAACAACCAAAACACAACACAAAGAGGACTTGCCCCCTCCATCCTCATATACACAAAAATTTATTGTGTATCCCACATTTTTTTTTCTTTTGCTTTCGAAGCCTGAAGGTTTTGTGTCAACACTCACTTTTCAAGTACAGACCGGAAAGAATACTGCAGTCCCCACCAATGCTTCACCATACGGATTGTGTTCTTTTGTTGATGAGCAGTTTTGTGTTTGCGCTAAAAATACAATTTGTATTTATGGCTGTTTGCTTCTTGGCAGCCTCTCTGACCAGTTTTCTTCTTGTTATCAAATTTAAAGGGACGTCCAGTTTTTGTTTATGTGCCTGTGTGCTATCGTTGTTCCACTTGACTGTCTTCCATGGTATTTACTGCATTGGGAATTTTTTGGAGCTTGCTCCTGACTGATAACTTACATATAATAACTCCTCTGTTGCCTCGGAAGGTCGCAGCGGACCATGTCCCATGCTCTAAAATGTGACTATAAAAATGTCAGGAATAAAATGATAATTGACCATCTGAAGTGTGTGGAAGAGTTTATCAGAGGCACCTTAAATGGTTGTGGCTGTGTTCTGACTCCGGTTTCCGTCCAAATGTAACTTGTTAATTATCTCCAAGAATGACAGGTTGTGCACACGTGTAACCACATTATCTCAGTGGTTATTTTTTCCTCCCCAATCAATAAGATTTTTTTTTTCAATTGAGCTGTACAAGTTAGAGTGAACATTATTGGTTGAATAAGTTCGGAAATTATTGATCTTACTTGTATTTTTTAATACCACTGGGGGAAAAAAGTATTTGAACAGGGGTTTGTCGACTTTGTAGAGCCATTATAGCCGTCTAGATGGGCTGACGGGCTGACCTTGTCCAGGATGAACTTGTTGAGGTAAGGCATGTATCCCTGGTTGGAAACAGGTCCTTCATCATCATCTTTGAAATGTTCCTCCAGAGCCACGGGGTCATGTGGGATCCTCATAACTGTACACAAGTTGTGTGACAACACCTACGAAAACACAGAAGACCCAACATGGACTTTAAGCTTGAATACAATGTGAATGTGTTTATACATCATGACTGTGTTGAATGAGGCAATGTTCAATTGATGTCAAAATGATGTGTCACATCCTCGGTGGAATAGCGTTTATCAGCGGGCTAAAATAAAACGTGTTTATTTTGGTCATTTCTTTGTGTGTACTCTTAACGACAATTTTTCTTGTAGTAAGTATCTCTCACATCACAAGTCATATTTACTTTATTTTTATGTCTTTGCTTTTCAAATAAAACGGATGGTGAAAATTATTAGTTTTACAATCATTCTTTTTATTGAAACAGATCGATAAAATGAGATTTTTTTGTATACATTTTCTGTTTACTAAAAGGTTATGAATCACATATTTTTGTTTTTCCTATTTTATATAGAAATATATAATTTCTTAAATGTTCTATTTAATAAAAATACATTTCGATCACATCTTTTATTTTAAATTTCATAAAGTAAATCACATTTTCCATAAAAGACACATTTATTTCTATAGTTATTTCTGTCTCGTAAAAATTTATGTTTCAGTTTATTTTGCATTTAATAAAGATACACCACATTTTATTTGTGCCAATATTTTTCATTGTTTTAGTATATAAAAAAAGTAAAACAAGTTTTATTTCCTATTTTCTTAATTTAAAAAGATATATCTTTTTTAATTTACATTTTGTAAAATATATTTTTATTCAGACACATATCCATTGTTATTTTCATAATCAAAAGATACTTCACATATTTGTAATAGAATGTATTATATTCAACATTAAATTGAAGTCAAAAGTTCTTATATATTTAATATTATACAATTATATAAGACAAGTCACTGGTTTTCTAATTCATAAAAAGTTCTATTTTTCTTATTTTGAACACATTTTTTACTTGCATTTTATTGTTTTAAAATTTAGCTTAAGTCATGATGATACACTGAAAAAAGAGACATTTACCAAGTCTGATTTAAACCACACCAACTTGACCAAGAAGTGATTTTCATACGTCTCTCAAATTACTTTACTGATTGGATGAATTCGTGAATCAATCAAGTTTTTTATCGTCGCAACACAGTTTAAACTTGCCCTCTCAACACTTGAATTGATGAAAACAAAAATAATTTTCGGACTTGAAATATTTTTTGAATATTCACAAATATTCACCGACTTCATAAAAAGGGAGTTTTTTTCCAGGGGTGGTTTGAGGGTTGGGGGCTCGCCATGTTTACTTTGCCCCTGACACTGGCATCCCTGTAGCGTCAATGCCCTCAGTTCATCACAAGACAACAACAAAATGTCAAGTTACAACAACGAGCTCATGCGATTTACAAAATTGCATGGCTTTCTTTTATATCACTGGTTAGTTTTACGTGGATACTTGGAGATAAAACTGTGTTTAAAAATTATACAAATCGTCCTGTTACATCACTGGCAAACTTTTGGAACTACACTCTGTCGACCATTTGCCAGTTTACACAGCAACAGTCAAAAATGTTGACTTTTAACGTTCACATTCCACGCAATATTCTCTTGACAAGCAAGTGGCATCCATGTGTTTCTTTTCGTCCTTTGAAAATGTAGTTTCGTCAACAAGTAGTTTTCTTGTTTCTTTTCTGTCATTAGTTTTACCTTGAGCTGAGATTTGGACACTTTTCCGCTCTTGTCTACGTCCAGGGCCGTGAAGGCGTGCCAGATGGACTTCAACAACTCGTCCCGCAGAGACATCACCGTGGTCGGCTTCTCAAACTGATTTGACTCGCACTCTTCTCTGCCTCCTGGAGCCTGGACTATAGAGTCTAACTGTCGTAGTCGCTTCCCTCCTCTCGCTATCAGAAAAGGTCACGTGACGAGGGCGGGTTTGCGTGAATCACACCTTCTTAAGGATAGTGTTCCGTCGCTCATTTCCGCGAGTTTTCATTTGCGAACGTTAACTTCATTTATTGCTTTAATTGGAAAGTATCGCCTGCAAAATGTGTGAAGGAACGCCATATTAAACTTCATATAGGATATTAAAGCATTTTAAGTCACTTAATTTGTACTTGACTAAAAAAAATAATTTTTTTGCACTGCATTTTTAACAAAAAATTAACACTTTTACATTAAGTACATTGTATGCTGATTTTTTTTCAGATTTCTAGTAGACCTACAGATATCCAGCATATCATTTTCTTCTAATCAGCATATTTATTACTGTGAATCCAACAATAATACTGTTTTTGAAAAGTAATGCAGACATTTTTCATTTGAGCAGCAACGATGACAACAGCAAGGCAGGAGTAATTTCTGATTAGGTTTCTTATAGACACACACACTGCTGACAATACTTTTGTTCATTAGTGAATTTAAGTTTTGCAAAGTAACTTTATTTCTGACAACTTGCTTGACTCAGCCATGTAAAAAAATGTTGACTGTACAAAAAACCTGTTTAATGTCCTTGACGCAAAGCGATGCAGTCAGCCTAAAAAGTCAAAATGCTGCATTTTCACAGACTTAAAGCAGCATTTGTTCAACTTGTGTGTGCTGCTATACAACAGTCATCTATGTTCTCATCCCAGGTCACAAATGTATTAGTGATTAAAACAAGGTATATAACGTGGTCGAATAAGTGATTCATCACCTCTGGGCCATAATATTGGAGTGACAAAAAAAAAGGTGTAGATAGAACGTTTTTATTAAATAACTTTGTACAAGTTCCAACATGGCATAGTGTTGATTGAACAATTATTAACATTTTTTTTAAACGTATATACAACAAAAACAGTTCAGAAGATGTTAAGGCTGACGGACCGGCTCATCATTTTCCCGATTAGCCTGGAGGTGCTGCTGCCGTTTCCCTTCTCTCCCGCAGAGGCTCTGGCCAGCTGAGCCTTCTGCAACTCCCTATACACGTACACACAAAAAAGAAGAAATAAAATAAATAATTAACATTCTGCTTTAAACCACACACCAAATTTTCTGGAATTGGATAACGGGTTCCGACATATGAACAGAAACCAGAGTGAACCAAGGGCCCCTGTAAACGAAGAACTGAAGTTTATCAAGCAACCACTCACCTTTCCAACAGGGCATTCTTGCACTTCAGGGCGTTGTTCTCTACTCTCAGTTGGTCAGCGCTACTCTTGGTCGCTGTCAGCAGCACCGGGTGGCGGATCAGGTCTGTTGCGGAAGGGCGTCGGGTGGGGTCAGAGTCAATCATCAGCTGGAACACACCAACAGGACAAGTTAACATCTGGACGCTGGCAGAACTTGGTTTCAAATCCAGGACTATCAATGTGTAAAGGGATGCACCAATGACACTTTTTTAAACTGACTGCAAGATTGTCTAAAAGAGGCCAAGTATGCCGTTACGTATGCCGTCTTTGTGACAGGGTCACACACACCGTGAGGAGGCTGACAAACTCCTGCGAGAGCACTTGGGGGACAGTGGGCAGTTTCCCCTGTCGAATCTCGTGCCAAGCGTCGCCGTTCCTGGGCAAAGGCTCGGCCCCCCCTGCGCTGACCACCGTTAGTGCCAGGGCGAAGATGTCGGCCTTGGCCAGGTTGCTGCAGTCCTGAGAAAGACCAGAAGAAGGCACTGAGACTTGGTTGAAGAGAGACAACAAACTTTTTTCCATATTTTGATGACAAACCTCCTGAAGAACTTCATTGGCCAAATATCTGCTGTCACCTTCCTCCACTTGATGATTGTTAGCCCGCGTCACATGACCAAGATCACCTGCAATGATTAAATAGACTTCAGCATTAATATAATGGAAAATTCTATCTATTTATTAATAAATACATAGAGTGGGGTCTTGAGAATATTTTGTGTTTAAATGCCAAAAGGGAGTTTTAAGACTTAAGCCATTTGGGTGAAGCCACGTCACGTGAATTTGTTGTGATTTTTTTTTTTTAATCATGTGTGCTTCTTGTTGTATCCCTCTTTTATGATGAAAAACCCCAGCATGACGAAATGAAATAGAAATGTGTCAATTTTCAGGCAGTACAGCGCTATTAAAAAAAAATCTATGCAAATCAAACCTATTTTGTAGACCACATTGGTGTTGAGGCCGTCTTCGTCATCAACCTCATCACAGCTGCTGACAGACTTGCGAGCAATGAAAATGTTGCCTAGAATAAAAACAAGGATAAATGTCAAAATAAAACCATTTTCTGTTTGTTTCACAATAAAAGCCTTCCGCTAACTCACTTGGCTTGATGTCCATGTGCACCAGCGACATGGAGTGGATGTATTTGAGTCCGCGGGCCACCTGGAGGAGCAGGTCCTTGAGCTCCAGCTCCGACAGGCGGGAGTGGCGCTGGGCATTGTCGGCCATCATGTCTGACAGCGTGCCGCCGTTGCAGTACTCGTTCTGGATCAGCATGTGGCCTTCTTCAGCCCACGCTGAGTAGTACCGCACCACATGCCGGTGCTGACCTAGCACTGCGTGAGCGTACACCTCGCGCAGAGCGTTTTGCCTGGACAGCGGGGAGGAGACATCATTTACTCACAGTCCACATATAATATATACCATGGGGTAGGACAAGACTGCACCGGGACAACGGCGGACCGGCACAAGCGTGTCCATATGACACTGGTTGCTAAGTGGCCAAACATGTAGTAGCCTGGTGCCCTTTCCCGCTGGTTTGGACTTAACGAGTTAAGACAGAAAGCCATGGCTTTGCTCAACAATGAAAAAGAGCAGACATGGGTGACTATTATGCCAGATTTTATTTTAGGATAGAATTCAACCTAGTCTACAGAATGTATTGAGGTCATGGTGTGTCATTTCTCATGTTTTTCCAGAGATTGGGCACTAGGACCTTTATGAGAGCTTTATGCTATGGTAGACGCCGGACATCACTCGACTCATTGGCGCATGCATTTGTTTATGCAGCCAAGATGACAGGATTGGGAGCGTGGCAGTTTGTCGGTGAATCCATATCTCACTTCAATGGAAATGACAGGTTGGAATATCACAGATGCATCAAGAGTGTGTTTTACAACTGTCACGAACACAGATGGGGGAGCAGCACTACACTGGTGAGTCCTTGCTATCATACAAATGCTTGCTATGTTACAAAGTTTAGGTTAAGGTGCGAGTGGCAGCATCTGGACAACGCTGCCAGAAACCTATCTTTTGTCACTCTAAAATCACTCTCCCACCACTACTGGATGTGCTGTCTGCCGTCACAACTCTACTGTACCGGAGTTAAATATTTTTACATCAACAACGGGTTGGTCAACAGTGCACTGTAACATACCACATGCAATGTAAAACTACATTTAATGGGGGTGAGGCCTCTTCAGTGGATGTAAAAAGTCTAAACAAGTTAGATGGAAAAAAAAGGGGGGGGGCGGCTTATGGGGGCGAGCGAGAGACCATAATTAATACTTCTAAAACTTTACCCAAAGTTAATGTGCGTTATAACCTGTACAACTCAATTGAAAAATATTTCAATTGTGTCACCATATTTAGATATGATCCAACATTTACCCTCCACAAATAACTTTTTTTCCCCATAAGATGCAACTTCAACCAGAGGACAACCTGCCCGTTAATAAATGAAGGCTCAGCATCCATGATTACAGAGGCCCGTGTTCAAAAGTCAACACTCACTCATCCACCGATCCAGCCAAGGGCTTCTTGGAGCGCTTGATTGCGTAGAGGCAGCCGTCCAATCGCTTCACGCACTTGTACACAGCGCCAAACTGACCGCAGCCAATCTTCTCCAACTCCAGGAACTCAGAGGCATAGCGCGACATCATGTTACTCTGCATCATGGTAACCCTCTGGGGAAGATGAACGCGCGTTAAACCCAATAATTGAGACAGGCCATCAATTAAATAGGGACACATTGACATCATCATCATAAATTACCTTGGATGGAGGCAATATTTCATCTTTGTCTTCGACATCGCTTGCCTCCATGTCTTCACCATTGGAGCTGTGTGGAGAACACATTTTACTTGGCATGTTTTAGCAAAACGTGAAGCCTGGAGTAGCCAATAAGTTGCTCTTTTTGGAAAAGGGGCGCTATTCAAACTCACGTACAAACCTAATAGCCAGTTTGTGAAATGGTCTGTAACACGATCACAAGCAATGATAAAATTCATCTTTTTAAAACAACGGCTATCGTAGAGGCCAATTGTGCGCATGTGTCGGGAATAATCCAAAAGACAGGCAAAGAGTCACTGGGTGGTCTACATTTGGTCTCAACTTCAGCAACAAAACAATGTTACAAATCAGATTCAACAAGAGAATAGAATAGAATTAGGACTTTGTTTTGCTGTATTCAAATGATAAGTTACTGGCCTTTTCCTAATTTGTCTCAAATGGAATTCAGCTTTTTTTTAGGTAGTAAAGTTCTACAATGTAGCATATTGTGAGCGTATGTGTCAACATATCTTATTTCTTCTAATTTTTGGGCTGGGCGAGTCCAAATACAAGGTATTGGTATCTGCTTGCTTAACAGTTAACAGTTGAAGTTATTTTGCACTTTGATTAATTTTGAACAAAGAGGGTTGTCATTTTTATTTTTGCACTTCTCTGACTTTTTTATAAATTTATCTTAAAAGGTAGTGAGTTGTGTTTCCTTTGGAACTTAAACTCTATAACAGAGTGACTGTTCAAACTTTTTGTCATAAATAAAGAGCCTTTCTTTAAAATTATCTAAATGTAATTTAAATACAACTGCCATTCATCAAAAGTATGGATGTTATTGGTTACTTGGTACCTGTATTAGTAACTACTCAAAAGTTGAGTTGGGGGGCAGCAGAGGAGTACATGGTGGGAGAGATGGAGGGGGGCGCGGGGGTGTTCACAAGAACACGGCAGAGTTGACAAGCAAGCATAAGGTCTTAGTTCCCAGCCAAAGGTCGCATGCGAGCAACCGTCAGTGTAATTACCTGTTTTTTACATTCAAAGCGAACCACCGGTATATTGCGCTTCATATTTCCATGCATCCACGATATTGTGCATTGTTTTGTGTCATGTTAATAGGAAACTGCAATTAGGAGTGACAAACAGCTTTAAGCAAGCGCGCATTGCCTCATATTCAGAGAATTATGTGAGCGAGAAAGTGCGAATGAAGGAACCCTGTAACCTACACGTTCCAGTGTGGTCTCTTCCTGTTGTTGCCTTGTTGCGTGGCCGACTGGATTAGCAAGGAGTCTGGGGTGAAGGGATTGAAGTTGACCAGAGGCGTGTGTCGTCTCCTGGCACTGTCGCTGTCTGTGTTAGATTTTGACTTCACCCCAGGTTCGTCCGTCTTGAAACCTTTCCCACTGGAACCTCTAACGCGGGATAGAAGGCTCTGGAATACCAGCACAAGTCATTTAGTGTCCATGCACCAGCACAAAGTATCTTAAAGCGGAACTCGAGTCAAAGGTTTTTTTTTTTTTTTGCAACAATGTGTGACAAAACACAGAATACAGGTGAGCAATGACATTCACAGTGCCAACCCAGAGGCTCTTTGATGTCAGTACAACTGCATTTATACAACGCTTTCAAAACAGTCAGTATATAGCACTGCTCTAACAGTAAAGGACTGTACACAATGTTTTATTCCCACTTATTGCATTGTTGTTTTGAAACCTGGCTGTTGTCCATGAGTGCAAGACTTAAGTTTCCAATGACCTGCATGGAGACAGCGGAACCAATGTCACCGTCACTCACAGTTGCAGTACATTAAATGCATTAGGGTTGCAGATTACGATTATTTAATAATTGATAAATCTAAAAGGATTATTTTGCCAATCGAATGATGAATTAGATTTTCGAAAAAATGCTTTCAAATCTATCGCTTTATTTATACAATACAATTTTATTTTTTATAGCGCATTTCACAACAGATGGAGCTGTTAAATAATAATAATAATAATAATGCCTTTATTAGTCCCACAATGGGGAAATTCGAGATTCGCACCCAGGCCTCCTGGGGAGACTGGGTCCTGAACGCGGCGCCTAGACCACTCGGCCATCCTGGCAGCCACGAGATTCGAACCCAGGCCTCCTGGGGAGACTGCGTCCGGAACGCGGCGCCTTAGACCACTCGGCCATCCTGGCGCTTTCCATTTGATGTAATATAAATTAGCAGGTAATAAGAACACAAATTAATACAAAATAGATACCAGAAGAACAGCAGAACAGTGAGTCTCATGTTGCGTCAAAAGCTAGAGAATAATAATGTGTCTTCAAACAGGTAAAACATGGCTATAATTCAAATTGACCAGATAATGTGAAAAAAAAAAAAAAAACATTCGGATTTTGCTTTGCTCTGTAACATGTCAGAAAATGGGCGAACATGTTGTACATTGTAGTTGTGTACATTTTTTAGGTTGCAATAATTAATCAACAACTTATCCATTATCACAATAATCATTTTTGATAATTGTTTAGATAGCTATAGATAACTTTTTAAATTGTATGGATGCTCAGAATTTCAGTTTCTCAACGGTAAACGCGTGGGGTGGAAATGCAAAAAAATAAATAAAAAACAATCCAAACTAGAATTGCACAGTCATTGTCTATGACCATGTAGTTAATTCGTCATTACAGCTGAGCTCCAGTGCATTGACTATTACGCAACAGCAACCACGTTTAGTGGGTCACTGGGTTGCCAACTGACACAGCAAAAATTGTTGACTTTGAAAACTTGCCGTTAGAACTCAATAACGATGCCAGATAAGATTTTCGGTGCAATGTATCACAATTGAATCATTGATGGGCGATTGTTTCTCACCTTTGGCGTGTGCGGCGTGTCAAAAAGTCGCAGTTTTCTCAAGGTTTTGTGGGGAGGTGTGTCGGGGCATGTGCGGATCGGTGATGCCGATCCATCGTCTTTGGCCCGGCGGAACGACTGGTCCGGTGAGCCGGAATACAACCACGCTGATTTCTTCGGAGTCGGCGTACAAGCGGCAAAGAGTTCCGAGCGCGGGGACAGCAACTGCGAAGGGGAGCCGAAGCCTTCTTCCGACCACATTTCGTCCCCGAACGACCGCCTCAAAACGGGGCTTCCATCACCACCATCGCTGACGCTTTCCAGCAGCGGGTCGACGGCGCCGGTTCGCATGGCCGTCGGCGAGTCCAATTCATTAAAACCCGACTCGTTGACGTCCTCCACCGAGTCATCCTCGCTGTCGCTCGCCGTGAAATTGAGTCTCTGTCGGACAGGTCGAGATTTGGGCGAGGGGGAGTCCTGCCAATGGCGGCCGTAGTTCGACATGATCGCCGAGGTGTTTTTACTCTTTGTAAAAATGTGGTCGTCGAAAAAATAAATAAGTACCACCCCCACCCTAAAAAAGGTCAACTTTTAAACTACCTTGAGTGAAGGTATTCCAGTCGCCAACCTAAAAAGTCCGCTCGACCCCAAAAAGATTTTTTTAACTCCAGTCCACCACGTTGAAGAAGTGGCCGACCTAATCCGACGACGAAGGTTTCACTCCCCGCATGAGTCAGGTATCGCCCTCCGGCCCTGCAACTCACCTCGCTGCGTCCCCGAAAGACACTGAAAATTACTAACATACAGTATATTTAAAAAATTAAAAATAACGTCTTGGGAAGAGTCCACCGATTGTCACGCTCGAGCCAACGTACTTCCCGCGACCGTTAGTCACGTGATGCTAGGCAGCCAATTAGGACGCGCCTGCGGAATCCGAAATAAATGGGCGTTCCACATGAAAGAGAGTGGGGGACATGACGTCAAAGAGCTGCTCGCTCTTTTATCTTGAAAATTGGTTATCAGTAAACAAAACGGAATCAACCTTTCTTTTTCTTAAAGGTAGCTTTGTCAGTGGTCTCCTTTATCAGTAAACAAAACGGAATCAACCTTTCTTTTTCTTAAAGGTAGCTTTGTCAGTGGTCTCCTTTACGTTTGATGTTACCTCACCATTTTGTATCATTTAAATGTATTGGATTTGTATCTTATGTATTCATTCAAGAAATCAAAAATGTGTATTGATGAATGGATCAATCCTCACATTTGTATCTATTAGAGCTCTCATGTATTGTAATATTTAACATGTAAAATTATTTTCATATAAAGTATAAAAAAAATAACCGAGGTTATATAAGAAATAAAAAACACTCTGCCCAACTGACAAACAATAACTACAATTCAAAGTGAGAGCTTATACTAAAAACCTGCCAGCCAGAGGTCCTCAGGTCAGAATGATAAATAAACTATTATTCATTTCCCAATATCGCCTTTGAAAAAACGAGCTTAGTAAATTTCTAACATAACTAAAAATGCTTACATGTTCAAAGTGCCTATCAAATAATTCATCCATTAAATACAATGACACAAAATGGCACATTTCTCTACACTTGGCTCTCTTTAAGTGAGGTGCAACAATAGCTTTGTCTTCTTTTTGGGAAATGATGGATACAGACAAGTGCAACCTTAATGACCATTAACATGTCACAATATATTTAAAATTCACGTGCTTTACCTAATATGTTCCATGTGGAAACTCAGTATGAGGCAGAGGCGTACGGATTGCCAATATCGTTCAAACCTTGATAAAATAAAATTTCAGACACACGGCTGTCAAGATGATTATAAAATAGTTCTTTTTCAAATGAAAGGCATGTTCGACACAGAATGCATTATAAATATTTAGGAGTTTGGCACAGTGGTCTCTCATTAACCTAACCTAAAAGCTGTAAAAGTGAGAAATGTAGTAAATATTTGTATTTGAAAAAAAAATTGCAGGTCATAAATATAACAATATATAAATAAAACAATGCAATGAGAAACTGTGGTGGCAACTGACTGCTATTGGTAACTCAGAAACTTTGTATGCCTGTTGTAAACCAAGGACAACCTAACAGCTGATTTCAGTGATTAAAGTCAAAATTTTGTGATGTGTGAATATTTACCAGTCAATAAATCAAGCACGTGATGCCTTTGTTTTTATTTTCTTTTAAATTTTTTTTTTATTAGAAATAGCATTAGCTGTACCCTGCACTGTGCATGATCATTAGAAAGCACACCCACGCCCATCTCCTCATGATCTGTTTGGTTGAGAGACAAAATAGTCCAGTTATCAAAATCCTATGTACACTTAAAAACAAAGTTCCATTGCGTGTGGCGGTGGTAGGGAAAGAAAACAATTTTGAAGGAAGACTTGCGATGTGAGTTCATGTTTGCTTAATTTTTTCTTTTGTTACGTCCAACTTGATACTGATTCCCCTCTGATATCAATCGTCCAAGCCAGGCGATTCCCCTTGCTGAATTCTAGAGGCTATTCGGATGGCTTCCTCCAACGATGGCTGGTCGCTGAGCTGAGCACATGAAAAAAAAAAAAAGGAAAAAACATTCTTTAATCATCCATTGCCTTTTTTTTACACGGGCTACTATTTCTCACTTGTCACAAAATCATCCTTATTCCCAAAAACATGATCTTTCAAGCCATTTGCGCAGTCACACTTTCATGGATTCTTACCATTCGAAAACCCAAATGTAGACATATTCATGCCCTGTACGTTTTTTATCTTAATTGTTCTTTATCGTGCTCAGCACTCAGAGTGACGTGAATTCTCTCCGTCGTTTGTTGTGATTTTCTGTTAAATGTCGCAGAATCCCATTGATGGCCTTGTCGTGTTTGCGTTGTAATTAACATGACAGAAAGGGGAAACCAGTTATTTTCAGGCTCAACAAAAGGCTGAGGAATAAACTTGTAACCTTTGCTGTGACTGAAGCCCCTCAGGTTATTTTAAGGCCTGAACCCGCTTAATGTAAGACTTCATTTTTATTGCAAAGTTTCTAACTAGGGATATTAAAGGCTGTCACATCTACTGAATCAGTTTTTCTACATCTTAAAGAGGATTGACAATTATTCTGAGAAAATGACAATTAGCACCAAATTTTACAAACATGAATTTACTTCTACTTAAAAAAACAACAACAAAAAAACAACATGACAGCTCAGTCTGAAAATCTTCATCAAATAATCACAGAGTCTCAGTTTCTCGTTTTGTTTGAGCTTGTAAAAACAAACAAAACCTCAGGTTGACTGTTATTCAAAAACTTGAAAGACAAATGCCAACGCAATATAATAAAATGATGTTGGAATGGTTATAATGCATCATATTTCATAAATATACTGAACTTGATTTTTTTTTTTTTTACAAAAAATAAAATAAACAATTTGAACTATATTACAGTAAATGTATTTGACTGAGCAAATGTTTTCAATTACATAAAACAAAGAATGACTATTACATGGATTACTATGAAAATAGTATATAGTCGAGTGCTCCAGAACTGCTATAAATGTGATTGCTGCTTTTCTTTAATACGCATTTATATAACAATACAGAGAATTCAATTGGCCCCATGAGGACCCAGGCATGTTGTTCTTATCCAGGCATGTTGTTCTTATCCATTTTTCCTTTCTTTTAATCATTTTAAAATGAAAAGTCCAGCTCTTCTACAGCAATTATCATTGCTGAATTACATGTAAAATGACATCCTGTGTGGTTTCGCACGTCAAATTGGCCGGACAGTGCCCCTCCTTCTCCAGACTTAATGCAAATCACGTCTGCAAATAGCTCACGCTGGCCGAGATTATGCGCGGGGAGACTGGACTGAATCACTCTCTACGACCTGGACTGAAACTCCACATCAGTATTGCTGTCAAATCCCCACAGATCCGTATATCAAGCGCAATTTTGTCGCCAGGTAAACTGCAGACCCCATCTAATCTCTGTTGCTAACTGAAACAGCATCTACCAGTGAGCCACATAAACTGTCTCTCAGATAAATGAATGTGTAGACATGCTATCATCAGTAGTTGAATACTTAAAGTCTCCAGGTCACGATCTCCAAGACTTATTCTTGATCTATCAATTAACAGCACTTATGCACTCCCACTTTGAATGAAGATGCACTTGATCAACATTTCATTAAGTACCAACCTGCACAGCAATGTGAGTGCCATTGGAGGTGGCCAGTAAGGTGACTGGGTGAATGTCTTCTTGCTCATGGCTATAAGTGGCCTCCTCAACGCTTTCAAAAGAAGTCATGCCGGGTGTCATGATGGCCACCTGGGGAAGTCAAACAGACACTAAATTTGAGTTGCAGGCAAAGTTTTCAAGGGCCAGACAAAAAGTTAGTTTATTTTAATCAATTATCAATTAAAATGCAATTTTTGATATTTCTGTAATATTGATTTTATTTATTACCTACAATAATCAATTAACTAATTGTTTAATGAGATAAGATGTTTATATAATTAACCTATGCTATCACAACAGAAAGGTCATTATTACAGTAAATATATTTTTGAAAAAAAATACTGTAAACTGTTTTAAGTACGGCGGTAAGTGAGTGTGCCTTCTTGTGCTGTGTAAACACGTTCGTACCCTAGCCATCCAACTAGTTCATAAACTTTGTGTTATGGCCAATGTAAAAAGGGGACCTCTAGTAATAAATATGTGTTCACGAAATATTCAAAGTGGTTTATACACAACAAGAATACTGACATTCACACCATATTAAAAGGTTCAACAGGTCTTTAAGAGTGCCTTTTTGGTGCTTGTGTATCAATACTACATTTACACAGAGAAGGCTGAACTTGTTCAATGAACTTTGCCCATGCTCAAATTTAAGTACAGTAATCCATTTCTAGTAAGTTCACTAGAAAACAGATGTATATTTATTTGGAGATTCACTGGAATTTAAACTTACTTTTAATCGAATTACAGCACGTATTCTACTGAGAAATAAATCCGGATATTATTATTTCAGGGTGAACCTAAAATGCACCGTGGCCTTTTCAGTTAAACTTAGCTTGACCTCTGTCCAAACTTTTTAATGCACATGTCAAACTGTTCAATGTTTCTGTATTATTTGCACAGCTTGCTGTTCTACATTACATCAAAATGTTTTTACCTGAGCACCCTGCGTGGCCAGTTCATGGGCTGGGATGGTTATGGTGGTGCCTTCTTGGGTCACCATGGTGATGGTGCCGCCCATGGCTTGTAAATCTGCTTCAGAGATGCTAACCTGGGAAGGGAAAGAGAAAACACGGCAATGAATTAGGCATTAATCAGGGACATGATACGTATGATAATCAGACACCAAGTGCCGCCAAAAAAATACTTTGTGCTCCAAGTACCACACATCATAATGATCAACATTGAAGTAAAGCAGCGTAGTAGGTAGGAATATGTTTAAAAAAATAAGGCAGGGTCCCCCCTGCATTTCATATACACTAATAGTCTGTTTAAATATAGGAAAAAAATAAAGCCCACATAATGTACAGTAAATATTGATTTAATTAAATGGTATTGGTATGGCACATTAAAGTTAAATAACAATACAATCTGCCGATTCATATATTGTTTACTTAACTATGTCTTTTTTCGAGGATGCTCTGCTCTAGAACTGCACTGCCCCTAACAGGTCAGTCATGGTACTACAACAGACATGGTTCGGTGTGGTGTGATGCGTTGGTCCCCCGCCATGCATTCAAAACATTTACATTTATTAAAAATTTATTAAAAATACATTTGAACACAACTAATTGCAAAATAAAGTGTAGAGAGGGTATTGTACATTGTGTGGTTTCTGTGTATATATGCATGGGCCTTTGAGAGGCAGGGCCTGGCGGCGTGCCGAGAGCCGACAGCAGATCTTTCCTGACTGTGCTTAATTGTGTTTTAATGTTTTGCAGCACTCAATAAACATCTGAAAAGTGCATCGGCCAATGTGGCTTTTTTGGGTGCACATGCTGAACCTCAAAATATCCTGGCAACACGATACACAACACAGTGTAAGAGTAGTAAGCACAAACATGGCCATCGTTTCCCTCATCATGTGTGGTGTCTTTCAGATTTAAAAAATGGGTTGTGATGTTCAAAACATGTGTTTGAGTGAGTGTATCCTGCTGCAGGCGCAAATTATACCTGCTGTTGTGTCCCATCCGGCTGCGTCACCAAGGCGATGTGCTGCTGAGCAACCACATCGACACTCTCCACAGGAATGTGCTTGGAGCCCGTGTCCTCTTCGTCCAATCTCGCTGCAGTCGTCGGGTAGATTACATTGGGGTCATCGATGGCATCTGGAAATGGGATATAGACCTTTGACATGTGGTTTTGAGCGTAAACTTGCGAAATCAGTTTGAAATTCCAAAGTGTTTGGGCCACATAGTATGGGTTGCGGGGGACTAGGAAGGGCAGTGGAGCACTTCCTCCTGCTGTAAAAATCAATTCCTGCGTGCACATGCTTGACGTTCCACTCACCTGTGGGTGGCTCAAAGTAGGCCTCCTGCTCCTCCTCGATGGGCTCCGTGTCGTTGTGGGCGGTACGCTTGTGCATGGCCAGCGTGGAGATCTGCTTGTAGGTCTTACCGCAGTGGTTGCAGTTGTACGGTTTGCACGGCGTGTGGACCACGTGGTGCTTGTAAAGGCTTGAGTACTCGGTGAAGCGTTTCTCACATCCGGGTACAGTGCACACATACGGCTTCTCCCCTAAACGAGGCACAAATAAATTGCAATAACTAACGCCTCATTTCTATGGTCCTCAATGGATCGTTTGCCACTTCAACACAGATATTCTTAAACATCCAACTCAATAAAGGAGACAAGGGCTTTTGAAAGTTTGAATACAAATATTTGATCTCTGGAGTGCCCGCCCACACATCAATTGAAAAATTAAACAGCCAAGTAGCTCATCCCATTTCTGAAAGCAGTGAGCAAGCAATTATGATAATTTCTCAATTGTGACAATTTGGCTAATTCACACCAGGTTCTATTTTGCAAATTATATTCTGATTTTAAGAGTATAAATCAACCTTTGTTTTCATTTTTTTAATCAAACGTCCAAAAAGTATTTAAAAAAAAAAAAAACTTATAGACAAAACTTAAAAAATGAAAAATGTGCAAGCAGCATCAAAGTTGCAGTGGACCTCAAAAATAGTGCTATAGTTAAGACGACGTTACCAGTGTGGATTCTCATGTGGTTCTTGTAGTTGGTGGCGCTGGCAAATGAGCGGCCGCAGTTGGGTTCAGAGCAGTAGTACGGCCGCTCGCCGGTGTGCGTGCGAATGTGTACTTTGCGGATATTGGAGGTGGTGAAGGACCGGCCGCAGCCTTCTACCGGACACTTGAACGGCTTCTCTCCTGCAATGCCACAAAAACAGCTTGCTTACCAGCGGCAGAAAAATGACAACAGATCCCAAAAAAGAGACACGGTTCCTCTACGTTTCATAGTGCAGGTATGCATCAAAATGATTTTGTGGCAGGCACTATTTTCAAAGACTCCTTCAGAGCTAGTTTGGGAAATTGAATGAGACCTCCCACTCCCGCTTTCATGGAAAATCATTAAACTGATGATCAAATTTCACATCAATCTCACTTAAAAAAAATAAAATGAAATTCTTGGCAAGATAGCATTGGCCATCTGTGTAGGCTAGCCTATATGCTTCAGATTAGGGTGAATTCTCTGCATTCCCTAGCAGAAGTTTGTTCAAATAAGATTCCTGCAATTCTCTCAAAATGGCTGTTTCAATCAAAATACCTTTCAATTTTGGGCATTAGACTTTTTGGTGCATATTGTTAGACATATACAATCAATTCCATGTTGATCAGTTAAACTGGTGTAAGAGGAGCTAATTCATTCAAAATTCCAAGGAAGCGCTGGAGACTGAGTTTTGTTATTGATCTTGCCTTGTCAAATAGGCTCAAAGGAAGTAGCCCTTTGTCACACAGGTGAAGTGTTAAAAATAATAATAAAATCAATAAAATTTCAGAGGCAAATATTTGAAGCTTTGCCCGAGTTCACAGTCGTGGTTGCGTACCTGTGTGGGTGCGTGTGTGCTTCTGAAGGTCTCCCGAGGTTTTGAAGGACTTGCAGCAGTTGAGTTCCTGACAACGATAGGGCTTCTCGCCCGTGTGTGTGCGTGAGTGACTCTTCAGTCCATATCCTTGCGAAAAAAAATTACATACTCAAGTTATTTTATGACCAAAGGAGGCATTTGACTGATTATGATTAAAAAAACATAGATTCTAATCAAAAGAATGAGACATTTATGATAAACTATGGTCGTCTCCAATCCAGAGGTTGGGGATTGATTCCCAGCTGTTGTGACCATGCCAAAGTGTCCTTGAGCAAAACACCAAGTTGCTCCTGATGCTGCGTCATCAGTAGGTGAACGAGGAAACATTGTTAAAGCACTTTGCGTATCTAAGTTAGAAAAGTGCTATCCAAGTGAAAGCCCACTAACTATTTCATTCCAAATACAGAAAACTAATCAAATTTCAGTCAGACCATTGAGGAGCACAAAAAACAAAGTCATGATTTAAACATCATACAGTGTCTCCAAATAATACAACAGGGAAATCTTTATAAATGTTCTCATGTTCTTAATTGCAACAAAAGCAACTAACACGGTTAGAATTGACATCTATCCATCACGGAGAAATGGAAGACAAGATGTCCTTTAGAACTATGAATACAATCTCCTGACAAATCGTATGCCAATTTATAGGAGTAGCAGGAGTTCACGCTTTCAAGTTTGTCTGCTTTGCAGTTGAAATTGCAGTGTTGCTATTAAGGAAACTGCAATAACGCTATCACATGTTGCAATAAACTCTTTGACGAAGCTGTTTCAGTGGTGTTTGTCCCCCTCATGAGGCTTAGTCGTGCCACTTCTCCCATGCTTATTACCTCAAATGACTGAGTTAAAAAAAAAAAAAATCTGCATTTTGCACAACTATGGTGACGTTCTTTCAGGAGTAGTTTAGAAATTTTCCCCAAGACTGAAGTGCGGTTGAGAACACCGGCAAATGCTCCACTTGTTTAATTTACGCTAATGCTCTGAACGGTCCTATTGCCTACATTATATAGCGTGACAATGCACACGATTCCATTTTAATCATATATGTTTCACACATCTTAAATATTATAAAAGCAATATTTCGTGGGCGACTGGTTTGCACATCGGCCTCACGGTGTAGAGGTCCAGAATTCGATTCCGGGCTTTGGCCGTCCTGTGTGTTGTATGTTACCCCAGTGCCTGCATGGGTTTTCTCCATGTACTCCGGTTGCCTCCCACATTCCAAAAACCATGGAATGAGCACTCTAGATTGTGTGACTGTGAGTGTGAATTGTTGTTTGTTTTCGTGTGCCCTGCGATTGGCTGGGAACCAGGTCAGGGTGTACCCCTGCCTGTTCCCCGAAGACAGCTGGGACAGGATCCAGCACGCTTGCAACTCTCGTGAGAGAGATAAGAGGTTCAGAAAATGGAGAGCTAGATGACTATTTCCATGACTTCAACGACCCGAAAAATGCATGATCAATTTCTATAACATTTCCAAGATGATCGTCCGTACGAACCCTGTGTAAAAAGACTTAATCATATCTATATAGGGACCAAGCCAAGTAAATGAAAATAGCCATTGTTGGCCATTCATTTGCCATGTGGACACAGAGGAGTGGCTATCACCTGCTTTGGAGGGATTTGGGAGTCTCGACAAGTGTCCATTCATGCCACAAAAAAGTGTCTATATGTGTTGCTTGTGGCTTTAAATAAAATATTGCTGGAGGAGGTACAAAAGTAGCTAACCAATCTGACCAATCCCATGGCTTCAATCCGAATTGCCATTGCTATAATTGTTTCTTCTCTTTGTATGTTTTGACTGAAAAATATCACAGACCTTTTCACACGTGTGAACTCTTAATTATGGAAAAAAAACAAACAACATAATATACCTAAAGCTGTATGAGGAACTGTACCTGTTGCAAACTTCTTCCCACATCCTAGATAGTCGCACATGTACGGCTTGTCTCCGGTGTGCGAGCGCTCATGCACCTGCGTCAATGCAAGCACACAAACATGTTAATGGGAATTCTTGTGGACAACAAAGTACACAAATCAAAAGAATTAAATAGACTAAGTGAAAGCTTCTAACTCAAAACATTTGCAGTCAATTTTCACAGAACAAACCTTAAGATGGTGTGCAGTGGTGTATAACTTTCCGCAGTCCTCGTGCTCACAGCGGTATGACTTCTCGCCAACGTTGGCCACCCTCCTGTTCTCCTGACCCTGCAGCACAATCTGGCAGACAAAAAAAAAAAATCATAAACCCCAAAACTAATAAAGTCTCTGGAAATGATTGATATTCATCCCTACCCGCATATGCACGCCATTGTCTGCCTCCACTCTACCGAAGGGAACCAAAGGGTTCTCGATGTTCTCCACCTGAGCAGAAATGATGGCTGCGAGTTATACTGATGTACACACACATATCGACAAACGGGCCAAATTCAAACTGTTTTCCTTGTTTTGCAATCAAAGCAAATATTTTCATGGTGAGCTGTGATGGTAATCAGATCAAACTTGGGTTAAAACATAAAAATGGGTCTGTATAGCTCTTGTGTAGATCCACAAGAGGTGGTATCTCTGGTCACCTTGGTGGTGTATTGCTCCAGCACGCTGATGGTGTCGGGGTCAATGGCGGTGGCCTCGGCCTGCAGGTCAGCGATGGTGCCGTCGGCCTGAATGGCCAGGATGGTGTTGGGTTGCGGCATGTGCACCGTGTGTTGGATATAGGCCGTGCTGCCATCCTCCAGTTGCACCTCCTGCAGGCCGGCTTGCTCATACGTTTCTGCATCACAAAAAAAGCATGTACAAATGTTTTTTTTTTTTTTTTTTTTAAACTTTACACTGAAGCAATGAGACCACTGAGGGGTTAACAATAGCAATTTCTGGCAAAGGTAGTGAAATGCGTTTTTATACAATGCAATTTTATTTATATGGGAGATTTCATAACAGCTGCAACTCAACAAACTCTGACGAGAGAGCAACATTTGCTGCCTTCGCAAACAATCGCAACTGTTCGCCGCTCAGTAGGATAGGAGTTTTGGGTTCATAACTTGCAACAATTGCTCTTCCCATCACTGCACTTTATCTGTATGATGACATGCACTGTCTGGTCTTCATTTACAAGGTCTTGAAAGGCAACATGTCATTACACATGAGCACATAATCTCCGTGCCTCTTTTGGGACATGTATAGATGGTCTGGGTTTTTTTTCTTTATACATTTTGCTTTTTTTACTGCAGGTTTTTAAAATCAGTCGTTGCCAGTATAAAACTCTACTACCTTGAATTCCAGTTTGTTTTATTTTATTCGATCTATATTTTCCCAGTTCTGTGTTTTTTTCATATATTGTTATAAGATTATCTTACAGCCTACAGAGGACGTTTTTATATCTTTATTTATTACACGAAAGGGCTCCCTGGTCTAAAAACTAACAAATTATTTAATCTAGTAGACACCATGAAAAAATTCAAATTCTTAATATAGAGTACAGAAATAAACCCATTTTACCCAAATTGTATTATTCAGCAAGTAAATAAGAAATTACAGTTTGTATGGATTTCCATTCATCCAGACAAAACACCACACGCTTGGGAAGTTTCATTACATTAGCACAAAATTCTATACTGCATTAGCGAAAATGGGTAAACAAAAAAAAGTGAGATGAAGACGAATGGCCAATTGAGCAGAAATGGTAAAACTGGTCTCACAATAACCCACAAACGCATTAAAATAATTGCTTACTGCTCAAAGTTCCCTGGACTAAGAACTTTATAAAACCACTTTCAGGTGTTCAAATTTGGAAGCAAATTAACAAAAGTCTTCAGGACAAGTTTGTCTTTTCAAAAAGACCTGAAAATTACCAAAGTGACGACTGTGCTGGGCAAAAATATCAAACACTCTGTCTTTTCAGGTATGGCTTCCTGAGACTTTTTGGGAACCTACTCATGAACAAAATATCAGAATACATTATGTATTTACTTTACCTTTGGGTGTGTGTATGAAGGCTGTTGTTCCATCTTCAAGTTGAACTGCTTGTCCATCTTCCAGCTGTAAACTTTCTCCTCCTGGAATGTTCAACAACACCTTGATGTCTCAGCACGTCACAATATACGTTATTTGTTAACTGACGATGACGCCGAGGTGGCACCTGCTTTGGGCATGGACACATGCCGGACGAAGGCGGCCGATCCGTCCTCCAACTGGATCACCTGGCCGTCCATGATTTGCGCATCGGCGAATGCCGGCTTGGCCTCGCGCTGGATGTAGGCGGTGGAGCCGTCCACCAGGGTGACGGCCTGCAGGCTCACCGTGTCCATGGTGTCCATCTGATCGCCATCTGGGGAGGGAACACAACTTTGAAACCCACAAGGAAAGCTTCTACACAGACTCCCCCTGAACGCAACATTATTAAGCACCATTGTATGAATTGTTCATGCGTGGACTTTCATTTCAATTTCATTAATCACGTTTGGCTTTTTCAGCCACATGTATGACGGATAAATATAGTTATATATTCTTGTAAAACATGGCTTGATGGCGGCTAGCTGGATGTCTATTGGTACCCAGGAACATATTTGTTATTTTGAAAGCCATCATTGACACTACACACTAAGTTGGAGGTTGGAGTTGGGAAGAACATATCACCATCCAGTCTTATTATTCAGCCTTAGTGGAGGTCTCTGCTTTGCTCAATGATTTTGTTCCAGTCTGTCACTATCTTGGTGAAGCTGGAATGAATAAAACTTTGGTTTTGAGTTTAAGTAGCATCACAACACACTAACCCCTTTCACGCGCCATTGTGGAAAGCATTTCACACGACAATAAAACAGTGCGGCGATCTCGCCGACTTGATGCAGTTATTGCAACCATTTATGCCACCCAATATTAAATGTTAATCACTGTAAGTTCATTTAATATCTGTCCCAATACTTTTGCTCACTTGAAAAGTAGATGACTTAAAAAAAAAGGTGCTCTGTTCTCAGTTGTTTACCACATCTAGATGTAAATACCATGAAATAAAAGCTGGACTTTTGACTCATGTTCATATTTTGATCTCAAACCAAAATGTCTTCAGTATACAACAAAAACTAAAGGAAGTGACCTTGCTTTTCCAATGCTTAGGCAGATGGATTGTATTTCATCATCCAGTATTTTGTTGTACTCATTACTCAAGATTGTTTTGAACTATGCATAGAAAAATAGACAAAAACGGCAGATAAATTAGCTGGACTGAATGGTCACGTTGGTTCAGCTCACCCGCCACAGTCACTGCCTCGGTCAGGCAAAGCGTGACGGGCTGCCCGTCGGCGTCGTGAAACTCCGTCATTCCCTGGGAGTCCCGGTTGAGCTGCGCCAAGAGCATGCTTCAGCCACTGCAACGACACAACAACACATGGCTGACGCACTGACAAAAAAGTGGTGAGCAGTCATCAGTGCAGCTAAAGCTAGTTGTCGCTTAGCTAATCTGCCCCACTGAACATACAAAGGCATACGACACATAAAGTGAAAAGGTTGCTCCGGCAACATGACATAAAGATCCCTGTTGAGGACACGTTTTGATCAACGTCTAGAGATTTGTAGGTTAATTATCAATATTTGTGTATCTTGTATATGCTTCTTCAATGATGCAGGAGCTCCCCAAAACAATGATTTAATTAAGACTCTGTTAGGAATAGGTTTGCAAAGGGATGGAACATTTCCAGTAGTTATATGGAAGGTTTTTGGTAATTTCCATGGGAAGTAAAGTTGTGGCATTTGAGAAACAGTAGGTATAAAATACACGTTTTGTTTGTCAACATGACATCCATGCAAAAAAAAAAGAAAATTCAATTGATATATATACATGTACAACTTTATCAAACCCATTCAAAAGTTAAAAACACAAAGTGCTATTCATAAATGTTCAATGAACCCTCTTCTAGCAGTTAGTAAAAAGCTAATTACCAGATAATACAGCACCTCCTAAATTGGAGGAGCGCTTTGGGACATTTTTTCAGTTATATAAAATGGAAAGGTAACCTACTGCCCAGTCATTTAAAAAGGCAACCAAATTTGGGTAAAACAAATAGATCTTATTACCCTGACACATATGGACTTTGGTAAGGACACCTGAACCTAAACCAACTTCATTTGTGTGTTTGAATATTAGGTCAGGCACATTTGTTCATTTGGATGTTGTAAATGCTGAAAATTGTATTTTTGTACACATTTTTCCAACAAAACCTTCTCTAGCTACTCTAATTTGAAATCTGGTTGTTTTAGTCAGGATTACACTAAAATGTATATATATTTAAATATATAACTATATAATCTTTAGGGTTATTTGTCTTTGTGTGTCCTATGATTGGCTGGCAAGGAGTGCAGGGTGTTCCCACCTTCTGCCCGGAGACATCTGAGATAGGGTCCAGCACACCCGTGACCCTTGTGAGGAAAAGCGGCTCAGATAATGGTTGATAGATAATCTTTAAATTCACAATCAAGGCCCAACCCTCTTATCCAGTTAATTCATTGTTTATTCCTATGGAGAGCTTCCACCAATTTTTCAACATTAAATGAATTATGTTAAGTTTAAGGAAAATTACTAAAAAGGTATGTGGTAAAACACTGCATACCACACCATAATCGAGCAGCCCTAGCGTACCCCCATGATAATACATTTGCACCTCAGCTCACATTGCATTTTTTAAGCAACATTTTGTTTTTTTTACAACTGAGGAAAGTAGACGCACTGTAACAGAAACACTTTATTAACCACCGGGAGAACAGTAAAACTCAAAGACGGTCACACAAGAGCTTGCTGTCAGCCACAGCTCACATCTGAAAACTTACACGCAGCCTCACCAACCTCACCCATCACAGAACCAGGCCCGCTGATGCAGACGCTACAATACCCACTTTATGCTGCCATTTTTTGCGGGGGTCCAAATATGCTAATGTTACAAATGTGTTTAATATTTAAGTGCATTTAAAGTTTTAAGCTTTTTTTATGGTCTCTCTATATTATATATTTAGTGAGTCTGCAACAGTTGTTCGAATAACGTACTAACAAGTTTTTATAGTATTTTTATGTCAGGGACATTAAAGTGACTATGTACGCTTCTACTAACCATTCAGTCTCCACATAAATATGGATTTATATTAAACACATCAATACAATCACATTGTTGAATATGACTGATTATTTTTGTCACGTGCTTCACGTGTTGGTATTGTATACTTCGGAATCATTCAACCAACTAAAACATTGCGTAGTTTATTACACTTTTATGACGCGATTAAAAATCTAGATGCTTCTAAATGATCTCTTTTAGCTCAATGTGGACAGTTTGTGTTTAAAATGGACATCAAGAAGATGATTGCGACTCTTGAAGTCAGTCTCTTTAACGTTTGTAACTTCCACACGCTTACCGTGTCATCGGTTTGCCACACAATTGTTGCTGTTTTTAACGCTCCCCATTTGAATAAGGTCCTATAGAATATAGATCAGTAGTTCATTAAATATTGCTGCAGTCGCTTTTATTCAACACTTGTCACACTCAACAAAAACACTTTATCGCAGTTAGCATGAATGCTAACTGCGGCAGCTAAGCGCATCACGACTTTGTAAGACGTCGTTCTAGTGAACGTGAATATTGTCACGAACTCGACTACTAAAAGTGTGCTCAATTCCGCGTTCGTTGGCTAATATGGGAGTAACCAAGTGCTATACGGTGAGCTAACGATAGTTAGCCGCCAAGCTGCCGTCGGTTGTTCGGGTCTAGTAGAAAAGACGGGCTCATTAATGATAACTTAAGGATTTTTCGGCCGTCGCCAACTTGTCAACGTTAACAACGACGCTAAAAACGACATTCTCCGTCCGTCTTATGACCTTCGGTCGCATCCAGCCACACCCTCTAGCGGGGTGACGGCTGTGGGAATACTGCACACTGGGTAAAAACCAATTTATATACGAACCTCGGGAAAAATTTCCAACAATTCCTCCTGTTCGACCACCATGCACCAGTGCAGGAAACACTCGACACCCGGAACGTGTATGAAAATATGACGCTCTCGTCAATGGCCCGCCTTCTAGGTATTTACCCACATTCTGATTGGCAAACACTTACAAAGACGTCTTCCATTGGCCAAAGTGGACTCCATCTCCGACACAAAACGTAAAAGCCTTCGTGAGCTGTTTTGAATTTTGCAGCGATACGGCGCGTCAACCATATTGGAAGGGGCGGAAATGCGTTTCAATTTCAGCAATTCCCAAAACGCGTGTTTCTTTGTTTTTGTGCATTGATTTGAATATTAATGTGTGCTATGCGTGTTTTGTTTGTGTTGTGTTTTATGTGCATTGTTCCATATATGACATGCTGAGTGCACTTTGTGTGTTGTATTACTTTTTTGTTTTGATGTTCCATACCTCTGTTGTGTGCTTGTGAATATGTTGTGTGTGTGCGTGAGGGGTACTTCTCCAACCAAATTAATAGCATCGTCACCCACTTTACCACATCAAATATGGCGGCGCCGTTTACATCCAAATTAGACCACATCGCGTTATTTAGTATGTTGCTGTTCCGACAGAAAAGGGCGGAAATAATAGTCTCATTCAGGTTCCAGGGCCCCTGACAGGCGCCATTCCGCGTCGCTTTCGTATTGTTTGACAAATTTCGACGTTAGCATCGCTCCACAATCAATATGCCAGAGGTCGATCACGCGTGGGACGACTGTACCCCGGCGCAGAAATGGCGCATGGGGCTTGCCCCCGGCAACGATGGTCGACTCGGGTGTCGTTTGGCGACGAATGGCAACGTCCGAGAAGGCTAGCTGGTCGTCCATGTTGAAAACAAGGCCGTGTGGGAAAACAGAAGGGCAGTGTGGGCAATGCAGTCTGACAGACACTGTGAGCGCCTGAACGCATCACGACTGACGAGCTCAATGGAATGATCAAAATTAACTGGGATTGTTTAGTTAAAATGACGACTTTACAAATGTTTGTGTACAAATACAAGAATGTATTCTGAGTGTAAGTGAATTCTGTATCCTGTATAGGTGTATATAGTGGCTGTTAAACAAATGCACATGCCCTCAACCTTTACCATAATTAATGCAACACAAAATAAAGTTCTGATGTTCTAGTAGGCTTTACCTTAAATGTTATTTGCATTCTAACAGAAGCTTAAACATATTGTGCCAACATTGACTACTATTTTGAGCTGTTCACAATTCTCTCCATTTTGACTCAGGCCCTATGCAGTTCCAGCTGAAAAAAAGCCCCAAAGCATCATGATGCTACCTCCATGAGTTCATGTCAAATGGTTTTCTTGTGGTGATGAAATTAACAAATTAATAAAAACTGAACATTGGGTACATATGCACACAACTGAACTCAAATATGATGGTTATATGAAAGGCCTGTGGAAAATATATGAATCCATAATGGTATAAAAATGCACTACTGCACAGTGCACATTAGTTCTCAGCTCCAGGTCGCCACTCATTGTGACCCAAATTAAAGTAGGACATTATGCTAAAAATACTGCATTGTAAGAATAAATAGTCATGACAGAACACTTGTGCTTTTTTGAGTTTTGGATTGGCATTATAGTAATAAAACCTACAAAGTGTTTTCCGTGTATTTGAAGCAAAGAACACTATGTACTTCACTGTTATTGAACTATTTTATAGTTGAGGCAAATTATATTATGTTGTATTCTTGACATATTTTGTGTAATAATAATGTAAACTATGCTGACAAAACTACATTTTGGAGAATAAGCGCAAGTTAATATTTAATACAGCTACTTAAATGCTAGTTAAAACATTGTGTATTACTGAGTATTTTAAATGTGACTAATTAATCAATTGGATATTTTTTAAATACACATTATAGATTTAATAATTAGTATTTGTCTAAATTATTGTTAGGCCGGAGAGTATCAATAAAATGCGTCACTGTTTTCAAGCTTTTCTCGAACGAAAAGGATATTTAAGACAGGGCTTGTCACACTAAAATCTTACATAGAAATATATCGCTTTTTTGCACTTTTGGTGGTTGTCCGCGGGGCTCGTTCAATTTAATGTCAAATCTTATGTATATCTGATGGAAGCATTTGAGTTCACAGAGGCGTTTCACTACAGTTTTGTTCAATTTAAAATTATTTTGAAAACCACTTAACGGAATTTGTGTTTTCTATCAGCAATAACTTGATGGAGGCGTGTCTTCGTCCAGGGTGATATTAACGTCACCTCGCCTGGGAATTCCTGCACGAACGAGGGTCTTGAATGAGGTTTGTCCTTCTTGTTCACAAAACTTTTAATTCTGAGGATGTCGGCCGGGATGCGGAGAGAGAAACGCGGGGAGTCGTGTCAGCCGGTGTCGACGACGATGGATGCTGCGACGCTGAGGCAGCAAAGGAGGCTGAAGCAGGCCATCCAATTCCTGCACAAGGATTCTGCAGACTTGCTCCCTCTGGATGGATTAAAAAAACTCGGGACGTCCAAGCAAGGAGTGAGGATGATCCAATTAATGTTATTTATGAGTCACTCTTTCCAGATCTGAAGATACCTGTTTTAAGGGGAGAGACATTTTTTTCAAATGACAGTATTAAAATTGTAACTTTTTTTTTTTTTAAATTAAAACCAGTTTTAAAATAATGTTATTCTGAATTATAGTAATATTATATTACTCTATAAACTACCTATAAATTCTAAAAGAAATACTGTAAACAGATTTTACTTTACTTGGGCACCAATCATTTTCTAAAAAGTAGACGACACTGAAATCATAAGAATAAAATTAGGGACATTTTTCATGAAAAATAGAAAAAACTACATTTGGAGATAAGTGATTTTCAATAGACAGTAATTATTTATTTTGGGCGGAATATGAAATAAGGAAATTGAATGGAAATCAAATTTATTGCACGTGTTATTATACTTTTATGATGGCTCAGCGATTAAAAATGTGGGTCAGTAAATGGGTAGACTTGGGCAACCCTGCTTTACTTGTTTGATGATTACAGACAAGTTTTGTATTGTTTTCTAAGGTAAAGCCTTTAGCACTCACCGTCTCTGCTGTCCTCTCTGATAGCAGCCACATCACATCCTCCAGAAGCGTCTGCTGGAGGCCAAGCTAAGCCGGGGAAGGCTCAACGGGACGTTGCCGGGCAACACCACCACCAACAGCGTCCTTCTCCTGAGACACAATAACTCCAATTCTCACAACAAGGACAATGGTTATGAGGACGACTTCATCTACGTCCCCTGCAAGGTCAGTTGCATGATGTCCACAGTAGACCTCCACCAAGGCCTGACAGTTGTCTCTGTCTCTGCAGTGTTTAGGGCAGGAGCTCACTGTGTTGATTGACAGTGGCTGTAAACTCAACTTGATGTCCTCAGCCACTGTGGACAGATTAGGGTGAGAATCTTCGTCTTCATTCCAAGAACATTAGAACCACCAGTAGGTTGCTCCGCAATGTTGTATATGTTCATGATTATGCTCCATTGTTTCGCCCAGTCTAAAAGTTGTAACACCAGTGTTCACCGTTAGATGGCAGACATCACTCGCAATGCTTTCAATCTCACCTCCGTAGTTGGAAGCAGATTATAAGCATCCATCATCTGAATCACTTGTTCTCACTATATATTCAACACATTTAAACACAAACCTCTGAGCCATGAAATATTTCAACCCAAGTCGCCACTACAACAATCTCAAATGTACACAAACGACAGTGTTTTTCCAAGAACAACATTTTCCCTCCAAAAACAAAGATCAATTCAACGCTTCATAGTGTAACAAACAGTTATGGTGTCTTAATTATATGTAATTACCAGAGCTGGGCACTTGACCCTTTTTTGTTGGTTAGTCCCGCGCCCTCCAGCCGCGACCTAGGTACCCTTCCAGCCCCCCCCCACCCCGGCCTTCTTCAAACTGGTCGGCACCCGACCCTTAAACACCTTTGCCCGTCTAGAATTAAGCAAACAAGCTTTCATAAACTGAAATACGGCAAACTGTTCAGAGGTTTTGTTTTTGTAGCTTAAAAGGGATGTTGGAGGGGAACAAAACGGAAACAGATATCTTCCCGCTTTATCGTAAGCTTCATGTCGTCGCTGCCGTCGAGGAGCTGGGCATCACCCTCGGCCAAAGCAAGATGGCGTGCTCCTTCGCCGTTGTAGGTGAGCTGCCAAGGATTTCCAATACTCCGGTTTTACGCTTGTTTCTAATGCAGATCTATTTGCAGAAAGTAACAAGCCGCTGATGTCTCTGGGGAGCAAAACGTTGAAGTCACTCAAGGCAAGTAGAAATTGATCACAATGATTGGTTGAAGGCGATACTATAAATTTCCATGGTCACAATACTCTACTATTGTGTGATTGGATGCTGCAGAGTGTGATCGACATGGACAATCAGACGTTCACGTTTGGGAGGAGCACAAGAGAGCAAGTTCACTTTGTGAAAAAGACAGAAAGGTGAGATCATATTTACTAGACTGTTTTTTTTATTAAACTTGTTTTAAAATATTTCACATCTTAGGGTATTTTGTATCCATTTAGGGCATGTGTAATTTATTGATTATGCATTACATGCCCATTACAATGAAGTGAACTATATATGTATTAGTTGCATGTTATGTTGGTTTGTAATTCTCATTTATAACATAACTATTTATGCATTTTTATTTATTACATTTATGAGTCAAAGAAGCTTTCAATTATTAGATTTTTTTATATTATTTTTTATTGTACATGTAATGAATGTTAACTTTGAATCAAAATGTTTAGATAGTAAATTATTAAATCCAAAGTAAATTATTAAATCCAAACTTCCATCTAACCATTATTCAAGCCGCTTCTCCTCACAAGGGTGGCGGGGGTGATGGACCTGGTTGCCAGCCTATCTCAGGGCATAAATACAAACTTTTATCATATTTATTCTTAACTTGTTTCAGAGTGTTTATTAAGCTTTTATTAAATAACTAATTTATTAAAAAATTATCGTAGTCATGTTTACTGATTTAATATCAGCACTCATGTTTCAATTCTATTTAGCTCTAAAATTGAAAGAAAATTCCTAGACTGGGCAATTAAAGCATTTTTTTTTTCACTCTTTGCAGAAAAATATAAACAACATCAACACACGGAGGCCAAAGGCAAGAGAATTCTTTCCTCATGTAGCTCCAGATCATTAGCATCCTTTCAGCAGCACTAGCTAACATTTAGACATTTACTAAGGAAGCAGCTTGGTGAGCTCAGTACAAGTTTAAGACTGTAAGTTTTTTTTTTAGTTTGTAAAGCACACCATTTTTTGTTGTGCAATAAAAAGACCAAACTACAGCATTTAAGGAAATTGCCATTAGGAATTAGTATTGATAACAGACCAAAGTAGAGATAGCTTTCTGGTTGCTTCGTCCAGTTGGTATGCCACATTTTATTTTATATAATTTGGTGACTATTTGAAGGATGCTGCTTTTCACGAGCTCTACAGGTGACACTTGAATGTAGCAAATATAATGCTTTTGTTTCCCTCAATGTCCTTGTGTTATTTTGGGCCTCATTTTTCATCCCCTTGGAATGATATAAAAAAAAAATATTTAGACTCTTAATATATTATAAGTACTCTTAAATCATTATAAGTACATAATAGGATTCTGACACCCACAATGATAAAAGAGAATTGTCATTTCAAAATAGGATGAAGACAGGGTGACACAAAAAAACAGGAGGCAAATCTACAGGATTTGATTAAAAAAATCCATTGTTTCTCAAATGACGTTTTAATGTTTAAATTATTATGAATATTTTGTCAATCCTTAGATCGTTGAAAAGTTCTTGTTTTTTGTCACCCTGTATATCGACAATCTTCAACCAATTACTTTGTTGAACACAAAACTTCTTCATGGGATTGATGACAGGTTATAAATTGGTTTGAATCAGATTATAAGCGACGCAATTTGTTGTTTTTTTTGCAATTAAATCTAAACCCAACAACATAAGATTCATAATATATTTGATTTATTAGAGTATCGGCATCTCTGACGATGATGGGCTCTCTCCTCTTTTCTGCTTGTCCACCCAATCCTTGTTCTCAGTTCCCGCGACTCACTGCTTCGACTCCACTCATTAAATTCAGTTCAAGTCAAGTCTTGCGTCCCACATCCAACCACTGCTCTTTGTTCCATTTGCTCTCAGTTGTGCTCTTCCTCCTTTTATGACCAATCACAGCTTTCAATTCCACATGCGTCTACATCCAAGATCAGGTCTTGGTTCAACTAACTTCCTGCTTCCTCACCCAATCACAGCTCTCTGTACCGGCCACTCCCTCCATCGTATCGCAGTTCTTGGTTCCATTGGCTTCATGCTTCTACGGAGAGAAAAGCAAATATGTGGGATAGTTTTTGGAGCGACCTTGTTTAAACGTGTCAATGATGTCACTCACGACTGTCAGTCCCGACAAAGACAACAATTTTTTTTCAATTTTTTTAAAAACTTTATTGTGAGCATCGGACATTATTTCACATTGATGAAAAATAGGCAGGCTACAAAAATACATAATACTTTAAGATAAGAAAATAAATGACACACACATGCAGACGCAGGTTTGTTTTGGGTCAGAGGTTAAATGTGATGCTGACCGATTCCCCAGCATCAAGGTCAACCATCTGAGTTTGCTGCTGTGACCCGGGCCGGCTAGCGGTGATGGAGTACAATCCGGGAGCCACCTCCGCGTAGAAGTCGTCCGGTGCACCTTGACTCCGGCCCTGAAGACCAGGGAAGAAAGTCCAGATGATAAAGGAGGTCCTCGCCTTTAGTAAAGAAAGTCCGAACGTGTAGCTAATCTGATGTGCATCCATGACTTGCCGTTATTTTCTAACAATGACACGATTTTGAGCAGAGAAGTTCCTCACCATTGCCTGTGTGGCGCTCTCCGGAAAGCGATGTTAAGTACTGTGAATAAGGCCGTTTTGCAAGGTATGTCCACAAAAACGGGCAACACAACAATCCTGTTGAATTATTTGAGTTCCACCCAAGTGATAATGTGGGAAGCATGAAGAAGTTTGCACAGCCCTCCCTTGTCCTTGTAAACATTAGCAGTTTTTCCGCTACAATACTAAACAAAATGTAGAATCCATCCAGTGGCCAAAACGTAGCGCACAGTGAGTCATTGAATGGGAGCAATCGAATGTGCACAGTGGGGGAAAGAACAATATGATAAATTTAAATGAATAAAACTCAAAACATTAATGATTAGATATGAAAAAAGAAAGAATCACATTTAAGAAATTTGTCGGGCCAGCATCAGTGAACTTCGGGTGGCTCGATCATATGGAGGCCCCGGGCCATTGGGCCGGCGTTAACGTCGAACACTGGTTTCATTTCGGTCAATCAGTAGGCTTCATTTTTTTTTTATACACGCCAACGTGTAGAAATAATGACAATATCATTTTTTTGGCAATATTTCTTTTTCCCTTCAACTCCTCAGAATGCTGGCTACCTGTGGAGATTGCCTCATCCTCATTTGAACAGATCATACAAAAATAATTATTAATGAATGCAATACATTCAGTATTTGGCTCAGTTTTTAGTTTTTATTAATTGATATAAGCCATAATTGTAGCAATGTGATAATATGTATACCTATATTTATTTATATGGTGTCGACATAATTTCAGTGGATAAGAAGTGCAGCTCACATATTTACAAATCATTGTTCCATGAAACATGAAATGATGAAGTGATAAAGCCACAAATTTATTAATCGCATTTTATTTTTGTTTTCTGATTTTCAACTTCTTTTTATGCCACACTGGTTTGGCAGAATTTTATTAAGTTAAAGTGTTCTGTTAGTTAAGCCAGGATGGTCACATTTTTCAGCAACAAGCTCAATTTGTGCCCCCCCCCCCCCCCCATTTCCTTTATTATTTTTTTTTTTTGTAAATCAGGAAAATGATAGCTTGCATTTTCAATTTTAATCTATTAGTTTTGGAAAACTAAATACAAAACAAAGGAGTTTAAAACCCTTCCCCTCCCTCCATGTCTTGGTGGGAGTCACATCAGTGACTGATCACATTTTTGTCCACACGGTCATTGTAAATACACTGCAGATAATGTCAAAATAACCCCAAAATGTATGTGGACATCTCTACTTCAACGTCTGAAAACATCACAATACAATAGGGTCAGAGAGACGCATGTCTGGGCGGTAAGAAGCTGTTCTGCTGAACTCGTCTGTTTAGCCAAAAAATAATTGTTGCTTTGAGCAGTACTGTTACTTTTAACACCACTGCACCAGCAACTATTAGCCGTAGGGGTTTATGCTCTTGACCGCATCAGACTGTATAAGTGAAGAAGCATCTGGCAGGGTATTTTGAATTTTGTGGAGGTGATCATGATTTTTTTCTCATATGCACTCACCTTTAATCTAAAATATTGTGCGGAACGCTGTTATATTTTCACAGGTTAAAGCGGACAAGATTAGTAATGTGCATTTTAGTTTTCCCCAATTCAATGTGAATCTCATCACAGAAAGTCTTATGTATTTTTTACATGCGTATCTATTATAACGTGTCTTTGTTAATTCATGGTTCTGTCGCCTTTATTTTAGTGTAAGCCCAAACAATGAGACCAAAACATCTATATATAATCAGATGTCATTGCGTGTTTTTTTAAGATACATGTGGAGAGGGCATTGAAAAAAAAAAACACATTGCATTGTAATTCACATTAAATTGGTATCACATTATTAAAAGGGGGAAGCAGATTATTTTTCAAAATACTTCAGCTATAGTGGGAAGCACTGCATTTAATTGAATGCTTCAAAAGATGCTGTGATGATAAACTATGTGGTACTCACGTCTTGCCTGAGTTGAAACGAGGACGCATTCCTGGTTGTCCCAGTGTTTTTATGGTAGCGAGGTATATGTTTCTTCTCGATGTTGGAACCTCGAGAGCATCCCACTGAGTTGTAGAACCTCTGCAACACGCAAACACAATTGAGTCTGATGAAGACCAGCATTGGGGTGTTTTGGGGTGTGGGGGATGATCAGATTACAGACTTTGCAATGAATGTGGGTCTCCGCCATGAACTCAACGATGGTGGAAAAGGCCTCTTGTAGCTCCGCCAGCGTTTTCTGAAAACAACAAATACATGCGTTTGAGTCCATTTTTTTTTGTGAACAATGGCCTTTGAATCTTGTCTGACGTGTGATGCAATTGAGTATCATTTGTCTGTGCTAAGCACTGAGTCGAGATGTCAACTCTCAACCTTTTGTTACTGATTTTCGGGTAAGTTTCTACTTCATGTTTTCTTCCTAGACTTTCAGCAAGCCATTTTTGTCTCTAATGAATTATTGCAAATTCACAAATGAGCATTCTATGGAAAATAAAATCTTACCAGAAAAATGCAATTACTCACACCTATCAGCATATTGTCATGCTTTTTCTGTAAGATGGCACCCAGACACCCTGCTCCTTCTTAGGTGCTATTAGTGGAGAAGTAGCTAGCGTTGGCCCACAACTGATAACCAGCCGGGTTGATGGCAAACAGCAGCAGAAGCCGGTAATAAAATGGCTGAGGGGAAAGTAGTAATTTGCATTTTTATGGGTTGTGAAGGGCAAAAGCCCATTCTAATAGAAAACTAGTGCTTTGCTTTGTGGCATCTCTAGGCAACTATCAACTTTTTTAGAGCATGGCATCAATTATTCTGAGATTTTTGCAAATATCACTGCTGTGTTAAGTGTTTGTCACTGTCAGCAGGCCTCACTTTGTTGTATACGGCCCTGTCTTCATCTGCCACAGGAGTGTAGGTGTGTGGCAGCTCGCCCCAGTCCACCTTCCGCCTAGAGGCCCTCTCTAAAACCTCCAGTCCCAGACGGGCAGACTGTCGCAGAGAATTCTCAAGCCCGGTTAGAGTCGCCATGAGAAAAACAAGCTCACCTGTGAGGCGCAAAAAAGGCTAATTAATATACACTAAACACTTTTGTGTCATGACGGTATGAGAGCACCAGGAGTGACATTATTGTTTGCAATGATATTAAATGACAGAATGGAGGACTTGCTAATTCACTCCATTGGAGCAAATGAAGAGCACACTCGTTTGTTTAAATCAAGATAAGATATTCCTTAATGAAAATATAAGGGAAAATTGGGGTTACAATTTAAAAAAATAATAATTAAAAACAAATGTTGTACACATGCATAAAATATGCACGTGGCGATTCATATTTCATTTCTGTGTAGGTTTAATGGTTTCACTTTCACTCACCAGATGAAGACCACCAATGTCGACTCTCAGAATTTTTATCACGAAATTCACTCTTGTCCAAACTCCACATGCAAGGAGATTTTTAGCTTGTAGTGATGGTAAGACACGATATTTTTTCTCCGTAAACGTTGACTCGGTTATCTTCTCCGGTTTGATAAATAAACTTAACTGCGGTGTTTTCGTAGAAGCGCGGTAAGAAGTTAGTAAGTAGCAATGATGTCATTACAGCGCAACATCACCGCGGCGTCAGGAAGTCTCGCGCGAGATAATGCAATTAGCGATCAGCGGCCACGTAAAAAACGGAGCGATTTGATTGATTAATAACGTCAGCGCGTGTCAAACTTTTTCGACCAGAGAATACCTTGCTTTGACTCGTCACGGTGAGCCTCACGAATGACACTTTCCGCACCACACAACAAAACACGAGAACCGCGCGAGTCCCTCGCTTTTAAGGCACGCCCTCCGGAAATTAAAACACGGAAGTCACATGCCTGAGCAACCGTACGACGACGGCCATATTGGACCGGGGGAACTTTATAGCGTTCGCTCATTATCTTATTTAATTTGTAAAAGTTTATCAGTTTTCATCTGATAATTATGAATGTTTACTCCTCATATATTAAGGATATACACTGGGTCAGTATCAAACAAGTAGTTTTTAACGATTTCAGGAGTGTTAGCTACCAATGCATAGAACACTTGTTAGTATAACCTAAATTTGGGAGACGAGAAACATTGCCTGGGGTACTATCAGTTTTTCTAAGAGATTAAATGTAATTCATGAACAGTATGCTTGGGAATTTATCTAGCAATAAGGATCTCCACCTTTCACAAAATACACTTAAATATTGTATTCTCATTATTAATCACTTTATTGTGCCACAATTAAAATATATATATTTCCGATTTTATATGAATAACATTTGCAGCAATAAGGCAAACTACCTACAAAAAAAAATAGAATTGACAATTTAACAACACTAGGATTCAAGTTCTGGGTGTTTTAAACATGAAGGGATTTTTGAGAATGAGGCTTTTGTATGACAACATCCAATTTCAGGCGATAGTTTAAAAAAAAAAAAAGTCACCATCACTTGTGTATTTGTACAGTTTATTTTTTTCCAAAACAGTGATGCATTTATGCCACCAGCACGCAAGCTCCACCCACTGACTTGATCTTCTCCTCGGCCCGTCGGCTGAAGAACTTGGCTTTGACGATGACGGGCTGTTTGGGCAGCTTGCCTTTGCCCAAAATTTTGTAGTAACCCTGGAGAGTTTGGAAAAAAAAGCATTAAAAAAAAAAAAAAAACTTTTTCTTAAAACTTTCTAGCGCTCAGATGTGCAACTTACGGCGCGCACAGCGTCGATGACAGGCGCGGGTCCGTCTGGCTTTTTGCCGCAGTTGATCCTGATCTGCTGACTCACCAGCGTCCACAGTTTGTCCAAGTTGATGGTGGGGCAGTAGGTGGTGTTTCTCTTCAGATGGTAATGTCTCATGCCCACCTTCCCAAAGTACCCAGGGTGGCTGTAAGCACACACATTGATTGATTAGAACATAATGACACCACGGTCCAGATGGCGTCGACTCGGCCATGGCCCCGAAGGAGACGCTCCGCAGTATTTTCACCCAAAATATCTTTACAATAGCCTCTTCATTTGACCATATATGACTTACACAACTATTAAATAACAGATTAACTCTATAGATGTTCACAATGGGTATTCTGATAGCCATTCACTCAAATCAGGTTAGAATTTCCCACGCTATTTCTGCGGATATGACATCATGAAATCAGACCTGTGCTTGAAAAGCGATGCACAAATGTCTTTTCTTTCTACTCTAAAGTTAAGAAGTAACGATATTGTCATTTAGAACGAGCCTTTTTATTTTGATTAAAGTGTTTACATGGAGCCTTTTCATTCTGTTTGGTTAATCGGATTCATTCTAATCAGAATACATGGCCCCATGTAAATCCAGATCTAGAGGACTCAACCAAACTAAGACAAACAAGTATCAAGATGAGACTGTAGCCTCTCCAACAGCAAAACTTTCAACATCTACAATCAGCAAAACCGATTTTTGCAGCAAGACTAAATGCACGTCAGACTTGAACATATCAACTTCCCATTGCGTTCAAAGTAATGTCAGTCGCAGAAGCTGCCTCTTACTGTATTTAGCCACATTAAATTGTCGGAAGCTGAAACAGCCATAGCACTGTCTCTATGATTGCAGACATAAACTCTTGTATATACATTTCGAAAATAATGCGGATGTGCGTGCTGAAGCTTCATGGCTTTCACAAAGCGCAGCAAACAAGAGCTTCAATGCAGTACATCCCATCACTAAACTTGGAGCAGAGCATCATCCTATTAATCATGCCCGGTGAAACTTGTCTGGTTGCAAGATGAATCTTCTCCAACTAACTGTATACAAGTGTTTGCTCTGTCTTTTAACCCACTGCTAAGCAGTGACCAGGTGCATGTAAATCAATGATTGTGGGAAATGTATATGGACAAAATAAGCAGGTGAGTGTGACGTCACACCTTGAGTGCCCCCCCTTTAAGTCCTCACAACCACTGTGAGTGGGCCACAAGAGGACAACGGCTGTGTGTGCGACTAGAACACGTGTACTACAAGACTGTTCACTTCCAACGTGTACATTTCCCACAGAAACATTGGATTACTCAACAAACACCCAAAAGAGTTTCAAATACATTTCCTGATTAAAATTGTGCATCCAGTTGTCTTTAATTTGCTGGTTTTCAGTCATTTTTTGCAGGTCTAAGTATATCCCTCGGATGACATCCCATCACTTTGCTTACTATTTATCGAAGTTGATCCTGTGGTGATGCATGCCACCAGCATTACCACGACCTCCGGGATGCTTTCTGTGCTTGCCTGTGGAAGGACATCACAAAAATGCGTCAACTTAGTCAAGTCCCGTAACACTGTCACATTTCCATTTAAACAATATGAGTATAGTTCTTACCAACGCGACCGTGGCCGTGGCTCACGTGTCCACGAAGCTTCCTGGTCTTGGACTTCTTGGTAGGCTGTTAAAATATCAGACATTTACTCAACACACCATCATTAACATTTCATAAACTATTTACTTAGCTAGCTGCTATCTTGGGTAGTCTACCCGCACAGTTGTCTAGTCGGCAACCACGGCCACAATCTGTTTAGATCTCGTTCTCGCACCGCCAAGCGTGCTACATGGCTAATGCTAACACCGGCACTCGGTTCAGACAGCATGAGAATATATGATTTATTTCATTTGGCAGTGGCATTTATTTCGCGACATTGTTTATACTCAAACGCTACAGATATGAAGACAACAAAGACTGAGACCGATGCGTTCGGACAGAGGGCCCAGGAACGCTCACAGTGAACCGACAATAAATCACAAAATCCCTACAATAGTTGGCGCTAATACATAAAGTGGGATTCGGGTGCTATTTGCATTCACCAGATGGTGCACGTGAGTGGTTATAATGGAGGATGGACATGGATTTATGTGGATTTCCAAGCACAAGTATGTACACGAAAGCACCTACCATCTTAAGAGGTTGATCGAGAGAGGAACGGGATTTGGAAACCACGCGGTTTTCTCTGAGATTTGGAACTAGGTACTAAATAAACTACAGCGACCTCCAGCGGCCAGATTAGCAAATGTTACTTTATGTGACTGCACAAATTAAGGGAAACATATTTTTCATCTATTTAAATGATCGGATTATCATATTCTATCATCATCCCTAAAGTTTAATATTCTAATCAGTTTTTATAATGATTAACTTTGAATGTGTTTTTTTTTTATTTCTCTAAGTTCGCGATATTTTGAAAATGTTGAATAGCAGTGCTTTGTCGTTATCTGCCGTTTGTACCCTGAAAGGTTTCTATAAAAATCTCTATATTTTTTAAAATATTTTAGTGGTCTTTTTTTAACATTTATTATGGCTTTTTTGTTTCTTTTCACGAAATGCCCTGATATTGTTACAAATCTATAAAATATTGATATTGCTTTTTCTATCTTTCTTTTTTTTATATTCTAATTTTATTGCTGTTTTCGATTTTAACCAAGTAGCCAAAGGCACTAAATATATATAAAGAAAATAAATACAATATATAATTTACTTGTATTGTTTTTTTAATTTTTATTATCTATTTTATTATTTGTTTAAAATTATTTTTATTTTATTGATGCCACTTTTAATCAAGTGCCTGGATAAATAATAGATATAAAAATACTTATCTTGCTTTGTTTTTTTCGTCTTATTTCTTATTTCTGTTTCTTTTAATAAAGTCCATGAAAAGGTACCTACACATATAAAAAAAAGTATAGTTTTTAAAAAATTTTATTCAGTCTTTTTTTGCAATTATTGGTTGTTTTTTCTGTATTCTGTAAAAATGAAATATAACAATCTGTTATATATTATTTTAGGTTCAAATCTGGGTGACGAGTTTGCATGTTTTCTGTGCCTCCAATTTCCTTCCCCACTCCAAAAGCATTAAGTGTTATCCTTATTGAATTTTAAGCCACTGGGCCAGACTCTAGTGACCTTAAGAAGAACAAGCGCAAAAGAAGATGGATGAATAGGCGTTATCAAGATACTAGACATGTTTTCACAATAGTTAATCGGGGTTTGAAGCAGTTTGTGAGCATGGAATGCCCTGGAGAACAAGCAAATCATCATTAGCAGGAGACGTTTACTTGCGGGGGTTCACCTTTAATCCAATCAAATCCGTCTTTATTTCTCCCCATTGACACTTGACTTGAGACAACATTGTTCCTCTCATTGTTGCCTCTTCTCCAGTCAATAGTCTCTAACAATTATAACCATGTAAGGTTGTTTATGAGGAGATAATCAACTGAATGAAATTGTTTGTAATATTTCCAATGATATTAAGACATGTTTTTGCTTTTGACAGCGAATCAATATGGATAAAAAGTGACAAACTGAAAGAACTTCTCCCTCCTATGAAAAACATTTCAAGAAGAATTTACTTAACAGAATAAGGTAAAAAAAACGATAATTCCCACAAAGCTGTTGTGAGACTGGAGCGTCTGAATCTGCAACCGCTAGCTAGTGTCTCTGGTGAGATTGCCAAAAAGCGGGCCGAGTTCTACGAGGAATGCTGATTATTGTTGGCGGATGCAAAAAAATGAAACATAATAAGCATAACGATGATAATGTGACTTAGAGCAAATTATCTTTAGTGGAGGCTATCCTATGGGAGCATAATGTAATTTATGAAAATGTATCAAAATATGATAATGTATTGGAACTAAACATAATGTATGGTCGCATTAGGTATTGCGTTGAAACTCATTGTACTGCATTGGATGGTAATTTATGATATTTTATTGTCATGATGTCTCAGCGTAAGCATGTATTCTACATGAAATGATTCGTCTTGCATGTTGGATACAATATTACAGCCTATTATATGTTTATATCAGACCAGGAGCACAAATGAGGAAGGGACTTTCAGGACACATATCAGCTCTCATTAGAGTCCTCGAGCGCAAATGCTCTAAAAGTCAAGTAATTAGGGCCTCATTAGCGGTGTGATGTTGAAGTCACATAAATGAAACAGGCTCTCTGACCCCACTGTTCTGCTCCGGCTTGCCCGCAGCCCGACTCGGAGGTGGCCTGGGCTGGTTGAAACCCGGAGGTGTTTTTCCTGAGCAAACTGAGGGAGATTTTCCCCGACAGGACCTTCCTATCAGCCAACCGGGACAGGATGGAGCAAGATCGCCTGCGGTGACGCCGTGAGGAAGACGAGGGCGGCAGAAGGAGCCAGAGATGTGGGCTTACTTGCAACAACTCCAAGTGTTGGGAACATGGATGACCAGTAAAATGAAAGCTTTTACAACTTTTGAATACTGCTTCTATTCACTCACACACGCCATTGTTTATCGTCCTGTGATGTATCGTATCATATTTTGTAGCGTGGCCTATCACATTGTACTGGAACGTACTGTAATGAATTGCAGTTTCCGGCCACGATCTGGTTAGCTTTCCGGCCTTGACCCTCCGACCGTATTCATAAAAATTGTCAGCCCCTGGCCCGTTACTGATTTTCTTTACTCTATGGTATCATATATTTTCGAAATGGGATGTAATATAATTGTTTCTCAATTTACTGTGTGGTATGTTCTTGTAACATAAATCAGAGCAATGTATTAATATGTAATATAGTACATTTTTTTTGTAATGTTTTCTTTCTTGGTCATAACGAAGCATTCTGTAATGTATTGATTGTAGCTTAGTATACTGTATCACTACATATCACAATGCATATATTGTGTCTTCAAATTCTATCGTAAATATATCTCAATTTATAATTGGATGTCACGTTACACCAATTTAATAAAGATAGATATTTCACATCTAATGTCATCATTTTTGTAGATGCACAGACAATTTGACTTTGGCTATCTTGTAGCACAGGCGTGGGAAAACTACGGTCCGGGTGCCACATCCGGCCCATTAAATGTTTTAATCTGGCCCGCCGAACTTATATTGTTGTAATGCTTTTGTTCACTTTCATTTAAAATTAAATGTATTTTTTTTCTCCGGTGAGGTCAGGTTCCCAAAACACTCCAACCATCTGCTCCTGGTCCGGCCCCTCAGTCAAATTTTAGAACTCGCTGTGGCCCGCCAATCAAAAAGTATGCCCACCCCTTTTGTAGCGTAAACAAGGTATTCTCATGTATCATAACTTGATTTGGCATATTATCATTATCCCAAACATTGCGTTTCCTGTTTTTTTTTTATTTTTTTTTTTTAAACCACTTTATTTTCTTCTATTTGGTCGCTTTTCAAACATCTTACTTGGATGTAAGATCATTTGTCACAAAAAGAGCCATGAAAAGACATTCCGGTGGGAAAAGTGTGCTGATAAGGCAAATCTGTAAACGCTGGCTCGAAGATCAGAGAAGACGACGAGGGAGTGGGTGAGGAGCTTTTAAGGGTCTTGTGGAGCACGTTCAGCTACATTTGAAGAAATCAAGCATAAAATTCTTTTTTATCTCGAGTGCCTCAACTGGCTTTTATTTCATCCAGTAAACATCTCCATCACGTTTCTTCCCGACCTGGAATTTTTTCTGTGAGCACATCAAAAGAATGAGTGCGGCCAATGTGCGATGAAGATGATGAAGAAGGAGAGCTACATGTGATGTTTACGAGGAGGATCATTCTCCTCCCTCGCGTGTCGTCCGGGGTCACTCCTGCTCATTTCCTCCCTAAGAAGCAGCGTTATGATGCGGGATAAGTGTGGGATGTTTTGCTTGGAGGCCTCAGCTGTCTGTCTGGCTTTTTAAAAATCAGAATAGGAGACTTGCACTATAACAAAGCCAGAAAGCTCAAATAAAAATGCATAAATAAAACTTTCATATTTCTGTGTGCCCAAATTTGGGGATAACTTCAGAAAGGCTCTTTTTCACTCACAATTCTCAAACTGATATGTATCTAAGAAAGAAATCGTTGTTGTGATTGGTTACGAAGTCTGAATTTTCAACAGACTTTCTTTAGATTATTGTCCAGTATGAAAGAGTTGATTTTTGAACACATATACGGTATATTTATGTTCTCGCCTGGAGGTCACACATGGCAGATTAACCCTTTGAGCAGAATAAACATAAAACCTGCCAGACAGATTCCTGACTGCAAGCGTTATGTAACCGCGATGCTTAGTTGTTGCAAAAATGAAATGAAATGTTCTTGATTACTTTTTCTGAAACAATATCCAAGTTTATTCGTGTAAAATGACGAGTGGACTTTTTGGGAAGACTTTGATGTTGATGTTGCAACGTGAACACACACCAAAAATTCAACTTTTTGTAAATTGTAGGACTTTTCTTGTAATGTGATTTATCCAAAATATATTTGCAAAATAGAACGTTTTTCTGGAAAGTACATTATACGTAATTATTCACTTGAGATTACGCATTATTCCTAACAAAAAATTATCGGTGAATTATCAAGCACCCACCAAACCCTGCAAAATAAAACAAAATGTAGAACTGTTGATCTAAAAAATATACTTTTAGGAGATTTTTTTGGAAAAAATACAACTTTCACTTGGACAATATGACTTTATTAAAGTAGAATTCGGACTATTGTGGACAATAATATTTTTTTGTTTTATTGAAAAATCATGACATTTTCTTTAGATTTTGTCTTTAATCACACTTTTTTTTCTTGAAAACATATGGTACTCCTTTTTTTCATAAATATATGAATTCCTTCCCACCCAAAAAAAAGAGGTTTGTCTATATTTTGTCAAAAATCCAATTCAGTATATCTCTATTCTAGCCAGACTTTTTCTTGAAGATGTACATCCTTTTTCCTTTTATGTATATGACTTCTTCTTTCAAATATGACATTTTGTTGTCAATTTTCCCCCAAAATATGCAACTTTAAGGTTAAACTTTTCACTGTGGCCCTCATTCTTACCAAATAACGCTCTGGGCTTAATTAGCTCACCTCATGCGAGTGTCTAAGTGATTTCTAAACACCGCTGAATGAAGAGAACATAATTCCGTAAACAAGTCAGACATTTTCATTTCATCTTTTGACTATAGTCACGCAAATTCCGTTGTAGCGTTCGATATAGTCAACACACGAATGGCGAGTATATCCCAAAAAGGCGAATCATGTTTGCTTGATTGACTCTGTAATTGACTGACGGGATTCCTGATGCTTGGACTAACGTGGAATGCGACTGTTTACATGGAGTTCAGAGAAGGTTTTGGCACCGCAATCACCGTAAACACACAAAACCATGAGCATGATTTTCATCAGTGATATTCTTGTACTATATTACTTGGTTGGAATCATTTGAAACGTTGCATGCAAAGAGGCGCAAGCACCAATAAAAGAAAACTTGGAAAAGAGTCTAAAGGGCCGGGAATGATGGTCCGCCAGGAAGCAAAATGTGGTTTTAGTCACAGGAACAAAACTTGTATTGGTCGACGTTTGGTGCATGTGAAATGTAAAGGCTTGTGGGGGGATTAATAGGCTGCGCGTGCCACTTGTTGGGAATTCCCGTGCGGTGTGTGTCTGGGTAATGTGACGTCCGCTCCCATCGCACTTTTACGATATGAGCCTGGCGTGCGAAGCTCGGACCGTGGAGGTTGAAAAAGCCGTCCACATTTTTTCCTTGTCGTGTCACTGTACGAAAATCCAATAAATTGTTTATTATTTCAATAAAACCGATTTTGCTTGGAATTGACTTTTATGAAGTCTGGAGCAAGTAGGAAGTCCTAACCAGGAGGAATAAAGACTTGATGTGAAGTTCTTAAGCAGCCGCCATACTGTAGATGAACTTCCAAATTCTGTCATAAGCCATAAAACTGAGAATAAAAAAAATCAATCGTGGGTCATTGTTTTCTCATGTGCAAAAAGCAACTATAACGGCTACAATCTGCTTTTTGGGGGGAAAATACACCACGATACAAATGTTTGCCAAAATTCGGGAGCTTTCGGGAGTGTTGAGGCCGACAAAAGGCCATTCATTCCTCGAGAGAATGTCAATTAAAGCCTAAAAGCGATGACCGTGATTTCACAAAATCTCTTTCACCACTTTGAATCCTTGCTCCACTCACCTTAGATAAGGTAGGCAAAAAAGCAGCTGATGAGCTTTGCCTCTTTGTTCCGTATACCTGCATCTGATTGGGGCTCATTTGGAAGAAGAGTTCTAAAACAAATGGTTGGTTCAAACCAACACTTTCTGTTTATTTCAGGAATGGGTCTTTGTGATTCTTCATGCATCATGTTGCAATAGCCACGTACAACAAAATTTTTGTTGAAATAAATGTAAAAAAAAATAAAAATAATATATATATATATATATATATATATATATATATATATATATATATATAGATAGATAGATAGATAGATAGACAGATATATAGATATATAGATATATATCAATATAAGGCCTGAAATTTGCCCATATTGATTTGTAAAATGCCTGACTTTCTGTTTAATTTCAGCAATGGGTCCTTGAGACCTTTTTATGCAACCTGCTATTATAGACCATGTCCACTCAGTTTTATGTAGTATACTTTATTTTCTTTTACAACTATGAAGCACTAGAATATGTCCAAAATTGGCTGCTTCAACCAAAATAGCAGACTTTGTCTTTAATTGTGTGCGTAGGTTCTTAAGAATTTTTAGGTGAACTTTTTTTTTTTTTAACTTTGAAATGCTGGAATTTGCTCAATATTGTCTGCTTCAAACCAAAAAGTCAAACTTCCTGTTCAGATTTGTGCATTGTTCCTTGAGACTTTTTTACGCATCCTGTTATGATAGACATGTCCACCAAATTCCGTGCGGATTGGTGGAACCGGTCTCAGGGGCTCATTTTTTCCCCTTAACTTTTAAGTGCTGGCATTTTGTTTCAAAATTCCTGCTTCAACTCGAAAAGACAGACTTCCTGTTCAGTTTTGTGCATTGGTCCTTGAGACTTTTTTTCATATGATTCGTTGAAACTGCTGCCAGGGGCTCATTTTTATCGACTTTTTAGGGAGCACTTTGTGCAGCCTTTTGTGACCCTATGTGATCAAGGGCTCCAACTTAGTCCTGTCAAATTTATTTACCTAGCTGCTAGGTAAATAAATTTGACACAACTTGAGCACTAGTGACTTACAGATAGTTTGGTTTTGGGAGTGTTGTGTTCAAGCACCTTCAAAATAAATACAGTAAATCATCACCAGGATCCTGGTGTTTTGTTGTTCGCACCTCAGGAACAAGAAACGCCTACAGCACAAGACGTCTCCTCACTGTTTTCCTCCAGTGCAGCAAAAGACACAAACAAGGAAAACAGATGCCGGGACAAAAGAGGGGAGAGAGTGCGAGGGAATGAAAGAAACGCAGAGGAGGGGAGGGAAGTGCTTGTTTTCCCTCCCCTCGCTTCCCTTCTGTTTTGAGACATGCCTTGGTTAAAAGAAATCAAACCACTGCAGACGAGCAAGCATGAACGACATCAAGTTGGCGCTACTGGGAAGTCCAGGAGCTGGAAAATCAGGTTAGCTTCTTTCTTGAGAAGGTTTTTATTTATTGTTATTATTGGAAATATGCCACTTTATAAACTACAGATGCAAATTTGTAAAGGATGGCAATGTATCCCATATTTAATATTTTCCAATTGTGTACTTAAAAATAAGTTGTGTAACAGGTTTACATCTTGAAGCTATTAGAACTTGAAATTGTGCTGCATATGTTCCATTTGGAAGTCATTTTAATTGCCAAGTTTACACATTTTAAACTGGAATTAAGGAGTGATGTTCCCTGACTTCCCCTCCAAGTGAAGGTTAAGTATATTGACCACTTTTGTTTATTTTTCATTTGATGATTTCTTTTTTAAAAATACATTTTAAAAATAATTATTGTATGATGTTTGTATTTGCTTTTTTAATCACAGTTCCTGATATTTACAACATAACTTTTGTTTTAATTATTTTTTCATTTCATATTGATAAAATATTGGCCACCTGTGATTTCATTCATCTGTTTTATGATCATTCTATTTAATTTATTATAATTTAATATTACAATACAATTATTAATTATTTTGATACATACCAGTTTTGCTTTTGTGTATATTGAGAGACATTCTCATTTATTTACTTTATAATATATTTTTAATTTATTGGATGTTAATCATTTTTTAAATTTTAGAATGTATTTAAAGTATGCATATATATATATATATATATATATATATATATATATATATATATATATATATATAGTTCACAATACTTTTCATGTTAACCACTTGTTTTTTGTTAGATATTTTTACTTTATAACATTTTATGATTGTATTTTTTTGTTTATAATTTATAAAACATGTTGTTATGCTAATGTTAAACAGATGGACAATATTTTATACAGTTTTCATTACTATTTCACAAATTAGCTGACTAGCTTACAACACTGTAGTTACCACATTGAGCAACACAAGAGGGACAAAACATTAGGCACTCAGTATGTTACAGTGCAAAAATGATATGCATAATAAAGGGATTAATAAATGAACGGCTCCTTAGATGGTGCTGGCGTGCTGAATGTTGTGTCCACAGAAGTGCTTGAACATAGCTCAGCACTTGAGCGGCTAATTGAAAGCGATGCTCTGCAAAGCCGCAAAGTTGGCCCACAAGCAAAAAGAGCTGACAGGCCTTCCAGTCGCCTCTTTCATGTGATGCTTGGCTTTCACCCGCACGCTCGGGGCGACCGTTGGCACCGTCTTGACGTTCATTCCCCACCACCCTTAAATCCCTCCACACACTTGAAACGTCCCCGGCACGACGGCTGCACTGACACTCCTCAATGTTTCTTTTTGCCCTCTCTGTCCAGCTGTACTCGTGCGCTTCTTGACCAGACGCTTCATTGGAGAATATGCGTCCGACACCAGTGAGTTCACATTGTCATTTGCGAAGAGCAGAAAATGGAAGGTTTTATTTTAAGGCCATATCGCCTAGCCGTTTCGACATTTTCTAAATGAGCAAACACTGGCAAAAGTCTCGTTTTTACATTCTTAACTGTCATACTAGAAGAACGTTAACCCTTGTTAACTCATGCACTGCCAGCTGAATAAACACAACAAACACAGCGTAATGATTAGTGAAATAAAAACAATATGGGACCATTGAAGGCTGTCGGACTGAAAGGTATACAATGATGTTTATCTATTTATTTATTTTAACTCAAGGCAGCTCGCGCTGCACCTGCATGTGATAAGTACGTTCTTGTCACCAATTGTTTTGTAGCCACTGCCGATGGACGGACTGGGCCAACCTGAAATTATGGCAGACGGACTGACATGCCCACCTCTGGTTTATACTATACATGTACATACTCAAACTTGTGCAACTGGGCATTTCCCTCCATTGTAATCGATTGGAAAAAAAAGACACAGATCCCCCCTAATCTCTATCCTTTCATAACAGCTGCCATCTAGAGCGATTTGTTCATCATTATAATCGTTAACAAGCTTGCTATTCACACACAAGCTGCTCCAGACCCTCGTCCACAAATTCTCGTCAATAGATGTCGATGCCAGAGAACATCTGGATTCATGTTGACTATATAAGTCCATGATAGTGAATGCATTAATAATAATATGTGAAACAAGTCAAAGACAAAGCAAAACACACGTTTAAGTTATTGGCACTTGTTGAACTCAGCACTTGTGAGCCACAAATTCAAATAGTGCAAGCAATGCCATGTTTGACTTTCGCAGTACGTACTGTACTCTACCTGGGGATGCACTGATATGAGTCGATGTTTGAAACAGCGTTACCTTTGTTTGCGTCACTGCAGATTCTCTGTATCGAAAAAGGCTGTCCATCGATGGCAGGCAGCTGAATCTGGAAGTGTTTGATCCCTGCTCACAGGTACCACCCGTCTGCCATTCGTATTCAAAGTTAACTGAGGCACATTATTTGTTAGTCAATGCTATGTTAGCTTAGCATCATTGTTTTGCCTGACGTCATGGTGTCACCCTGAATCGCACATCCTTTTGTCTCCATATTGCAGTGGTTAACTTTTTGCTCAGCCATCCGTGAGCTATGTTAGCTTAGCATCCTTGCTTGTCCTCTGTTGCATAAGCTATATTAGCTTAGCTCGCTACGCCTGATTTCCTGCTGTCAGGGTCTTCAAAAGGCATTCCACCTACCCTTCTGGACGTCGCAACAGTAACAACTTAATTTTCCCAATGTAAACACAAAAATGAAATGGAATATTCAAATATTCCCCCACTTGATTTTTAGCAGTTTGACGCCAAACCTCAACCAGTACATATTTCTTGAAATTGGGTAAAAAAAAAAAAACTGCCAAGTGGACGAGACCCAGGTAATTTTCCAATGAGAGAGCTGAACATATTCTAAAATGCTTCCAGCCTGGATGGAAATCCGTTTTGCTGTGTTTCACATAAGCAGGCCTGGAATTGACCTTATCCATCCAAAACGTCATCAAGCAGGGAATCCGAAGCAATCCACGCAAATATCCCACGGCCATGTGCACTTTGAAGACAAGAGACACATCACTCTCTCACACACAAAAACAAGAGTGTTTTATTAGAATGGCCTCAGGTTCTGAGAACATTGTCCCATATTTTAGAGCACAAAGTTAGTAAAATTGGAGGAATTTTACAGTTTTGTTGGTCCAAGGACAGGACCTTTCTGAATATCACTCTGGAGGTTACACAAACAGTGGGGCAAACAACTCCAGGTGGGGCCTTTTATGCCCCCCCCCAAAAAAAGCAACCAAGTCAGAATACTAGAAGGCTAATTGCCGCCAACGATGTTGTGGCCACATAAGATCATCTTTAATATTGCTTACATGATGTCATCAGTTGTCTGTTTTGTGTTGTCTGTTGTCAGCACTTGGAGGCCAGCTGTATACTGGAAGAACCGGTGGCATGGGCGGACGGCTTTGTGGTGGTCTACAACATCAGTGACCGCAATTCCTTCCTTGATGCCAAGAACATCCTACGGCAGATCCGTGAGGCCCGTCAGCAGGACCAATGCAAAGGGTCAGAACCACTGTCCTCCGCCCTTTGGTCATCCGAACTAAATTTGAAATACTTCAAAATCCTCACGTTTCCCGAACATACAACATGAGCCCCCAAACTTGATCAAGTTGATTAAAAACGGTGAGCCTAAACAAAAATCCATAATCGTAATGTCACTACTGGCAAAATCAAGAGCATTTTTGGACAAATGCCTAAAAGTTTGAAGACACGGAGTCGAACATGTAGAGATGAGTGCAACAATCTTGTTGTCTGATCATCATTCAAAATCTGGTTTCCTGCAGAAAGGTTCCACAATAAGGAGTAACGTTTCAAGACAACAACAGCACGTGCTTCAAAGCTTTGAAGAACATTAAGAAAGCACCATCCTGCTTCCTTTGAAGCTGCTCACAGATCCTCATGCCGGGATAGCTGGTTGGAATGCCAACGCTCCCATTCCCGGCCGGACTTGTTAGGCTTGATGTGCTGACCTCCGTTATTTGCTGTTTTTGAACTCTCACTGAAAGGCCCCTAAAAGCGGGTCAAATCATTTTACAATTATTACCTTCTACTTTTACAAAATCATTGATGTCCCTGAATGATATCTGCTCTCCAACAATGTGCTTAATTCTTATGATATTAAGCATGTTAAACATTCCAGGGGCTTGGTTGACCTCAAGTACATTTTTATTATTTTATTAACTTGAACATTGAAAAGGAATCCTCTCTGGAGGAGCCAACTCCACCAGGAGGTGGAAATTCCCCATTCAAACTCCAATGATTCACATTTTTACATTCACATTTTCAGGACGGTGGGTTAGGCAAAGCAGTTATTCAAAGTACATTGTGTAAAAAGTGGTCTTTAGCGAAATGTTGTCTCATTAACTCAATATTCTAAGAAGTCAAGTCAAGTCCATTTTATTTGTATAGCCCTTAATCACAGACAGTCTCAAAGGGCTTTACATAACCACAATCGACATCCCCGATCTTAACCCACAGGAGGGCAAGGAAAAACTCAAAAAACCTTATTAGGGGAAAAGTGAGAAGCCTTGAGAAGGGACCACAGATGGGGGAATCTTCCTTCCAGGATGACCAGGCTGCAATGGATGCCAACTGGGCAACATTTGACACATACAATGATGCTATGCAATAATAGATGAGATAATGTGAGAGTTAATTGAATGAGTATCAACGGTCTGAACCACAAAGGACAGTGACCAACTGGAGGTTCTAACAGTAGCGGCGGGTGGATTCTGAATATTGAAACAACTTTAGAGTCTAGTGACCAATACTCAGCCACTGCAGGTAACGAGCCAGTTACGTTGTGACAGGGTATCAAATCAAGGAAAGAGAATTTATTGAGGGAACATTGGGGATGTAGCTCAGTGGTAGAGCGCATGCTTTGCATGTATGAAGTCCTGGGTTGAATCCCCAGCATCTCAGTTTTCCTTTGGTGTCCATCGTTGCACTGACAAAGTTGAATACTTCATGTATAACTCAAAAATTGAATGGGTCCTTATGGGAAATTGTTTTGTGTAGCAACACGTTGTCTGTCTTTCACATGTCACCAATGACCGCCGACTTTATTCCTGAGAGTGATTTTATTTTTCAGGGAGCCGCCGGGTGTCCCAGTGTGTCTGCTGGGCAACAAGCAAGACCTGTGCCATGCCCGGCAGGTCCGTGAGGACGAAGGCCGCTGCCTAGCACAGGAGAACCGCTGCCACTTCCAGGAAGTGTCAGCGGCCGAGAGCTACCAGGACATTGCCGGCCTCTTCACGCAGCTCATCAGGCAGGTGATGGAGCAGCTGAAGTACCGCTCCGACCGCCGTCGCTACAGCGGGTCCAAGTCCATGGCCAAGCTCATCAATAATGTGTTCGGGAAGAGGAGGAAGTCGGTGTGACCAATGGACTACCTGACACAGAGACATTTCCATATTAGAAAAGAGGAAAATTGCACTGTGGCTTTACGTTGATCTGAATATATTTTAACGTTATGATCACAATATTCTTGTTTATATTTTTTGTTTTAGAACACTTTATAGTACTTATAGTTGCAGATACAGGCATGTTTTAAATAATTAATGTAAGTGAGACAATATAGAGCAAGCGCCAGTATAGAGAGGGGACTGAAGTACCTTCCAAGGAACGTAAGCAGTCTCTCAGTGGGAAGACTTGGCACGTTGGAAACGAGTTTCCTCAGCAGTATTAAAGGGGAAGTCAAGCCCCCAAAATATTAACAAGAATATATGGTATGCAGCCCCACTAGTCGAAACATGGCATTGTTATTAATATTGTGTTTATGGAATATGAATTAAGTAGTAAAAGCGTCAGAAAACAGATGAGCCGTGATTGGTTGTTACCTGATCCCTGAGCAATTGTGATGTCATTTTCAGTCCACAAAAGAGACAAAATGACTAAAAAAGGGTGGTTCTTATTCTATAAACTCAACATAAATCAGAATGCCATGTTTAGACTAGTGAAGAACATATTCTGATGATATAGACCCGTGTCACATGGAGACAACGTGTTCAGTCTTCCAGCAGACTGTGACATGCTCACCATCATTAAAATTTGACAAAAAATATAAAATGCTGCTTTTTTGCTCTCTGTCCCCTGAGACTAACTGGTGTCCAGCCTTTTCCATATGCAATGAAGTGGGGATGTAGCTCAGTGGTAGAGTGCATGCTTCGCATGTATGAAGTCCCGTGTTCAATCCCCGGCATCTCCATTTATTGTCTACGATATGAAGGTATAATAGTGGCTTATCCTAAACCTAACCCAGATGGACCAACTTATTGAGCGAAGGTTATTCATTATTTGTGGGGCTCAGGCCATGTGACATCTTAGTTGTTTGCTCATTATAATATTAAAAGATCCATTTCAAAGTGGCCTTGGACATACATATTACAGTATGTCCCTATACACCAGCAGGCAGTCTTGCAGTTGTCGCAACATCCTCTCAAATGAGCCTCCTTGCCCGCAGATTACACTGGTTTGATTTTGTCAAGTAAACGCTTGGATAGTGATGGATGCTTTAAATGCAAACAACGCACTTGAACGCACCACACTGGATGTAGGCTACCCGTCTGGCCACTAGATGACAGCAAAGACTTAGAATAAGATTTTTGACTCCATGGTTCGTTCATTTCCAACTTAGAGCTGTTGAATAAACAAAATAACATGGCAGGAAACAAATGCAAAGTAATTTGGAGAGAAATGGATCTTGTACGGTGGTTGAGAAAGGTCCACCCAGCAACACAACAACACTGAAGCGTGGCATGACAGCAAAAGCCACAACACAACAACATCGACTACATAACTTACTCACAATTGTTGTGTTGTGGAATTTGCCAATTTTTTATTTTTCAAATTTTGTGGTGGCGCACCACATCACAAGATAAGTAGCTGACACGACAGTCATGGAAGCTAACTGCAAGTAGAGTCGACTTGAAAAGTGCCCTGTTCGTGTGAGTTGTTCATCAGTCACACACTTTGTTCATTGTGGCAAATTTGTTTCCAAGTGAGCCGTTTTCCTGCGTCGAAATACAACGAGAAGAATAAGCAATCTGTCGCAAAGACTTGTGGGTAAGTACGGTGAGTATGCTCACTTGCTACTAAATTATCTTTATATTCATCAACATATGTATTTAAAAAAAAATGTGTATTTTTATTTTATGAAAACAAACTGATTTGATGAGTTATAATTTTCATATATTTATTTGTTTAATAATAAATCAACAAAATAATTTTAGAAAATATTAAACAGTGTTTTATTTGCTAAACTAACATTTTTTAAAACATGCCATACATTTCGTAATTTCCTCCCAAAATAAAAAAAATCCTTTGAAAAACCTCTTCTCTGAAGAACACGTCAGAGATCCGCCCACATGCCGTTTGACTGACATGTGATTTCAGGGACAGGCTGCTGCACAAACCAAGACAAGATGGAATTAAAAAAACAACAACCATTCGTTTAACGCTAAACTATCACCTCTTCCCCCCATTTTCTCCCTAATACTATGCTGGTGTTTCTAATTTAAGTCCCTTCATGTTTCTTCCCCTTCAGAATGATGTTTTTCCTCCAGACAAGATGGAGACGGCGCCTCCAAGCGTGGCCTTGAAGCTTCAGGTCAGTGCTCTTATTTGGCCCCCATGAAGAGGAAGAATTGCTTTTGGCTCCGCTGAGGACAAACCCGCCGACCACGGGGGGATTGGATGGTTGGCGGATGCGGCGCCAGCCAATCAGGAGGACCATCGATCAGTTCCCCTTAATCTCACAGCTGGTGAGCACATCCTCCGTCGCGCCAATCTCACAACTCTGCAGTGCCGACAGCAAAATTGGATGACTTCCAAAAGACGGGAATCTCCATCGAAATGGATGCGGCCAAATCAAGATTGTTACAACGTCTCTTCTCTGTCCATTGCAAAATACTGGCTTTTCAGGAAAATTTGCCCCGTGATACCTGTTTCACTTAGCAACATGGAATTTGACAAACAACTATCATGAGTCAAAGCACAAAAAAGTCTCAGAAACCATGGCAGAAAAGACAAAGAAAGTCAGCCATTTTGTTTTGAACCAGCCGTTTTATTGGTGAGTACTCAAGAGTTGCAGACTCATTTTGGTATGGGTCTGAAAAAAAAGTGTTTTTGAACATCCCTACCAGGCCTGCATCGCATCTCATGAGATCAAACCTATAAAGACACTGGCAAGAAGCCATTTCGATTTGAAGCCGTCTTTCTAGGTTCATTTTCCGAGGGTCCTTCATAATCAAACTTAACCTAAAGAATTTGTGGGATTGTTACAAAATTTTGAACACGTACATATAGTATACTACAAAAATGTGAGAGTGATTTGTGACAATTTGTCATTTTTGTTTCAGCCTGTGGGCAGAGCATGGCGGCGAAGTTTGATGATACCGCATGTCAGAGCGACCCTTTTTCACTTCCTGTAGGTGTGAATGTGTTCCAGAAATCACAAATTGAAGAGGGGGTCAATTAAAATGGCCTTGATTCAGAGTGTGACAAAAACTGCGGGGTAATATTCCCCCAACACACAAAACAACAAGCAGCTGCTTTGAGGTGAACTCACTAAATATCGTCTATATTTGTCTTTGCCCTCTGTTTTCCCCCCACAGAGGACAAGAGCAGATGGCCAAAAAGCTTTTTCTATTTCCACTGGCGGCTAATTAGCGCACGAACCTCAGCTCACCTTTAATGTCAGCCACAGACAGCTCTTAGCGCAATTAGCCTAATGGCGCCCTCGCATCTGTGAATAGGCCGCCATGTTAAGCCGGGGCCATGTTTGCAGGAGTGAGAAGTAATAAAGTACTTAACTACTTAAGTAGATTTTTCCAGGAATTCGTACTTCAGTATTTTTCTTAAAGCGACATTTGAGCTGGCAGAACATCGGCACTGATAGTTATGCATGTAAAAAATGACGTCAGTACTAAAATTCCACCCCCAGAAGACTGTAGTGTTTTAAAGGCTTTTTTTTTTTTTTTTTAGACGGGGTTTACAACAAACTGGCACGCCCCCTTTTGTAGCTCGGCTTGTTATTTTTTCCGCCACAGCTGTCTTCGTCACAGCAGGGAGGCCAGCGAGGAAATATTACTTGCTTTGTCACTTCTGTTGTCTGAAACTTTGGGAGGAGTGGGGGCGTGGCCATAATGCTCATTACCAGTTGGCGTTTTTTAAACTCCTTAGTCTTTTTGTGTTATTTCTCCAAAAACAAATTGATTAAATTGAAAATGCAAGTTAGTATCATTTTCCTCATTCAAAAAAATAAAAATAAATTGAGCTTGTTGTTGAAAATGGACCATCTCGACTCTGTGATCCCTTTAAGACTTTTTATTAGTTGCACTTAAATTTGAAAGAAAATGTATGTTGTACTCCTTACTTTTTTCTGCCTTTCTGGATAACAACACGACTTCTCTTAAAAATTGTATTTTACTTTGTTACTCTTCATCACTGCTTGTACATTTTGGACACTTTGACAGTAAAAATTAATATTCACGTTGACCTTCCATTCATTTCGAAGTTAAATAAGTGACCACAAGTGCAACACCAGGATGCAATGGGAAACAATATCGATGCTTGTGAACCAGCAGTCTTTTACTTAAGTAGGCTACAGAGTGGATGCATTCTTGCCAGCTCTGCATGTTGGCTTGCGTTCATACACGTCAAAATAATGACGCGATATCCATTTGTCACGGCCAGGGTGATTACCGGGAGAAACTATTTAATTAGGCGCATTAATAATGGAGCTAATTAGCTCCCGTGTGGGCCGCAAACGATGATGGCGAGGAGGGGGGGAACCCGAGCTCGACTTGCACCTCATCAGCTGATTAATTAGCGCGCCGATGGTTGAGCGCCTTGACGGCCTACATGCGATCAGATGAGAGGCTGCATAATGAGAGTACAGTGGGTCGATGGTGCTGGTTAATTAGTGCGACCTGATCCGGGGGCCATGTTGTTTACGCCGCGGCGTCTAATGAGCTCGACCGAGAGACTGCATGGCATTCGTCTGACGTGAAAATCATTGTCATGTTCCAATAATCTATCTGCAGGGGCTAATAATGCGCTCAATGGTAATGATAAGTAATGACCTCAACATGCTTTGTCCTATTTGGAATCTTGACTCATGAATATCATAAAACGATCCAAAGCACACGTGCGAGTCCCTTGGCTGTCAGGCAATCCAAGTTGCTTTATTAAATAAGGTCATGTAGATTTGATATGAAGTGCGTTTGCGTCCCAACACATCCAGCTGAGGGCACTGCGTTGAAAAAAAAGCCTGCAACATACTGTTTTGTATTCTTACCGGGCAGTGATTCAATTCTCCTTGTATTTGCGGCAAGATGCCAAGAGTGGGCGTGGCAGGCGGATCCATTTTTTTTAATTGGTCATGATGGTCACAGCCCAACAAATTCTACCTAGCAACAATTGACAAAGAAATCAGAGATGAAGAAAACAAACACTTTATTCACTATTAAGCATGTAATATTTTTTGCACTAATCTGAAAATAGCTACAAATATATTTTAAAATATTTTCATTTCGTTATGAAAATATTTGTTTAATTTTTTGGGTTTTCAAAGAAAGTAATGTGGTGACCGCTGTTAACTTTATTCACAAGCTGTAGCTGTAAAAGTGGATCATATTGTTTCAATGTGTTTGTTATTTTTTTTTTATTGATATAATTATCATTAAAAAAAATATTCTTATTATATTTTTCTTGTTTGGTGCGCAAGAAGTCATTTGTACGTTTCACGAAAGAGTTTGCTTGTTTGGTGCACACATTGATATTGCACGCGTCTTTCAACTATTTCATTTAGAAGTTTTTCCCTAAATTTTAAGGCCCTCGCACCTTCCCACATAGATGACACACCCCCTTTCCACTGCGCACACCCTGAAAATAAACATCAAGCCATCAAAGATTATCAAGTTGTGTACAGATTTTGAGGATTCTACCAGACGGCTATTGCAGTCCTAATCTTGCGCACTCTAAGGAGGGCACACGAGCCAACTCTGGTGCACACTGAGGATCATTTACTTGGTTCAAACAACAAATCCAAGGTTAATTTTGTGGCGTGCACCAGAGTTGTTCGTTTGGTGCACACAACACATGTAATTCTTGTCATGCAGTATCTGAAAATTCCAAATCCTTTACAAAAAAATGTATCTTTTTGAAGTCCTTCCCAACCTCCTGGAATCCTTGCACTCCTCTCTGAATCTTGATCCATCTGGCGCACCCTGTCCCCTGCACACACCCTTGAAGAACTTAATAACCATGCCTGTTTATACGCTTACGTAAATCGTGTTGAATCATGCAAAGGTGATCAAGCGGACTTCATATTTTGATCTTTCCACCAGACCACTATTACACTATTAATCTTGCGCACCACCTGGAGGACACTCACGCACCCCCGGGTGTAACACGTGCCGCAGCTCCTATTCCACGGGTCCGTTTTTGCGTGATGTTGAATGTGTTTCTAGCAGCCCAACAGTTGATCGTCTGTGGAGTGCGGCGTTGATGCCGGGACGCCGCGGAGATAATTGCTGTCCTTGGAGTAGAATAAGCTCATTCTAAAGCACCTCAGGCCGTGGCAGTCCTAGTGTGTGACTGCATATTGAATAATTGATTCAGGGAGAGAGGGGTGTGTTGGTGGGGGTTACTATCGGAGCTGAGCATAATGACTTCATATAATTAGACTGAGAGAGCGAGAGAAGGGGAGAGAGAGAGGTAAAGTTCTAGAGGGGGTGGAGGATGGATGCATTGCACAAAGCGGCAGCCTCCGCGCGTGAAGCAGGAATGCTTGAGCGCTGACATCAGCTCAGATAAGACGCAACATTCGGAGGAGGGGAGCAAGAGGGGAGCTGGAGGTCTCTCCCGCAAAAAAATAAACGGCAGTGAAACGCGTGCCACTTCGCCGCAGACTGACGCTACTTTCACGCTCGACAAACTTTTTTTTTGAGGGGGTGGGGGGGATTGATTGCCACTTGGGAGAGCAGAGTGGAGACGGCGCGGTGCTTGGAGGGAAGGATGTTGCTGGACAAGGAGGACAGTGAGTGATTATCTCTTTATGCTCATTTGTGAGGGCGAGTGCGGTCACCAGCATTAGTTGCATGCAAGTTGACTGGAGTCAATAATTTGCAGCCTTAGATGTCTTTGCGTGAGTTATGCCAGTAATACTTACCGGGATGTTAAACTGTGATGTGTAAATGATAAGAATCTGTCTACATTAATGACACCAGAAATAATTGACACAAGGAAGCATTAATCCAAATAAAACTGGAAACAAAATCTATTAAAAACAGAGCACTTTGTTATATTGTTAGACCACTTGGAGTCTTTCAGCAACTGAAACTAATCAAGCCTAGCATTTACCACTAAAATGATGTATACATTATATTTCAAATCAGGATTGCAATTAAGTCTAATCGAAATGGTCATAAATCAAATTTATAAAGTCGTATTGCCTGATGCAAATTTCTTTCCACTAAAGTGGGACCTCTAATCAATTGGTAGCAGTATCATTTGTCACGATGTCACCCAAGATCTTTGCAAATCTTGCGAGGCATCAGAAAATGGACGAAATACAAATGTTTTGATTTGGCTTTTTTGCATGCCAAAACCGAAGGCAAAGTCTGATGATAACAACAGAAGCAATTCCGGAAGGTGGTCCACACTTTCTGTCTTGGCTGGCAGCGCAATTTATTCTTTGCCAAAAACTCAAAGGTAGAAAATTTGTACAATTTGAGATTTTCTCGCAAAATCATGAAGCACAAAACTTTGGTATGTACAACTGGAAAGCGCTACCAACAGAGAGGTACCAGTGATGGATTATTCCAATTAAGTAACGAGCACAGCCATTTCGTCATCATGTGTTCTTGCTGCTCAATACAATATAGTCGACTGCTGCTCAGGTACAAGCTGGACGAGGAACATTCTGTCAATAATGTTTCTAGTTCCATCTCATGTCTAAAATGTTCCGTACAACTTTCTCATTGCACCAAAACATTCCGAAAGTGAGTCCAACTCTTTCCTGCCTCCTGTTGCCTAGGTGTGTCCCTGGTGTCGCTCCAGTCCATAGAGAAGGTTCGAGGCTGTGCCGGCTGCAACGGGAGGATCAGGGACCGCTTCATGCTGCAGGCGCTGGACCGCTACTGGCACGAGGACTGTCTCAAGTGTGCCTGCTGTGACTGCCGCCTCGGCCGGGTGGGCTCCACCCTCTATACCCGAGCCAACCTCATCCTCTGCCGACGGGACTACCTTAGGTATCGTGTCCAAATTTTGTCCTTCTTTAGTTATAGATGAAAACGGATGATTTTTTTTTGACCCACTTCAAAATTAATGAATTAAGGTATGTAAGTATTAGTAGCCTTTACCATGGAAGTCAAAATTGAGCTCAGGTGCATCTCGTTTTCACTGATCATCCTTCAGGTGTTTCTTCATCTTAAATGGAATCCTCCTGTGATGAATTTTGAAAGGCACACACCTGTCTATATATCATCCCACCGTCAGAACACAAACAGCCTTACGGCAACGGAATGTTTTGGGTCAGGACCAAGACTTGAAGGAATCGACAGCAGGTCAATATCAAGGCTTTGAAGAGTTGACCAGGACTTTAAGGTGTCAAGACCAAATTGAGAGCAAAACTTAGAAAAGCCAAGACAAAGTCTTTGAAACGTTGAGACCACATCAAGATTAATGCTGCATTTGAAGAAGATGGGAAATTGGATTTATCCCAATTCGATTGTCCCAGTTCCAACCTCAAAGCGTTCGAGGCGAACACAAACAACAAATGTCATGTTCAGTGTTTCCTTGAGGTCATCATTGTCGACTGAAATCAAATTGAAGCCGATCGGTGAAGTCTGAGTCCTTTTTAAATCACAAACGCCGACCTTCCACTTCAAAGTAGCATTCTCGTGCACTTTTTCTGGTCGGAGGTTGGAAAAGTCCAACTTTCCACCTTACTTGAATCCATCATTCGACTCTGAGGAGTTGACACGAAAGCCCCGATCCCAGTGAGCAGTGAACCCTAATCTTAACCAAGTGCACACCCACGGACAATTTAGGAAAATACACCAACCACTAGCACACCGTTCTGGCCCATGCGACAAACAACAGAATCAATTTTTCCCATGTTTCAGAACCTCCAAAATAGTTCTTCCCTGCCGGTTCTGAGAAGCATAAAGCCATCGCTAATCATCATAGCAAGTTTAGCGCTATCTATTATGGAATGGTGGTTGTTTCCCGGACGACTCCGCTGAGACTTCTTTGGGGAAATAACGAGCTAAGCGGTCAGCTGCACACCTCCTGATTCGCCGAGCTCATGTGCTGTCGGGCCTGGCGCGCACTCCATCTGGATTTGCTGGCCGCTAAGTCGCTCATTAGCCCCACGCCGCACTTAGCCCAGCAAAAAGCCCCCTTTGACGGTTAAATTGGCTCCGTTGCCTCCTGCTTTCCTCGTCATGGGCCCGGCCCGGAGCCCTTTGAAGAGCGGGATTAGAACCATGTGATTTCTTTTAATTGGGCCATTAGCGAAGAATTAGCATTGAGCTGCGTAGGCTCGTTAAAAAGGGGGCAGAGGGAACAGAGCCCACCAGGTGCCTGCTGCTCGTTAGATGAGAACATGGCGGTCATCACCGCTTTTTTTGTTCCAGAGAACGGACGCTTGCTCGCTCACTCGCTCGCTCGTTGACCTTCTGCTGCTTGCCGGGACTCCACGAGATTGAAGCTTATCTTCACGTGTGGGGTTCATGTGTGTTTATCTTCAAGTGTAAAAGCAGCAGTGGTGACGCCACCAATGAGTCACCACAATAGAATTTGAAAGTGTAGGATATAATAATGATGACCTACTTCTGTCTATGGTTTAGAGTTTAATAGGTCCACGGTAAAAAGGGAGTTTTTTTTTTTTTTTTTAATGAGGAAGAATATATTTTTTGGGAGTTGAAGTTAGAATTGTTAAGGGCAAAGTGGGTGAGGGTTTTAGTTAAAGTTTATAGTGAACGGTTTGGGATTTATAAGGTGAGCGTTAGACTAGCTTTGTGGTTCAGGCTATGAGCCCGGGTTGGATTTGTGGTTATAGTTATAGATTATGGGGTTAGAATTACGGTTAAGGGTTGTGGCATTTAAGCGTTCGAGGTTTGAGTTATGGTAATGATTATGGGTCGGGGTTAAGGTTACAGTAAGGGTTAGGGGTTTGGTCTCTTGCTGGGTTATAGTTTTGGGTTAACGGTTACAATAAAGGATTACAGTCAAGGGTTAGAATTGGGATAATGGTTAAATCAGGATTACAGTCAAGGTTTAGGTAGAGGTTGGGATTACGATTATTGGTTCGAGCAGAGAATCTGAAAGTGTGGTATGAGTGTTGCAAGTGGTACGTGTGATCTTTTAGTGGTACGGGATAGAATCACTGAATTAAATATAAACCTAGCTTCTCTTGAAAGGTCCGTCTCGAAAATGGCCTCGCAAGTGCATTTGCAATTAAATCCACACTTTTCCCTCCTTCGGCCATTGTGGTTTTAAAAAAGCAAGAATATATTTTAGATTTTCAAACGGTCGCCAGTTACGACTTCCGGGTGTGTTGATTCCGCATATAGCTGCCCCCTGACGAGTGAATATCCAATCACAAAACACGTTTATCACCATCAGCATAAGGCCAGCGAGAAGGCCTTACTGTGTGTGATCAACTTGTGATCTGATTGGCTATCGCAACTGTCTATCAATTGTAAAAGCCCCTTTGAGACACAGAACAGTCACCTGCACGATTGTATCTGAAGGCCTTGAACGAATTGTGCGTGCTACTAGTATCGTGAAATTTGCCTGGTAACACGAGCTAGCCGAATTCTGATTGGATAAAAACGCTCACCTAAAAATACAACACTAGGGTATAATATTACGTCAATGTGAAGAATATGATCATGATTTCTTATTATGTTAGGCCCGCAGAGAAGGCCTTGAAGGCCTTGACCGCCCACCACTAGTACATTTGCATTGAAAATGTTTTTAAACATTTGGTTAAATTCAATATTTTTTCTTTTCCGATATTTAAGCGCAGTGTTTATAATAAAACCTCAACCTCGTTTTGATGACACTTTTTTTTTTTTTTTTAATGTTGGTCACTACGTTGGTACTTGTAATTATTTTGAAGAGGTTGAACTTAATTTATAAAGTTTGACAACCACTGGATTAGGTTTACAGTTGAGAGTCACATTAGGGGCCTCAAATCCGGTCCTCCTACGTTGCTGCATGTTTTGGAAGTCTTCCTCCTCCAACTCTCCTGATTCAAATGATCAGGATGCTTATTAGGCTCCTGCAGAGTTCGCTGATCATTTGAATCAGTTGTGCTGGAGGAGGGAAACGTCTGATACAAACAGGAAAGCAGCCGAGAACCGGAGTTTTCGACCCCTGGGTTAAAGTCAACAATTTTGAAAATTCAATAGATGATGTGCTTCATTTTCAGGTAACCTGATTATGAAAAAGAAACTCTGTTCATGGATAAACTCCCCGCCTCAGTCATATGAATTTTAATTTACCGGTTTATTAAATGTGGAGGTCTGTATAGGTTTGTGGTTCACAAATAATATTATGTTGCCATGGCAGAGGTCTGCGCTGTACCGAGTGTGTGACTGACTTGAAGGTGTTTTTCCGGTTCAGGCTCTTCGGCGTGACGGGGAAATGTGCCGCCTGCACGAAGCTGATTCCCGCTTTCGAGATGGTGATGAGGGCGCGGGACAACGTTTACCACTTGGACTGCTTCGCCTGCCAGCTCTGCCATCAGAGGTGAGATTAGCATAGCCATTAGCGTAGCAAATCACACTTATGGGAATTGTAATTGGGATCTGGTTAAAAACCTTATATCATGTCAGGATTTAAGCTGCAGTCACGTTTATTCAAGAGATTAGGATTGCTTGTATGGCATAGATATGTGGAAGGCTCCTCAGGGAGCCTCCCATTGAGTTGCAATGTTGCTGTTAAAAAAAAATATATATAAAACCCAATTTGTGGTTTTAATAAAATTTCACCCGTCTTTTCATACATAAAATCAAATGACAATAATATTATTAGTACAGTATTCAAAACAAGCTTGCATTTTGTGTTTTCCCGTTCGGAATCACATCACATTATTTCTCCTGTTCCCAAACCAGCTTATTAACCACCGGGGGAAATTCGTCCTTTGAAATGACGTTATTTAAACATGTACATCAGTTGCACGTGATTAAAATGTATATAACTAATATATAATCAACTGACCACTTCATGTATAACCGATGAGTATTTTTTTTTCCAGAGAATTAAAGTTGCTATCACTAATAGATGCTAAAAGGGTTGGAAAAGTCACTAAAAGTTTTCAATGCTGACTGTAATTTTGTAAACAATGTTTGCATCATGCTGATAGAGTAAGAAATGCACATGAACTTGAATGAAAACTAAAAAGCCACCTAATGCAGGTTTTGCGTGGGCGACCGCTTCTTCCTGAAGAACAACATGATCCTTTGCCAGCTGGACTATGAAGGCGGCCATCTTAATGGAGGGCCAGAGAGGCCGTCGCAGTGACAGGTAACCAAAACAGGCCACATTACGCTTTTTCTTAGATTCTTTTTAATGGACAAGATGGGCCTGGCCATTCATAGATAAGGTAGAAAAAAAATACATGAAATTCAAATCTAAAATCTGTCGAAGTCTGTTTGTGAGCACTTCTCCTTGTAGATTGTGGAATATTATCAAGATGCTGATAAGACAGCATGATTATTGTACACGTTTGACTTCGGCTGCCAACAATAAGGCCACTCTAAAACGGCGTCTCCATTGTCTTAGTCTGATTGACAGTAATGGTGATAATTGTACAAAGCATTTTCTATTGCAGCTTGCTCTGAAGTGGTCACTTCCTTACTTATTTGCGTGAAGAAGAGGACCGGTAAGAAGCATTTTGGACCTTCTCCTGCTGGTTGTCGAACTTTTTGACGGAGAAACATTTGGAAAGCGACAACAATAACACACAGAGGCAAACTAAAAACAGACTAAAGGAGCGAGTACTTAAAGGACAGATCTCCAAAGGACAGATCTCCAAGCGCCAACAATCCAGTGTGGACCGGTTAGCAAGTCCTCCTCCTATGCTTCATGTGATTTCTTTTTAAATAAAACTTTATTTAATGGTGGACTCGCACCCAAGGAGCAACAAACAAACGGAGGACAATCACATTGTTCCTCATTGCCACCAAAGACGCTTTCATGTGTGTGGTTTTGGTTTGGTTTTCTTCTCCACTGACAGAACACCATCAACATTGTTTAGATATGAAGTATGATGCATTTATTATTTAATTCTAATTTATGCACCATAAAGCAAACTGTAACATTTCCATGTAAAAAAAAAGAACAAAATGCTGTTTTAGTATTAAAAGATGAGATCATTGAACAGTCTTTTATTCATCAAAACAAATAGGAGATAGATTAAGAGTACAATAACTGCAATGACTCAAAGGTGAGTAAAGTCCTCCTAATTATTAGGCTAAGCATACAATTTTAACAGTTAAAAAAACATGTATGTACTTATTGATAACTATTATATAATAAATTAAAGATTTGTATAGTGGCTTGGATATCTAAACAATGAATGGGAATCATTGAACTATAGCTTTAGTCACCCCAAATAATTTTATACAATATAATACATATTTATTTAAACATCGCTTTCATGATATGTTAAAAAAACATGCAGCAAGCAAAGGAATGATAAATAAATGAATGATAACCCAAAATAATTTCTGTACCATAACATTATCTACACCTAGGTTATAGCAGAATAATATTTTACTTTTCAAATAAAATACAATTTCTGAGGGAATAATCAAACGAGAACCATAATTTTATTATGATTATTTAAATATTAATGCACTAAGTTAATAACTGCATATTTTCATTCACAAATAAAATAAAATAAAACAGGAGAATAAATAATCCTTGAAATGTAATTGGACTAAGTTAACTCTAAAACGACAGGAATAATAATACAAAAATGCAAAATGTATTTTTAAAAATATTCTTACTGAATTAAGACAATATATGTTCATGTATTTGAATAATAAAGTCAAATCAAAATAATACTGGAACCATAAAGATGACAAAATTAACTTGAATTGGCTACAATGCATTTGATTTTTTTTTCATTTAATTTTTTTTCCCAATTTAGCATTTTTGTCCTTTCTTTTAATTTATAGTGATGATTATTACTGTTAATACAACAGTTCTTGACCAGTGAGCTGAGCTGAAATTTGGTTTCTGAGGCAGCACTTAGGCGCCATCTAGTGCATCGCAACCAGCGGTGCACTTCCGGTTCCTGAAGGAAATCCAATCGCTCGGCCGACAAGCGACCACAACAAGGAAGGAAGGAGAACCCGCGTTTCCTATCCTTTCCTTTCCTTTCCCATTTAGTGACTAATTGGTAGTTGTCGGATTCAACGGGTGTTGTCATGGTGATGTCCACCTTCCAAAAAGTGACGTTGGCCACGTGCCTGGTGCTGTGCGTGGCCCTGCTGCTCCCCAGAATGTTATTGTCTCGCGGTAGGAAGGATGCTAGCGGGACCGAAGGTGCGTTGCTTACCAAACAACTCATGGGGCTTCTTTTCTGTGCTCAAATGGCGACGTGTTACGCCTCGAGGGGTTTTAAAATGCTCATAAAGTTATTATTTTTTTTATTTTTGAGAAGGTTAAAAACAGGGATGGTTCTACGTCCTTGTAGTTACACTCTCCTCCCTGAGGAGGAGAGGGGCGCCAAAAATCACTGGGGAACTCCCAAGTGCTTTTTAATAATAACGATAAAAGCAACGTTTAAACGACGTGTATAATGTACTAAATGAGTGTCTTCATTTTTTTTAATAATTGGGGTGTACTTAAATTATTCACAAAAAAGGTGTTATCTGTATATTTTATTCATATAATTTGGTATATATATTTTGGTCTGTATTGTTTTTTGTTTCCATTTAAAAAGAAAATCATAAATGTTGAAGGAAGTCATTATTTTCTATTGATAATAATTAATTACATTCATTAAAATAACATTTAAGGATGTCTGAGACAATTTAATCCAGCAATTTAAAGATCAAAATGATACTTATATTTTCTATTGTACAATTTTTTTATTTAGGCTGTAAAATGTAGGGATTCATTTTATCTTTTATCCATGCAGCCATTATCTGAGTCGCTTTTCCTCACAAGGATGGGGGGGTGCTGGAGCCTATCTTGGCTGTCTTCGGGCAGTAGGAGGGGTACACCCTGGACTGGTTGCCAGCCAATCGCAGGGCACACACAGAGGAACAACCATCCTCGCTCACAATCACACCTAGGGGCAATTTGGAGTGTCCAATCAACCTGCCATGCATGTTTTTGGAATGTGGAAGGAAACTGCACTTTTTTAAGTCATTTTGATAGTGCTGTATAGAAGTTGTCTTATGTGTGTAGGAGGTCACTTCCCACCCATGGTGCACCGTCACATGGCCCCAGAGGGTCGAGGCCAGAGGGTTGCAGCGGCGGGTTCGAGCTCCTCCTCAAGAGCCCACAAGGCGGAGAGCGTCGGAACTCGGGCCAAAGGTGCGGGAGCAGGAGGTGGCCTGGGAACTGCGGCCAAATCCAACCTGGCAGGACAAATCATTCCTGTCTATGGATTTGGGATTTTACTCTACATCCTCTACATCCTCTTCAAGGTCTGTGTCGCACACACTGTAAAATGCAGCACTTACTACAACAACAAAAAAACGTTTATTTGGTAAGACATACATTATTCGAGGTGCTGACACATCTTTGTGTGTGTGGTCAGATCACATCCAAGGGGAGCAGTCAGCCTCCATTGGGCAAATTCGCCTCAGTGCGCTCAGAAAACACCAAACGAAAGATCAGTGAGTCATGATTCTCACTAACTAGCATCTATGTTAATGATATTATTAAACATCTAAAATCTGTCTTTACCCCTTTAGCCGACTTTGAGCTGGTTCAGCTGCAGGAGAAGTTGAGGGAGACGGAGATGGTGATGGAAAATATAGTTTCCAATGCGCACCACAGCCCCGACAGGTGCTTGTGAATGGAAAGCCGTTAATAACATGCTAATGATTGACAGACATCTGAATGTGTGTGCATGTGTGTGCGTGTGCTGTAGGGGCAGTAATGGAGTGAACGTGGATCAGGAGAGCCTACTGCAGCAGCTGACAGAAATCACTCGCGTAATGCAGGAAGGTCAGCTGGTGGACGGCATGGCACCACCCAAAAACAATCACCAGGGATCCTGGAAAGAAGGTACGCAAAGGCTCGTAAGAATTAATTTGATGACAATAGGATTGTAGAAACAAGACATCCGCAAAGGACTACAAAATATGTCAACAAAAAAAAAATATTTTGAGTTATATGTTATCCACTCTAATGACGACACTGGAGGGATGCAAAGTTCCTTACTTTGCCCATATAAGGACATGGTATTGCTCCTAGTGATCAACAAAAATGATAAAAACAAAATAAAACTATTAGGAACAGCTGTGGTATGACGCCATACAGTGAGTGTATGTGAAGTAACTAAGAGTGTTGTTTTGTATCTCAGCTGAAGAAGAGGATCCCCGTGACTTGTGGGAGCGCCCTCGCTGCTGCTGTCAGCATTCTCCTTGCGTATCACAGAATCAAGTTGTGGAAGATGACGGGAGCAACCTGGTGGAGAACAGTCCTACGGGCTTTCCAGGCAAACACCTAGCTAATAACCAACCAGATGCAGGTTTGCGAAATAAGGAGGACCCCGACTCAGAGCAGCAGAAGGTCCAAATGAGCGAGAAAGAGCAGAGGGAACGTGAGTGCGATGAGGAACAGATCCAGCTGGGTGTGCCCGAGGAGGAGCTGGCGGGCGTGCTAAAGGAACTGGAGCTCACCTTGAAGATGACATCGGCCATGGAGCGAGAGACGATCGAGCGCCTGGAGACGCAAGCGTTGACCGGAGGGCGTCCCGTCAGACGGCGGAACAAAAGAAGAAGCAAGGAGTCTCAATGAGTTTTTGCTTGTGCGCAAACTTTACCGGCATGTGCCCAAAATTCTGCAAGGATTTCACAACCTCGGACTTTGCTTGGTAGCACATGAGGTCAGGTAAAGCCAGATAAAATCAACCACACGCATCCAGATTTTTCTCTGAGGGCAGCATACAGAATAATCCAAGGATGCTAGGGCTTCTTTGAAGTTCTTTAACTTTAAAGGGGAACTCTAGGCAAAACAACCTGTGGCCCAGCTAGTCTAAACACAGTATTTTGATTAGTAATGCATTTGGTTGAAATGTTATCAAAACGTCACGCACTGTTGTCGACTGAAATTGGCGTCGCAGTGCATCACAGGCTCAGATTGCAAACATCACAAGACCAAACCCAAATGTGAGCCGTGTCATTCGCAATATGAGCCCAAGGGCACTGTGACGAAAATCTCCGATGGACGGAAATAGATGGATAAAGTCTTTGAGTGCTGTTGACGTGAAATGCAGTCAATGGGAATCCTAATGAGCAGTGCCAGTGATGAAAACTGATGTCAAATATGTTTTTACATGGGGATGGGTGGCAAAAAGTCTTTGCCAGATCTGGTGTGATCTCTATAATTGTGAGGAAAAGGCCAGTAGATGGCAGCATTGGGTCTCTTTTGGATGCAATCATTGTGTATCGATGTATTTGCAAATTCGACTGTTACTAGCAGCTTGTGATTGATCGTTTGTTTGTCAAGTTAAATCCACTATATAGTGTCACAAAAGGTGGGTAAAATGATTATTTAAATTTTCAGGGCTTTTGATGTCCTTTAGTGATGCTGGAATTGCCACATCAGTGAATGATATACACTTGCATTTTATAAGGAAACAAGCTCCACATCAAACTGAGCAAATGAGCAAGCTTCTCTGCAAATTTTAAATCAGAGATGGCTTTGTATGTCACAAATCGAATTTTTGACACTGATTTAAAAAATGTCTTACCTTATTATCTGGCAGATTGTTTTCCCCAAGTGAAGTGCATACACATCACCTACATGTTTTCAACCTTTTTTAAAACTCATGTAAGCATGGTCACCCATTTAATAAATACCTCAAACTACACCTTAATTTTGAATTTAACTTCATTATTACTGGCGAGTAAACTATCACCAAGTTGTGATTGCAAAACGGTTCTGAACTATATGACAAACGCGCATGGAACAAGAGACTTCAAAAAAGGGGTGTTTATTTGTTGAATACAGGGTACATTCTACCCATACAAAAGCACTCACTGACTGATGCTGGCAGAATATGTAGGGGTTGATGTTTTTAGGCAAGTGGCACATCTCTAACTTTTTTTTGTCAAAAACGGGAAGTGCGTCAACTTTGGATTCCGCCTCAGTGCTCCATTGGCTCATCAGGCGCGGGTGCGGCGGGGGCAGCAGCAGCAGCTTCGTCATCTGCAGGTGCGACCACCTGACACACCCAAAACATTCGTCAGCAAACCATTGTGCAACAATTAGAGCTATGCTAACAAAATGCTAAAAGCTAACATAAAACATGTTAAAAAAATTTGAGGACCTATGATGTTAATTCAGGACTACCCTGAACAAATTCAGTACTACCCCGAATCAACGTTATATCCAGTGGACATGTGCTGTCGTGTTAAAGCTGGATATAAGATGCCAACATGCTAAAGGTTGCTGTGCTAACATGTAGCAATATGGCAACCTAAGAATTGAAAGCACCAAGAAAAATCTACAAAATTAAAAAAAAAAAAGAAAGGATACACCCCACTTTAACCAGACATATTGGCAATTAGCACTGGCAAAAAATGGTCAAAATTAAATGCGTCCACCTATCTGCACTAGAGTAAATTAAGAATAGTCTTGTGTGCATTTGCATAATGTTGATGAAATCATCACCTTCCTCTGCGGCCTCTCCTCCAAACCCTCAAGGAAAGGGGCCACGTCGTCATCATCGTAGATAGTGAACTCCATGTCCTTACCCACAATCCCAATGGAAACATTCTGAAACATTTTCATTAAAAGAAAAAAAAGTTGACATTGCATTTAATGAAAACGTGGGGGGCAGTGTGTGACTTACCTTGGTGGTGAGGTCCTGTTCAGTGGGGAGGGTCTCTCTGAGGGCTCTCAGGCCATGCTGGACCAAGTCATTCAGATTGCCTGAACATTAAATACTTGTTTAAGAACGGATGGAATGCTCAAATTATAACACATAGCTTAATAAACTTTGTTCTCTTTGCCCAGCGTGTATTGCGGCTATGACGTGTTAAAGTTGAAATTGTTAGGTTTTAAATGACTGTTACGTTAATGCCAAGTGCCTTTATGGCACTTCATATCCTATGTCAGCATTAATCTTCTTCCGCTGACATGGTTTGGTTGAACATATTGGTGTTTAAATATAAAACATGGAATTCTCTTTTGTTTTAAATGTGCCTAAAATGGGTGGGAGGATTGTAACTATTAGAAAAAAAATAGCACATATTTACTCTATTTCGCACATTTTTACCAATTGGGGGTAGGTCTGGAAAGTATCCCCCTCAATAAATGGGGGTTCACTGTACTAAGAGCCATTGTAATAAGAGTCTCTGGCCTTCCAAAAAGCTACATGAGCTACTAGGCTTGTGGTGTCATAAGTGTTGTCTGAGAGGAAGCTCACAGTCTGCAAACTTGTCCATGCATCTCTCCAGATAGGTGCGGGCCGACTGCGAGCGGGCGCCTATGGACATGGCCTTGCAGTCAAAGTAGTTGGCCGATGGGCACGTCTGGAAGATGTGGGGGCCCATGTCCTGACAAATGCAATTGCACAATAAACCTATTTGTGTTCAACGGCTTTTTGACAAAACAAGAGAACTTACGTCATAGCCGGCGATTAGCAGTCCAACGCCATATGGTCTTCTTCCGTATCGCTGTGTTGGGATTTGAGTTTCTGAGCTTCTGTCAAGGATGATGGCTGCTGCTCTTATGTAAAACCATTCAAGAATTACAGAGAAGCCCCACCTATTCACGCTTAGCTAAGTCTGTGCAAGAATTGGAGGTGATTAAAATGGGGATTGTGTTGCTTATCACCAAGACATTTAAAAATACCAAATCCCGATAACAATCATTAGCTGGCTAATTTACTATTCAAATCTGCTTACCTTATTATGGGCTTATAATGGAAGCACAGTTTAAACTGCAAGCTATCAGTTATATGGAGGGACGTGGGAATCGAGCAGCCGTGAAAGAATTCAAGATGATCGAATTCATGGTATGCAAGTGGAAGAAGCAGGAAGACAAGTTTTACCAAGTCAAGAAGACGAAGCAGATTTTCCGTGGAAACAAGGCGAGTTGGAAGACCAACTCCAGTAACGGATTAATGATCAAAGAACAGCCAGGAGAAGCATCTTTACAAAGTCACTATTCGACAGAGGTTATTAACGCTTGCAAAAGAAATGAAAATGGAACATTTTCAAGTAGGTCCGTCTTGGTGCTTTCGTTTTATGAAACGGTGTCGACTCGCTATGCAAGGACGACCATGGCGCAGCAACTTCCGGCGGATTACATAGAAAAGGTGGCCATCTTCCTCTTGTACTGAAGTAAAAAAGATTACCGACAAACACATCCAGCCCATCTACATCACCAACATGCATGAGGGGCCGCTCACTTTTGACAGTGGGCCAAATGGTGAAGAAGGGGGACCAGCACTGGAGCCATACGCACAACGGGGCGGAAAAAGTCAGCTTTTACTGTTGTGCTTGGTTGCCATGGTAATGGACAGAAACTGCCACCTTTTTTGATTTATAAGAAAAAGACGCCTTTATGTTATTGAGGGGCCGCGTGGCAGTGAGACTGACTGTGACAATGACGAGAGTGAATCTGGCGTGTTTGATGGTGAGTTATCAGAGAGGCCACTATTCACAAAAAAACAATTCTGTACCGAGCGAAGAGTGTTGCTTAGTTGTGTGTGATCTGGCTGTGAGGATACTGCTGCCGACGAGATGTACAAGTCGTGACGTGGGCAAGGGACGGTCAAAGACAAATCTGGAGTCCAAACACTCCTGACGCATGAAGTTACTGCAAGAAAGAAAATAAAACAATTTAGTGTGTGCATGTCTTTTTGTTGTTACGGTGCTCCTTTAACACGTGCAACCCACCATAGCAGCCTGGCGTCTGCAGTGAGTCCAGCGATGGAGATGCCGATGTGGTTGTCAACATGGAGAATCTTCTTTTGATGGGCTGCCAGTTCTGACTGAGCTCTCTACACACGATACATACAGACGAACAAGCCATCACTTCTTCGATTGACTGTACCTGTTTGCTTTATAAAGATAGTCACTGATGACTTGCGACCTCATGTCAACTTATCGCACTGATTGGCACAGGGAAAAAATGTCAAGAGTTATCGTACCTTCAGTGCGACTAGGACTGCCTGGGTTTTGGATTTGAGTCCTACGGTTGCAGATCCTTGCTTCACAGCCTCCATGGCATACTCAATTTGATGAATGCGACCCTGAACACATCAACGACATCAAGATGAATACATTTAGCACAGCATTGCCAATTTTTTTTTCATACAAATACATTTTTAAAGACGGCTCACCTGTGGGCTCCATACGGTCACGTCATTGTCATACTGATTGCGAAACTGCACATAAACAAAACAAGATGTTAACATAGAAATTGCACATAAGACATGAAAATGAAGCAATAGAGGCTTACATAATTGTCTTGCATCGCCATATCCCCCAACTAAACCGAACTGTTGCTTACACAGACTAACATGAGACTTTTCTAGAAGGAAGGTTTTAAATTACAAGTTAAATAATTCATAATAGTAACACAAGATGCCCCAAAAAGCATCAAACACTGAATAGTTTCCAAAATATGTTAGCAAGGACTAAGTAGAATTCAAAATAAAAATAAACCCTGAGGAGGAAGAAGAATGTAACGAAGGCAATAACAGAAGTGTAAGTGTAGGAATGATGCTTGAATAAAAAAAACTGACCTGATAGAGGGAAATATTGAAGTAAAAATGCATTTAATAAAAAGTAGGTATGAGGGAAGAAAAAGATGGTAGGTGGGAAGAAAAAGAAGGAAGTCAGGGAGGAAAGAAAAAAAAAGTTAATTGGAGGAGGAAAAAAAGTTCAAATAAAAAAAAGAGGATGCAAGGATGCATGAATAAAAAAAAAAGCAGTAACAGAATGAAGTAGGGAATGAAGGAAGGCATAATAGTGGGTTTCAAAGGAAGGAAGGAATGATGCAAAAATAAAAACTGGCGTGAGGGAAGCAGGAAAGAGGTCCAAAAGGAAGGCAGAACAAAAACAAAGAGAGGTAAATAAGCTGAAAAAAGGGCTTCTGAGGGGAATAACGGGCAAAGAAATTATGGAATAGGGAGAAACGAAGGAAGGAATGTTACAAATGTATTTTTTTTCCCTTATTTTTTTTTGTCATGATCATTTTTCTATTCGTTTGTTATAAATATGTCACAGGTTTGTTTATTACTTTTTTTTTCAGAAAAAAATAGATGCTTGTGCTGGTCTGCTCAAAAATAATAAAGCAATCAATGAAAGACAAGTGGGTTTCAGCAAAGACTTGAGTCTCTATGCAAGAATGAAAATAAATAGAATAGAAAAGCCTTAACTGTCTTTTATGGGTGCAGATATAAAGACTTTGGTGGAACTTTTGAGCTAAAGTTGAATGCAAAGGGGGGAAAAAAATCTCTAAATGACAGTGTTCTTATTGTCCCCCATTTTCCAGTGCGGGGCCCTTGGAGAAACAACGTTTTCCCAGCCCTGCTAGAAATACTAAACCAGAGTTCGCGTTACTCTTAATTTTCCAAAGTTTAGCAGTCCAGTTTAGGTAATTTTAATGAATCAAAATCGAAAGTACATTTCAATGCTAACCTCGCGCTCGCCTGCTAAAACAAATCAACCACCACCGTCATGCTTCCTTTTCAAACCCCAACACAACATGCTGAGTATGCATTCAAACATGTTTTTATGCGGTCTTCATCTGACACTGAAAATTACAAGAAGCGGGTTTGTAGGCTTTCGCGAAACTAGCGTTAGCTCCTACCGGCCAAGCTGTTTTGCTTACTCACACTACGCTACAAAGTTGGCTAGCTGGCTAGCTAACGTTAGCCACAGGCGAGATAGCTGTTCCTCAGCTCGGATATAGATGTTATCTACAAATAAAAGCGCCCCAATGACTTATTAAATGTGTAAACTGTGTGTTAAATGTTTTGCCAGGTGATGCTTCACTCCCACTGACCATATTTGCGTCGGTTTCGCGTCGCTCGTCTACTCCTTCGCCGGGTGCTTCTGCGCTCGATTGGATTTCCTGGCCAACTTGACGTCACAAGAAAAAACAGTCGAGCTCCGATGAAGAATCACGACTAAGCCTTTTTGCCTGGTCAAACGTTTTTTAATAAAAAGCGATATATATATATATATATATATATATATATATTTGCTATTCGGGATAAAACTGGATATAATCGGATTGCACGTTCCATTAAAGCACAACTCATGCGTCAAATGAGCACTAGGTGGCAGCCCTGAACCAGAAGAAGACGGCGCATGGGAAATTATTAAACGTTTGTAAATGTATTGCACATAACTAAAACATCTGAAAGTACGTTTTCTAATTAATAGAAGTACAACTAACTTCCACTTTGGATCGTGTATGTCTTAAGTATAACTGAGGCAAAATAAATCCAAAATGTACATTCACCAAGTAATAGAACAATGCGAGACAAAGACGGTTTTTTATGTATTCTAATAATTCACATGTGTTGGTTCAGTGTCACAGCACTCTTAATTCAATACTTTGGATTAGACCCCAAAGATGATCTTTAAACCACAGCGGAAGAAACATGTTCTGCGATCCACAAGTTGTTAAAAAAAATACAATTTTATTCATATAGCGCATTTCATTGGAGCTGTAACAAAGCGCTTTCAATATGCCGTCATATAAATTAGGAGGCAATCAGAACACAAATTAAAACACATAAACCCATTTACAATAGATACCAGAATAATAGCAGAACAGCAAATATCATCATTACCTTTAATGTAAGTTAATTTAAATGGAAATACAATTTTTAAGTTATTTTTTTTATCAATAGAAAATACAACTTAAGATAAAAATTACAAAACTAAACTGTATAATTTTCGTTATTCATTGATTTCATGCATTGTTTTATGTATGGCTACTCATGGAAACGTAATAAAACTTGATTCTTATAATAATTATTTTTACTTTAAAACTAAAGTGACTAAAGTGAATTAACAGTTTTAACTTTCATTTTAGCTGTAATTTGAGTGAAATAAAAAATAAAAATACAGCAAATATCAAAACTGCACTATTATTCACTGATTTTATTTATATTTATTAATGGATTCTCCCAGGTGCTAAAATAGCAAAGAAAGCATGTTAATAGTTTTAATTTTACTTTAATTAAAAAAAATAATACATTTAAATTAAAGTACATAATGATAAAAATAGTAGTAATTTTATATCCATGGCAATATTTTACCACACGTCTCTACAGTCAGAACAGTTTTATTTCTCACTGATGTCCTTAGTAACTAATGATTCACTAATTCAGGTTGTGTGAGTGCTACCTGTTGTTTAACATTTCCTTCATCTAAAACATGTGACTTGTGTCAAACAAACACAGCAGAATTGAGTAGAATAGAGGCAAAAAGTGGTAAAAAAAAAAAAAAGTTGAGTCACATTCATGAGTCTGAATCAGGATTCGTTTGGGAGGGTGCTACTTCAGGTTTTTGGGAGAGGATAAGTTTTGCGTGGGCGTGTTTGTGGGGGGGGGTGATGATGAGCCCTCCCCTGCGCCAAGGCGATGGCGTAGGTGTGGGGCCATTACATCAGCACGCCAACCTATCCTTCCTTTCCTCCTTTGTGATTGAGATTGTAGGCGCTGTGCTGAGATCAGCATGTTTCATCTGGGTGGCCTCATTTAAATCTGCCAAACGACGCCCCCCTCGATACCCTCCCTTTCTTTTAATTTTTCAAATGGAGAGCAGCCTGAGTCACGGTGCGCTCTGCCCCGCCATGCCGTGCGTCTCAGCTGGCACACGCTGCCCGGAAGAGAGCGAGTGGGCAGGGTGGGGGCCACACCCCACTCACGCTCTCCCTGTTGTAGGATCATTCATGAAGTCATCTGTTCCAGACTTCAACAACTTTTGTCTTGATTCATTTTTCTTTTAAACAAAGGATAAAGTGGCATCTGATTTTTTTGGCGCAGCAGATTAAAAACAAGCATTGAGTCTATTAAAACTATTTAAACTCAGACTAAAAGTGAAGCATTACTATTAACGAATGTAAACCTAAATTAATGTTATTAACTGTATAGTAATCTTTTGAAAGAAGAAAGACACACGTTGACCCCTGTAAAGTCCAACAAAGTAAACGTAAAATCAAGTAAAACTATACTTTGACGAAGCCTTGTCAAGTGTTTTTTTGCTCACCTTTATTGAGTGAAGTTTGTACAATCTAAGAGAGAGTGCTTGAGACCACTTTTGTCCTGTCTAGCGGAAATCAAAATCTAGATGTCACTAAATTTCTTAAATTTCAACGAAAAGAAGACAGAAGCTATGGTGTTCAGTCCCAGTGGCCCTTCTACTTCCAACCCTGTTGACCTCGGCCCCTGGCATCTTATCTAAACCCAACAGTCTCGAACTTGGGTTTTAAATTGGACAGTGATTTGAAATCGACAAATCAGTTCTGTTGTTCAATCCAGCTTCTTTCATCTCTAAAGTGAAGCCATTTCTTTCCCAACAGCACTTAGAAACAGTAATCCATGCCTTCGTTACATCGAGGCTTGATTACGTAATGCACTTTACTTTGGAGTCAGCCAGTACTCCCTCAATTGCCTCCAATTGGTTCAAAATGCTGCTTCTCGCCTTTCAACTGGAGCTCGGAAGAGGAGCACACAACCCCAATCTTGGCCACTCTTCACTGGCTCCCAGTGCACTTTAGAGTTAATTTTAAGACACTTCTGTTCTTCTTTCAAACTTTCAATGGCCTCGCCCCAGTGTACCTCTCTACGCTCCTCCACTCCTACGTACCTGCCCGCTGCCTCAGGTCTGTGGCCCAAATGCTGCTGGAGGTGCAGAGGACTAAGCATAGCCTCAGGGGGGATCACACCATTTCTGTTGCCGGTCCTTCCCTATAGAATGAGCTTCCATTAAATGTTAGTCAAGACCCCTCTCTGTCCACTTTTAAAACTTGTTTGAAGACACATTTTTATTCTTTAGCTTTCGACTCAACATGAGACTTTTGCTTTTCTGCTGCTCTTCTGTTATCTATTGTAGGTATGTTTATGTGTTTCAATTTGTGTTCTAATTTCCCGCTAATTTACGTTACACTATATGTAAAGTGCTTTTTTACAGCTCCAGCTGTTGTGAAATGCGCAATATAAATAAAGTTGTATTGTATTCTTTACAATTCTATGTTGCTTCATAAAAATAATTTTAGATACCGACCAATGTGTCTGTCTGTCTGTCTCTCTCTCTCGCTCTTCCCCCCCCCCTCTCTCTATCTATCTATCATGTAGTCTTGGATGTTATTAAGTGACTTTCAATGTACTTTGCCATAAAAACAAATCATGCAGTTAAAATGCTGCGTCTGTGCTTTGGTCTAATAGGATCGAAGAGAGCTTCCGGAGGATTAACTCTACAAGTGTGTTTGGCTTTTTTGTCTACTTTTTTAGTATGTGTGTGTATGTGGGGGTGTGTGAGACATCACCAAAATGGAGTACCATTAATGGCAAAGAGGAAATGTGATAACAACCAAACAGAAAATGTACTATGGTGCATGAGCAGTAATTACCAAGCCCGCCCCTCCCAAAATAAATTAAAAAAAATAAATGCACCACTCATAAAAACGTAGAAATATGGGTTTATGGGGTGAAAAACAACCATGACCTTTAAAACTTGATGTGAGGCCAAGATGATGCCAAATATTTGATCAACAGTACCTTGCTATTAGGGACTTCAAACAGGATGTTCTCAGGAGTAAGCGGCCACTGAGCTTAGCCAACTGCACTGCAATTAAAAAAAAAACAAAAAAACAAACAAACAATGCAATACATTAATTAAAATATAAGAAATAAAATGTAAAGCTAATCAAAACGTACAGGGCATGTACTTAAAATAAACACAAAAAGTCACTATTTCAAATAAATGTAATAAAAACGGCAAAATAAAACAAATGACAAAAGAAAATAATTATTAAATTAACCCTGCAACTCTGAGGACAAGTGGTAGAAAAAAGGTAAAATCTAGTACAACTTAATAAATTAAATTTAAAAATAAAATAAAACACTTCTAAAATATAAATTTAATTTCACAAAAAATATTAACCTAGATCCCTGTAGAGGAAAATATTAAATAAAATATAGAACATTGATTGATGGAATAAAATGGAAGCAATTTAAGACAACTTGAACAAAAATAAATGTATAAATTTAAAAAATACAATTAAGTCAAACAACTGTAAAAGAAATTAAACTAATTACAATTAAATAAAAACAGTACCCCGCCTACTGCCCGAAGATTGCTGGGATATGATCCAGCACCCCTGCGACCCACATTAGGAGAAGCGGTACAGATAATGGATGGATGGACAATTAAATAAAACTGCCCAAGTCTTCAGTAAATTGATCAAAAGTAAACTAAAAAATACATTAAATGTAAAAAAAAAAAAAAAAAAAAATACTGTGCTGTCTGAGTTTACTGCTGTTCATGTGCTCTTTTACTGCTCTTAACTCAGCACATTTCTCCAATTACATTTGCTGATGGTGCTGCTTTACTTTTAAAAGCAAATAATAAAAGTGTTGCTAGCATGTTTGTACATCTCTGCGCCATGATTACACTAATTAATAATGACCACAAGCGCAGTGGGCGGGACCGATCACTCCTCTCTGACTCACAGCCGCGTTGCTGATGAATTTTTTTTTTCTGGGGCTGCAGTTAGATTCCAAAGGAAATGTTAGTATTGTCTGCATTTGTCAAATGAGCGGCGAGTACACACATTGGCGGCACGCAGTCAAAATGCTGGACACCAGTGAGATATGCAACAAATACAAAACTAGCAACTGCAAAAAATAAAACAAATGAAAAAATCAACTTTTAATTACTGTAAAGTCCAATCCAAATAGACAATTTTATAGTGTATATTTACTGCATTTTTTTTCCAAGGTAAAACTGTGGATAGCATAAAACCTTTATAAGCCAGCCAGACAAGTAACTCTAAATTCAACATAAATATGTCTCATACCCATTTGATACGCCACAGAGAGGAGTGTTAATAACCCAGCCAAATTTGAATGAGTTATAAAATTGCCAAATATATAAAATGAGGCTTCAAATTTTAAAAAAATAAAACCATTCTCTGCTTATAAATAGTTTGTATTAAAAATAAGAGAACTGCTCATTAATAGTAAAACTGAAAATAACTCACTGAATGGCTGGCATTTTTTTTTTCAGTTTCCATCTCTAAAGTTAAACCATTTTTTTCCCTGAACAATTTTCACGATTGAAAAGAATAGAAATGGGAAAAAAAAAAAGACGATACCGTAGAGTAAGAAGGGTCGGCATGAGCAAAAAGCCCTTTACCCAATATTAATGTTAAAATATTAAAAACCAAAAAAACAGGCTGCGTACATTGTTCGTTGCAGTTAATGGTCTCTTAAATGAGGCATGCTGACATATCGCTAAGGCAAAAATCATTTTATGCCCTAACAATATTGTTGACACAGCTTGTCCGCTACGCGGTGGACTTTATTAGCGTCATGGCCGAAGATGAAGGAGCATTGGAGCGAGTGAGGACAGAAAGGTCAGACGATCAATAGTCACAAAACAAAAGTGCAGAGGAAGAACGACGCTAGATGAGCTCACTTCATGTTGGAATTGATGGTTATTAGAGGGGAGGCCTTTCGTTGTACAATGAATTTTGGTAATAATCGTAAACAATCTGCGCAGTATATTACAATCAACGTCAATCTGGGAACAAAACATGCACACATATACAACATTATAAAGCGACAGAGTTCACAATGACTTATACTAACTAACGCTTAAATAAATTAGCTAAAATTATTATGCATATTATCAGTATACAGTAACTGAACCTGCCAGAAATTAAGTCTACTGGACATCTTGAGAGTCTACTGGACCGTCAAAAGAAGCTCCTCGCCACATCTCAACATAGTTCCTGGAAGAAAGCTGCCACAAGATGGTGCCAAAGTATTAGCTTTCTACTAGTCAAAGTTTTGGTAAGTCAGAATTTTGTATTTTCCGTTATTGACTGAAAAAATTAAAAAAATCAAAGATTTTCTTTTTTTCCTCTGAATATGCGACCAAAGCCCTGTCTCAATAAATAGCAATTGGTGTCAAGGAAGTATGTTGAAGAGATACATTTTGCGTGAGTTCGATGAGTTTGATATAAAAGTGCTTTGGGATCACCGATTGTGTCATATTTATGGTTTAAAATATTAATATATTGCAATCGTACACATTGTTGGGAGGATCTCAGTTGCTTGCGTTTTTTTCCAATTGCATCAAAGCTCGGACCAGATCCCCAGCAATATCTGCACTTTTATCGAACTGTGCACCAAAACGGAAGGTTTCAAACACACTTAAAGCGGAAATGTGTTTTGGTGATCCAAGCAGGAGAAAAAGCAAAGCAGTAAGGGGAGATTTTGCCGCAGAGGCAGAGAAATGAAAGCATATTGTTGGGCAGCGGCCAGCCGTCATAAGCGCATAACGTTAAGTTTCTATAAATACTGCAAGATGCGTGCCAAGTTGATCAGGCGTGATTGAAAGCCAAATGACTCCTCATGCCACCGCGGCCAAGTTTCCCCTAAGATGCTTGGGGAGGAGCTGCTTGCTTTGACAGTTTGACGCACTGACGCTTTCATTCCGGACCCACATCTTGAAAGGATTCGACCATGGATGGATTTGTTGCAAACCCTCCTAAAACTCCTCAGAATACACAAAAGCCTGAACATGGAGCACAAAGCGAAGGCAGGTTGAAAGTTTCTAAAAGTGTAGCACACAGCAGTCATGCTTAGTTACACGCTCGCTCTGTGCTTCTTTTTCCCGTCTCTTGACGCTCACAGCATCCACCAGTGTGGCAGTTCGGGAAAGGATGTCGGATGTTGTGACTCATTAAAAAATAAATAAATAAAAAGGAGTGACATGCCTCCGGCTAATCGATAGTGAGACACTAACGGATGAAGTACAGAAACACAGAGGAGAGCTCGTGGCCCTTAGAAGCTCCATTCATCACGATTACAGAAGAAGGAATGAAGTGGCAGCCATTGTGCTTGCCAAGTCAACTGCATAAAATCTTATAATGATCCGTCACCCATTTCATTTGCGTACGTTCCTCTAAGAATAGCCTCACCCTGTTGGCTGTATGGTGGAAGTCCACGTAATTAGTGGAGCATCACTTACTGTTTAGTGGAGTCCACACTCAGGAGAGGGCCAACCTCCGCCAAGGCCAGACAGGAATGCCAGATGGTAGCAGATTCCGAAATGTAAACTTGAACAACTATGATGCTCTTTTACAAAGAGAATAAGTGAGGATAAGCAGTTTGGAAAATGGATGGATAGATGAAGAAAACAGAAGATGCATGATTTAACCACTGTTACCATTGACAAAAAGGTCGGTAAAGGAGGGATATTGTCGGTATCACAGCTTTTACACAGAAGCCAGAAAAAGCAGCAGAGAGTAAAGCAGTGAGCAACACAAAAGCAGAAGTGAATGAAAGCGCACTTCAATCACTGCATCACATTTACGTAAGTATTTTTTGGGGGGCTACATTGTACTTGTCACAGCAGTTCCAATGGAACATAAGGTTTTTAAAACAGTTTCTTGTGACAGAATTTGTCTTGCTCTATAGAGATGAAATATTAATTGCTCAAACGCTCAAGAGAGCAGTGTGCTATACACGAAAGCCTGAGCGCAGTAGCTGAACTTCAACTGCCATTTAATCAGGTGCGAGCCTCCTCACTGGTGGCAAGCATCTGATTAGATTTGAAGATGGAAAGCCATTAGGTGGATAATGACTTAAGTGCTGGTTCTCCTTGGGAAGTGATTTATCCGGAGCACCGCGGCTCGGACCGACCGGGAGCTGCAGTCACTAGTGCGGGCAACCATTCATAAATCACCACATGCGCTGTGACCCGATCGACGGATGGCTTCTATACACGTGTGATGTTATTGTATTCGTATACGTATCTTCTTCTCTGGCGGGGATCTTTATCATGCCGCAGTGCAAACACAACGTCTTCTCGTTTCTCCGTGGGCTGCCTCTGGCACTTAAAATATTGAAAGTGGCGGCTTTCAATTGTTTTTCCCTTTGTCGAGAGTCAAAGACACATTCGTTAGTCTGCTCTCTGCCAATATCCAACACAAACAAGCGTATGCTCATTGCGATGCGTAGGTGGCCATATCAATTCATCTATCTATTATTTGACAGAAGAAAGAAAATAATCACTCCCTTTTGGAAATAATTGATTCTGCTATCATAAATAAATCCTTAATTGTCATAAAACCATGTAAACTGAGTTAACCATTGCTAAAAAAAAACATGATCAACGCTAATGAGCAAGGCTTCACTCAAGGGGAATTTGCTTCATTCATTTAACATAAAAAAAAAAAAAAAAAAAAAAAAAAAAAAGCCTGAAAAAGAGAGAAAACAATGTGAGGTGCCTAAAAATATTATAACAAAGCGAGTTAATTTTAAAATGCACCGTCTGTGGCTTTCCTCACTGAATTAAATGGAAATGTCGTTCCAGTTCTACAAGAACACCAACCAAAACGTTTGTGACTATTTAATATAAAAAAAAAACACTATATTGTAATACACTTTCTATACAAAATTCAATAATCTAATAAATAAATAGAATGCAAAGAATTAAAGAGTTTGTACGTCATGACACATACCGGAATAGCCTTAACTGGCCACCAGAAAGCAATACAGACGCAAGTAATTCACAAAGAAGAGCTTCACAACTAAGTGGAATCGGTAAGATGCAGTAAGATTATTTGACTGCAGAGGTTTAAATTTATGCTGCTTGCCGTCAAGTATTGTAATATTTATCTATGTGTATTCCTGCATTGTTTGTGTTTTCACAAATTGTTACAACATTACCGCAATGAACATCTTGAGGCAATCACAGAGCATTTATTTCAATGAAATATTTATTACAGTTTTAACTTAAGTAAGCAAACTTTTGTGTAGTGAACAACCAAGTGTAGAACACCCTATATGAGGGGTGGGCAAACTTTTTGATTGGCGGGCCACAATGGGTTCTAAAATTTGACAGACGGGCCGGACCAGGATAAGATGGATGGAGTGTTTTGGTAACCTCACCTCATCGGAGAAAAAAAAATAATTTTTAATTTTAAATGAAAGTGAACAAAAGCATTACAACAATATATATGTCTTTGAAAAGCTACAGTATTTAGACAAAACATGAACAAGGTTTATTCATTTAATTTTTTTTCAAGTTCGGCGGGCCGGATTAAAACGTTTAACAGGCCGCATGTGGCCCCCGGGCCGTAGTTTGCCCACACCTGCCATATATTGTGTCTAAAATTGATTATTCGTAGCAAACGTCCACTGCCAATTGTCCCAAAATCGCCAAAAATCTCAATCGGGAATTGAAATTGTAAGCAATAACTAGCAAGACGTCAATCAAAATCAATAGAGTTCCATCATACCACTCTCATTTATCAATCATCTCTGAAAGATGACTGATAATTGTAAGTGGTAGGAAGTCTGAAAACTTGGACCTCAGAGGGTGTACTCGGGTGAGTGCGTTGATTGGCACAAGCGGGGGCTGCTGTTCTCAAAGGTTACTGTATTGACTGTTGCTGCAAAGTTGTTTTTTTTCCGAAATTTATTTACAAGAACGGAAGGGAAAGTTTGAAGTGGTGAGAATGACCCACGTGGGTTCCCCTCCGGGTGGAGTGTGACGCCAGTGACCGAAAAGACAACACCCACGCAGGAAAAATGACAAACATGCAATACAATTATGTGAAGATTCAACTGACAGCTTTTGACAAATTGGATTATAACATGATGGAGTCACTTATTATCATTGTGTGGATTTAAAGACAACTGGACCTTTGAGTACATGAAGTCCCTGTTTGAATGCAAACAAGAGCTGAGGCACTTCCAGTTCACATTTCGGGAACAGGCCTCCAAGCAAGAGTGGAGCACAGAGTAAATCAACAATCAGGCTTCTGATTTAACCAAAAAAAAATAGCCTATTCATTTTTAATGAACATTTTTCAACAGAGAGAGGTGTCAAAATTAATCAACAACTAATCGATTATCAAATTATTAGACATTGGTTTTAAGCGTTTTAATCGATTTGCGAGTAATCGATTAGTGTCTTTGTTTAACTTCAAATTTTCCAAATCTTCTGATTTCAGCCTCTCAAAAGCAATTACACTCTGATTTCTGTAATCCTTCATGAAAGTAAAACATTGGCAAATACCTGCTATGATTGTGGAAAACTGACGAACCAGCAACTGAATCAGTTGCAAAGGTCGGCGAGTACAATATTAATCCCCCTCGTGTTATATTGCCTAATTGTTGTTGCAGTGTGAATGCAAACAAGAATCGAGACACTTTTACTTCACTTTTTGCTGACTTGTTGGAAAATGAAGGAATGTCACAAAATGGGACAGTCCTCAATGGTCCAAAGAGTAACTCAATAAAGGGGAAAATGCTTTTGATTTCATTTTGTATTTTATTTCCGAGTTCATACCAAAGAGATCTACATAAATTCTGGTTACTCTGGTACACTAATATATTTGACGGTGTAGTTTACTCCTTTTAAGCCAAACTAGATTCATTTTTTGATGTGCATTAGAAGTAGACAAATAAAAACGATACTCAGTTCTTGTAACTTGATTTTCACCGCTCTGCCTGAGTCAACGCAACATGAAGTCTGTTCACATTACAATGTATGTCACACTTCCAAAAAATGTCAGTTTATGTTCACATATGCCCCAAAAATGCTCTGGATGGCGACACTGGGCGTGGGAACATCGTTAGACCATTAAATAGGCAACGAGATTGAAGTAGCGGGTTCAGAAGGTGCGGACAGAAAGTCCACGGAGGGGTAGAAGCGGATCCAAGCCATCCGGAGGTGATTTAGCACCTGACACGGGTGAGCCTGCTAAGCTCAATAGCACTAAAAGGCTCATCCTGTCTAATGGGGCTCCGCTATGACGCACAAGCCGCTTCCTTGTCTGCTCCTCTGACATACCGCACACATTCATTGGTTTGACAGCGCACAAGCACGCATGCACACTGCAGTGTATGACAAACAATTGTTTCATGTTTTTCCAACAATTTGTAATGTAACATTTTAGCGTACTTGTACTTTAATTCGCATTCAGCATAATTTTTCGTTCCTTTATATTTATTTATTTATTTTACTAGTCGTAGTTATTGTTCGAAAAAAATAATTTACATTTGCAAGAAATAATGCTTTCAACATTTTTTAAAAACATTTTGGTAGTTATTCATTTTAATTTTTTTTTCAAATGTACATAATTCACAACCCCTAAAAGAGTTTGTAATTACCTATAGATGCCACAAGATGGCTGCAAAGCAAAACTTTTGCCCAAATCAATGGTGCCCAAATTATGGCCCGGGGGACATTAGTGGCCCACTGTCCATTTTTAATTGGCTTGTAGCATGTACTAAAAAAGAAATTAGTAATCTGGTGCGTTACAACCACTGATCACCCCAAAATCTTGTACAATCCTCAACTATTTGCCGTATAGAAAGCTGATCAGGTAGCACTTTTTCAAAAAACTGTAAATTGCAAAAATGACTGATTTTGGAGTGCTTGATAATGAAAAATCAGTATATTTTATCGTGGCTCTTGGATCTTTTGATTTTTCAAAAAAGGTTGGACAGCCCTGGTTTATATGAAGATCGCCAATTTAGTTCAACATAGTTGTTTTTTGCGCCAAGAGGATGGCAAAAGAAAAAAAAAATCTGTTACTGCTTTGGCGTAGACACAAAACCAGCGTATAATGGAGGACAGATTTCTCTGCAAAAGTCAGAAAATAGGAATGGTGAATGCCAAACCCTAACTATTTCGGTGTTCACTCAAATTTTAATTTAGTTAAGTTTAACCCAACATTTTAAAAACACACATTTTAGAGTAGTTGTGTTTTAATGGACAACGTTAAACAAATATTTTAGCATTTTTTTCAAGTTTTAACTAACAGTTAAGTTTTAAATATTTTGTAAAGAGCATTTTCTAAAAATAATTAAACATTTCTATTTTTTAATGCAGATTAACAAACATTTTTTGTAGTTATATTTTTTTATTATCAACATTTAAAAGTGCAAAGTATGGTAATCAAGTTTAGTTTAATTGTTTGAAGTATTAAAACAAATTTTGGCAACAGATTGTTTTCTAATGAACATATTAGTGTAGCAAATTTCATTAACGTGGTTATGCTTTAGCTTGACTTATATTTTAACATTGCAATTAACACTTTTTAATTAATATTTTTTGTTTAGTTATTGGGTGTTCTTCTTTACCTTATCTTTTAGGTTACTATTTTAGTGTAGATACGTTACGTACACTTTCATGTAGTTATGTTTTAAAGAACACACACCCCCACACACCCCCACACACACACACACATGGTGGCTAATGAAAAGGAATTGAGACGACGGTGCGTGACAAAGAGTCGTGTAATTGCTTTGGAGAAAAAGCAGCAATCGACCCGAGGACGGGCAACTCGTTTGCTCAGCGCGTGGGCAGCGGCGGCCCGTCCACCGCCCGTCGTTAGTGGCTCCAATAACTCCATTAGCTCAATAGACTAGGATGCTTTGCACTTGTTATCACGCGCCACGCTCATGTTGGAAGCGGGCATGGCATGAGACCACCAAAACACGCAAAGCATAAGTATATGATTGGTGAGTCACGTCATTGCATAAGCTTATGAAGGAAAGCCGGAGTTTTAATAAAACAATTTTAACAGTTTTGTTTAATAGTTTTGTTTAAACAACCAATCTTAAAACTATGATGAGAGCGCAGTGGTTTTGATTTGAAGTAATATTTCTAATGAACATTATTTCAACAAACACACATACAAATTTTTTAGATGTTTTATGAACAATTTGTAACTACAAGGAATTTGTTTCATGTTTGAGGGAAATTAAATTTGTCTGACTGAACAATTTTAATTAATCTTTTATTTAGTGCAGTTTCAACAAACATTTTTTTGCGACCATTTCAGCACGGATATGCTAAACGTGTCAATGTCATGATGTTTCAACTAGTCCCAAATTTTCACTTTGCTAATGTCACGTGACCAAACGCAGGAACAAGCTGAGCTGTGACGTTTGCAATGCAACCCTGACGGCTCTTTGATGTCAATTTTAGCCAACAGCAGGGGGCGGAGCTGGATAAAATGACAGCAACTGAGATGGATGTAAAAGAGTGGATGTTTCAATCACACTATTTTCGCTGACATAAATTTTAAAGGGAAACTCATATCAGCTTTTTACTTTAAAATAATACAGTATGTTCCTTGCCCCCCCCAATAGTCTAAACACAGGATTCTGATTAAGATCGCATCTGTAAAATATGACTTAAGCAATAAAATCAACCCGTTTTTAGCCATCTCAATGGGCGGCCATTTTGCCATTTACTGTACTGAAAATGACATCACAGTTAATCAGCGCTCAGCTAATGAGCAATCATGACTCAGCTTCAGAAAACAGGTGATCTGTGATTGCTCATAACCTCTGATGTCATTTTCAGTTGTCAGAAGTGGCAAAATGTCCGCCCCGTGAGATGGATGAAAACATGTGGATTTTGCTGATTAATTCATATTCCGCAAAAACAATATTAATCACAATGCCATAGACTAGAGAGGGCACATATTTCAAAACTGTTGCAGCAGTTGTCTTAGCTTCTGTAGCTCAAATGACGTTGAGTTCTCACTCATATTACGCAGCTCATGTTGGTCGTGCAAACATGTCGTGAGATGCCGAAAACACTTGATACCAAAGTCTGAGCGGTGAGTCACATCATTGCATAAGTTTATGAATGAGTGCCTCAATGTGTAGTCTGCTGCCTCACTAGTAGATGCCCCCCCCCCAAAAAAAAAGTGGTGTGGTGGGGGGGCTCCCTTATCGATTTAAGCAATGTAACTTTGCCCCTGCTGCCCATTTAATGAATGACATCAATGCAAATGAGGCGGATTTTTGTGAATGAAGTGCCACTGTGGATGACGTCTGCGTGCCTCGCTGCCCTCCCATTGGCCGCCGTTGTACCCGGCTCATTGCCCCATTGGCTGAGCCGCGGGATAATTAACCACCTCCACAGCCGATACACAAACCTGGGTGGCGGGATATATAGGGGGCCGTTGCCTCGCCACAGCACGCAAAAACACAGCTCACAGCTCCTGTTCCGGACCCAAAAAAAAAAAATCCCACATATTTGAGATTTATTTATTTTAGGTGCTTCTCGCCCAAGGTGAGTATTTGCTTTGCGATGATTTGATAGCTTAAGGGGCCAAAATGGGGATTCAAAATGAGGAAACGAAAGAAAGTCTATGGGACAAGCAGGTTTTGTGTGTGTGTGTGGGGGGGGGCAATGGCAGCTCATTACACTAATGCACGGGTTCCTCGGGGAAGCTTGGATGGAGTCACCACCTCTTCTTCCTCTCTGTCATCGCCCCATCTGACTTCCTTCTCCTCCATTTTTTTTTTTTTTTAGCATTGCTATGTTTTATTAAACAGTTTCAACAATCCTTTTTATCCAAGCTGTGTTTGAAAAAAAACATGTTTATTGATTTATATTTATATATAATTTATATTTGATCACAGTTATGGTTTAACATTTTTTTTCTCGTCTAATCTTTTTGTTTACTTATTTTTTAAGGGAGATTTTTAACTAACATTTAAGCATTGGTACAGCATGCGTTAATGAAAATAATGATAATATTTTTGGTATAGTTATGTTTTAACAAACAATTTTAATGAATAGGTGAGCATAGCTGGTGTTTAACATATTTAGTGACATGTTTTAATACCTTTTTTCAACTAACATTTTAACATAGACACAATTTAATGGACATTTTTAGTAAGATTTTGCTTTGGTTTTTTTTTTTCTAACATTTTAGTTATGTTTATCAAGAAAAAAGGATGTTCAATTTATTTTTTAACATGGATTTTGCTGAATATTTTATCAGTATTATCGTTCACATGTTTAACGAACATATTAGCTTAGCTATGATGTAATGAATGTTTTAATGAGAAACTTTATACTTAAACTAAGCGCTAGTCAGTCTTTGCAGAAAATTTGTCAAGAAACTTTTTTTGCTTACTTTTGTCTTGACAAGCATTTTGAACTATGGTAGTACTTTATCACACTTATGTTTTAAACTGACATTTTAGCAGCGTTGTCTCAACCCTCAATTTCTGACTCATATTTTTTTACTAATATGTTTTAACGAACATCTTTCTTTGACATATTTCTTTCCTGCAGTTTTATTGCAATTATGATTACAAAAATTTTAAAAAGTGCTTCAGTGTTTTTGGATGAATAATTTTCAACTCATTTTTTGCTTTGTACGTATCATTGAACCATTTTTCCCTTCAAATTTTAGCCTAGTTGCATTTCAAGTAGTATTTTTCAAAGTAATATTTTAACATAGTTACAGCATGTTTCATTTATTTAGATGGAGTCACTGTCATCCCCCCCCACTCTTCATCGTTTTCATGCACACATGCACCACCTTAAAGCACTCCCTCAACACACACATGCATGCACATGCACGCACGCACGCACGCACGCACGCACGCACGCACGCACACTCCTGGAGCTATGTCCCACTTGCCAGAACTGGCTGTACCTTCATCCTGGTGGGATGCTTTCAGGGATATTAAGGATTGTCTGGAAATGGCATTTTTGAGGTGTGTGCTTACAAGTGTGTGTGTCGTGCAGGGGGAGTACTATGGTCATGCTGAAGATCTCGACGTTCCTCCTTGCATATGCCCTGGTCATCTGCCAGATGTACTGCTCGCAAGCTGCCCCAGCCAGGTAAAACAGGCACATCACCCGACACTACCTGTTTGTTGAAATGGTACAAGAATGAGAACAAACAACTTGTGTAAATTGTGTGTGATAAGAGTGAAAGTTGAAGGAGATGTCAGCTTGCTGTAAAAGCTAATCCATTTAAAGAGTTGTTGCATCCCATTACGCTAATGTCATTTCCAGGCTGATTATGATAATGTAATAAAAAGAAGGAAAGGGTGTTTAATACAAGTGGACATGATCATTTGGAACCTGTTGTTGTGGTCACGAATATCTATTAACACCACGTTCAAAGTTATGGAAAGAGGCACTTACCGTAGGTACACCTGATAATGACAGCAAAACAAAAGCTGCGTAAAAAAATTATGCCATTTAAAAATGTTATAGTCATGCTCAATAATGTTTTTTCTGTGTTACTATTTTTTCTATGTTGTATTATTTTAAATGTGACTTTATAAATTAAACTGTAAAATGCAGTTATGGTACTCAGGTATGGTTAAAAAACGCCACAATATTTTTATTCCAAATGACTTTTGTCAATTCAGGGGGTACCCCGCCTATTGCCCAAAGACAGCTTGAATAGACTCCAGCACGGCCGCGAGCCTCGTGAGGCTAGGAGGCTTGGATAATGGATGGATGGATAGTCGTTACTAAAAATAAAATGCCTTAAAACTGTGTAATGTCACTCTAACTTCAATTTATTTATTAGGGTACTTAAAAAAATGTTGCTTTAATGTTCAAGATATGGCTCACAAAATAACAGTACATATATTATGCATCACTCTGGATGGTTGCTGGGTGTTTGCTTATTGTAGGCTTCAAAGATTCATTTAGAACTGCTGAATTGATTGTTTTTTTTTCTGTAAATCACTTGTTAGTGTAAAGCACATGTACGATAAAGTGCTATACAAATAAAGCTGAGTCAAGTTGAGCAAGTCAATCGAAAGTAAACTTGAGCATTTGGAGAGGCACAATTTTGGGTGAAGGTGTACCTAATGTGGTGTCTGAACATATACATGTATATATAGATGAGTCATAGTAAAAGTATCAGTCTCAGTATATCTAAAGGCAGATGCACATTGAGAAGCTGGGGCACTTTGTGCAGATTGTTTTCTGCGTTGGCGGGCAGCCCTGCAACACTGACGTCATCCATTCCCGAGCCGGTGACGTCCCCCCACACCATCAGCGAGCCACCTTGACCCCACCCACCCACACACGCATCGCATGAATCCATCTCCATTTGGCCGGGGACCACCAAACCCTCCCTTGAACTTGTCGCAATCATTTCATGTCAATCGCACACATTTTTGACTCAACATTTGATGGAAGTTACGCTCAAGTCAACATTTTTCACTGATATTTTAGCATACTTACACTTCAACTAACATTTTTAAGCGACCACATTGCTGTTTTTGTGATTTAACAAACATGTCTAACAGACATCTAATTTTTTAAAATTTTTATGTAGAATTAGAATGTAGAACAGGAATATTTTAGTGCAATTGTTCCCATGAATATTTAAAACTAAATAATCCCTATATCCTGCTCATTGCTGATTTTTAAGGGTTTTTTTTAGCTACCATTTTAGCGTGGTCATGTTTAAACAAAAATGCAAGAATTTACTGTGGTTATGCTTTATTGACATTTTGTTAGCTGTCATTTTTACATACAGTGGTTACTTTAGTGATGTTGAGTTTTATTGAGCATTTTTTAGCCATCATTGTAGCATGGTTATACGATCAATATTTTTATAGTTATATTTGAAAGTAGTTCTGTTTTAACACATTTCATAAACAATTTGTAACATACATGTCAGTCTAATGTTAAGGCAAACCTTACTTTAGTATCTTTTTAGTTTTTTTTAAAGATTATTGTTAAATAAACATTTTAGCTTCACCAAAAAATCTGAATAGTTACCTTTAAAGAACTACATTTTAGTGTAGTAGTGTTTAAATGATCCTTTTAAAGCAGCATTTTCGCATTTTTGTGTGCTCAAGTTTTTAACGAACATTTTAGCGTCATGTTTGAATGTCATTTTTCTACAAACGTTTCAGTGTAGTTGTGTTTCAATGAAAACTCTCAACCAATATGTGAACGTAGTTACTTTTCTAATGTTTTGGTTCGCTGTTCTTGGTTTTCCACCTGTAGACCGGCGTTGGAGTCCATGTCGGAGAGGGTGACGCTGACGGACTACGAGGCGCGGCGGCTACTCAACGCCATCGTCAAGGAGTTTGTGCAGATGACGGCCGAGGAGCTGGAGCAGCAGCAGCAGGCGGCTGAAGGAAACAGGTACGTACGTCTTACACTTTTATTGTTACTATTATTGAGATATTATACCGGGAAATTTTGAACGCACGACCACTTCTACATTTCACAACCGATTCAAACGATTCCAAATTTAAAACCCAGGACATGTTAGGAACTGCAGTATTTTCTACATTTAAAAAATTCCCCCTTTTCCCACGATGCAACATTTTTACTTTGCACGTTTACCTATCCTTCTACATTTGCTGACCGATTCAGCCATTCCAACTTCAAAATGTTCAACTGATACAGGACATCTACGTAACTATTTATCACGTTCTCAAATATTGACAATAACATTTCCAGACGGTGAATTATTTTACATAATGACCAATGACACGTTTCGTGACTGATTTGACCCTTTCCAATTCCAAAATGTTCAGCTCACACAATGCAAACACATAACAAAGCAGACGCAAGGGCATTCCTGCATGAACAACTTGCTATGAATTAATAGATCTACTTTGAATGAAGTGTGCATGATAGTAGTAGCATGAGAATGGGGAGAAACTGTTTGAACTACAGTACGCATAAAAAAAAATGTGTTTAAAAAAATGGTGGTGGTGGGTAAGTGAACGAGGGTGCATTACATTTGCATGAAAGGATGGATGGGTGGTCACGTGGGTAGTGAGCATGATGCAAGAAAGGAACGTTTGGTCCTTAAGTGGTTTGCTGGCATGCCTGCAATGGATTCGCAAATGGAATGGAGGGGGGAGAAATGGAAAAGAATATACTGTGTATTGTGTAAAAAATGCATGGTTGGAGACAACCACAATATATCCCACCGGAGATCTTATGGATTTGCTCAAGCATTGCAGTATTTGAGTATTGACAAGTATTTCTAAGATACAATTTTAACTAATCCAACCATTATCCGAGCCTTTTATGCTCCCGAGAGTCGCAATCATGCTGGAGCCTATCCCAGCTGTCTTCAGGTAGTATGCGGGGTACACCCTGGACTGGTTGCCAGCCAATCACAGGGCACACAGAGATGAACAACCATTAGCGCTCACAATCACACCGAGAAACAATTTAGAGTATTCAAATGTACCTACAATGCATGTTTTTGAAATGTGGGAGGAAACCGGAGTATCCGGAGAAAACCTAAAAAAAAAGTCTATGAAACAAGGATGTTTGCGTTAAAAAAACTAATGTGAGTATCCTTAAAGTAGATTTATTGCTCAAAATATGGTTGGTCAAGTTTACTTCTCACGTTGTCTTTAAGTTGTTAACAGTTAACAAACATTCCATTACATAGTTATGTTTAAATAAACCTTTTAAATTCTCATTTCAGTGCACATTGACAAAATATACTATTTTACTATAATTGTCTTACAAATATTTTAAACACATTTTACTATCCAGTATCGAACAATTTTAAATTAATATCGATGGGTTATAAAAAGATTTTAGCATGGTTATGTTTAAACGTTTTCTTCCTAATATATGAGCATTCTGAAGTTACTCATACTCGCAGTATTAGTAGCATTAATAATTTGACTCTGTCACTGGCAGCGATAAATGAACAAAGCATTATTTGTAGGAAAGAATTTTTCGGATCAATTAGGTGAAATTGATTGATTTCCCGCGGCACGCCTGACGGTCTCTCTTGGCACATAGAGTTAAAAAAAATCCAAGAATTCCGGTGGGATCCAATGATTCTTCCTGCATGTCATTGTTTTATTTTCTCCCGCCTGATCCCACCCCTGTGCATGTGATCTGTATGCATTGTGTACCCCAATTCTGACAGCATGGCCCGGTCGCTAACCAAGCGCTGCTCCAACCTCAGCACCTGCGTACTGGGCAAACTCTCTCAGGAGCTGCACAAGTTGCAGACGTTCCCACGCACCAACGTGGGAGCGGGAACGCCCGGCAAGAAGCGCAGCGCTCCTGATGGCGAGCGCTATGCCAGCTACGGCGAGACGTTTGACGCCGTCTAACCACGCCCCATTTTACGCCGTCCTCCTTTGTCCACCTTCCGCCCCCTTGCTATGTCATGACCTTCCAGTCGTCCTCATTGGCCAGTGCATGTTGGCGTGACTTGCCTGACTGACGTGAAGAGAAAAGAAACAGGCGTCCATCTTGAGTCTCAAACTAGGGCTGGGCGATTAATTCATTTTAATGATGAATTTTAATTTAGGATAGATTGAATCATTATTTTGTACTGATTTATTTTTAGTATCTATTGTTAATATATTTAAAGTACAATTTTAACAGTGGCAAGCTGTTCATTTGTTAACTGGACCATTAATACAATTCAGAAATGCAATATAACAGCAGGCATCTATGCTAAGTACATCATCTGGAACAGTTCAGAAACAATATAGATATAATCACAGGCAATAACAAATAAATACCATAAATAAAATGACTCAAACTCACCAAATATGCTGATTATTGTACAGATCGCTACTGACATGTTTTGCTAGTTGAACTTGCCTCGCTCAAACCAAGCAATCAGGCAACGATGTTTGTGGGCCAGCTAGCTGGCTCGCTGATGACAAAAATGAAATCTGGTTGGTTAAAAAACAAACAAAAAAAACAGTACTATTGCAGATACAGTGACCCCTCCCTAGTTGCATTACTCTCTTTCTTTTTTTAATGTATCCTCCCATATATGACAGAAAACTGATCACTGCTTTTATGCTAGCTGTACTACAATTTTATGACATCTTGTTTTAGGAATTTGACTTAAAATGACAGTTCTTTGCCATCATCTTGTGGCATCTTTGGCAATTACAATACACAATCAACCTTTTTTTTTTCATCAATCCAAAGTATGGTTTGCGGGTATGTACAGCCCAATTTGTTCTTTAATCTGGCCTACCTACCATTTTACGAAAATTGGTTAAATAAACAAATTAACCAGTGAACTAATTTTCCGAGTGTGATGTTACTCTCATACCAGACCGGTCGAGCCTTGCAGTTTTACAGCTCATTTTATCAACATCCTTTCATGCTAAATCCATCTATCCCACCCATCTTCAGGCAGTAGGCAGGGTACACCCTGAACTGGTTGTCAGCCAATCGCAGGGCACACAAAAACAAATAACCAAACACGCTCACAATGGCACCTACAATCACCTCCGCCTCACAGTACAGAGGTGCATGGTTCGACTCAAGGCTCCAGCCTTCCTGTGTGGAGTTTGCATGTTCTCCCTGTGCCTGTGTGGGTTTTCGCCGGGTATTCCGGTTTCCCCCCACATTCCAAAGACATGCATGGTTGGTAAATGGGACACTCTAAAATGGCCTTAGTTGTGATTGCGAGCGTGAGTGGTTGTTTGTCTTTGTGTGCCCCACGATTGGATGGCAACCAGTTCAAGGTGTACTCCAGGGGTCTTCAATCCTGTTCCTCGAGGGTCCTGGTTGTTTTCCACCTCTCCCTGGTGCAACACACCTGAGCGATCGTTATCTAGTTTCTGCAGACCTTGCTGATTATCTGATCATTTGAATCAGATGAGTTGCAGCAGGGAGAGATGGAAAACCTGCAGGACACCGGCCCTCGAGGAACAGGATTGAGGACCCCTGGTGTACTCTGCCTCCTGCCCAAAGACAGCTGGGATAGGCCCCAGTGCATAAAACAACTATAAACTTAATATAAAGTTTTCTATAAGTCAAAAGGAAAAAATTGAACTCAAACACTGGATTATTAAAATTACCGAGATGGCCTTAAAACAAGTAAGGCCATGTCGCCCAGCCCTAGGTCAGACAATCACATATTTTTTTGCTGTATAGCACCAGAGCACTCCCCGTACACACACAAACACACTTGCACACACACACTTTATCGCACAAAACATCAATCAGCAGTTGCCGCCATGTTCCTTGTTCAATAAACATATTTTTCTACCAGAAAGCGTTAGCTGACTTTGATTGCAGTACAGTGTGGCCCAAACAAATTTAATGTTAAATGAATGCCTTTGAGTTACTGACAAAGAAAGAAAGTCAGAAATAGTAAGAAAAAAAAAATGAAGTAAGACAGAAAGGGACATGATGGGATGGAAGGCCCAGCATATACCATACTAAGGTAAGAACATCAAAACTATAACAAAAAACTCCACAATGCAAGCATAAGGCCATACAAACACCTCTTTGTGTGTAACTCTGTTCAAGCTCTTTTTAAACTAACAATAGAGAATAGTTATGTGGGAACTAATATTTTTAACATATTCCTTAATGTATTTTTTAACAGAAATTCACCATTCTAAAGTATATTGTACACTGAAACGAGTTTTTGTTGAATTTTATTTCGTCAAGTGGTTGCCCAAAATAAAATCATCTAGACCTAGATATTTCTTAAGTAGAGACAAAATCATCTGGATCTTGATACATTCTTCAAGTAGATGAACATCTGCTTAAAAATGTCAATTTAACATTTTTAACTAGCATTGTGCAAACACTTTAACAGTTGTGTTTTAACTACCGTTTTCACCTAACATATTAGCTTCAATGAACATGGTCACAAACATTTATACTTACAGGATCCTTTAATTTGCAAAGTTGCTTAAACTTTTAGTGTCATTTTTCCATACACTGTCTTAACCACCTGCTTCGCTTCCCCTGAAGCAGTGTTACAGCACAGAAGCGAGCCTGCAATACAGCCACCTGCGTCACCCACCGCCTGGCCGACTTCCTCAGCCGGTCGGGGGGGATGGGCAACAGCAACTTTGTGCCCACCAACGTCGGCGCCAAAGCCTTCGGCCGGCGGAGGAGAAGCATCGCCATGTGAGCACCTGGATGCACCTATGGTGGAGAAAAAAAAACAAAAAAACGGTAAATGGACACTTGAGATATATCGGTCATACTGGTACATCAGATAACGGTAATTGGAGACGTTAGAAGGGGTGCGACGAAATGATCAGATTATGGCTAACATTTTAGCCTAGCCACGTGTTAGTGTTATCTTTATATCAATATTTTAGCCTTGTGTTTAACCAAATATTCTTAAATAACATTTTAGCATAGATACGTTTTTTAATGATACTATTTTAGCTTAGTTATGTTTTACAACATTTTTAAATAAATAATTGAACATATTTATTTGAACTAATATTTCACAACATTTATACATAATAAGGGTCAATAAAAATCTCAAATATGATTACGTTTTCTAAAAACAACCCCGACTAATTTCTTATTGGGGTGTGCTCGACAGTTGTAGGCATTTACATCAGTAAAATGGTATTTGATGTCCTTCTTTTTTTTTCGTTTTACACAGGCTGACATGGCGAGAAAACATCTGGGAGTTAAAAAAAAAAAAAGAAGAAAAAAATATCAGTAACACCAACAACAATGGAGCAGAAATTCAACAGTGAACTGTCCTTTGCATTCACTTACATTAAAAAAACCCCATAAAGTTTCCATCTTGCTTTTGGCCCATAAAAAAAGCACTTTAGTTTGTGTACACTTGCCATCTTTTATACATACGTATCATTGGAAAACAAAACAAAACAAAAAAAGTGCTCACCAGGTTTTTGCACCTCCTCCTTTTCCTCTAATTGTGTAGCATCATCCAGCCAGCGGGACCCCTATCAGCCTACCCCGGACCAACCCCCCCAAAAATTGAAAAAAAAAAAAATACATCTCCCCCTACCCCCCCACAGTGGGCTGTTGTCTTGTGCCTTTATGTAGAACAATTGACATGATTGTACAGTTCTGTGAAGAATGGTGATGATGATGATGATGATGATGAAGAATATTGTCAACAATACTGCTGGGAAAAAAAAGACGTTTGAGCAAGATTAAAATGTATTTTAGATAAACTCGGGCTTGGGGTACTTGTGTTGTTCTTTGCAGGTCTTTAAGAGGGGCCATTGACCATATGATTCTATTTGTACATATTCTAAACACTGTCAAAAACAAAAGCGTTAGAACACCACGGGAACAGAGTGAAGTGCATGTGTGCGTGCGTGTGTCTGTTTATGTGTGATGTATGGTTGGGCGTGGAAAAACACACATGCACACACTAAGTTGGGATATGTTTTGCAAAATATGGGCAAATAACTGCATGGGTAATTGCTGAATAAAAAAGGCAGTGCAACCTGCAATCAGACTTGTTCTTTTTGGCGCTTTCGAAGACCAGCAGTCTTCAATATGAATTGGGGGACAAATCTTTTTGAAACTGAGCGCTACTTCTTGAGTCGTGATTAATGCCAAGGGAAAATAGTTTGTATATCCAGTATATCCATGTTGTCATATAAATGATTTCAACAAACCATTTAGTGAATAATTTTAACTAACTTATTAATGTAGTAACAATTTAGCACGGTTGTTTGACTGAATTGCACCATAGTTACACATAAGTATAATCTATCTCATTACGTTATGATTTCACTAACATTTAGTAACTACTGTTTTAGAATAGCTACGTCTTAACCAATCTTTTAATCAACCAGCAGTTGTCTTAACCAACATTAGCATACTTTACCGAGATGTTTTTGACAAAACAATTTCCAGGTTAACCAGCAGCTAGCTCCACTATTGTGTCAATGGTTTTTACATCAGCCTCCTAATTTTGACAATATTTTAAAACTGTGTAAAAAGCTAAGTTGGTGCAGAGCAAGTTTTAGCTGGCCTCCGTTCCAGCTAGGTTATAAAAAACAGCACATAAAACGACCTCGTTTGAATGCCTGTGACAATCATGTGTTTATTGCACCGCATACTTTGAACTACGAACAGAAAACTAAGCTAAAATTGACTTCATACCAATTAGAGCTTTTGTCATTAATTTCTACCATTGCGCTTTAAACTGTACTGTAACATTCTGTCTTAGGTCAGCAAAGTTCAGTTATTGTATGTCTCTCAAAGACTATTCGGAGTGATTATCCTAGGTGTGCGGAGTTTTAGGAGTGATATCTTCTCAATGTTAAGCCTTTCCTCCACAAATCAAGGTTAGTCTTGGTACTACGACAAACAGGGTTATTCGAGTGGTGTGTTGCGTTGTATTATCTCAATTGCAACACACAATAAATGTGCAGTAAGAACACAAAACCATTTTCCTCATCATGCAGGGGTCTCTAAAATCAACATTTTAGATGCCATTTTTTGTACTTAAAGATGTGACATAAACGAGCATAAAATCAACTGTGCAGTTCTTCGCAATGGAAAACGGCTCAGCGTCAACCGAGGCTGACATATCGGGGGTTGTTGGCAACAGTGTTTGCGCACTGAGCGTCATAACGAGCCCATTCAATAAGGGTGAAATTGCAAAACAGGATATAGTTGATCCTATTTGGGTGCACGGATGAGTGGTGAGTGTGCGCCCGAGTGAGGGCAGGAAATTTGTCGCTATCGCTTCCGAAACCAGAGCGTGAGGATGTTATTTTGTAATGTGAGGAAAATATTTAATAATGCCCTTGTGGAGGTATGCACACTAATTGAAATGATATGCATGATTGATAGATGGAGTGAAGCAATTGGCGTACACGAGAAGTAGGTTCACATCAAGCCCCTTTTCTCCCCGTCTCAACGTCCAGCTGGAGAAGAGCCACAACCACACTGGGATCCGCACGGAAACTTTTCTTGGATGACACAGGCGGAGGAAAAATATGTACATATGATCTCTGCGTTTGGGTACTTTGTGGGGACGAGTGAGGGGCAGCTGGAAGACAACTTGGCGGGTCATTCCTTCGGTTTTGGAGCTCGTGTCCCAGTCGTGATGTAACAAGGCCGCAATGGTGCTGATAATGGCACACAGATGCACTGCAAGGGGCCCCTCAACATGAAAATTTGTGGGTTTGTGCGAGAAATAAAACCCCCCAAATTGAGTTCAAAATTTAGGACGACCCCAGCCCCATTCCCAGAATCCAACACCACAAAAGCCATTTCCAAACCGGAGCGCTTTGGAAGATGTGTGCCTTTCTACTGCTTCTGTAAATTCATTTAATGCCTCCTCCTTAAAAAGCAGCTCGAACAGAGCCGCAATTGACTTTATTGATTGACTTTTGTGTTAAAATACAAACACAGAAGACATAGATTGTAATAGGAGACAATAGGATGAAGGATTGATATCATGACACGTTTCTATGAAGCAGAGCACAACACATTGCTCTTTGTTCCAGGTAAGCCGGATCTTGCTTGCATCCCCACCAAGCTACTTAAATGGAGCGACCTGCCAATTTGTCTTGAAAGCAATTGTTACTGTCGTACAATTACGGAATCCCAATTCCGAAAGGCAATAATGAAGACGGCTTTGGTTCCAAGGAATGACATTGTGCTTCCATCAAGCGGTATACTTCAGTTCGATTTGCCATCGCACAGTTCGGATCAGTAAACCCAAATGAGTCCTGTATGTGAGAATGAAATGGTGCTAGCTCCATTAGCTACTGAAATCGGGTGACCCCATAGCGAGCAATGCATACTAACAATCGAAAATAAAATGCCAATTAATTAAACGAACACTGCTTTCACACTGGCCACACACTGTAATTCTGTAGATAAGGTACCGAAGCGATGGGGGATAAATTTGACCAACAAAAGTTAGGTTTCTGACCTAACTGCCACTAACTAACACACACAACCGCTTATCTTGTCATGCATCTAATTATCTACATGCTCCAAGCTGCAATGGTGTGAATGGTGTGTGAATTCCACGCTTTGGCGAGTCCTGTCGGAAAGGCATAAGTGACTAAATACAGTGTCAGCGGGTATGCTACCAGCCCCTTACACGCAGAGCATCTATAAAGTCAATCGTTGTCACTCAATAGCGACACTATGGGTTCTGTTTTCATCCACAGCACAAGTCTAACGTAAAGTACAATCTAACCGTGCACATAGGTGGACTTTTGTTCTTTGGGTATTTTTGCAGAAATGAGCGTTTGCACAGTAGTGGGCGTGAACAGAGCCGACTTTATTGTGGCCAAATGAAGCGGCTCACCTCATTCTCTTTAAATTCAGTGCAGGAGAGGCATGCGGTCTACATGGCGGAAGCATAACGATGCTGGAGTGAGTTGGTCAGGTGGTGAGTTGTTTTTTCATCGAAACGTGGTTGGTTTGATCCTTAACAGTGTACTTGAGTAAGATACGGAACCCCCAGTTGTCTCCCGATGCTGCGTCATCAGCATGTAAAATGAGGAGACAGTGTTAAAGTGCATTGAGTGTGGTACCAAAGGCAGAAAAACAATATACAAGTGAAAACCCATTTACCGACTGGGACCTGTAGCGTAAATACAGGGTTAGTCGTTCCACTCCCATTGTTCTTACGCGTCGCTCAATAGTACTTGAGATTTTAGCTCAATACTTAGATGCACACCGCTTATAATTTCAGATTGTGACACGAAATCAAAACAATAAATTGGACATAGAGTGTAAATCAGGAATATAGAGATTTTGCCACAAAATTGGAATTTGCTAGCATATCCAAGATTGTAATTCTTCTGATAAAGTCGAGCTAGTTGTCAGTACACTTCAGTCAAATTCAACAGGAAATTAGGTCAAACTTGAGCGGAAATTAGCTGTTTATGTTGGCATTTACGCCAATATTTATAGACGCTCCAGTAGGTGTACGTGGCCATGCAATTGTTAAGTCACGACATAAGCTAATGCAAACCAGCTGACTGCCGTTTACACTTGAACTTTCCTTCACTGATTTAAAAAGCCCCCCCGCTCCACTTTTTCCACACGGGTGTTACTTCCATGTGTGAAAGTAGACACCGGTGGGATAAGTCAAGGCGGTACAGGTCCAGAAACAACAAAGGGTCTGACCCGACGTCCTCTCACCTTCCCCACAATCCCCCACTCGTCTGCGTGCGATGCTACCCCAGGAAGGTAAACAAGCTTTTTGCTTGGTCTGAAATGGGATTTCATTCTGCTGCCGTAGCACTTTTTCTACATCTTTTGCAGCCCCTCCCTTGCGAACTTCTCCTCCCCTTTGCCCACACATCTGGAAGCCAGCTCCTCATTTATTTATTTTATTTTTTTTCCCCCTTCGTTCTCCAGAGTCGTACTTTAAAAAAAAAGTTCTTTACCTTGTCGTGCAATTACATCTCAGTATGCAATTATACTGAGACTTTCTCCCGCCCCTTCAATCTGCAGCAGTGGCTGTGCTCACATGGCAGTAGACGGAAATAGAATAGCTTCATGTCTGTTTGGACCGTGGCCCGGCACAAACTATGCTCCGCCGCTTGCCTGACAGTAAGATGTGGGCTTTCTCCAGCCAGGCCAGTCTGTGCAGAGCTTTACTTCAGCAGGGCCACATAACGCGCCTCTGGGACGGGAAAAACTGAAGAAGACAGAAGAAGAATCAAGTGGTTTTGCAATGAATCCCGGCGGGAACACTTAACCTTTTTCAACCACGGAGCAGGGGTGAGTTCAATGAAAAGTTCACTTGTAAGTAGGTTTGGAAGTGATGAGTTCTCCAAATTGTAAGCATAATATGAGTGTTAGCTCATGTCTGTCTGGAACTTTGAGGAAATTTAATACTTTTACAATTATTAAAATGTTTTTCATCCAATTTTGTACTCAATTCAAAAGTAACATCTCATTAATGATAACCAATAACTTGTCTTTACCCTTTAACTTAAAACATTGCCTCGAATTTGTATTTGATTTCCCCCCTCCCAAAAAAGTTCTAACAATATTAAAGAAATAATAAAAATAAAAAAAGTAAATATATGATGCACAGTGGCCAATTGCAGTTTCCCAAACTTTATTGACCAAGCTACATAATTTAGTATGTAAAAATAGTGCAAAAAAGTCATTACATACTGAGAAACCCTGGTCTTGTCACAACACCCTCGCAGCGCCCTTGGTTGTCATGGTAACAAAAGCTGTCCTCAACATTTGCTTGAGATAGAACGATTTCAAGTGTTGTGTGACAAGTGGCTATTACGTAGCTGTACTTTAATTCTTTCTCCTTAATGTACTTGGACCCATAAATGAAACAAAATTTAAGATAACTGGGAACTGGTGTTGTATTGTGAAAAACAAAGCATGCTTTAGTGTCATAAAGGTTGCTTCTGATTGTTTTTAGCATTGGTACTGCTTTTGTTTTGAAAAAAAAAAAGAAAAAAGTTTGCTTTTTTGTTACCCTTCCCATTGATGATTTGGTTTGGTATGTTTAATTCCAATTTTTCATGACCAGCGACTTTAGTTTGGATCTTGTGTGACCGGCCTGGTGAATATGAAGCTAACTTTTTGTGTACAAAGACAAAACAAAATTTGATGCACTTTTACGATATGCTGACACGTCAACGTTTAGTGCACTTTTTTTTCACCTCAAATTCTGAATTGTACATTGGTGCTTATAAAACTAACCACTGGAAAAGCTACAAGTTCAAGACAGTTTTTAAAGGGTGCCAATTTACAATTTGTCTGCCCCCCTCTGCATGACATCACCCCTGTCTGAAATTAAGTGAACATGGTCGCCGTTTTCTGGTATCACGGCTAAGACCATAATGATAGCTCAGCGCACAAGTTATGTTTCCAACTTGCTAAGCAACACAGAAGAAGAGGGTGTGGCACATTTTGCTAAATAGGCCCGGCTCTCCACAAATTCATCGTAATCATCAGCCAATTGCAATGGACTATTCATTGGAGGCTCCTAAACTTTGATGGCGGGTGTGAATAAACTGTATAGTGTCGATGTTGCTCAAAGCGAGGCTCAGTTTTTGTTATGTGATTATGTAGAAATAGCAAATTGTTGAACACAAATGTGGGCCTCATTATTTGGCATTTGATATAATTTTCTGAAAATGTATGGTACCACTGTGAAAACCACAGTTTGTTGTTCAAATGTGTAAGTATTATGAATCAATTTCTTTTGGATTTTATTGACTGTTGAAAGGGGGTCAAAGAACGTGCATCGTAGGAAAGTCAAACGTCCGATTTGTATGATTCAGGATTAGATAACATTTTCAGAAAAACGAAGTAATCTAGTGTTTTCCAGCCATTGATTTGCTGATTTAATTTTGTATTAATTTTGAATATGTTGAAATTTTCGCATATTTCCTCAGAACTTAAATGTTTTAACATTGGCCATCGAAGAACCTCTTATGGTTTGATTCAGTATTGGGTAAAAATGTGAGGAGAGATATCTAATCTTGTATGTTATTTAATTTTTAAATTGAAGAAACTAAAATGGTGGTGGTGTCAATGTTTGATTCCACACCATATTGTACAGACAAACTATGGTCTGGATAGGCAACATTCAAAGAGCATATAATATTACACGTGGTCTACATATAGAACATTAGAGCTGTTATTTAAGTTATGAGTTGAACAAACAAAACGGGTCTGGTGTAAAAAATAGATTCCAACTGGGTTTAGACCTCAAATAAAATTATAGCATATGGGGTGTGTCTATTGGCATCAACTTACATGCTCATTTGCATTTGAACTCCAGGCCAACATAGATTCACAGGAACAAACCACCCTGGCTTTAGGTCTGCGAGTCTGGTTGCTGCCTTTTAAACGTCACCTTTGATCTCAGCCGAGGCAGGCAGATGACATCTGCAGTTCCATCGGTATACAAACAGACGCTCTGAAGATTTATTACTCAGATCACAGAAAGTTGGTTCAACTGAAGTACTGTCATCACTATTGATGTCCCCCATTGGGATGACACGGGAATGATATCTGAGACTGGATTTACACTGCAGGGCTCAAGTGAAGCAACTTGATTTTTTTTTGCTTCGAAGAGGCACAGAGATAGAAAAAAATTCCATGTAATGAGTCCTCTTCCAAATGCAGATACATTTCCAACACACAGATGGGGTAAACCGTGTCAATGCTATCTTGACGTCAGAATACACCAATTGGTGAGATGGATATATAGCCAAGTCTACCCCAATGTCTGTGTTGTCACTTGTCAGTGTCCGATACTGACGCCTATGGAGTTGACATGCAATTTTTGTATATGACATTATAGCTGTGATTACGTGTTCAGTAAATGAAAACGCTGCCTTATCAGATCAGTGGAAATTGAAATGTACAAGGAAATAGTGCCTAATCACAAAAACAGGGTAAAGTATAAGTATCAGTGCGGAATTAGGTGCTTGGATCAGCAGTGCAAATCCAGCCTATATGTTGACAGCCTATAGCCATGACATGATTTAATCCAGCAGCACAAAATATGGATATACGTGCACTTGACGCGTACGTCACAAAGCCGTGCTTTACCGTGGGCGACGTCGGCCGCGGACTCAGCGATGGACTCAATTAGGAGAGTGCAGGTATAAATTTTTGCGTGGGTGGTTCCAATATGGCAGCCGGCGTGGCTCTCCAAGGCCGCAGAGAGAATCAATATCAGACAGCTTGAATTAGAACGCCGGCTCAGAGCTTCCCCATATTGTGACCTGCTTTTTCTTTCTCTTTTCAGCTCTACATCTTAAGACCACTTCATTTCTACTGTACATCAGTTAATTGGACTGGATTCTGACAGAATGAATAAATCTCAACAGTAGAAACATAACGATTCACTCACGCACCGATTCGATTCAATTTTCAGTTCCCAATTTCGATTAAATTTTATATATAATTGCTGCCTTGTTTGTTTGTCTCTGTGCACTTGTGTGGTGCTGCAGCCATCCACAAACGCAATACACATTGATGTTAAGCGCAAGCATGTAAATGTTTAGTTTTAATGTTTAGTAATTATTAACAGAACCCAAAACTTGGGAATTGTTGTACTTTGAGTGGTGACATTTCCAAGTTCATAAATGCAACACGTGGTGCTTAGTCGCTGTGCTCTTGCGGTTTTGATGTCAATCACGCGTGTATGAAAACTATGTTTTGGTTTTTAATACACGTGAATTCACTGACAAATGCCTGTTGTAAATTAAATCAAGCATCAGCCGCTACTTGCTTCCTTTTTAAGGTGCTCGTGTATCACCGCTGTGCTGCTATGAAAGGGATGTTTACGCGTATTAAGTAATTGTGCGTAGGTGTGCAGTTTGTTTCAAGCACAGACATATGAGAGGGCTCTGGTTAACATGGGGTTCCGAATCGATTCTTTTAGTTTTTTTTACTTCAATGCATATTTTGAGGAGTTTATCTTTATCTTTAATTACCTAGTCAACTTTTATTTTCAATATTATTTTATTTATTTACTTGAATTTATTGAACTGTATTTAGTATTTATCATTGCTTACTCTGATGTAACATTGACTTTTCTTTGTACTATATATATTATCTAATCTTGGGCAATATTATTTAATATATTACAAGCTCTGCGGTACGGTGAAAGACTGGTTAACACGTCTACTTTACAGCTCAGAGGTGCAGTGTTCGAATCTCACGACCCACAACCTCAGCAACCGATTGCCCACCATGTCGCCATTATTTAGTGATTCTAATATAATAATTTGCATTCTTATTTTTTCACTTAAATGACTGTACAGAATGTAATAACTTTGTTGAGTCTTTATTTTCACAGCTTGTTCTGTTTTTTTCTCAAATGAGTCATGACAGCATTTTGTGCATTGTGCAGAAAAAATGTTCATGGGACTTTTTTAAAGTTGCATGCATGTGCAGCACAGACTCCTGTGCATTCTTTGTATTATTTACTCCTGCTGACCCCCACGTGGTTCCCATTTGGCTTGCACATTTGCTACCTAGATGCTGCCAGGGAACGCCCAAAATGAAACTTCCTTGAAGTGGTGCGTGTATTGCTCAGCTTAGATCTGGCCCGGTGGATCCTCCCGCCCATCCGTCCCTGTTTTAATCGTCTCGCCTATACGCTCCCACGAAAGAGTCGGCGCACCTAGTTCACCCCCGCCGCCTAATCTCAAACAGCTGTGGAGTTACCTCGTGAGCATTTAGCGGCAATAATGACATCATGATCAGGCCAAATTCAACCATTTGCCATCACTTTCGATCAACGTCAGCAAAGGCCTGATGTCCATAAAAGATTGTCCAGAGCCATTATCCTATGGTGTGAGTCTGTTTAAAAAAAAATATATATATATATTTTCTGATATGCACGAATAAACGGTAGGAACTTCAACTCTGGCAATTAGACAGATTGTCAGAAGTCCCGAAAAGACTGTCCTGTAGTTTGGGATGTTTTAAGATGGAGTCAATATTTATCTTCCATGTGCAGTGTGCTGTGTTGGTGATATGGAGTTCACCAAACTATAATAGCTGAAGCAGCATGTGCTGATTTTTTTTTTTCTGGTGAAGTGTGGGGTCTGTCACATTTTAACAATCGGTATGTGTGCATGACTTTGAGGACATCCATGAATTTGTGGGGCGTGGGTGCTGATGGATGCTCAGCCAAATTTAAATTACGCATGAAATGCCGCTGGTAGTTGCTGGGTCCTCCTGACATGTAACACTGTGGCCGATGCCATTTGTGAGGCACTCCATCTTGCTTGAAGTAGCTGTGCGACATAAATGCGAGTGAGATCATTCGCGGCTTGATTGAGAGGCGAGAAGGATGAGGATGATGGGAAGTGCTACAAAAGCCTGTTGGACACTTTTGTATCATTTTGGCCATCTCAGACAAAAGCTTAGGATGGTAGATAACAGACGTTGGCGACCACAAATGGACTGCGATTTTGGAGGCAACGGTGTATCAGAAAGTATGTTCTGTCCTTGCCTTGGTTTTAAAACCACAGTTCAATTTGGCCCGATGCTTTGGCTGCCTAAACGGGTTGCAAAAGAAATTGAATCGCAAAGGTTTCGTTATGCCATGTTTTTCAGGAATGTGTTTGCTCATTGGCGTAACAATACATGGTCGTACTCAATTACCACCGCACTTAGATTTTTTTCTTCAACTGTTCTCGATTTTTGGCCTAGGAGTCTTTTTAATGAAAATGTTTACTGTAATTTCGACATTACTAAGGAGGAAGTGAGTGATAGTGATGCACTACGTTTCAACTTAATTACAAATTTGGGTACATTGCCGCCTTATAAGAACAGAACTCTGTTGGAAACTGACACCAAAAGCATATCTGTAGCGATGACGTCCACTCACATCCATGATCTTTGCCAAAGAGAACAAACCACAGTCCATCTGGGAAAGTCAAATCATAAAACTAGAACACTACTAAGGGGTTTTACAGTAAACCACAGCTACCCAGTTCAGCCATTTAGGTTTGGGTGGAAGATTATAGCTTCTTCAGAACAATAAAGATCATGAAGAAGCACTGAAAGTATACAGAAAATGCTTGAAAAAGGAAGAGAAATGTGCTTTTATCTTATAGGACTGCTGAACAGACTTTACGTCCTCCACGTTCAACTTGGAGGCTCGAGACAGGTTTCTCCAGAGTTTACGACTCAAAAACCCCTGGCAAGGTTGTAAAGACGAGCATGGAGCGGCATTAATATTGTTTTTACATGACATATTTTATTGCTGTTGCCTCTCACCGTGTGCACTGGAACTGCCAGTATTTTCCCAGCACAGAAACAAAGATGAAAAAAATATGTGCAGTAAAAATAAAACAAGCCAAAAGTGCCTTTTCTGACAGAAATATTTAAAGTAAAAAAAAAAAAACATTACAGCAACATTCCCTTTCTTAAACTCAGTTATTAAGTATAGTTTTGACCCCAGCTTATTTGAACATCAGGACCAAAGACAGAAGGAACGCTAAATTACATTTACATTATCGTAGTTATAATTCATGTTTCGTGAATTTCTTACTGACTGTACCTTTTTAACAAGCATCTCAGTTTAATATCTTGCCATTTACCGAAGGTTCTAGCCTTTGAAGATAAATTCTCCACAAGATTCTGACTCAAAACACCCCAATCCAGTAGATATTTTGCTATGACGAAGCTCGTATCTTTGAAAGAAGATTGTCTGAATAAGAATGGTCTTTTTAAGGCTAACCAGTAGAAAGTAGACAAAGACCCTGTTTGAAATGTGACGTCTTACCTCAAATATACAAGTATCTTCATTCAAAACATCCAAAACCAACAAAGCCTGGCCAGTGAAAGTCTTTTGTGAAAGATGGGTCAAAAGGGAAAAAAACAACAAAAATAATTGTGACTGGTACAGAGATTACAACAAAGTACAAAACTGATGTCTAACCACAAATTCTTAAGAAGTATCTGCTCAAAACATATAAAACAAACAGAGACCTTTCTTGCTTTGGCAAAGCCGCCATTCTTCAAAGTGTGAAGACTGACTGGGTTGTGAGTGACAGCTTGAGAGTTGACAAGAACCCTGAACAAAACCTCATGTTTAACCTCAAATTATCACCATGTATCTAAGGATTTACACTTTGACCATACATTTTCAACTAGTGCCAAGGATCAAAATATACAAAACCACCAGATACAATATCTTGCTGAGCCCCTATCCTTTAAAGTTGAAATGTTGAATGGATTGTTTGAATTGGCAGTGGTTGGTGAGTTCACAATGTACAAATTTAACCCCTGACCACAGCTATCTTTGAAAGAAAGTCAGTTGAGGCTGTTCGAGAGGTGACAATAACAAGGTGTGACCGACTTGCATACAAGCATTCAAAATCAATAAAATCAAGGAAGGAGACAATACAATGGTCGATGTTTGACTTCAGATACTACGATCATCGAAAATCAACATGGCTCAGAGTAGAAGGAGAAGCTGCTAAAGTCACAAGAGAGCCTCTATTGTCCCAAAGAAATAAGGAAGGCTGAAAGGTATTTTGGTTGGATGTGTCAAGTGTTAAAATGGTGTTTTTGCAAATGTAACCACAAAATTGTGGTTCTGTTAACGAGTGTGGTGATGGCACGGTTTTCAACAAATAGCTTATGCTAGACTGATCTCATATTTACAAGAATTATCTGACTTTGAAATTGCTGTCAAGGCCTAAATCCTGGCAGTAAAAAAAGTGTGAAACTGTTGCAAAAAAAGCTTAGCTGGAGGGCTAAATGGCAACTGTCTGAGGTGTGTCTAATGCACTGCTGCTGTTTTTAGATTGTTAGTTGCTCAGCAAAAACTGAGCTAATTTTTTTGGTTTTGACAAAAGTCCAGTCGTTTCAACCCAAAATGTTTATATCTGCAGACAGAGTCTACTTTTGAGAGTTTTGCCACCGTTAACTCTTGTATCCACCAAATTGGAGAAGGTTTAATTAATTGTACCGGTGTAACAGTCCACCAAGAAATTGCAGTTCGGTAAGTACTTTGGTTTGAAAGACATGGTTTGGGTCGCACATTTAATACGATTTAAAATGAATCCTACAAACGACAACCGGTAAATAATCCAATACATTAATAATTCTCTAATCATGAATACAATTTAAAAAAAAAAAAAAAAATAATTAATTATTTTCTTTTGGGTTGAACATAAAGTTTTATGCACTGCCAAAAGCATATTGCTAGCCACAACAACTGCACGCCAGAAGATTAGCTACAGTATGTTTCTTTACGGCGTAGCCACCTGGGAATAGTGCAAGATAGTTTCACTTACTGTCCCTTACCGTAGTCTGTGTGAGAAATTGGTAAAACGTAATATGGCATTAGAAAACTATGCGATGTATCTACCAATGCGCTTGGTATCCTCAGAAAAAGTGCCAAAAAGTGGCACGGATGTATTTTTCTGGTGCCCTTCACAACTTGACAATGGAAAGACACAAAGCCGAAGCAGACTGATGTGTTTTTTTTGTCTACTTCTGGGGTGGGCATTGTGCTAAAGTCATTTTTCCGATAAAACTGTGAGTGTAAACACATTTGCAGCCTGCTGTGTGTAAAGTGCCGCGAGGCGATGACAAGGGCTGTTAGCAACATGTGTGACCACTCGCTATGGCTGATTACAACTGCTGTATTTAGGCGACCAGGCCGCGTGCCTGCGTCCAATTTTGTCCGGATGACTCCCCCCCTAATAGCCATTTGTACTGCCGCCTAGCTGCAGGCCTCATTCATTATTAAGCAGCTCCCGATGGCTCTCTGGTAGACGCTTCTCCAGTGTCATGTACCCGATCCAGTTCCCAGAAGTCTCTCAGTCCTACTAGAGAGTCTTAGCCACCTCATCTGTTCTTTCTTTCAGAGTTTGTTTCAATATTTTGTTAGCGGAGCAGCTAAAATGAATTTGGATATTTCACTGGTCAAGGCTCCGGAGGTACGGTACTGCTTTGTTTTTTTTAGGATGAATGCATTTGAAGCAGTGAAAGGATCTTAGCAGGCGTGTGTGCTAAATTGTGTTACAGACATAAACTTTAAGTCCACCGCTTCACTCTTTGCTACGAACCTCCTGTGTGGAGTTGGCATGTTATCCAGTTTTCTCCCATATTTCAAAAACATGCACATTTGGTTCATTGAAGACTAACTTGTCCATAAGTGTGATTGTGAGTGTGAATGCTTGTTCGCCTATTTGCATCCTGAGATAGGCTGGCAACCTTTCCAAGGTGTACCCAGACTCTTGCCCCAAGTTGGTTTGTACAGGTGCCAGCTCTCCTGCCACTCTAAAAATGACTGCAGGTAAGCCTATATAAAAAATGATGGGTGAATGCAATTTCTATTTCTTGAAACAGTGGCAGTCACAATAGACGCCTCCCTTTTCATAAATAGACATTCAAGACTTTGATGCAGCAAAGTCTTGAGCCTATTTGACCTCACTCTCGAAGCATAAATATTTGTCTCCAAGATAAATTACAGAAGACAGAGACTGAAAGCAACTTCCCTGATTTTACATTATGCAGAGAGGGCAGCTTTTACAATGAACACAAACGGTGCTACAATAAACTGACTGATGCAGTCGCTCCTCAATTTTATATGCATCCATGTTCATATTCCAGTAGTTGTAAGAGCATGTGCCCCACGTTATCGTTTAGAATAAACTCCTCACTCAAATATAGCTCCTTGTCCATCAGGAAATTCTTCCTAAATGAGCCAGTTTGAACTCTGTTAGGAGCTTTGTTAACTAACCCAAACCAGCAGCATTTACTTACCAGATACATTTTTGCATGTTACATTTTTATATGTTGTAAATATTGGTGTAAAAAAAAAATATCGTGAGAAGCGTAAAAAATGATAGTTTTATGTGGAAATGATTAGCATTCAGGCGAATTGATGGGGTTTCACCGCAATGTTGTGTGTATCCAAGCTTGTATTAGGGCGACTACGGTAATTAATTTCTCCCAATCTGCATCCAATCTTCAAATATGTGAACAGGGAGTCTTTAAGAATGATTAGTGTTCCAGCAGACAATAACATTTGGTCCCTCCACACATGTTCTGTGTCCGCGTCTACATTTACTTTCCAGTAGCTAGCTCATTAATGCGTTCCTTTAATTTAGCCTAAAAATGTTATATTATGTGAAGGCTTCTTTAATAATCATTAGTGTTCCAGTATATTCTAACTTATTAGCTCCTTCAGTCAGCCACAAATCATGTGGAGCCGGGATCTTTACCAATGATTAGGATTCCATTTGACTGTGACACATGATTGCCGCACAATGTTGTGAGCGTCCATGTTCGCCATTTATGGTTTTGTTACTTGCTGTGTGTCCACATTTCACCATTATTTTCAATTTTTTTCTTCATATTATCATTACAATGTTGGCAGAGGAAAGAATGCGGTGAGACGAGAATAGAATCGCGAGGCCTTACAAGGCCATGTGTTTGGTTGTGTCTGCAACTTGCACGTGAAAAGGTTCCCGTCTCAGAGACCAATAACAATGTATTAGACAGAACCAAAACAAGACCAAAAGCAGACCAGGCAGTGCTGAGAATAACTTCTGGACAATCAGATATTACGTCGGGGAGGAAAAAAGAACTCTACTTATGTCATCTAATTAAGGGGATAGAGGCAAAAAAAATATTTTTCCAGTTGAGTCACCATTGTCTGAATTCAATTCATGTAATAGTGTACTCAGACTGTGTCTTTACATTTGAAATGTTACCTTTTTAAATAGATAAATCTTGCTTACTTGTATCTCTACAACCTCATGAGAGGAAACGCTTTTTACCCATCCATCCACCCAATCATACTTTTCGTCATTAGGGTAGTTGGTGAGCTGCAGCATATCCCAGCATACACCGAGTGAAAATCGCGGGTTACATCCTGAACTCGGTGCCCGTCAATCAAAGGACACATATCAACAAAAAAGCATTCAAACACCTATAATCTAACCTAATCATCTATAAGCAATAAAGTCTTTAGTGAAGATGACATCAATGTTTATGAAATGTGGAAAGAAGTGGGCGTAGCCAGAGAAAACACACACAAGAACACCATGAATGACTGGGGTCTAGGTCTAACAGTAGAGATAGCACTGAGGCAGGTAGACAAGAATTTCACATCTTACCCTGTCTTAGATACTATTACAAATGAGAACTGATTCAATGCGCAAATACTCGCTGCAATGCTGATCTCACTGTAATGCAGTAAACAATATGAAATATGATAAAGAAATCACACCTCAAGCTTCACATGTTGAAAATTAACTGAAAATGATCTTCCTACAGGAAAGATATGGACTTATTTGTACTATTCTGTATTGTTTTTCCGGTTACCTCCCATGTTCCATCCCGTCACTCCCTCGTCTTCCTTAAAACATTTGTGTAGTAAAACAACAAGGATAAGAGCATCATCCGTGCTTACTTGTCAGCAATCTACTCGTTTAGAGGCCTCCCCTGTCATGCCGGCGTGAGACGTGTCAGCTGCTCGCCACTGATTTTCCATCATTAGGTCGCAGGAGGCGGCGGGATGTGATGTTAATGGCAAGATTTATGTTGCCTTGTCGCTCAAAGTGAAATGACAGCTTCCCCGCCAAACTTGGTGATTAGCAGGGAATCCAGATATATATATAATATTATTATTACATGTGTGAGTTTACTGCTCTTGGGTGGACTTCACTTTCAATGTTGGTGACGTTTATACACAACAGTGACGTGGTCTGAATATCAACTTTTACAGACTGTGTAAAAGGGAGCTTCATGAGATAGGGAGCTCCATATCAATGTAATCAGTGGAATGCACAGTATTTAGAGACACTGGAGATAAAGGACCTAGTGGATTGTAAGGACTACATGCAAAAGAACTCTCCATTGACTAAAATGCAATACAATACATTTCATCTTTATTTATATAGCACTATCAGAACAGCTGCGACTGTGTAGTTTGTTTGCGCACAGAAGGCCATGAAAGCACAAAGTAAAGCAAGACCTGGTCTGAAAGAAACTTAATATTAAAGAGGGGCTCCACCCTGTCCTCTTTTTGGGGCCCAGGCGGATGCTTCATTTGTGCCAACACCGTGATTTGTTTTAAATCTTCCTGTCAGTGGTTTGTCACAAGAGTCTGCAACGAGTCATTCAACCTCACCACAGAGTGACATCAAAGCAACCGAGCATTTATTTTCATACAGTGGCTGCATGATTGTGACTAAGAGAGATTGTGAGCTCACACCCCAGCATAAATGCTAGTTTTAGAGCTTTCTTTTCCACCCGACTTGGTAGCATTTTTGTAAACAAAAGGGTGAAAGAGTGAAGCAGAACTTCTTGTAATGATAGCTCCCTTTTCTTCATTTGTAACAGTGTAGCAAGGTAAAACACACAGTTTATAACGAATAATCAGAGTTTTTGGAATACAACATATTACAGTTTTGAATGAGTCTGACAAAGGGGTATTATTTTACTGCTGTAGTATTGCTATCGACTGACATAAGGCTACTGTTCCGTTCCGTACATGAAATAATGTTACATTTTCCTACATGACAATGTATACAACTTTTCATGTCTTACTTTTCGGATGATAAGTTCTACATGTTTCCTTTTGTAAAGATTGTTTCGTACATAACTTCTTGTGAATTACGTTTCGTATGTTACAATCTGTAGGCTCTATATGTTCCAATCGCTACATTCTATTTCGTACGTTACATTTCGTATATATTGCGCTTATATTTTACAACTAATGACGAATAACACAAAAGGAAAATGTCTCAACTCACTGAACAATAATATTGCTCAAGTAATTTTACCCGGGCAATTCAATATAAAGAACCAATTTTGGGTCACAATCCTCAATTTGGGAATATGTAACATCCTTGATGGAGGTTATAACAGAAGAAAATTACCCAGCTTTTATACTCATTTTTTTAAAAATGCACCAAAGTGTGACCGAGATTCTGTCATGTGATTTTCTTTATACACATGCAATGAGATCTTGTTGCTTTAGCCGCCATGCGACATAAAGCCAAAACAGAGGTGTCCTTTGTTTGGTCCACCTTACTGCCAACACCGCAGCCCACCGACGGGTGGGAACCCGCAGGCAAGGGCAGCTCGTGTTTCAATGCTGTGCATGAAAAGAAACGTCCACCCTGGTATGGAAATTAGCTCGTGTGTTGTCAAAGCTCACTCATCTCTGAAAGAAAATCCATAGAGTTGTGTAACATTTGCGGCTTCAGTGACATGCTGGGGTGTTCAACATGCCACCGGCTCTGCCTTTGAGCAGTTACGTGCTGTGCTCTATTTAAAACAAACACTCAGGGTTCTATTTTTGTAGACTATGCACATGCGCTTGGCATAAAACTTTCACATCTTGATTTTTGTGCTTGGGCAAGTCTAGTTCCGCATGTTTGGGAATTTGGCAGACCATGCCACGTTCCAGCGGACCAAGGGTGTTTTCTTCTTCATGCCACCGGCAGTCTCACAATTTAATGACTGAAAGTAGACTAGATTTCCCTGCCGGTCTAAATTTTGGCACAGGTGGTGTAATCTGTGAAAGTTGTCTCCAAGTGCCCACTTCATAGTGGGATCTGCGATCGCCCTGGCCAACTTGATACCATCCTCAAGGGTGGATCTTCCTTTAGTTCCTTGTGTACTTTGTGGGCTTTGACCTCCTGCAAGGTCTTCCGTGATCCAGTTCCTGCTTCCGCCCCATCAAAGACAGTGTGAACCTGTCCTGCACTGAATATAAAGGAAATGCTAGGAACCGCTTCCATTGGCCAGGAAGCAAATCAGCTGGGTTCACTCCTAGAAGGGCGCAAACACACCTTTCTAATAGCACCCGTCTACAAAAATACCATTAGAAAGAAAACTCGAACCATATGCACACTTGGACTGTGCTTCGGACTGAATGCTGTACATGAAAAAATGGCCCTCAAAGTCACTAAATTATTGGCATAATAATACCTTACGATAAAGCAGTGGCATCTGCTTGCTGAGGATATTTCAGTTCTTTTTTTCGTGCCATTGAGTGACACCTAGAATAGCATGAAATTGCATGATTGGACTTGGTCTTCATTTCCATGGTCATTCTTACGAGAGCTTGCAGAAAAGCGAACTGCTCGAAACAGTTCCCACAAAGTCTGACGTATACAACGAGTTGTCATGCATGCATGCATGAGTGTGACACATTGTCACTTCTTGCTAAATATCGGTTGGTAATTAAAGTCCACAGTAAACGCAAAATGAGTAGCCGCCCTGCAGGATATCATTAACTAAAAAGGATTAGAGATCGGGCTCTCCAGAAGGCTGCGTCGGCGAGGGGGTTGGGCAGAGTGCATCCGTGGCATCTCCCGCTTGAAAATGGACTAATCCAAATGGGATCCATCAATAAAAACGGGTGGTATAAAGTTGCGGCACTTAAGGCTCAAAATAGTGATGAGAGAGAAAGAGAGAGCGAGAGAGCGGCTCTGGCTGGCAGCCAGCCAATAAATTAAAAGATAAGAAATATGATTCCACTGGCACACCAGAGCAGCCTCGCAGCGACTCCTAACAGAGAGTTTCATTCATAATTGAATTGGTCGCAGCCAAAGAAAGGCAAGACAAGAATGGGACACTTGGTGGCGGATCAATAAGGAGACATTCTAGTGGATGAGCCTGTCGTTCCTGTTCCTTGCAAGACTAATTAAATATGATTACTTGTTCGTGTTCCAGGTGATAATCTAAAGCGGGAAGGTGGACGAAAGAATGGCGACGCCGCAGTGCAGCTCCAGGCAGAGCAGCTCGCTATCTTCTTCTCCCAGCAGGCAAGTAGAATGGCGACAGGGAGGCCTAAGGGATGCAATGGTGCTTGGCAGCGGATCTTTATTGTAAAAATGAAAAAAAAAAAAAAAAGGCAGTGACCATAATTTTCACAAACGTGGCTGATGCAATATGAAGCCCCACTTCCACCATACAGTAAAGATTAGTTTCAAAATGGAAATGAATGCATCAAGCACCAGCACAAATGAAGACTCATATCCACACAGTAGTCCCACGAGTACTTGGCCACCTTTTACTGCAAAAAGTCCAGTTGCCATATCTGTCACACGAGTGGCCGATATAATATGAAGTCCTGCATCCACCAAACAGATAAGATTGCTTCCAAAAAGGTACGCACAAACATATTGACAGTGCAGTGACGCAGTGAATGCATCAAAACCACAATAGACCTACCAGGGATTAGCCACTCAATTTTTTTCACAATTAAGGCTGACCTTTTTTGTGAAAAAAAAAAAATAAAATCTAGAGGCTATATGTCACCATGTAGCTAACGTAGCTACTGAAGCCCTGTTTTCACCAAACAGTAAAGATAAGTTCCAAACAAGATATTCCAAGACACTAGCAATGCACTTAAAACATTGGCCACATTCATGGAACTCTGTCATAAACCATAATCCATCGTTAATCGAGGACCCCAAGTATATGTTTCCCCAAAGGCTTCATCACACAAACATGAAACAGTCGTCACAAACAAACACTATATTGACAATAACAGTAATAGGTGCCATAGTCTAACATAACAACAGCTCAGATGTACAGAGTCCACTTTAATCCACTTGAACCCCTGATAATGTAGCAGAGATGAGGTGTGTGGTTGTGCGTCACAGCGAGAGGATGAATGGTAATAATATTGTTTAGAGTAGCTTAGAGTTTGACGAATTCCAATAAGTGGGGATTGAACCTTTGGACAGTGTGTCGCTGCAGCTTTTGTGTATGCTCACATCATCATCTGACTAATAAAATATTAAACTCAAATTCAGCCCCGTGTATCGGGCTCGATTTTTCATCTAGTAATATAGATCTGAGCCACAAAAATGTAAATATGAAAGAGCGGAAATTGTTTTGGGCTTTGATGTTCTAAAGTAAGAAACAAATGTACAATATTTATTGGCCAATCAACCCTAGACTTTAAACACATTAAATATTTTTTGGTGGAAGGGTCAGATGACATTAGTTTCAAAATAATGGAACGCCATTAGACTAAAAAAATAACCTCATGTTAAATGTGTGATAACCTGAATTTATGCAATAAGTCGAGTATATTCAATAGTTCGGTGCTAGTAATTGTCAAGGATGAAATGGCATCAACATTTTTACCGTACTTTTAGAAAACGAGATGGCTCCAGCAGCCAACACCGTGGTATGCGGCTATTATCAGCATCAACTCGGTTTGGACTTATAACACATTACCTAAGTTGTCACTGTGCATTTGCATGCCACCAGAAGTTAACATATCACCGTACACCCAACACCGAAGTGTTGCGTGTGTAGAGCCCATTGAAAATGGAAAGAACGAATCATACGTGGATTGTGTCGGGGTGGAGACCTTAAGCACACATGTGCAAATACATTTGTGACCTCAAAACATCTGTGTGCACATCGGAAACCAAAACATGGACCATTCTTGGCTTTAAAAGTTCCTGTTTTTGCATAAACAATCAGACAGGGATTTACTGAATCACCACCAGGGATGGGATGTTTTGTGCAGAGTGTGAGTGCAGAAACGCATCAAGACGTTTTCTTATAAGTAGATGTGCAGAGTCAAATAAGAGCAGGAGAACTAAACGGGACGATCACGTTCAATACGGACCAGGCGTGTAAGCCGGCGAAATTGACTGTATGCACTATGCAGTTTCCTGGCTTCCCTTGAAAGGTCGGCCTACAACATCTGGCAGTCATATGTCTGTTGTGGCTCGCCACGAGGACCAAAATGGACCAGTCAGAGGGCACAGTATCCAGTTACCATGTGGAAGTGAACTTAGGGCGGGACAAAATCAGAGCGCGACTTGTACTGCACATTTAGAGGGACCATTAGTACCATGTGCTTTTACCATCTTCAATGGTTCATATGTCTCAAACACAAGCCAGACGGCACCGACACTGCCCGGGTGATTTACTAAGCGCTTCAACGGTGAATACAACTGGAGAATCTTTGGATACTGTGAACACATCTATACAACTGCAATCTATTGCAGACTATAAATGGGCACGTAAATGCAGTAAAAAAAATCGGTTTCTAGATACAGTGGATTCTGCTATGGTGATACGGCAGTGAATGCAGCAAAAAAGAACATCATATTTCACCTCCAGTGGGAACGATGGACTAGTTCATTGGTCTATTTCTGCAAACAGTTAATCCACAGCCTTTCCTTTTGGCTGAAGACTTCGTGAAGAGACAGTTCCAAACATGGCCCCATGGAGGATGCCTCGGTTATTGCCTCAGTGAATACATCTGCAAGTTGATGCAGTGTAATGCAGTGGTCCTTCAAGGCTTTGGCTTGTAGTGTCTCTCTTACATGGACCCACACACTGACACAAACACTAAGCGAGACGGTAACGCTGCAGACGAGCTACCTGATGCCCATTTGTCGGACTAGAGTACTCCCGCTTAGCTCAATATTAGCTAGTGTCAAGCTCCTCTCATGGCCATGGCAAGGCTAACTCCAAGGCAACTCAGTGGAATTTAGTCCAGCCACCAGAGGCTTTTAGCGGATATTTGATATTTTTCTGGGATGATTTCGGCGTGAATGTATGATAAAGGCGTGTCGATATTTGATTCATTGTTGACAGTTTGTTAGGTGTAGTTTCAACGCATTCAGAAAACAGAATTAGCACTGATGTCAACAAGACTCTTCTCTGTGGTGTGTCGGATCTATAGTGTGTCACATTTAAAAGACATTTATTTTCACCAATTTACAGGGACTTTAACTCCCTTTGTCATTAAATACTTATTTTTTAGAAGTGTCCTGGTTTCCACCCTTTCACTCCAAACCAAAGCCACTATGGTGTGTGTGTGTGTTTATGTGTGTATTATTTTCTGCCCACATTTCCACTTGGGCTTCCATGCCGGACGTTCTTCTTCTGTGGTCTTTTGCGAATGTGACATCTGGCGCCATGGCCATCATGAAAAACATGTTCGACACATAAAGAGTGCGAAGTAGCTTACTTCCTCCTTAATACAAACAATCAAATTACTTTAAGATATTTATGGATGGCGCTAAATTTATTGAATTTAAATGAAAAGAAAACAGAAGTTATGGTGTTCGATCCCAGTGGTTGGATTACTGCGACACACTTTATTTCGGAGTTAGCCAATCCTCCATCAAGCAGCTCCTGTCGGTCCAAAATACTGCTGTTCGCCTCTTGTTTGGTACTCGTAAGAGAAAATAGCCTTTCACTGGCTCCCTGTATATTTTTGAGTTGTATTTAAGATGCAATTTTTTTCTTCAAATCTTTAAATTGGTCTCAACCTCTATTTTTCTCTATGAGCTCATTCACCCCAACGGACTTGTCTGGTGCCTCAGGTCAGCGGGTCAGCTTGAATTGATTCTCCCTTTTACAATATTTTAATATTATTGATGTCCCACTCTCAGGAATCCCAACGCCACATACAAAAGTGAAAGATTATGTCTTACATATATTTGAGAGTGATTTTGACAACACACACAACAGGCTGCAGCTGCCTTTTTAACATTTTGCTTTGCTCCTAGAATAAAAGGCAACAAAGAACAAACTAATTTCCCAAAAATTATTTCGCCATTGCAGAAATTCCATCACAGTGCTATTAGTTAGGTCTATGCATTCCTCTGAGACATTTAATAGTTAATCACCTCAAGAGTCATCTCCCAGTGCCTCTTAATGGTTTTGATTCCATACTTGATGTGAAAAGGTCACAAACTCAGCCTACGGTTACATAATATGGTTTTCTTTGCCAGAAGAACAGTCCAATCACCCTCTGAAATTATGGTACGAGTACTGCGGCCTCCACATACTTCATATAATGGACATTTGTAAAATAAAATCTAAGGTTTCATTTGAAATATTATTAAATCTGCTCCAAAGACTGGCATTTTGTTTTACATTTTGTTTTCACTGTTCCAAATGTGAACGGAATCATGAACTTAAAACCAAGGTACATACCGAACCGTGAATTGTAGGTGTGCTATTACAATGAAGCATATACCCTTGAGGACAACCATAACTGTGATCTTGCCTCACTAAAAACAAATATGACACAACTACCAAAAGTCACTTTAATTTGGAGCATCAGTTGGAACGTTGTTGCAGGCAACAGCAGGGAGTTGGGCTATACATAGAGACTGCCCATCATATCGTAAATGCAAAGAGAAGCTGGCTCAACCTGCACTGGTGATCTGTGAAGGGTTCTCCTTTAAACGCAAATCAGCTGAGGATTTGGAGTAAATTTAGACTAAGACTGTTTTGGGCGACCACACCCTTCCCTCAGTCGCAAATTAGTTCCAGCTGCGCTTTAGTCGCCATACTTGAGCGACAACATCTGCTCTGCTGCACACCTGCCCATATGCCGCAGACTAACTCCGCCACGTTGGCCAACAGAACGTCTGGCTCTGTGACGGATGGTCGTGGTGTGTTTTCATGCAAACATGCTGTTTTTAGCCACAAATGCTCTGAATCATACGCAGCAAGAGCAAGGACATTTGTCACACAAATTCCCCACTTCTTTTTTAGTGAGGATTTCAGAGGACGTCAGGAGGAGTTCCTCCTCTCCTTCAAAGTAACAGACTAGTTAGCTGACTTTGCAAAGTGCAGAGAACAAGGCACGATCTTAGGATTTGGGATGACCTGCCTGCACTGGTGACCAATCTTGGACCATCCCAATCAGCTGGGATTGATCCCAGCCATGGTGTGACCCTGAACATGATTAAGCAGCATTGAAAATTGATCATTGTGTTACAACACACAGTATTAGTTACTCAACGCTCTGTCATCAAAATGTCTAGAATCAATTTAGTGCTCACTCTTGTGTACCAAACTGCCGGAGAGGGAAACATCATGAGACTGAGCAATGATTCATCGTCAGAAACCACACCAGAAGCGCAAATGTTTGAAAAATGAGTCACTACTAAGTTTTTGTTTTCTCTCGAACAGAAAGAAGAGAACAGAATTGTTTTTTTTTTTTTAGAAATTTAGACAATGTTGTCCACAATGTATTAAGGAGAACAGGAAGAACTAAAACTCTTAGTTGAACCCTTCATTGATTCATTACAAAAGTGGTCCCCAACCACCGGTACTGCGCCGTACAAAACCTCTGATTCTTAGTCGACAAACATTTTCTGATGTATACATTGGACCAAAGCAAATATGTCCGCAATTAATGTTTGCTTAGGGTTGTGTGAGAAAAGATGTACGACACAAACCTCGAGGTAAGATGCTGACTGAGTGTAAGGGTATTATTCTTTGATGCCTGGACAGGTGTTGTAAAGTTTAATTAACAGTTTCCTTTAGCCAAATTTCTGTGTCGACATCAACCAAAAATTAGGTATTAGTGGGGTAATGAAGTCATTCAGGATGAGGAGTAACAGAAACAAGAAGGCAACTGTGTGTAAAGGCATTTCATTATGCCGTGATTTATACTTGAGACTCGCTTCTCCAGCTCTGTTGTGTTGAAAGAAATTGTCGCTGTCTGTCAATTGTTATTTTAAGTCACACCAGAACCTAAAAACGGCTCGTGACATTGAATGATGCTTAAGGTAGTGAGTGGCTGACTTCCTCCCTCGGGGGAAGAGGACTAGTATTAAATAAGGATGACGTAGCTGCTGGGACCCCACTCTTGGCTCGGCATGTAAATATTTGTCATGTTTGTCAAAGTGAAAGACACCGCTTCCCCTCCTTTGGAAAACAGACCTATTATTATCCTAATCATTGACGATTTGCGGCCGGCGAGGCGAGTAAATCCAGCCCGGCTCATTCTTACGGGATGATGTTATATAATGTGTGGAAAAATGGTTTTGAAATGGCTCCATTGGCGCCCCAACCAGCTTATTTTAGGTGTCGCTAAGTGGTTAATCGTATAAAATGATGCCAAAGTGAGAGCAAATGTGCGGCTTTCCCCCTCGTCGGCCACAACAACGAGTGCTCATCAAGCTGTCTGAGTGTGACTCACTCGTCACTGCGTTCATCGAGAGGTTTGCTGACACGTTCCAAAATTGCCGTTCTCTTCTGAGTGGAGGAACTTGGGAGGAATTCATATTCTTACTTTTTTGAATTATGCATCCATTCTAAATATAAAGTGTGACTTTAATATCACTATTAAAATGAATTAAATGGTGCAAAATTTGCATACCGGTACTAGTTTTTATGACATTTTTTGTTCCAAGTCTCAATAGATCATCTTCATTCACAACGTCATTGCAACAACGCAATTGATTTTGAATGCTATCCTCAGTGGCCCCTTTTAACACTGCCTTCCCGGCAAAGCGTAATTGTCGAGTCGGCATTTATTTATCAAACTCGTCGAAGCATGCTTGCACAGCCATTGCGGCTTGCCGCATTCGGAAAGTTACTGTTCATCTGGGATTGTGAGACTTGCTTTCAACACAAAGGTTCTTTGCCAGTCAAGCTCAGCTTCTGTTATTTTCTGATATTTCATCGGAAGCAGGCAACACCGCTGGTGGCTCGTGGGTCCCTTACATATAGGACAGTGCGCCACAAAAAATCCCTTTAGTTGTCAGTATTAATGGGGCTATTTCACGGATGTTTTCAACTAATTCTCAAGTTCATTGTTCTTCTCTTAACGGCTCTTGTTGAGGAAGAAGCTTCTGTTAAAATTTAAAGTGTTGTAAAACAACACATATAGCCAAACATTTTTGTACCTGAATTGGCCCCTGTACGCCTTGGATACGCCAAAAAAAGACAAAGGTCAACTACAACCCCGTTAGTTGCACATGTGTACCTTATACGCACAGGGTAGCTGGCCTGGAAAAGCCAGATTGGATGGCCGGTGTGAAACGAGCTACTCTATGCCTATGGTTACATGTGTTTTGATACTAAGATTAATTCTTCTCTTAACAACCCTATTTTGTAATGGACCCTTCTTTTGGAATACATGTTACTAAACAAAAAAAAATCCCAAAAAGCTTAGAATGATTCTTTTTGATGTCTTTTGCACTAATGGTTCAAAGTCAAAGGACCTTCCCAGGCGTATTTTTGCAAAAATGCTTGGTTGAATTCCAGATTCTGCGACCTCTGGGGTTCCATTGAAGATATTAATGTTGTCTATGTTTGAGCCCTGTGTGGCAATCTGATTGGCTCAGGGACCACCCTGAGATGGGTTTGTTGCCGTGGAAGGTTGGTGGCGTTTGCTGCTTTCCGCGCCAAATGAGACCTTTGCGTGACCCAAAGAAAAGCCCACATTGATTTGCTTTCATAAACCGCTGGCTGCTGTTGGGTTTGTTAGTGGATTAGACAGAAATGGAGCTGTGGCTTTTTTAATGATTTCATCCTGTGCAGCTGAAACCCAATACCTGGCTGTGCAAACGTCATGCGTTCAGACAGCTTGCCAATGGAAAATGTGTGTTTGGCGAGCAGACCCCCGCCACAGTCCTCTACGTCCTCCTTCAGTGTCGCCAACCACAGATGGTGCCCGGGGAGCTAAATTAGATGTTGTAGGCATTGAGCCGGCCACTTCGAGGACTCCCCAGGTAACTGGACTTTAGATTGCCCTCTTAAGATGCAGTTCATTAGGCAGGTATTGGCATGTTTGACTGGCGCGACTACTTGTCGGCCAGTTCAGACACCCAGCAATACTCCATGACTTCTTGTAAAAAGCAGCTTTTGTCAAATAGTAAAAAAAATAAATAAATAAATAAAACTGAATGGGCTCGAACCACAGGAACAGGTATGGGCTCTAGGGGTGTCCCAATACAACATTTTCCACTTCTGATCCGATATTGATATTGCAGCCTACTGTAATTTCGATATCCGATATATCTTGATACGATATGAGCAGGAATGATAAATACTGTAATTTAGTATGAATTATTAGGAGAGACTTCAAGTTATATTGTTAATGCGAATTACTGTTAAACCAAATAATAATACTCAGCAAGAATATATGACCCATTCATTCCAAACATGGGGTGGGTCTGACTATTAAATGGATACACACATATGGTTAGTAGTTACCTGTTAGAAATGCAGTTAGTGATGAAATCAAAGTACCATAATATTAATGAAACTTGATTACATTTATTTTTTTTAAGATTGCTCCAATACCAGATATGATGAAAGAAATCAATACAGCAAAAAAAAACAAATCAATATGTTTATTTTTTTTTTTATACATTTAAGTTTTTTCCTGTGTTATGGCTGTATAATATGCTTGGTTTTGGAATGCTGGAGGTAGACTGAGCACACACAATTCAAATGTAAAGCACAAGAAATGTGTAGGAGACATATAAACAATTTGTGCACCATGCAGCATTGACAGACATGTAGATAGATAACTTTATCTGATGAGGAAAAGTAGATTTGGTAGCTTCATAAAGTTTTTCAAACCTTTCCACATGACTAGTTTGAAAATTTGTAGAAGGTAGAAGAGTGATATTTTGTAAAATTAGATTTCAGTGATTTTTCTTAGCTTTTTGACTAAATACAGGCCACTTGCTTCTCTCTGTGGTTGTCCGTCCAGCAGTAGTCGCATGCAATGCCTGCAGGTGGACTCGGTCCAGCGCTGGATGGAGGACCTGCGTCACATGACAGAGGTGGAGTGCATGTGCGTGCTCCAGGCAAAATCCATTGAGGTTGAGGACGATGCTCAGCAGGCCGAGCTGATCATCTCCTCTGGGGCGGTGACGGGGGCGGCGGCGGTGGGAGACCATGTGGCCCGCAACAACTTGCAGACACTGCTTCGCCGGGCCCTCGTGGTCAGCACCGAGCTGGGTAAGATGTTCCAGCGGCTTGAGAAGGGACGTTGGCAGAGGGTCCACAGTACTGCGGTGCGAGCAAACTGTCACGTGCGCTCCCTGGTACATGAGTACGGTGCAGCACGCAGCACACCACCAGAGATGCAAAAGGTGATTTGGATGTTGGGCTTTTTGAGCACTCAACTGGTGATGCAAGGGCACTCATCAATGTGGTTTAACTATTGTTGCAGTTTGAGACGTCGCTTCTGGAGAAGTGCATGGAGATGACGAATATTACAGAAAGGTATGTGAAGTCGCTGAAAGTGTAGTGGCTCACTTTTCTCACAGTATGGGTTCAGTTCCGTGAGCGCAACATGTCTGTCTCAATAAGTGCACAGTAACTGATTACCAACCAGTTGACATTCTTGCTGTTCACCTGCTTATGTCCCAAATAAAGAATTTACTTTTGCTATCAATGCAGTAGCACCTAAATAGTCTCTCTCTCAGATGAATTATGACTGAAGAGTTCCTTTAAACACTACACGATGATGCAAAATGTTCCGCGGGCACAACATCTTTTGGCCGTTAGCTTTCCAGTAGACAATGCAATGGGTGCATCCATGTTTTGGCCAGCGTAACTTTACTGCAACTTTTCCATGCAGGTGCATTCATACCGAAGATGAGTTCTTCCTGAAGTCCATGAGAGATGCCATCCACGAGATCCTGACTGATGTCAGTGACTCATTTAGCAACATGATTGACATGGCATTAGCCAATGAGATCCAGGTGTGTACAAAATACATTCTGGTACTACTACAACAGGCAAATGACTTTTTGGCTTGATTTTCACGTCAGATCTGCAATCTCTCTTGAAGGTTCTGATCAAGCAGATTGAATCTTCAGACAACATCCACACCATCGGCAGCGCCATCAGCAACCTACTGTCCCTCACCCAGGATGGACCACAGCTCTGCAGCATCATCGCCAAGGTAGTGAAGAAGGAACAGCTTCCAATTTGAGTCCA